>NC_053024.1:240278819-240878819 GCF_003073215.2 Triticum urartu
AAATTTACTTGAGGTTATATTTTTATTTACCACATGATATGCGTTTTGCTTGGAGCGTCTTGTATTATATGAGTCTTTACTTTTTAGTTTGACACAATCATCCTTGTTGTACACACCTTTTGAGAGGGACACACATTAATCGTGAATTTATTAGAATACTCTATGTGCTTCACTTATATCTTTTGAGCTAGGTAGTTGCTCTAGTGCTTCACTTATATATTTTTAGAGCACGGAGGTGGTTTTATTTTGTACAAATTGATGAACTCTCTGCTTCACTTATATTATTTTGAGAGTCTTGAAAATATTATGGAAATTTTCTTAGGGTATGAATTTGGTCCTAATATGATGGGCATCCAAGATGGATATAATAAAAACTTTCATAAAGAGCATTGAATATATGGGGAGTTTGATTCCTTGCATTTGTTTTGAGATATAAAGATGGTGATATCAGAGTCATGCTAGTGAGTAATTGTGGAATGGTAGAAATACTAGTGTTAAAGTTTGTGGTTCCCGAAGCACGCACGTATGGTCTATCATTATGTGATGAAGTCGGAGCATGATTTATTTTTGATTGTCTTCCTTATGAGTGGCAGTGGGGACAAGCGATGGTCTTTTCCTACCAATCGATCCCCCTAGGAGCATGCAATTAGGACTTTGCTTCGATGGCTAATAATTTTTTACAATAAGTATGTGAGTTCTTTATGACTAATGTTGAGTCCATGGATTATACGCACTCTCACCCTTCCACCATTGCTAGCCTCTCTAGTATTGCGCAACTTTTGTGGGTGCATTAAACCCACCATATAACCTTCCTCAAAACAGCCACCATACTTATGGCATTTCCATAGACATTCTGATATATATTGTCATGCAACTTCCACCGTTCCGTTTATTATGACACATACCATCATTGTCATATCGCTTTGCGTGATCATATAGTTGACATAGTATTTGTGGCTTGTCCACTATTCATATTTTTTATACATGTCACGCTAGATCGTTGCACATCCTGGTACACCATCGGAGCCATTCATATAATCACATCTTTGTTCTAGTATCGAGTTGTAATTCTTGAGTTGTAAGTAATTAAAAGTGTGATGATCATCATTATTAGAGCATTGTCCCACATGAGGAAAGGATGACGGAGGCTATGATTCCCCCACAAGTCGGGATGAGGCTCCGGACGAAAAAAAAGAGAAAATAAAAAATAGGCCAAAGAGCCCAAAAGAAAAGAAAGAAAAGAAAATGAGAGAAAAAGAGAGAAGGGACAATGTTACTATCCTTTTTCCACACTTGTGCCTGAAAGTAGCACCATGTTCTTCATGATAGAGAGTCTCCTATTTTATCACTTTCATATACTAGTGGGAATTTTTCATTATAGAACTTGGCTTGTATATTCCAATGATGGGGTTCCTCAAATTGCCCTAGGTATTCATGAGCAAGCAAGTTGGATGCACTCCCACTAGTTTTCTTTTGAGCTTTCATACACTTATAGCTCTAGTGCATCCGTTGCTTGGCAATCCCTACTCACTTGCATCGGATGGGCATCTCCATAGCCCATTATTTGCCTAGTTCATTTGAGACTTTCTCCCTTTTGTCTTCTCCTCAAAACCTCCACCATACTCTATTCCTCCCTTTCTCCCTCAATTTTGGGACTAACCTGTTAATCTAGTGCCCAGTGCCAGTTGCTGCTTTATCCTTGTTTTTGACTTTTATGGAAAATCAATACCAAACGAAACGAAAGTTTTTGATGATTTTTCCTGGAAAACAAGACACCCACGAAGCTTTGGGAAGAGGCCAGAAGACCCAGGAGGGGGCCACAAGACCTGGGGGCATGCCCTAGGGGGGCGCAACCAGTGGGATTGTGTCAGATTCAGGGCTCCGCAGCCCCAAGAAAGGTTCGAACTCTGGGGCGTGTGCGAAGAACTCAACTTATCCAGCCTACCAGCCCGTCACCCCACGGCCTAGCTCGATTCACGTGAACAAGGAAGAAGATGAACGCGATAGTTTACCCAGGTTTGGGCCACCTTGCAATGTAAGAACCTACTTCTAATTTGTGGTGGATTAGCCTCACGGGGGTGAGGATGAACTAGTACAAGGGGTGAACAACCTCGCGAGGTTCGGGGTGAGGGAAATGAGTCGACCCCCTCTACGGTCGTGGCTAACCTATACTTATAGTGGCCTCGGTACTCTTCCTCCAAAAAGGTTGGCGGAAGGGATCCCACAGTGGCTAATTTGAAAGAGGACAAGTAGTACATCTTATCCTGGTGAAAGGTGGTCTTCGCCTGCAAAGCCTCTGTGGTCATGACGCGGAGGTGGGCTCGGCGATGACATCCATCCTACCGCACTGGTGGTCTTTGCTACCTCTTGAGCATGCGTTGGTTTTCCCTTGAAGAGGAAAGGGTGATGCAGCAAAGCAGCGTAAGTATTTCCCTTAGTTTTTTAGAACCAAGGTATCAATCCAGTAGGAGACCACGCACGAGTCACCTCGTACCTACACAAACAAATAAGAACCTCACAATCAACGCGATATAGGGGTTGTCAATCCCTTCACGGCCACTTGCAAGAGTGAGATCTGATAGAGATAATAATAATAAGATAAATATTTTTGGTATTTTTATGATATAAATTGAAAGTAAAGATTGCAAAATAAAATAGATTGGAAACTTGTATGATGGGAAATAGACCCGGGGGCCATAGGTTTCACTAGTGGCATCTCTCAAGATAGCATAAGTATTACGGTGGGTGAACAAATTACAGTCAAGCAATTGATAGAATTGAGCATAGTTATGAGAATATCTAGGTATGATCATGTATATAGGCATCACGTCCGTGACAATTAGACCAACTCCTGCCTGCATCTACTACTATTACTCCACACATCGACCGCTATCCAGCATGCATCTAGAGTATTAAGTTCATAAAAACAGAGTAACGGTTTTAGCAAGATGACATGATGTAGAGGGATAAACTCGTGCAATATGATATAAACCCCATCTTTTTATCCTCGATGACCACAATACAATACGTGTCGTTTCCCCTACTGTCACTGGGATCGAGCACTGCAAGATTGAACCCAAAGCTAAGCACTTCTCCCGTTGCAAGAAAGATCAATCTAGTAGGCCAAACCAAACTGATAATTTGAAGAGACTTGAAAAGATAACCAATCATACATAAAAGAATTCAGAGAAGATTCAAATATTGTTCATAGATAATCTTGATCATAAACCCACAATTCATCGGATCTCGACAAACACACCGCAAAAGAAGATTACATCGAGTAGATCTCCAAGAGAATCAAGGAGAACTTTGTATTGAGATCCAAAGAGAGAGAAGAATCCATCTAGCTAATAACTATGGACCCGAAGGTCTGAGGTAAACTACTCACACATCATCGGAGAGGCTATGGTGTTGATGTAGAATCCCTCCATGATCAATGCCCCCTCTGACGAAGCGCTGGAAAAGGCCCCAAGATGGGATCTCATGGGTACAGAAGGTTGCGGCGGTGGAATTAGGTTTTCGTGGTGCTCTCTGATGTTTTGAGGGTACGTAGATATATATAGGAGGAAGAAGTAGGTCGGTGGAGCCACGAGGGGCCCACGAGGGTGGAGGGCGCGCCTAGGGGGTAGGCGCGCCCCCTGCCTCGTGGCTTCCTCGTTAGTTGCTTGACGTCCACTCCAAGTCCTCTGGATCACGTTTGTTCCAAAAATCACGCTCCCGAAGGTTTCATTCCGTTTGGACTCCGTTCGATATTCTTTTTCTGCGAAACACTGAAATAGTGTAACATCCCAAATTTTCAATTTGGAATGTTATACATAGATCATTCATCCATATCATATTTTATTGCATTTTGTTTCTTGATCCTCAAAAACCTAAGCAACTCAAGGACCCTCGGAGAGAGTTGGGGATTTTTTGTTTTCATATTTGAATTCTATCAAATATTGAAACGAGGATTTTGGTTTTAACTTTCTCTCTGATAATATTCCATATTAAAATATATGAGAGGAGATAATATGACTTCTCCAAAATAATTGAGATATTGGAGGAAAAATATTATAATCAAATATTTGATTTTATTCGGAGTTTATTGCTATTTTATTTGCATTAGAAAAATTGCACGTTTTTCGAAACTGCATTTTTGGGCCAAGAAAATGTTCATCTCATTCTAAATATTTTACTTGGGCGATGAAAATTTGTTTTGGCATCTTTAGGTTTTAATTTTATTTTCTAGGATTTATTTAAGTTCCGGTGAAATTATTTTTTAAAAAAATATCTCATCGCCCGACTGGGCCGAAGCCCAGCTGAGCCAGCCCGCTAGCCCGCGCCACAGTCTCCCTCCAGGAGACCGCGCGAGCGCCACGGCCGCCCGACGCCGAGTCCGGCCGGGACTCCGCCTCCCGCGCCGCTTACCCCTTCCCCAAGCAGCCCCCCTCCTTAAATATGTGCCATCGGACCCCCCCACCCCACCAACCCCGCCGCCGCCCGTGCACCCCGCCGCCGCAGCCCCGCCTCACCGGAGCCGCCCTGCCTCGCCGGAGGTATACACCTCGCCGCCGTTTGTTTTTTTAAACTCGCTCCGGTTTTTTAGAAACCCTAGTTCGTTTTTTTAAGATCGGTTCGCCGGTTTTTCTCGGTTTAGTTACTTTGCGGACGGTCGTCCGTATGTTCGTTTTAATGAACGGCTTTCGCTCGTTAGTTATAGACAACGAACGTTCGTTCGTTAGCCTGTTCGTTAGTTTTCTTTTTCTCGGATTTTTCGCGATTATTTTCAATCATGATTTCTGATCCGATTTCCGTTTCAGTTTTCTTTTCGCTCGTTTATCGAAATCAGGCGATTCAAGTGCCAAGATCTTCGTCTCGAAACCCTATTTCTGTTTAATAAACTTGAACAAGATTTTGGTACTGTAAAATTTGACCTTAGTCCAGATTAGTAAACGGATCTTGTTTCTTTTGTACTTTGAGTTTCGTTGCTCCATTTGATTTGATTCTTTTCGCAAACCGGAGTTCTTAAGTTGAACTTTCTGGTTAGACCTTATTATTTGAGATTTACCCGTGTTTCTTTGCTTGATTGCTTATGTATGCTATTGTTTGTTTGCGATAGAACACCCGGAGTGCGAAGCATGCTACTACGAGTCCCTAGGTTTTGCGGATCGTCAGCAAGGCAAGTAACACATTGATCATACTCCTTCCATACCCAGTTTTTATCCATTAGTTTCAGCCCTCAAACACTGCATGATTAGGTTATGATTAACTTGTGGGTTGGGAAGTAGTTGATGAGGTAGAACCTATTGCCCTGTTATATTCAAACCTTTGGGAGTTACTTCTACGTATTGCTTATATTGCTATGATATGCTCGTAGACGTGGTTTGGGTGAGTGAATCCATGAAAGATGTGAGATTGTTAATTAATGGTTCAACTTAAGGTGGCAACTTAAATACACATCTGGGTGGATTGCTTGTTGGGCACCTGGGGAATCCAGTGTTGTCCTAGGATATCCCGGAGTACCCGTGTGATCATCCTAAGGTCCGCCACCCAGGCTCAAAGGGAACTGAGATATTTTCATGCTAGAAACTTCCGTGTGCAGCCACAAGCTATTATGGGCTCTAACATAGTTGAGTAAGTTGCGTGAAGCTCCCGAAGAGGTGGATCAGCAGGTAGAGGGATGTAGGTTGGTATGGTCTGCTCGGAGTAAGGAGTTAATGCTTCTAAAAGACCGTGTCTCGGTCATCCATTTCACAAACACCATGTAGTGCGAGAAATCCAACGGAGCAGATCGAGTCTTGTGGGGAAAGGTGCGCAAACCTCTGCAGAATGTATAAACTAATCATGGTTAGCCGTGTCCCCTGTTATGGACATCTTGAGTATCTAGTACTTGGAGTATCCTAAGTATCTCATCACTATTAAATAATATTGTTGGGTTGTTAATTACCTTAATTGGGATTGAGTTGGAGGAACCTTCTCAATGATGTTTCAACTACCATGATAGTTAAATAAAATCTATTCCTTTGTTGTAGGGAAAAATTAGCTTTTTGCAAAAACTATAACCATAGAGCTTTCCACCAGCCAAATATGCATGTAGCGATAGCATTATTCTGTTCTTGCTCTACTGTGTTATTTTGCCAGCATATTCCATGGGCTGACCCATTTTCGGGCTGCAACGTATTATGTTGCAGACTTTTCAGACAAGGAGTAAGGTTCATTAGGTCGTTGCCGTGTAGCTCAGCTATGCCGTTGGAGTTGATGGACTCACTTTATCTTCCATGCCTTCCGTTGTTATCGTATTAGATGGCCTTAAGCCACATTTATTGTAATAAGTTCTCTTTTGAGACATTCGATGTAATAAGTTTGTGATTGCTACTCTGTTATAAATCCTCGAGTACTGTGTGTGTCAGCATTACCGATCCAGGGATGACACTGAGGCATAGAGACTTGACCGTTTGAGGTCGGGTCGCTACAAGATGGTATTAGAGCACACGCTGAGTGTAGGACACGACCACTAAGCTAAAGCCGTAGATCACTATTCTCTTCTCATTTCTGACTCCTCTCCATTTTCTATTCTTTAGGATGGTGGACACAAGGAACAAGTTTGCACAACAGGATGAAGACGCCCCCCTTTGGATGACACTTGAAGGAAGTCACTAGGTACTTGAACATTGGAATACCAAGCTTCACTGGGACTTACAACGCCACTTTACCAGAAGAGGAGTGATGGATGATTCAAGTTCAAATTCCAGGAAGGACATTCACACCAGTCACTAAGCCCATAGAGTTTTCCTTCGATGCACCAACTTGGAGTCTAGGAAAGAGTATGGCAGCTCACATCACCATGGGATGCATTGGAGAAGTTTATCATAAGGAGCTTAAGGATACTATCTATCAGATTTGTGGGTGCCGAGATGAGCAATGGGAGATGATCAGTACTAGGAAGGATAGATCAATTGTAGCTTTCATCCAGGAGTTAAACCAGCACATTCGTCGCCAGGACAACCATATGTGCGCAGGAATGATAGATCTGAAGAAGGCGATGACTAGGATCACAGAACTGGAGGAAGAACTTAAGGCTACATGTGAAGATTATGAGGAGGAAATCATCGTACTAGTGGAGAAGAATGATGATCTGGAAAGGAAGCTAGGAGTATTCATGGGAGACCCCGCACCAGGAGGAGAAGACGAAGAACCCAAGGAGATTCGCCCGGAGGACTACATCATCATCGACGACACCGACATGGACCCCGACGATAGCGATGATGACTATGAAGACGAAGCTGGAGCAGACATCATGGAGTCTTCAACAAAGGAATATTTTTAGTAGACCACCACATCAGTAGTAGTATTCCACCATATATATAGTATAGTCCGAGCACTTTTGTAACGATAGTTAGATCAATTGTATGCCCTTGCTTGATTGATTGGGTGAAATGATTGTGTTTGTGTCATGTGCATATGGGCAGTGTTTTCTCATTAGACCTCATTCTATTCTAATCTCTCCCATCTAAACCCATCAGATGCCTCCGAGACGTGACCCCGGATTTACTTTTCCACCGAGCTCACTCAGTTGATCCAGCAGCAGAATACCCTGATGCAGTTGTTAGTTCAGAACCAAGGCAACAACAACAACCCACCGGAACCACCACCAGTTGACAACTTAGCCCGCTTTCTGAGGTTGCAGCCGCCGGTGTTTTCCAGTAGCACCGAGCTGATAGTGGCAGATGATTGGCTCCGCAGGATTGGAAGGGAGTTAACCACTGCAGGATGTAGAGATGCTGAGAAGGTGCGTTTCGCCGCACATCAGTTGGATGGACCAGCAGCCTTATGGTGGGAGAATTACACTGTCACCTACCCTATGGCCACTGTTACATGGGACCAGTTTCAGCAAGCTTTTCGTACAACCCATGTCTCAACTAGAGCTATGAGTATGAAGAAGCGTGAGTTTCACAACTTACGCCAGGGGAACTATACTGTGCCTCAGTACGCGGATGAGTTTAGCAAGTTATCTCGCTATGCCCCTAACGATGTGGCCACCGATGCCTCAAAGCAGGAGAAGTTTATGGAAGGGCTGAATGATGAGATGAGCATGCAGTTGATGGTGGCAACATTCAACAACTACCAAGAGTTGGTAGATAAGGCTCTTATGATTGAAGCGAAGAAGCAGCAGATTGAGAGCCGTAAGAGGAAGTATGGACAAGGAAGGTACCATTCAGGAGCTCAATAGAAGCCTCACCTAACCCCGAACATGGGAGGACTTGTTCATAACCATGGAGGCCACACGCACAATGGAGGAAGTAACCATAATCATACTAGCCCAAGGAATGGGAATGGGAATGGGAATGGGAATGGAGCAAACAACAATCAGAACCGTTCCAATCCAGCCACACCCGCCAAGAGAGACCTAAGCCACGTTACTTGTTTCAAGTGCGGGAAGACTGGACACTATGCCACGGAGTGCCCTGAAGCGAAGAATGGAAACGGCAATGGGAGCGCTGGAAAGAAGCCCAATCCATTCAACAAAGGACAAGTGAACCACGTTAACGTGGAGGAGGTTGAAGATGAGCCAGACGCAGTTATAGGTAAGTTTTTGGTTAAGTCTTTTACCGCCCTTGTTCTTTTTGATACTGGTGCATCACATTCATACATATCAAGGGAATTCGTGGATACGTTTAAACTACCAACCTAAACCCTTAGTACCCCTCTGTTAGTGAGTTCACATGGAGCAGAGTATATGGCTAGTCGATGGTGCGACCAGATACCCTTAACCATTGGTAGCCATGTTTTTTCGTATGACCTAATAATCTTGGAGTCACAAGGATTGGATGTGATATTAGGCATGGACTGGATGTCAAAGTATGGAGGAAGCATTGACTGTGTGAGTAAGTCAATTTGTCTCACCACCCCTGAGGAAAAAATGATTAAGTATGTATCTAGGCATGCGCCAAGGAGTAGCCAAGTGAATACCCTCACGGGAGTTGTTCAGGAGGAAGTGCCTGTAGTGAAGGATTACCCAGATGTTTTTCCAGAGGAGTTACCAAGCATGCCACCGGATTGAGACATCGATTTTTTGATAGAACTGTTGCCAGGCACCGGGCCAATATCAAAGAGACCATATCGGATGCCCGCAAATGTTCTGGAGGAGATTAAGAAACAGATCAAGGAGTTATTGGAGAAAGGTTAAATTCGACGGAGTTCATCACCATGGGGAGCCCCGGTGCTTTTGGTAGAGAAGAAGGATAAGTCACTAAGAATGGTTGCTGATTATCGTGCGTTAAATGAGGTGATGATCAAGAACAAATACCCACTGCCGATGATCAATGATTTGTTTGACCAGCTGCAAGGAGCCAAGGTGTTTTCAAAGATCGATCTGCGATCTGGATATCACCAACTTAAGATACGAGAGAAGGACATACCAAAGACAACATTCACCACACGGTACGGGTTGTATGAATATACGGTCATGTCATTTGGACTGACTAACGCCCCTGCCTACTTCATGTGCATGATGAACAAAGTGTTCATGGAATATTTGGATAAGTTTTTTGTGGTGTTCATTGATGAGATAATGGTATACTCGAAGAATGAGGAGGAGCACAAAGAGCATTTGCGTTTAGTTCTCAAGAAACTCAGGGAACATCAGTTGTATGCCAAGTTCAGCAAATGCGAGTTTTGGTTGAAGGAAGTTGGATTCCTTGGACATGTTATATCAGGAGAAGGTATAGCAGTAGATCCCACCAAGGTTCAGTCAGTTACTGAATGGTTGGCACCCACTTCAGTTAGCGAGATCCGCAGTTTTCTTGGACTCACAGGATACTATCGGAGATTCATTGAGAATTTTTCCAAGATTGCGAAGCCAATGACGGAGTTACTGAAAAAGGATACCAAGTTTAAATGGACGGAAGAATGTGAGACGAGTTTTCAGGAGTTAAAGAAACGTTTGACTACAGCCCCAGTGCTGAATCTGCCGGATATACGCAAGGATTTCCAAGTGTATTGCGACGCTTCTCGCCTAGGACTTGGAAGTGTGCTTATGCAGGACGGAAGAGTTGTTTCATATGCCTCAAGACAACTAAAACTTCATGAATTGAATTATGCCACGCATGATTTGGAGTTGGCAGCCATAGTGCATACGTTGAAGACTGGAGACATTACCTTATTGGAAATCGTTGTGATGTGTACACGGATCATAAGAGTTTGAAGTACGTTTTCACACAGAAGGAGCTAAACCTTAGGCAGAGGAGAGGGTTGAAGCTTATAAAGGATTATGACATGAAGCTTCACTATCATCCAGGCAAGGCCAATGTCGTAGCAGACGCTTTGAGTCGGAAGAGTTATGCTAACAACCTAGTAAGAACGGGATTCCCAAAGGAGTTAGCAAAGGATCTCAGGGAACTTTGATTGGAGATTGTTCCTAGAGGTTTGGTTGCAACAATGGAGGTTCAGTCTACATTGTTAGGAAAGATTCGAGAAGCTCAGAAGAATGACAAAGAGATTGCCGAGATAAAAGAGAGAATGAGCGAAGGAAAGGCCAAAGGTTTTCGTGAGGATGAGCACGACACCTTATGGTTTGAGGACCGTGTTTATGTGCCCAATAGCACAGAGATCAGGAAGTTAATACTTCAGGAGGCTCATGACTCACCATACTCGATACACCCCGAAAACACCAAGATGTATTTGGATTTGAAGGAACGTTTCTGGTGGATTGGTATGAAGAAGGATATTGCCGAGAATGTAGCCGTATGTGATGTATGTGAGAGAGTGAAGGCTGAGCATCAAAAGCCAGCAGGATTGTTACAGCCTATGCCGATGTCAGGACCCCGATTCCAAGTCACATCGATCTAGCCGGTAACACCTCATATCACATTGCGGCCTCATGCACGGTATCCCCACGGGTGTCGCCTTACCATGGGCCAGGACCATTTGCACCTTTTGGCTCACGTATATGATAGTGTCGCTAGCATCCATATGACAGAGAAGCCGGGCCGACATGGCTAGTCGTGAACCCAAAGCGGCGCAGACCTATGGAGACAGGCATACATGAATCACATCGAGCATGTCGGTCATCAGCGAGTGAATCCGGGCTGTAGCACTGGGCTAACAGGACTCCAGGGAACCCGGGCTGTAGCAGGCTAGGCAGGACTCCGGATGTCACCGCGTGACATTTCCCCGAAGGGACAGACATAGGAACGAAGTGAAACACATGCCGGCCAGTCAAGTGTCCTAAGCAGTAGTGCTGGGCTAGCAGGACTCCGGTGAACCGGGCTGTAGCGGACTACTATGGCTCGAGGAACACTAGACTAGATTTCCCCATAAGAAAGGCTGCCAAGGATAAACAACTAGATTGTCGGATCCCACTCATACCAAGCATTTCAATCATACACACAATATGCCCGATATGAGTACATACAACATGGCATCACAACAAAACTCTACAACTCAAGTACTTTATCTAAAGGCTCCAGAGAGCCATACATAACATGTTCATACAGATAGGGGTCACATGACCCGACACTCAAGTCATACAAGCATACAAGCACATGCGGAAGCAAATAGTCCGAGTACAGACACTAGAAAACAAGAAGGCTTCTCGAAGCCTGTCTATCTACATAGGGCCCTCCATGGCCAGGGTCACCACCTGGGTGGCGAGTTACTCATCGACATCGAGGTCTACATAAAACCCATCGGAGGGGGCGGTGTTGTCGTCTGAAAACAGTAATTGAGCAAACATGAGTACAAAGGTACTCAGCAAGTCTTACATCAGAACCTACTATACATGCTCATTCTCAAGAAGGTGGTGGGGTTATTGCAGCAAGCCAGATTTGACTCTTGGCTAAGCTATCCTATGGAAAACCACTAGTAAAAATAGTTTTCGCACACGAGTCCACTACTCACCAACACAATACTCCACTGGGGATCCTTCCTCGTCATCCTACGAGAGGGCCATCCTCGGTACTCACACTTATCTTGAGTGTTTTAGTAGTATTCATTAGCTTGTCTATGAACTGTATAGGCAACCAAGTAGTCCTTTACCGCGGATGCGGCTATTTGAATAGTTTTATACCCTGCAGGGGTGTACTTCATCACACATGTTTCCACCACTTAGCGTCTGCACACGACATGTGCTCGGCAGACTTCAAGCGAAAGCCAACGTGGGTGTAGAACACGACCTGACTAACCTCACAAGTCTCTAGTCCAGGTTTATCGCCTATTCAGGTTCCATCCGCAAGGAGATCCAGCCGGGGTGTCCTCAACGGCCCCAAACGATGTGTGCAGGGTTCCCGAGGCACCAAACGGGCGACTGGGTACACCGTGCCATGGTGTATCTACCGCATCATAGCTCACCCCTAGGGTCAGCGCTACGCACGGCCGCCAACACATAACCTACAACACCAGAAACTAGTTTTAACTCCTGGACAGAGGACGAGAGGGGTCCGTAAGTCGAGCGGGGTCATATTTCAGGGCCCAATGTGTGGTAGTAGCTGAATCTTAAATCACGCATACAGATCTTAGTTCTTATGGACGGTCTCAATGAAACAACCCACCATGTACTCCTACATGGCCTCTCATCGATACCTTTACCAAATCATGTTCAACACATCCCTCACATTACCGACATAATCATTTCACTCTAGCCCATCACCCAGATGAACCAGACCTGACACAACTCTAAGCATAGCAGGCATAGCAAGGTAGGAAACACATACATGGCTCAATCAACTCCTACACATGCTAGTGGGTTTCATCTAGTTACTGTGGCAATGACAGGTCATGCAGAGGATAAGGGTTCAACTACCGTAGCACACAACAGTTTGAATCGCGTTGTCTTAATGTAGTAAACAAGAGCAGAAGCGAGAACATGGGTTTGTATCCGAATGATCAATGGGTTGCTTGCCTAATGTAGTGGTAGCAGGGTACTGCCCTTCAGACGGATACTCGGGGTTATCCTCGGAGGCAGAACCTACCACGAAAGACACACCAAACATAATCAACACATGACAATATGCAACAATATGATGCATGCTATGACATGGCAAAATGAAAGTGTCTTGGCCTAATGCAAGCTAAAACAGAAAGGAATGAACTCATTTGAATTAAAGATTCAAATGTTAGCACATTTAACATAGCCTTATTAGTGCACTATCTTATTTTGCTTAAACAGCAAGGTTAACTTGTTTTGTCATGCATGAAACCATTACATATGGATAGATTGAATTTTTCTAATCATTTTTCATATATAAATTGTTTGATTTGGAGCTATGGTTGATTTTCTATGATTTTTAGAAGTTTTGGCTATTTTCTGGAATTTCCTATTAAAGAATAAATCCAGAAAAGGATTTACTGCGTCAGCCTGACGTCAGTGTGAAATCAGCGATCAACTGGGATGGTCCAGGTCAACCCTGACCTGTGGGTCCCATCTGTCAGTGTCAACTAACTAACTAAATTTAGTTAGTGTTAAACTAATACTAATCTAGTTTAATTAGTGGCCTCGGGCCCACACGTCAGTGAGTCAGGGGAATTCAAATGAGGGTCAACCCGGGTCAAACTCGCCGGAGTTGACCTGGGGCTCGTCGCCGGCAGGGCCAGGGACGGCGGAGGGGTGCGGGTTTTGCACTCCGGCGACCAAAAGGACGACGGAGACCATCTACATTGCGGCCTCACGTACGGTATCCCCACGGGTGTCGCCTTACCATGGCCCGGGACCATTTGCGCCTTTTGGCTCACGTATACGATAGTGTTGCTAGCATCCATATGGCAGAGAACCCGGGCCGACATGGCTAGTCGTGAACCCAAAGCGGCGCAGACCTATGGAGACATGCATACATGAATCACATCGAGCATGTCGGTCATCAGCGAGTGAATCTGGGCTGTAGCACTGGGCTAACAGGACTCCGGGGAACCCAGGCTGTAGCAGGCTAGGCAGGACTCCGGATGTCACCGCGTGACATTTCCCCGAAGGGACAGACATAGGAACGAAGTGAAACACATGCCGGCCAGTCAAGTGTCCTAAGCAGTAGTGCTGGGCTAGCAGGACTCCGGTGAAGCGGGCTGTAGCGGACTACTATGGCTCGAGGAAAACTAGACTACATTTCCCCATAAGAAAGGCTGCCAAGGATAAACACCTATATTGTCGAATCCCACTCATACCAAGCATTTCAATCATACACACAATATGCCAGATATGAGTACATACAACATGGCATCACAACAAAACTCTACAACTCAAGTACTTTATTTAAAGGCTCCAGAGAGCCGTACATAACATGTTCATACAGATAGGGGTCACATGACCCGACACTCAAGTCATACAAGCATATAAGCACATGCGGAAGCAAATAGTCTGAGTACAGACACTAGAAAGCAAGAAGGCTTCTCGAAGCCTGTCTATCTACATAGGGACCTCCATGGCCAGGGTCACCACCTGGGTGGCGAGTTACTCATCGACGTCGAGGTCTACATAAAACCCATCGGAGGGGGCGGTGTTGTCATCTGAAAATAGTAATTAAGCAAACATGAGTGCAAAGGTACTCAGCAAGTCTTACATCAGAACCTACTATACGTGCTCATTCTCAAGAGGGTGGTGGGGTTATTGCAGCAAGCCAGCTTTGACTCTTGGCTAAGCTATCCTACGGAAAACCACTAGTAAAAATAGTTTTCGCACATGAGTCCACTACTCACCAACACAATACTCCACCGGGGATCCTTCCTCGTCATCCTATGTAACACCCCGGATGTAACTTTCCCAATTTGTACTCCAACTCTTGCCGTTTCCGGCGTTAAGTTATATTTATTTTCTCGGGTTCGGGTCTTTGTCTCCGTGTGTTGTTATCGTTGTCACGCATCTCATATCATGTCATCATGTGCATTGCATTTGCATACGTGTTCGTCTCATGCATTCGACCATTTTCCCCGTTGTCCGTTTTGCATTCCGGCGCTTCGTTCTCCTCTGGTGGTCATTTCTAGCTTTCTTTCGTGTGTGGGGATTAAAAATTTCTGGATTGGACCGAGACTTGCCAAGCGGCCTTGGTTTACTACCGGTAGACCGCCTGTCAAGTTTCGTATCATTTGGACTTCGTTTGATACTCCAACGGTTAACCGAGGGACCGAAAAGGCCTCCTGTGTGTTGCAGCCCAACAATCCTCCAATTTGGCCCAAAACCCACCAAACTCTGCTCCATCATCTAGAGCGTTCGATCACGATCGCGTGGCCGAAAACCGCACCTCATTTGGACTCTCCTAGCTCCCTCTATGCCTATTTAAACACCCCCCCCGAAATTCGGATCTCCTTCCTCCACAAAACCCTAGTTTTCTCCTCCGCCGCCGCCGGACACGTCCGGACGGACCGGACGCGTCCGCTCCGCCGCCCGCAGCCACTCTGGAGCCGCCATGTGGCACCCGCCACCTCGCCGCCGCCGCGGGCCGGGGAGCCCGGAGCCGGCCCCCGCGGCCCGATCCGCCCGCACCGCCTCTGATCCGCCCGCGCTGCCACCTCCCTCACCACCGACGCCCCGCCTCCGCGCCGCCGCCGTCGGCCATCGCCGCCCCGGGCCCGCGCCCCTTGCCGGCGCCCGCTCGCCCGCGCCGCCCGAGGCCCCGCCGGCCGCCGCCGCCACCTCCGCCGCCAGATCCGGCCGGGAGTGGCCGGATCCACCTCTCTCGCGCCTCCCCGCCGCTTCTTTGAGCGCTCCGGAGCCGCCGCCGCCTCGCCAGAGTTCTCGGTTCGTGTGCGTGAATAGTAACCCTAGATCTCGGAGGTTGAATTTTCTCTATGTCCCTGATATTTTCAGTCCAAGTGCTCATGTTCATGGCTCCGTAACTTTCCATGCATAGCTCCGATTCATGCATATAGCATATCAAAATGTTCATCTCAGAGAGTACATCATTTCATTCCATTGCATCATTTTCATTTGAGTTCATCTTGATGCCCTAAATGTTGTTAGAAGAGGGCTACTTGAGTTAATTGTCAGATCTGCTACTCCGTTTAGGTTTTTGTCATTTTTGCCATGATTAATGTGTGCATGATATGCCCGTGAGTTCTACATGTGTTTTGTTAAGGGTTTTGTCATATTTCCAGAGGTTCAATCCATGTATTTTTGTGATGTGTGTGGTGACTTGTGCAAGCTTGCAAAGTGGTGCACTTGCTAATTCTGTTTTCAGGGACTTAGTAATTTCACTAAGTCCTGGAGCTGTTTATCTCATGATGCCATATGTTCTTGTTGTTTCCTAGTGATCCGTGCCTCTTTTGAGGATGACCAGTAAGGATGTTTTGTTAAGCTTGTAGTGCTCTATCCATCCATGTCTTTTTTTGCAATTATGGAGCACCCTAGCTTGAGTCAATCGAGCTCTACTTTTGCTACTTTATGAATCTGGGCAGATTGTCAACTTGTTTGCAATTTTGCCGATGATGTTGTAGTTTATCCGTGCATGCTATGCTATTGTTATTGCCATGTCTAGCTTGAATTTTGTGCCTTCTTGATAAATGTATGCTTGTCTTGCCATGACTTGCACCGTAGTGAGTGCATCGAGCTCGTAAACGTGCCTACTTGAGTTATATTTCAGCATGTGTCAGTTTTCACCAAGTCTGAAAACTGATTATGTTTTTGCTATGTTCACTTGCTTGCAATGGTATTTTCTGATCCCTTTTGGCTCAAGGTCACTAAGGGACTTTTGTTAAGCTCTTTGAGTATCTCCATGCCATGCTTTACTTTTCCATGATTAGATCCTGTAGCATGTAGTTTTTTGCTCCGAAGAGGGCTACCTGATCCGAAATTGCAGACAAGTGTTGATTTCACCAAGTCTGAGATCTGTTTGCCATAAGCATTTGTGCCATGCATGTTTGAACCTGTTAATGGATGAATTGGCCGTAGCACAGTGCTAGACTTTTGTTAAGCATCTTGTGTGCATCCCTGCCATGTATTTTTTTGTCATGTTTGGTTGCTGTAGCATGTTCATCTCATTGCATTTAGTTGGCTACTTGCTGTAAATCGCAGACCGGTGTCATATTTGAATCGCTTGCCATTTCCAAACCGTAACTCCGATTCCGGTGTTGTTTATATTGTTTTCAAGCGATTTCATCTCATATTTCCAGTGGCACACTTGGATTTCCAAGTTGAGGCAAGGTTCATGCATTTCCTGTCATTTCTTGCATTTTGCATCCCGAATCGCATCCCGCAGTCTTGTTTGGTTCTTGCCCGTGGTTGATTGTGCCCTTGTTGCTTGTTTGTCTTGTTTGGGTAGAGCCGGGAGACGAGTTCGCTAACAAGGAGCCCGTTGAGTTTTCTTTCGAGGATCCAGTCAACTCTGACAACTGTGCAGGCAAGATGATCCTACCCTCGAAATCACTACTATCTTTGCTATGCTAGTTTGCTCGCTCTTTTGCTATGCCATTGCTACGATGCCTACCACTTGCTTTCAAGCCTCCAAAATTGCCATGTCAAACCTCTAACCCACCATTTCCTAGCAAACCGTTGATTGGCTATGTTACCGCTTTGCTCAGCCCCTCTTATAGCGTTGCTAGTTGCAGGTGAAGATTGAAGGCCGTTCCTTGTTGGAACATTTATTTACTTGTTGGGATACCATTATATTATCTTGCTATCTTAACGCATCTACATACTTGGTAAAGGGTGGAAGGCTCGGCCTCTCGCCTAGTGTTTTGTTCCACTCTTGCCGCCCTAGTTTCAGTCATATCGGTGTTATGTTCCCGGATTTTGCGTTCCTTACGCGGTTGGGTTATAATGGGAACCCCTTGATAGTTCGCCTTGATTAAAGCTTTTCCAGCAATGCCCAACCTTGGTTTTACCATTCGCCACCTAGCCTCTTTTTTCCTTGGGTTACCGGAGCCCAAGGGTCATCTTATTTTAACCCCCCCAGGCCAGTGCTCCTCTGAGTGTTGGTCCGAACTGAGCTGCCTGCGGGGCCACCTCGGGGAAACTTGAGGTTTTGTTTTACTCATAGCTAGTCTCATCTAAGTGTGCCTTGAGAACAAGATATGTGCAGCTCCTATCGGGATTTGTCGGCACATTCAGGCGGTGTTACTGGTCTTGTTTTAACCTGTCGAAGTGTCTTGAATTACCAAGATACCGAGTCTGATCGGAACGTCTTGGGAGGAGGTCTATTCCTTCGTTGACCGTGAGAGCTTGTCATGGGCTAAGTTGGGACTCCCCTGCAGGGGTTTGAACTTTCGAAAGCCATGCCCGCGGTTATGGGCAGATGGGAATTTGTTAATGTCCGGTTGTAGATAACTTGAACCTTAACTTAATTAAAATGAATCAACTGAGTGTGTTACCGTGATGGCCTCTTCTCGGCGGAGTCCGGGAAGCGGACACGGTGTTGGAGTAACGTTTGCGCGGGTTGTTCTCTAGTTTCTCGCTCGTTCTTTGCCCCCTCTTCTCGCTCTCTTTTGCGTTTAAGTTAGCCTCCATATTTTTGCTAGTCGCTTGCTGTAGGTCCACTGATATTTACCTTGCCATACCTATAAGCTTAAATAGTCTTGATCGCGAGGGTGCGAGATTGTTGAGTCCCTGTGGCTCACAGATTACTATTACACCAGATGCAGGGCCTGATGATTCCGCTCCAGGAGACGCGTATGAGCTCAAGTGGGAGTTCGACGAAGAGTCTCAACTTTACTATGTTTCCTTTCCCGATGATCAGTAGTGGTGCCCAGTTGGGGGTGATTGGGTCCGTGTCGCATGTTGGGTTCTCTTTTGTTTTGGCGCCGTAGTCGGGCCATGAGTGTTTGGATGATGTAATGTTATTTATGTACTTGATTGACGTGGCGAGTGTAAGCCAACTATGTTATCTCCCCTTTATTATTTATATTACATGGGATGTTATGAAGATTGCCTAACTTGCGACATATGCCTTCAATGCGATTATGCCTCTAAGTCATGCCTCGACACGTGGGAGATATAGTCGCATCGAGGGTGTTACAAGTTGGTAATCAGAGCCTTCCCCGACCTTAGGAGCCCCATTGCTTGATCGTTATTAGCGGTCGAGTTGTGTCTAGAAAAATGTTTTGAGTCATTTAGGAATTATATATCGGAGAGTTTAGGAATTATTTTTACTTCCCAGTCTCCTCATCGGTCTGGTAAGGCATCCTGACGTAGAGTTTTGACTCTTCTCTTCTCAAATTTCACTAATTTTTTTTAGGATCACGCGGGTATCTTGGAATCGTTCCGATGATTTTATGATGAGAACATTGTCTTGGTGCCTCCTGTCAGGGGTTTAGTGGAAGTGTCCCGGGGAGTTGAGCTCTGAGGTGTTGTCATCATAATTTTATCGTTACAGTTCTGGAATACCTGAGTTTAGTACGCCGATGTCGAAAATCTCTTTTATGCAGTTCATTGGTGAGATAACCTCGACGCCACCCAGTACTGGGGCGGGAGTTCGGGAGTATCGCCATAACTTGTATAACGGATGCTTTTCGAAGGTTGAGGTAGATGGTTTCTGAAGGTTTCTTGGTTATGTGTTGAAGGATGGATACAGCTGGATGTAGGATTTGCTAGTTTGGGTGAGATATTATGCTTCCCCTGTATCCCCAACACCTGATTGCATAACCGGAAAGGTTCGGGAGTTTCATAGGTGGGAATTCTAGTAGCTCTAGTTCTTCTTCCACGGATATTGGTTTGAGATTGGGATTTCTTACCGATTATTCGTTCTTGATCTGTACCTTGTTGATTTATTTCTCTACCTTAATTCTACGTGGCTTCTCAATTTATGGATATGTGACCATTTCAAGAGGAATGCATTCGTTCATTTTGTTCGGATGTGAAGACTATATGTTGCAATTTTCATTCTGTTGGATTCAGCTTCAATATTTATCTATCAATGTGTTAATGGACGTCAACCTCTTCAGGATGGCTCCTCCAATGCGCACGACTCCGAATCCTGATCCGCCACCACCCCCACCTCCTCCGGAGGCATGGCAAGCTGTGATGGCCGCAACCAATGCAAACACACAGTTGATCATGCAAATTCTTCAAGAGCGCAATCAAGGAAACCAAGGGAATCAAGGCAGCAATCAGAATCACTTTGCTTCACTCAACCAGTTCCTTGCTAACGGGCCAAAGACTTTCAGCAATTGTGTTGAGGCAACCGATGCTGACGATTGGCTTGTGGATCTGTGCAAGCATTTCGAGTGCAGTAACGTCAGGCCTGAGGACTTTGTTAAGTTTGCTTCCTTCCAACTCAAAGATCAAGCTACAGAATGGTTCCAGCAGTACAAGGATTCCAGAGGTGGACGTGTTATCACTTGGGATGATTTCCGTCGAGATTTCCGAGCTCATCATATTCCCCAGAGCGTGGTTGAAAGAAAGGTGAGGAATTCCGCAACCTGAAGCAAGGCTCTTTGTCTGTCTATGACTACAACAAGTTGTTTTAGAAGCTCGCCCGCTTTGCCAAGCAGGACGTCCCTGATGAGAAGAGCATGATATACCAGTTCAGGGGTGGTCTCAGAGAAGAAATTCAGCTAGCTCTTGTCCTCTTTGAACCCTTGAGGTACGATGAGTTCTACAACATGGCATTGAAGCAAGAGGCTGCTCAGTTGAGTTGTGATGCTTCCAAGAAGCGAGTCAGAGATGTTACTCCTTCTTCCTCTACTCAAGTGGCCAAGCAGCAGAAGTATTGGCTTCCTCCTCCTCCGTTCCTTCAGCCGTATCAGCAGAAGAGCAAAGGTGGCAGTGGTTCTTCCCACCCACCCAACCCTGGCTTTCAGAACAAGACTTCGTCTCAAGCTCCAAGATCGAGTGCTCCGTATCACCGTCCGCTTTCAGAGGTCACATGCAACAAGTGCCAACAGAAGGGTCACTATGCCAACAAGTGTTTCAACCAGAGGCGTCTTCCTCCTCCTTCTCCTGTCAGATCGGCAAGTACAGCTGTGGTCAAGCATAACCCCAAGCACGCCAAGGTCAACCTGATGAATGCAGCTCAGGCAGAGGATTCGTTAGATGTGATCATGGGTAACCTTCCTGTTAATGATATTCCCGCAAAAGTACTTTTTGACTCTGGTGCATCACATTCCTTCCTGTCATTCCCATTTGCATCGGAGAACAATTTTAGTACTAAGGCTTTACCTAGAGATATGTAAGTCGTCTCTCCGGCTAAGCGTCTGAGTTCTAGTATGATGGTTCTGGATATTTCTATCTTGATGGGTGATTTCAAGTTTCTGGCTTCTCCAATGGTTCTTGGTAACTTGGATATTGATCTTATTCTGGGATGGATTGGCTTTCTAAGCACAAGGCTCAGCTTGATTGTGCAGCCAGGTAGATTCAATTGACTCATTCGTCTGAGGATGTGATTGTCTTTGGCGCTCGGGATAATACCATCCGTCTGTTTTCTCTCAATGAGAAGGGTGAATTGGATGCCATCTCGCAAATTCCAGTAGTCTGCGAATATCAAGATGTCTTTCTAGAAGAGCTTCCAGGAATGCCTCCGCACCTGCCAGTTGAATTCGTTATTGATCTTGAGCCTGGCATGGAACCTGTGTGCAAACGTCCTTACAAGCTCGGACCTGAAGAGTTGAAGGAGTTGAAGAAGCAACTCGATATTCAAGAGAAAATGGGTCTCATCCGGCCTAGTTCTTCTCCATGGGGTTGTGGTGTTCTTTTTGTGAAGAAGAAGGATGGAACGGACCAACTTTGTGTTGATTACCGTCGAGTGAACAAGAAGACCATCAAGAACAAATACCCACTTCCCAACATCAATGAGCTGTTCGAACAACTCAAAGGTGCTCGAGTATTCTCCAAGCTTGATCTCCGTATGGGTTATCATCATATTCGAATCCGTGAGCAAGATATTCCTAAGACGGCTTTCAGGACAAGCTTTGGTTCATATGAATACACTGTCATGTCTTTTGGCCTCGTCAACGCTCCTCCGATGTTCTCTCGCATGATGAACTTCATCTTCAACGCCTACACCAATGACTTTGTTTTGGTCTATCTCGACGACATTCTGGTTTTCTCGAAGGACAAGGAAGATCATGCCAAGCACTTGCGTTTGGTTCTTGATAAGCTAAGGGAACATCAGTTCTACGCCAAGTTCTCCAAGTGTGAATTTTGGCTTGATGAGGTTCTTTATCTTGGTCATATCATCTCTGCCAAGGGCATTGCCGTGAATCCTGAGAAGGTGTCTGCAATTGTGAATTGGGAACCTCCTCAGAACATGAAGCAACTCCGCAGTTTTCTCGGTCTTGCAAGCTATTGCCGAAGATTCGTTGAAAACTTTTCTAAGATCGCGAAGCCTCTCTCTAATCTTCTCCAGAAGCACGTCAAGTACGTTTGGTCTCCGGAGTGTGATATTGCTTTCAACACTTTGAAAGAGGAATTGATCACTGCTCCAGTTCTGACTCCGCCAGATGAATCCAAGCCGTACGAGGTCTTTTGTGATGCCTCTCTCCAAGGTCTTGGCGCAGTTTTGATGCAAGAGAAGAAAGTTGTTGCTTATACCTCTCGCCAGTTGAAGCCTAATGAGAAGAACTAGCCCACTCATGATCTCGAGTTGGCGGCAGTTGTGCATGCTCTTTTGACTTGGAGACATCTTCTATTGGGAAGAAAAGTGGACATTTTCACTGATCACAAGAGTCTCAAGTACATCTTCACTCAGCCTAATCTCAACCTCAGGCAAACTCGATGGGTCGAAATGATTCAAGAGTATAATCCAAGTATCGAGTATACTCCAGGCAAGGCCAATGTGATTGCTGACGCTTTGAGCAGGAAAGCCTACTGCAACAGTCTGATTCTCAAGCCTTATCAACCCGAGCTTTGTGAAGCTTTCCGCAAACTTAATCTGCAAGTTGTTCCTCAAGGTTTCCTCGCCAACCTTCAAGTCTCTCCTACCTTAGAAGACCAGATTCGCCAAGCCCAGCTTCTTGATGCTATGGTGAAAAAGGTGAAGATTGGGATTGCCAAGAGTCAACCCAAGTACAAGTGCTACCGCCTTGATGACAAGGACACTCTCTTCTTCGAGGATCGTATTGTTGTACCCAAAGGTGACCTCTGTAAAGTGATCATGAACGAGGCTCACAATTCTCTCCTCTCCATCCACCCTGGGAGCACGAAGATGTATCAGGACCTCAAGCAAGCTTATTGGTGGACTCGAATGAAGTGCGAGATTGCTCAATTCGTGAATGAATGTGATGTCTGCAGAAGAGTGAAGGCAGAACACCAAAGGCCAGCAGGTCTCCTCCAACCTCTTGCCATTCCAGAATGGAAGTTTGACCACATTGAAATGGACTTCGTGACTGGGTTTCCAAATTCCAAGCATGGCAATGATGCTATATTCATTGTCATCGACAAACTCACCAAAGTGGCTCACTTTATGCCTATCAAAGAGTCGATCACTGCAGCTCAATTGGCGGAACTCTATACCTCTCGAATTGTCTCTCTGCACGGTATTCCTCAAGTGATCTCTTCAGACCGTGGCAGCATTTTTACCTCGAAGTTTTGGGATTCTTTTTAGAAGGCCATGGGCACCAACATCCGCTTCAGCACAGCTTTCCATCCTCAAACTAGCGGTCAAGTCGAGCGTGTCAACCAGATTCTTGAAGATATGCTCAGGGCTTGCGTGATCTCCTTCGGCATGAAGTGGGAGGATTGTCTTCCTTATGCTGAATTCTCCTACAACAACAGTATTCAAGCAAGTTCGGGCAAGGCCCCATTTGAAATTTTGTATGGCAGGAAGTGCCGTACCCCTCTCAACTGGTCTGAAACCGGTGAACGTCAGCTTTTGGGTAATGACTTAATCACAGAGGCAGAAGAAATGTGAAAGTCATTCAAGATAACCTCAAAGCAGCCCAATCCCGCCAAAAGATCTACTATGATAGTAAGCACCGTGATTTGGCTTTCGAGATCGGAGATCATGTTTACCTCCGCGTCTCTCCTATGAAAGGTACTCGTCGCTTCGGTATCAAAGGGAAGCTTGCCCCCAGATACGTGGGACCTTTCAAGATTGTCAGCAAGAGAGGCGACCTCACCTATCAACTCGAGCTTCCTTCAAACTTTGCAAATGTTCATGACGTGTTCCATGTCTCTCAGCTTCGAAAGTGCTTCAAGACTCCTGACCGCACCGTCAACTTCGAGGACATTGAGCTCCAAGAAGATCTCTCTTATCATGAGCACCCAGTTGCTATTCTTGAAGAGACTGAATGCAAGACTCGCAACAAGTCAATCAAATTTCTCAAAGTCAAGTGGTCACACCATTCCGACCGTGAAGCTACCTGGGAACGCGAGGATCACCTCCGTTCTGAGTACCCGGTGTTCTTTCAGTCCTAGATCTCGGGACGAGATCCTTTCGTAGTGGTGGAGTGTTGTAACACCCCGGATGTAACTTTCCCAATTTGTACTCCAACTCTTGCCGTTTCCGGCGTTAAGTTATATTTATTTTCTTGGGTTCGGGTCTTTGTCTACGTGTGTTGTTATTTCTGTCACGCATCTCATATCATGTCATCATGTGCATTACATTTGCATACGTGTTCGTCTCATGCATTCGAGCATTTTCCCCGTTGTCCGTTTTGCATTCCGGCGCTTCGTTCTCCTCCGGTGGTCATTTCTAGCTTTCTTTTGTGTGTGGGGATTAAACATTTCCGGATTGGACCGAGACTTGCCAAGCGGCCTTGGTTTACTAGCGGTAGACCGCCTATCAAGTTTCGTATCATTTGGACTTCCTTTGATACTCCAACGGTTAACCGAGGGACCGAAAAGGCCTCGTGTGTGTTGCAGCCCAACACCCCTCCAATTTGGCGCAAAACCCACCAAACTATGCTCCATCATCTAGAGCGTTCGATCACGATCGCGTGGCCGAAAACCGCACCTCATTTGGACTCTCCTAGCTCCCTCTATGCCTATTTAAACACCCCCCCGAAATTCGGATCTCGTTCCTCCCCGAAACCCTAGTTTTCTCCTCCTCCGCCGCCGGACACGTCCGGACAGACCGGACGCGTCCGCTCCGTCGCCCGCAGCCACTCCGGAACCGCCACGTGGCACCCGCCACCTCGCCGCCGCCGCGGGCCGGGGAGCCCGGAGCCGGCCCCCGCGGCCCAATCCGCCCACGCCGCCACCTCCCTCGGCACCGATGCCCCGCAGCCGCGCCGCCGCCGTCGGCCATCGCCGCCCCGGGCCCGCGCCCCTTGCCGGCGCCCGCTCGCCCGCGCCGCCCGAGGCCCCGCCGGCCGCCGCCGCCACCTCCGCCGCCAGATCCGGCCGGGAGTGGCCGGATCCACCTCTCCCGCGCCTCCCCGCAGCTTCTTCGAGCTCGCCGGAGCCGCCGCCGCCTCGCCGGAGTTCTCGGTTTGCGTGCGTGAACAGTAACCCTAGATCTTGGAGGTTGAATTCTCTCTAAGTCCCTGATATTTTCAGTCCAAGTGCTCATGTTCGTGGCTCCGTAACTTTGCATCCGTAGCTCCGATTCATGCATATAGCATATCAAAATGTTCATCTCAGAGAGTACATCATTTCATTCCATTGCATCATTTTCATTTGATTTAATCTTGATGGCCGAAATGTAGTTAGAAGAGGGATACTTGAGTTAATTGTTAGATCTGCTACTCCGTTTAGGTTTTTGTCATTTTTGCCATGATTAATGTGTGCATGATATGCCCGTGAGTTCTACATGTGTTTTGTTAAGGGTTTTGTCATCTTTCCAGAGGTGCAATCCATGTATTTTTGTGATGTGTGTGGTGACTTGTGCAAGCTTGCAAAGTGGTGCACTTGCTAATTCTGTTTTCAGGGACTTAGTAATTTCACTAAGTCCTGGAGCTGTTTATCTCATGATGCCATATGTTCTTGTTGTTTTCAAGTGATCCGTGCCTCTTTTGAGGATGATCAGTAAGGATGTTTTGTTAATCTTGTAGTGCTCTATCCATCCATGTCTTTGTTTGCAATTATGGAGCACCCTAGCTTGAGTCAATCAACCTCTACTTTTGCTACTTTGTGAATCTGGGCAGATTGTCAACTTGTTTGCAATTTTGCCGATGATGTTGTAGTTGATCCGTGCATGCTATGCTATTGTTATTTCCATGTATAGCTTGCATTTTGTGCCTTCTTGATATATGTATGCTTGTCTTGCCATGACTTGCACCGTAGTGAGTGCATCGAGCTCGTAAACGTGCCTACTTGAGTTATATTTCAGCATGTGTCAGTTTTTACTAAGTCTGAAAACTGATTATGTTTTTGCTATGTTCACTTGCTTGCAATGGTATTTTCTGATCCCTTTTGGCTCAAGGTTACTAAGGGACTTTTGTTAATATCTTTGAGTAGCTCCATGCCATGCTTTACTTTTCCATGATTAGATCCTGTAGCATGTAGTTTTTTGCTCCGAAGGGGGCTACCTGATCTGAAATTCTAGACAAGTGTTGATTTCACTAAGTCTGAGATCTGTTTGCCATATGCATTTTTGCCATGCTTGTTTGAACCTGTTAATGGATGAATTTGCCATAGCTCAGTGCTAGACGTTTGTTAAGCATCTTGTGTGCATCCCTTCCATGTATTTTGTTGTCATGTTTGGTTGCTGTAGCATGTTCATCTCATTGCATTTAGTTGGCTACTTGCTGTAAATCGCAGACCGGTGTCATATTTGAATCGCTTGTCATTTCCAAACCGTAACTCCGATTCCGGCGTTCTTTATATCGTTTTCAAGCGATTTCATCTCACCTTTCCAATGGCACACTTGGATTTTCAAGTTGAGGCCAGGTTCATGCATTTCCTGTCATATCTTGCATTTTGCATCCCGCATCGTATCCCGCATAGCATATCATCATCGCATCGTCTTGTTTGGTTCTTGCCCGTGGTTGATTGTGCCCTTGTTGCTTGTTTGTCTTGTTTTGGTAGAGACAGGAGATGAGTTCGCTAACGAGGAGCCCGTTGAGTTTGCTTTCGAGGATCCAGTCAACTCTGACAACTATGCAGGCAAGATGATCCTACCCTCGAAATCACTACTATCTTTGCTATGCTAGTTTGCTCACTCTTTTGCTATGCCATTGCTACGATGACTACCACTTGCTTTCAAGCCTCCCAAATTGCCATGTCAAACCTCTAACCCACCATTGTCCTAGAAAACCGTTGATTGGCTATGTTACCGCTTTGCTCAGCCCCTCTTATAGCGTTGCTAGTTGCAGGTGAAGATTGAAGGCCGTTCCTTGTTGGAAAATTTATTTACTTGTTGGGATACCATTATATTATCTTGCTATCTTAACGCATCTATATACTTGGTAAAGGGTGGAGGTCTCGGCCTCTAGCCTAGTGTTTTGTTCCACTCTTGCCGCCCTAGTTTCCGTCATATCGGTGTTATGTTCCCGGATTTTGCGTTCCTTACGCGGTTGGGTTATAATGGAACCCCTTGATAGTTCATCTTGATTAAAGCTTTTCCAGCAATGACCAACCTTGGTTTTACCATTCGCCACCTAGCCTCTTTTTCCCTTGGGTTACCGGAGCCCAAGGGTCATCTTATTTTAACCCCCCCGGGCCAGTGCTCCTCTGAGTGTTGGTCCGAACTGAGCTGCCTGCGGGGCCACCTCGGGGAAACTTGAGGTTTGATTTTACTCGTAGCTAGTCCCATCTGAGTGTGCCCTGAGAACGAGATATCTGCAGCTCCTATTGGGATTTGTCGGCACATTCGGGCGGTGTTGCTGGTCTTGTTTTAACCTGTCGAAGTGTCTTGAATTACCGAGATACCGAGTCTGATCGGAACGTCTTGGGAGGAGGTCTATTCCTTCGTTGACCGTGAGAGCTTGTCATGGGCTAAGTTGGGACTCCCCTGCAGGGATTTGAACTTTCAAAAGCTGTGCCCGCGGTTATGGGCAGATGGGAATTTGTTAATGTCCGGTTGTAGATAACTTGAACCTTAAGTTAATTAAAATGAATCAACTGAGTGTGTTACCGTGATGGCCTCTTCTCGGCGGAGTCCGGGAAGCGGACACGGTGTTGGAGTAATGTTTTCGCGGGTTGTTCTCTAGTTTCTCGCTCGTGCTTTGCCCCCTCTTCTCGCTCTCTTTTGCGTTTAAGTTAGCCTCCATAATTTTGCTAGTCGCTTGCTGCAGCTCCACTGATATTTACCTTGCCATACCTATAAGCTTAAATAGTCTTGATCGCGAGGGTGCGAGATTGTTGAGTCCCTGTGGCTCACAGATTACTATTACACCAGATGCAGGGCCTGATGATTCCGCTCTAGGAGACGCGTATGAGTTCAAGTGGGAGTTCGACGAAGACTCTCAACGTTACTATGTTTCCTTTCCCGATGATCAGTAGTGGTGCCCAGTTGGGGGTGATTGGGTCCGTGTCGCATGTTGGGTTCTCTTTTATTTTGGCGCCGTAGTCGGGCCATGAGTGTTTGGATGATGTAATGTTATTTATGTACTTGATTGACGTGGCGAGTGTAAGCCAACTATGTTATCTCCCCTTTATTATTTATATCACATGGGATGTTGTGAAGATTGCCTAACTTGCGACATATGCCTTCAATGCGATTATGCCTCTAAGTCGTGCCTCGACACGTGGGAGATATAGTCGCATCGAGTGTGTTATATCGACTAGAGGGGGGGTGAATAGGCGATTTTTATGGAAGTCTTCAAAACGTGGAAGTTATGAAGAAAAACAGTAGAGATAAGCTTATCACTATGCAGCGGAAGTTAGATTACACTAGGCAAGCCATGGTCAAGTATTCAATAGAGTGAAAGCACAATGACAAGTAGCTGCAGTGTAATAAGGATCAGGTAGGATGAAGTTATGAAGCCAAACAAATCATACAGTTACGTTGTGAAGACAAAAGGTATAGCAAGCATGCACTGGCTTCACAATGAGTAACAGTAAGTAAAAGGAAGTGAAGATGAAACCGGTGACCCGTTGAAGACAATGATGTGTTGGACCAGTTCCAGTTGCTGTGACAACTGTACGTCTGGTTGGAGCGGCTAGGTATTTAAACCTTAGGACACACAGTCCCGGACACCCAGTCCTGAACACGCAGCTCAGGACACCAAGTCCTCACCGTATTCTCCTTGAGCTAAGGTCACATAGTCCTCGCCCAATCACTCTGGTAAGTCTTCAAGGTAGACTCCCAAACCTTCACAGACTTCGTTCACTGGCAATCCACAATGTCTCTTGGATGCTCTGAACGCGACGCCTAACCGTCTGGGGATGCACAGTCCTCAAGTGTAATAAGTCTTCAAATCACACAGACAAGAAGACTTAAGTGATGCCCAATGTTCTCTGGCTCTGGGTGGTTAGGTCTTTTCTCCTCGCTAGGAATTTTCTCTCAAAGGCTTCGAGGTGGGTTGCTCTCAAACGACAAAAGCCGTGCACTAAAATCTGAGCAGCCAACCATTTATGGTTGTAGGGGGTGGGCTATTTATAGCCACTTGGCAACCCGACCTGATTTGTCCGAAATGACCCTGGGTCACTAAGGAACTGACACGTGTCTCAACGATCAGATTTCAAACTCTCTTGGCAACTTTACTTGGGCTACAAGCAAAGCTGACTTGTCCGGCTCTGGACAAGATTCGCTCTCATTGTCTTCACTCGAAGACATAGGTTTTTGGTTTAGGCATCACTTCAGTCATTCTGACTGGTTCTCCTGGACCCCACTTAACAGTACGGTGGTTCCTATGACTCAACACAAAAGAAAAAGAACTACGAAAGATCTAAGTCTTCGAGCTCCATAGGCTTCATATCGTGTCTTCTTTTGTCATAGTCTTCAATGTGAATATCTTCATATACCACCTTTGACTTCAATGTCTTCATACATTTTTAGGGGTCATCTCTGGTAGTAAAACCGAATCAATGAGGGACTTCTACCTGTGTTATCCTGCAATTCTCACAAAGACATTAGTCCCTCAACTAGGTTTGTCGTCAATACTCCAAAACCAACTAGGGGTGGCACTAGATGCACTTACAATCTCCCCCTTTTTGGTGATTGATGACAAACTAGTTGAAGATTTCAACAGGGAATATAGTCTGTGAAATTGTAAAGGATAAGGAATTGTCTTCATAAGTTTCAAGGGCTCCCCCTGAAGATGTGCATATAAGTTAATTTGCTTTTGGAATGCAAATGCACATGGCAGGTTGTACTTGTGGAGATCCAATTCAGCTTATGATGACAATCCACTATGCATGTGAAAGTATATGAAGATAATGACATGCATAATGGAAAATGGACGTCTGCAGAATGAGATAAGTGCGGAATTTATCGTCGCACATGCGGAATTTATCTTCGCAAACAGGGTGGCAAACAAGTAGCAGACGACCATCGAGTTTTAGTGTTACAACTCAAAGAACCAAATGAAGAAAAAACGAGAGTTGTAAGCACGAAGCAAAATATAGCAAAACATAAAGCACCCGCCCATATGGACCCGCTTGAAGACTATCAACCCATATTTTTCTCCCCCTTTTGTCAGCAAGGACCAAAAAGGTTTGAAGACATAGAGTGTCTACTCGTTCCCAGGAGCAGCAGGGTCGTTGGAGGTGTTTGGCGGTGCAGAGGAGCTTGGAGGTGCTGAAGTAGGTGGTGGTGATGTAGCATCGTCTTCTTCATCAATGATTCTGGCAGTGACTGTGGCAGCAGATGAAGAAAACTCAAAGTCTTCAAGTGATGGTGTGTTGCGCATCACAGCCCTTCTAGGAGGTGTGGTGTCAAACTTGAATCGCTCAGTGAACCCATCCTCTTCAAGTTCAGCTTCAGTACACATCATTGATAGCCCTTTCCATGTACGACGACAGGTTTCATGAGTGACGAAAGCATTCTTGGTGGCAAGATTTCGAAGACGATTAACATCCACCAAGAGGCTTTTCATCTGACGCTTTAGCCAGTCGTGATGCCTATCTTGTTTTTGATGAAGGGCCACAAGAAGCTCTCGGTTATTGAGAACATGAGCGCGCTTCTTGGGTCTGGAAGCAGTTGCACTATCAGTGGCTTCAGTTGAAGCAGGGTGTGGCGCACGTGTAGTGCCAGCCAAAGGATACACCCTGGAGATGGCTTCAACACCTTCATCGTTTTGAGTGAAGCTCTAGTGTTCTGCATTCTGAAGACTCAAAGGTTGCTTGGCAGGTTCAGGATATATAGCTTCAGCAGAGGTATCCACATCTGGCAAGAAGATCCGATGGTTGCGGGCTGAGGGCTGATATGAGATCGCAGAGTGAAGCTTGATCAGTCTCATTACCCAAGGAGCATAGAACTTTAAACCAAACAGATCTGAGCCTGATGCAGCGAGTTGGCGTATGAAGAAATCCTGTGCGTTGAAGCATTTTCCATGAAGGATACAGAATATCAGAGTCTTCATTGCACCCTCGATCTTGGCATTTGGAGAGTGCCCTTTAATAGGCCAGAGAGTCCGCCGGATAATGTGATAGATGGTTCTGGGCAGGTACTCAAAGTCTTCAACGAAGAACTCTGTTGGATAAGGAGCATCATGGGGCAATGGCTTCATCATGGAGAGCATTTGACTCATATTTGGTTCAGGCCTCTGGAATATGCTCTCAAGAGCTTCAGTGTGTAGTGGACAGCCTTCCTCGAAGAGTTCGCCAGGAGTGGGCAGGCCGGTGACCTCAATGATATCGAATGCATTGGCTTCGTGATGGACATTGCCGGTCATCCACTCCAGGGCCCAAGTCTTCGGATCTCTGTTGTATCCTTTGATGTGTAGGGTGGCATAGAATTGCAACAGAAGCTCTTCATTCCAGTGCTCTTCATCAGTTATAAACTACAGCAGACCCACTTGCTTGAAGCAATCCAGCACTTCCTCTAAGCAGGGCAGACCAGCAATGGCTTCAACATCAAGGCGCTTGTGCGGGAAGATGCGACCTTGGTTGTATAGGATGCATGAATAGTAGTTGCGCTGAGGATAGCTCCAGAACCTATCTGATGAAATCCTTTCCCTTGAATAGGGGTTCTTGGAGCTATTGAAGAACGTATTGTCTGCCTTGAAGCTATTGATGTCAAAGGAGCCAGGTGCTGATGCAGGACCTAGGAACCTTGGCAGCCTTGGGACTGGCTTCTGGACATGAGGCCTGTGCTCAACATGGTAATCAAATTGAGGACCTGTAGCAGACTCAGGAACAGAAGTGTCTGGACCAGTAGCTTCGCTGTCTGCTGAAGCTTTTGGTGGGGAGGGCTCCATAGTGGCTTCAGTGTTGATTGTGGCAGCCTCAACATTTTCAGCCTCCGCTTGACTAGCTGGAGGGTCAGTCACAAGCACGTTCTCCTGGAGAACTGCTTCTTGGTGGAGCATAGGAGTAGACTCTTGTGGTGCGTCTTCTGCGGCTGATGCAGCCGAAATGTCTTCAGCATAGACTTGAGGCCTTGGACCTTTGCGAAGCCTGCGGAATGCAGACGACGCCTGTGGGGTTGGAGTGGGCTGGGCCTCATTGTCTTCTTCCTCTTGAGGGCGATCCGCCCATGATGCATCTTGTGCAATTGGCGTCAGAGGACGACCAATGCTGATGAGTTTGCTGTGTTCATACTGAGGAAGGGCTGCATCATCTTGTACATTGTCCTGATGACCAATGTCTTCAGCAGCAATGGGCTCGGCTGCTGGTATGTCTTCAGCTTTAGGAGCCTCTGTGGAAGCAGGCTCATGAACTGTCAGTTGTCGTTCTGCGTTGGGGTGAACCATAGAAATTGGTTCAACTATCAAGGGCTCTGTGGGAGCAGCCCGAGATTTCTTGATCTTTCGCTTCTTCTTGCTAGGGGCAGTAGGAGAGGCTTCAGAGCTTTTCCTTTTCCTGGCTTCAGCCTCAGCAGTTCTTGTCTTCTTGAGCTCTGAAGCTGTTGACTGGCTCTTTGGCTTTGAGCCAGTCATTGCAGTTGGGAAGACAATCGGAACTGCTTCTTGCCTAGGTGCCTATGGTTCAGCCATAGCAGGCTTCTTCTTCTTCTTCGCGGCCATCTTGGGGTCGATGCCAAGACGCCCAAGTGCCTTGCGCTTCTCAGCCTCATTGTAGGCTTGTACACATCTTTCAGCCAGAGACTTCATCCGCTCACGTGAGCCCTGAGCTTCTGCACGCTTCTTTAGAAAATTTTCCTTGAGCTCATGCAACATGGTCTTGAAGCTCTTCACTTCTTGCACGCTGAGCTTGGCCATATTCTTCTTGAACTGAGCCTTTTCATGATCAATTTTCTGCTTTAGTTCAACAATGCGCTGGGCAATGGCAAGTTCTGAAGCAATTGCGCCTTGGAAGGCGACGCTGAGGCCAACAGGCAGCTGCAGATCTTCGAAGCTGATGTTTGGTGTGGCAAACCATTCGTCGATGAAGTTGTGGATGATGGCGACATCAAAGAGAGGCAAATTATTGAAGATTTCAGCTTCTTCTTTGCTCTTGATGAGCTGCTCTAGAGCGTCATCTCCAAGATCTTCATCACTTGACAGATCAATGGCTTCGCTGCGCAGAATGGCAGCAGCTGTGAGCTCTTTGCCGGTGTGTGGCTGAGGCATCTTGTCCTTCTGGGGCTTGGAGACGCAGAATACGTCTTCAGACTGCACACTGTCTTCAGGAGGTGCAGTTGCCAATGGCTTCGCCCTTGAGATTTTTGATGAAGGGGCTGGCTTTGAAGCTTTTGGCTTCTTCGACTGCTTTGGCTTCGGTACAGCAGGAGCTTCATCAGACTCAGAGTCAGCTGGAGGGTCATTCACGGCAGTCCCTTGGACTAAGATGCGGGTGATGAGGCCCTCAAGATTGGCATACGGACCGATGATATTGGGTTCTGCGTAGCGTGTGCCATCTGCCCTTGGTGCTGAGGGACCAGGGTTGAAGTCTAACCCCAACTTCTTCTTGTTCTACTTTGCTGATTGTTGGGCAAACTAGAAGTTGCGCTTGAATAGATTGTCGTCACGACACCAGAGGAGTGACGACGGATGTGCATCATCAGGCTGTGGCCCACGAACCATGCATGGATAGAAGCTTTGGGCCATAGCTTCATCTCTGGACCTGGGTACAAGGTTTTTGTATAAGATTTCTCCCCACGGTCTTTTGATGGCACTTTTCTCAGCATACTCTTGGGTTGTGAAGCGGTATTTGAACCATTGTTCAGCCCAATAGCGTCGAATCCATTGGATTCGGGTCTTGCGCTGCCCATAATTCTCTTCAGGATCTGTTTTATACATTTCTGCCAGGTCTTCAGGCAGATCTTTGGAAGTTCCTTCATGTCGCTGTCTGCCCCCCTTCCTTGCTGCTGCTTCTGAAGCCATAAACTTTAACTTGAAAGGCTTCAAAACTTTCAAAGGCTTCAAAGGCTTTCTTTTGCTGGACCAACAGGAACTGGCTTCAGGAGAATTTATGTGATGCTGTAGGAATTCTGCAAATGAATGCAGACTATGAGAACCGAAGGATTCTCCCACGGACATGTACCTGTGACAGCATTAAGGTGTGAGGGAAGGGGAAGAGGTCATATGCATTCTCAGAAGGTTTTGAAGATTAATTAGTTTAGAAGACATTGACCTCATCGTGCGAAGACATTCACTCATAGATAAGAAGTTGGTTCCAGATTTGTACGAACCCACAGATCAGTACAAGTGAGGAATCTAACTACTTCATGAAGCACAAGTGAATATACTAGGCATGTTATGAGATGCAGATTGAGAGATCTAACTTGTGTGAAGATAAACTTCTTATGGTAGAAAGTGACAGAACCATGAGATCAAAAGGGGCTGTAAAAAGAAGTTTTATTTACCACACTTGGAACTGCTAGACGGAAGTGGGAGATGATGCCGAGCAGTTCAGTCCTCTGTGCCCTAACTTGGCGACGGAAGACACCTACGGCAACGGCGGAGAGAAGTATGTCCGCGGTCGGCGTGAGGACGGCGTCGGTGAGGTTGCGGCAGCGAAGCGCTTCGTCGCCGGCGTCGTCGAGAGCTAGCGGTGGCGCTAGGGTTCGTGCGAGGGTGGAATAAGGAGATAATGACCGCGGTAATTGTGAATTTATAGTCGCAGGGGCGGCACTGCACTATTACTTAGGTTCCCCTGGCGATTCGCATCTGAGGCACATGGCCATCATGCGGTATTTTGGGGGCAGTTCCACGTCCCACGCACGCATGGATTGATGGGTGGTCGTTCCTACTTCTCCGGATTTCACGTGGATAAATGAGCATTGAAAATGGACTTAAATGTTGTCTTTGTGTCTTCTGCTGACAAGGACGCAGAGAAGACATTCGACAGTTTCAATAGAATGCATATGACTTGGAGAGATAGAGTTTGAGATCGAAAGCATAGAGAAGTTTGGGGTCCGATCACATTCACTTAGTTCAAAAGATTCAAACAAGAAGACATAGCTATAAGTGAATGCTGTAGAGGACAGAACACTAGTATGTATACATCTATATAATCAACGTAGTGAAGATAATCATGAAGACATGTTGAGTTCGAAGCCAAACCAAATGTGAAGATATTGCAAGGTAACGCCATGAGTGAAACACTTCAAAATAGAACGTTTGGTGGTGGCGTTACCCACCGTATAGGAAGTATTAGATCCAGACACGGCGCACAATTATCGTGGCGCTCCGAAGTCAAATTCCACATTAATGTATTCACACTTAGAATGTATGTCTTCATTGATTGAAGATATACTTTACTTTGTGCGTTGCACATCTAAGTCATCATATGCATAAGTGTTAGGATGTGTGCCTCATCACAGGATATTTGAGGATTCCAGGATATTTAGCTCACACCGTAACTTGCAAAATCTCTTCTCATCCAAGGGCTTGGTGAAGATATCTGCCAATTGTTCTTCAGTGTTGACGTGTATGATATCAATGTCTTCCTTCACAACATGATCTCTGAGAAAGTGATGACGAATTTCAATGTGCTTTGTCTTCGAGTGCTGAACTGGGTTGTTGGCAATCTTGATGGCACTTTCGTTGTCGCAGTAAAGTGGTACTTGCTTCAGATGAATGCCATAATCCTTGAGTGTTTGCTTCATCCACAGAAGCTGAGCGCAGCAAGATCCAGCAGCAATGTATTCAGATTCAGCAGTGGAGAGAGATACACAGTTCTGCTTCTTTGAAGACCAACATACAAGTGATCGTCCCAGAAAGTGACATGTGCCTGATGTAGACTTGCGATCAACTTTGTCACCAGCATAATCAGCATCCGAGAATCCAACCAAATCAAACTCTGAGCCCTTTGGATACCACAATCCTAGAGTTGGGGTGTGAGCCAAATATCAAAGAATTCGCTTCACAGCTAAGTGATGCGACTCCTTTGGTGCCGCTTGAAATCGAGCACACATGCAAACACTAAGCATAATATCTGGCCTAGATGCACATAAATAAAGCAAAGAACCAATCATGGAGCGGTATACCTTTTGATCGAACTCTTTACCATTGTCGTCAGGACCTAGATGATGTTTGGCTGGCATTGGTGTTGTGAAGCCTTTGCAGTCTTGCATACCGAACTTCTTCAGGCAATCTTTGAGATACTTCTCTTGAGATATGAAGATGCCATTGCGTTGTTGTCATATTTGAAGACCAAGGAAGAACTTCAGCTCCCCCATCATGGACATCTGATATTTCTCTTGCATCATATATCCAAACTCTTCACTGTACTTCTGATTGGTGCAGCCGAAGATAATGTCATCCACATATATTTGGCACACAAACAGTTCACCATCATATGTCTTCGTGAAAAGAGTGGGATCCAGGGAACCAGGTATGAAGCCTTTGCTCTTCAAGAAGTATTTGAGTGTGTCATACCAGGCCCTAGGGGCTTGTTTGAGGCCATACAGTGCCTTGTTGAGCTTGTATACCATGTCAGGATGTTTTGGATTTTCAAAGCCAGGCGGTTGTGCAACATACACTTCTTCCTCAATCTTGCCATTGAGAAAGGCACTCTTCACATCCATTTGATATAGAAGTATGTTATGATGATTTGCATAGGCCAGCAGTATGCGTATGGCTTCAAGCCTAGCCACAGGAGCAAACGTTTCATCGAAGTCAATGCCTTCCACTTGAGTATACCCTTGAGCAACGAGACGAGCTTTGTTTCTGACAACTTGACCATGCTCATCTTGCTTGTTGCGGTATATCCATTTGGTGCCTATTATGTTGTGCTTCCGTGGATCAGGACGCTTAACCAGTTCCCATACATTATTCAGCTCAAACTGTTGAAGCTCTTCTTGCATAGCTTGAATCCATTCAGGTTCCATGAAGGCTTCTTCAACTTTCTTGGGTTCTGATATTGAGACGAATGTGAAGTGCCCACAGAAATTTGCTAGCTGAGTTGCCCTTGAATGAGTGAGTGGACCAGGTGCATTGATGCTGTCAATTATTCTATCAATCTGCACTTCATTGGCAACTCGAGGATGTACAGGGCGAAGACTTTGCTCTTGCTGATCTGTGTTGTTGTTGGGAGGAATATCTTCAGACTGAGCATTGTCTTCATGTTGATCAGGTGCTGAGATGATAAGTTCTTCTTCAGGATGAGCTTCAGAAGGTATAATCTCTCCAGTTCCCATAAGCTTGATTGATTCACTAGCTGGAACTTCATCTAGCACATTTGGCAGTTGCTCTCTTTGCGAACCATTGGTCTCATCGAACCGCACATCCACTGTTTCAACCACTTTGTAATGAAAGAGATTGAAGACTCTGTAGGAGTGCGAATCCTTTCCATATCCAAGCATAAAACCCTCATGTGATTTTGGTGCAAATTTTGAAGTGTGATGTGGGTCCTTGATCAAGCACCTTGCGCCAAATACTCTGAAATAACTGACATTTGGCTTTTTGCCAGTAAGGAGCTCATAAGATGTCTTGTTCAGAAGCGTGTGAAGATAAACACGATTGATTGTGTGGCATGCAGTGTCAATGGCTTCAGTGTAGAATTTTCTTGGAGTCTTGTATTCATCTAGCATTGTTCTGGCCATCTCAATGAGTGTTCTGTTCTTGCATTCGATGATGCCATTCTGTTGTGGCGTGTACGGAGCTGAGAATTCATGTGTGATGCCCAAGGTATCAAGATATGTATCAAGGCCAGTGTTCTTGGGTTCAGTGCCATTGTCACTTCTGATGTGTTTTATCTTGGCGCCAAAATTGTTCATAGCACGATTCGCGAAGCGTCTGAAGACATCCTGCACTTCATTCTTGTAAAGGATTATGTGCACCCAAGTATATCTAGAGTAATCATCAACAATGACGAAGGTATAGAGGCAAGCAGTAGTAGTAAAAGTTGAGTAGTGAGTGGGGCCGAAAAGATCCATGTGGAGCAGTTTGAAGGGTTGAGTAGTAGTCATGATTGTCTTCGAAGGATGTTTTGCCCCTGTCATCTTCCCTGCTTCCCAGGCACCGCATAAGTGATCTTTCTTGAACTTGACGCCCTCGATGCCTATGACATGCTTCTTCTTCGCAAGGGTGTGGAGGTTCCTCATGCCAGCATGCCCAAGCCTCCGAGGCCAAAGCCAGCATTCTAAAGCTTTTGCAAGAAGTCATACTGCAAGTTGTGGCCCTGCTGAGAAATCTACCACGTACAGATCATCTTTTCGATACCCTTCAAACACTAGAGACTTGTCAGATTCCATTAGTACTAGACAACGATATTTTCCAAACATTACGATCATGTTCAAATCGCAAAGCATTGAGACAGACATTAAGTTGAAGCCAAGGGATTCAACAAGCATGACTTTATCCATGTGTTGATCCTTTGAGATTGCAACTCTACCTAGACCCAATACCTTACTTTTACTAGTGTCAGCAAATGTGATGTGGCTCTTGTCGGATGGACGTAAGGTTGAGTCCATAAGAAGGCTTCTTTTGCCAGTCATGTGATTTGTACGCCCACTGTTAATAATCCATTCTGAAGACTTTGAAGACGCTGGTGTCGTACCCTACAGTGCAGTTATGGGGATAGGATTCATGAAGAGAATTGTGAAGCAAAAACATTTGAAGAACCAGTGGGTTATGAAAACTTAGATCCAGATTAGGACTAATAGGGAGAGTAGCATGCGATTCAGGAACGAAGTACATAATGATGCCATTCGGGCATTTTATCTTGCGCCCTACAAGATTTGTAAGGTCCCCAGCAATAGCGTCAGAAGATTTTGTTTTTCTGCTGGAGACCTTTCCCTGCAAAAGAGAGTTAAGCTTTCTTAACCACCCACATCTTCAAGGGTGGCTTAGAAGCAATAAGTCTAAGTGCAGCATCTGAGAATTTTGGCTTTGAAGCCTTAGCAAACAGTCTTGCAGGTGGACAATAATACTCATAGGAATAAGCAGAATAATTTTTGGTCATATGAACATGACGGTTCGATGAACCGCTCTCATATTCATATGCCTGAGTATGGTTTCCCTGCAAAACATTTGCGTTAGTGTGACTCAGGTGAGTCCTCTGTTTGTATGAAGCCTTTGGACCGTATGAAGCCTTTGGTCTGAGGTTTGTCTTCTTCAAGTGAGGTGTCATGAAGACATTCACAGGAAGATTTTCCAGACCCTTTTTCGGAACCCAGATCTTCTTCATAGGCGGTCCATTCCGGCAGTTAGTACCAATGTACCAGGCAAACACTTCACCATTCTGATTCTTAAATAGTTTACAGTTTGCATCAAAGGATTCATCAATAATAATGGGGTTAGCACATGTGAAGCCAGATAAATTGGATGGATCTGCTGAAGGTTCCTTTGCAGCAACCCATGTGGTTTTGGGGTACTGCTCAGGTTTCCAGTAAGAGCCATCTGCATTTATTTTCCTTACGAACCCAACACCCTCTTTCCTAGGGTTTTGGTTCAGAATCTGCTTCTTGAGGACATCACATAATGTCTGATGTCCTTTAAGACTTTTGTACATCCCTGTTTCAAGCAATGTCTTCAACCTAGCATTCTCATCAGCAATAGCAGTGGTATCCTCAGCAAAGGGGTTAGTTACCACATCAACAGTTGAAGATATTGCAATAGCAGTAGTAGTGGAACATTCAGCAACAGAAGTAGCATTATCACGCTCAATGCATTTAAGACATGGTGGTTCAAATCCTTCCTGAGCGGAACTGATCTGTTCGGCGCGAAGTGACTCGTTTTCCTTTTGAAGATCTTCATGAGCCGCTCTCAATTTCTCAAGTTCTTGCTTCCTTTGAAGATAATCATAAGAAAGCTTTTCATGAGTTGTTGAGAGAGTATCAAGACAATCTTCAAGTTCCTTATAATTAACGTGAAGATCTTTTATGTCTTCAATTAAGGATTCAGATCGAGTCATTTCAGCACCCAACAGATCATCGCTTCTGTCTAACAGTTTTTGAATATGTTCCATAACTTTCTGTTGTTCAGTTGCAATTTTAGCAAGTGTTTTGTAGCTGGGTTTTGAATCACAGTCAGAGTCATCGTCACTAGATGTTTGATAGCGAGTAGTGCGTGTGTTTACCTTGGCACCGCGTGCCATGAAGCAGTAGGTAGGAGTGGAGTCTTTCTTGTCATTTGCATCAGTGTCGGTGATGAAGTCATTGTCTTTAGTGTTGAAGATGGACTTGGCGACGTATGCTGTAGCCAGACTCGCAATGCCAGAATCAGACTCCTCCTGAGATTCCACCTCTGCCTCCTCAGAAGCGGACTCCTCCTCTGAATCCATTTCCTTGCCAACAAACGCACGTGCCTTGCCAGATGAGCTCTTCTTGTGTGATGAAGACTTTGAGGAAGACTTGGAAGAAGACTTTGAGTATTTCTTCTTCTTCTTGTCGTCAGAATCATATTCCTTGCTCTTCTTCTTCCTTCTGTTCTCATTGTCCCACTGTGGACACTCAGAGATGAAGTGTCCAGTTTTCTTGCACTTGTGACATGTTTTCTTCTTGTAGTCATGAGCAGAAGCTTCATCATTCCTTGAGCTTGATCATGAAGATTTTCTGAAGCCTTTCTTCTTGGTGAATTTTTGGAACTTCTTCACTAGCATTGCAAGTTCCCTTCCAATGTCTTCAGGATCATCAGAACTGCTGTCAGATTCTTCTTCAGATGAGGAAACAGCTTTTGCCTTCAAGGCACGAGTTCTCCCATAGTTTGGACCGTAGATATCTTTTTCTCAGAAAGCTGGAACTCATGTGTGTTGAGCCTCTCACGTATGTCAGACGGATCGAGTGTCTTGAAATCAGGACGTTCTTGAATCATCAGGGCTAGGATGTCAAACGAACTATCAAGTGATATCAGCAGCGTCTTGACGATTTCATGTTTGGTGATCTCAGTGGCGCCGAGGGCTTGAAGTTTATTTGTGATGTCAGTGAGCCGGTCCAATGTGTGCTGGACATTCTCATTGTCATTTCGCTTGAAGCGGTTGAAGAGGTTGCGAAGAACACTCATTCTCTGATCTCTCTGGGTTGAGATGCCTTCATTGACCTTGGAGAGCCAGTCCCAGACCAGCTTGGATGTCTTCAAGGCACTCACACGGCCATACTGTCCTTTTGTCAGATGACCACAGATGATATTTTTGGCAGTAGAGTCCAGTTGAGTGAACTTCTTGACATCAGCAGCAGTGACACCTTCTCCAGCCTTGGGAACGCCGTTCTCGACGACATACCATAGGTCGACGTCAATGGCTTCAAGATGCATGCGCATCTTATTCTTCCAGTAGGGATATTCAGTTCCATCGAAGACGGGGCACGCAGCGGAGACTTTGATTATCCCTGCAGTCGACATAGCTAAAACTCCAGGTGGTTAAACCGAATCACACAGAACAAGGGAGCACCTCGCTCTCATACCAATTGAAAGTGCGTTATATCGACTAGAGGGGGGGTGAATAGGCGATTTTTATGAAAGTCTTCAAAACGTGGAAGTTATGAAGACAAACAGTAGAGATAAGCCTATCACTATGCAGCGGAAGTTAGATTACACTAGGCAAGCCATGGTCAAGTATTCAATAGAGTGAAAGCACAATGACAAGTAGTTGTAGTGTAATAAGGATCAGGTAGGAAGAAGTTATGAAGCCAAGCAAATCATATAGTTACGTTGTGAAGACAAAAGGTATAGCAAGCATGCACTGGCTTCACAATGAGTAACAGTAAGTAAAAGGAAGTGAAGATGAAACCGGTGACCCATTGAAGACAATGATGTGTTGGACCAGTTCCAGTTGCTGTGACAACTGTACGTCTGGTTGGAGCGGCTAGGTATTTAAACCTTAGGACACACAGTCCCGGACACCCAGTCCTGAACACGCAGCTCAGGACACCAAGTCCTCACCGTATTCTCCTTGAGCTAAGGTCACATAGTCCTCGCCCAATCACTCTGGTAAGTCTTCAAGGTAGACTCCCAAACCTTCACAAACTTCGTTCACTGGCAATCCACAATGTCTCTTGGATGCTCTGAATGCGACGCCTAACCGTCTGGGGATGCACAGTCCTCAAGTGTAATAAGTCTTCAGATCACACAGACAAGAAGACTTAAGTGATGCCCAATGTTCTCTGGCTCTGGGTGGTTAGGGCTTTTCTCCTCGCTAGGAATTTTCTCTCAAAGGCTTCGAGGTGGGTTGCTCTCAAACGACAAAAGCCGTGCACTAAAATCTGAGCAGCCAACCGTTTATGGTTGTAGGGGGTGGGCTATTTATAGCCACTTGGCAACCCGACCTGATTTGTCCGAAATGACCGTGGGTCACTAAGGAACTGACACGTGTCTCAACGGTCAGATTTCAAACTCTCTTGGCAACTTTACTTGGGCTACAAGCAAAGCTGACTTGTCCGGCTCTAGACAAGATTGGCTCTCATTGTCTTCACTCGAAGACATAGGTTTTTGGTTTAGGCATCACTTCGGTCATTCTGACTGGTTCTCCTGGACCCCACTTAACAGTACGGTGGTTCCTATGACTCAACACAAAAGAAAAAGAACTACGAAAGATCTAAGTCTTTGAGCTCCATAGGCTTCATATCGTGTCTTCTTTTGTCATAGTCTTCAATGTGAATATCTTCATATACCACCTTTGACTTCAATGTCTTCATACATTTTTAGGGGTCATCTCTGGTAGTAAAACCGAATCAATGAGGGACTTCTACCTGTGTTATCCTGCAGTTCTCACAAACACATTAGTCCCTCAACTAGGTTTGTCGTTAATACTCCAAAACCAACTAGGGGTGGCACTAGATGCACTTACAACATCCTACGAGAGGGCCATCCTCGATACTCACACTTATCTTGAGTCTTTTAGTAGTATTCATTAGCTTGTCTATGAACTGTATAGGTAACCAAGTAGTCCTTTACCGCGGACGCGGCTATTCGAATAGTTTTATACCCTGCAGGTGTGTACTTCGTCACACATGTTTCCACCACTTAGCGTCTGCAGACGACATGTGCTCGGCAGACTTCAAGCGAAAGCCGACGTGGGTGTAGACCACGACCTGACTAACCTCACAAGTCTCTAGTCCAGGTTTATCGCCTATTCAGGTTCCATCCGCAAGGAGATCCGGCCGGGGTGTCCTCAACGGCCCCAAACGATGTGTGCAGGGTTCCCGAGGCACCAAACGGGTGAGTCGGTACAGCATGCCACGACGTATCTACCGCATCATAGCCCACCCCTAGGGTCAGCGCTACGCACGGCCGCCAACACATAACCTACAACACCAGAAACTAGTTTTAACTCCTGGACAGAGGACGAGAGGGGTCCGTAAGTCGAGCGGGGTCATATTTCAGGGCCCAATGTGTGGTAGTAGCTGAATCTTAAATCATGCATATAGATCTCAGTTCTTATGGACGGTCTCAATGAAATAACCCACCATGTACTCCTACATGGCCTCTCATCGATACCTTTACCAAATCATGTTCAACACATCCCTCACATTACGGACAGAATCATTTCACTCTAGCCCATCACCCAGATGAACCAGACCTGACACAACTCTAAGCATAGCAGGCATAGCAAGGTAGGAAACACATAGATGGCTCAATCAACTCCTACACATGCTAGTGGGTTTCATCTAGTTACTGTGGCAATGACAGGTCATGCAGAGGATAAGGGTTCAACTACCGTAGCACACAGCAGTTTGAATCGCGTTGTCTTAATGTAATAAACAAGAGCAGAAGCGAGAACATGGGTTTGTATCCGAATGATCAATGGGTTGCTTGCCTGATGTAGTGGTAGTAGGGTACTGCCCTTCAGACGGATACTCGGGGTTATCCTCGGAGGCAGAACCTACCACGAAAGACACACCGAACATAATCAACACATGACAATATGCAACAATATGATGCATGCTATGACATGGCAAAATGAAAGTGTCTTGGCCTAATGCAAGCTAAAACAGAAAGGAATGAACTCATTTGAATCAAAGATTCAAATGTAAGCTCATTTAACATAGCCTTATTAGTGCATTATCTTATTTTGCTTAAACATCAAGGTTAACTTGTTTTGTCATGCATGAAACCATTACAGATGGATAGATTGAATTTTTCTGATCATTTTTCATATATAAATTGTTTGATTTGGAGCTACGGTTGATTTTCTATGATTTTTAGAAGTTTTGGCTATTTTCTGGAATTTCCTATTAAAGAATAAATCCAGAAAAGGATTTACTGCGTCAGCCTGACATCAGTGTGACGTCAGCGGTCAACTGGGACAGTCCAGGTCAGCCCTGACCTGTGGGTCCCATCTGTCAGTGTCAACTAACTAACTAAATTTAGTTAGTGTTAAACTAATACTAATCTAGTTTAATTAGTGGCCTTGGGCCCACACGTCAGTGAGTCAGGGGAATTCAAACTGGGGTCAACCCGGGTCAAACTCACCGGAGTTGACCCGGGGCTCGTCGCCGGCAGGGCCAGGGACGGCGGAGGGGTGCGGGTTTTGCACTCCGGCGACCAAAAGGACGGCGGAGACCATCTACGTGATGCGAGGAGTGAGCCGCGTTGAGTGGTGGCAGTGGGTGGAGCTGGGGTGGCCGGAAACGTCGCCGGCGTCGACCTTGGCGCCGGCCGGAGCTCGGGTGACCCCGGAACCGAGGCTGCGGGGCACGGCGAGGCGCGTGGTAAGTTGCGTTAGACTCCTGGAAACGTGGTGAGGTTAGTGGACTAAGTGGCATGGCCGGAGCCTCGTCGACGACGAGCTCCGCGGCGGCGCGTTTGGGCGAAGTCGAGGCGGCGCGTACGGTGCACGAGAGCTAGCACGGAGAGGGGGAGAAGATCAGTAGCTCACTGTGGTTGCAGGAGAGCGAACGGCGAGCTCGGGGAAGAGCTGGAGTGAGCGGGGCGGCTAGGGGGATCTCCGGCAACCGAGGTTGAAGACGAGCTCGGTGCAGCGTCTCCGGGGCGAGCGAGTGCTCGGGGATGGGTCGAGGCGAAGCAGTGGACGACGGCGGAGCTTCTTGGCACGGCGAGGCAACGAGTGGACGGCGGTGGACGTGGTGGAGCTTGTCGGCGGCGACGGCTGCGCTCGGCAGGGAATGGGGAGAGAGCCAGAGAGGGGGAGAGGGCCACGGGGAGAGTGGGGAAAATGAGAGGGGGACGTGGGGGAGTGCGTGGCACTCGTAGGCGCGTCCGGGGCATCGGCGGAAGCAGGAGGTGCCCGGCGTGTGGCCGTGGGCGCCGGCCACGCGCTTCTTGTCCTCCTGGCGAGAGGAGGAGGACGACTGGTAGGAGCCAGTGGACTGGGCCGAGCTGGTGGGCTAGGTGGGCTGCGCCAGGTAAGTCTCTGTTCTCTCTCTCCTTTTCTGTTTTTCATTTATTCTATTGTTTTTGTAACTTCGGGGCTTTATTAAAAATGCCAGGGCATTTCCATAAATCATAAAATTAATCACGGCTACTTCTTAGAATAAATCCAACAGAAAACATTTTAGTTTATGATTATTTGAGCATTTAAAATATTTTATAGCATTTAAATGCCCAAATGCAAATACTATAAGAATTAATGCAATGATCTTAAGATGTCCTAAAAAATGTGCATCATTTTTGCCAAAGGTTTTAACCCAAAACACAAAGGGTGGGCTTTTTAGAAGGGCATTTCAGGTTCATTGAAAAAGTTCTTAGTAAACCCTAGTTGTTCCAGGGGGGGTGCTGGGGGTTCTGTCATCCCCATTTCAAATTTAAGATAAATTTAAACATGATGCACACTCTAATGCTTGAACTAGCTAGGGTGTGACAGCCGATACCCGAATGGAAGTGGGATAAACATGGCATGGATTTCATCACCGGATTGCCCAGGACCAAATTAGGATATGATTCTCTATGGGTAGTAGTGGATCACTTGACCAAAGTAGCTCACTTTAGCCCAATGAAAACCACCTATACAAGTGCAAAGTTGGCCATGATATATATGACCAGGATCGTATGTCTACATGGAGTTCCGAGGACCATCGTATCAGATAGAGGAACACAATTTACTTCAAAGTTTTGGCATCAGCTGCACCAAACTTTGGGGACAAGGTTGGAGTTCAGTACAACATTCCACCCGCAGACAGATGGATAGACCGAGAGAGTCAACCAGATTCTGGAGGATATGTTGAGGGCCTGTGCACTAGATTATGGATCTAGTTGGGATGACAATTTGCCCTATGTGGAGTTCTCATACAACAATAGCTACCAAGCCAGTTTGAAGATGGCACCGTTCGAAGCCCTATATGGACGAAGGTGCAGAACACCGTTGATGTGGGATGAAGTCGAAGACCAACACTTGTTTGGACCAGATTTGATTAAGGAGTCTGAAGAGAAAGTTAAGCTGATCCAAGATAGACTGAAGGTAGCTTAGTCCAGGCAAAAGAGTTATGCAGATTCGAAACGCAAAGAGGTAACCTATGAAATTAGAGATAGAGCATATCTGTGAGTATCACCCTTGCGAGGAGTGAAACGTTTTGGAGTTAAGGGAAAATTAGCCCCGAGATTTGTAGGACCGTATCATGTTTTAGAACGTATGGGAGAAGTTGCCTATAAGTTGGAGTTACCTGAAGGACTGTCAGGAGTTCATGATATATTTCATGTTTCACAGCTGAAGAAGTGTCATGCTGAGATGGCCGATATACCTGTAAGAGATACAGTACCCTTGGAGGCGATTCAGTTGGAAAAGCCAGTCAGGATTCTTGAATTTGCCAGCCGAGTCACCCGCAGCAAGGTTATCAAGTTTTGAAAATTTCAGTGGAGCCACCATATCGAGGATGAAGCCACCTGGGAACGAGAGGATAATCTTCGCAAAGACCACCCACACCTATTTTCTAGCCAACCCGAATCTCGAGGGCAAGATTCATGTTAAGGGGGGTAGGTTTGTAACATCCCAAATTTTCAATTTGGAATGTTATACATAGATCATTCATGCATATCATATTTTATTGCATTTCGCTTCTCGATCCTCGAAAACCTAAGAAACTCAAGGACCCTCGGAGAGAGTTGGGAATTTCTTTGTTTTCATATTTGAATTCTATCAAATATTGAAACGAGGATTTTGGTTTTAATTAATTTTCTCTCCGAAAATATTTCATATTAAAATATACGAGAGGAGATAATATGACTTCTCCAAAATAATTGAGATATTGGAGGAAAAATATTAAAATCAAATATTTGATTTTATCCGGAGTTTATTGCTATTTTATTTGCATTAGAAAAATTGCATGTTTTTCAAAACTGCATTTTAGGGCCAAGAAAATGTTCATCTCATTCTAAATATTTTATTTGGGCGGCGAAAATTTGTTTTGGCATTTTTAGATTTTCATTTTATTTTCTTGGATTTATTTAAGTTTCGGCAAAATTATTTAAAAAAAATCTCAGCGCCCGACTGGTCCGAAGCCCAGCCGAGCCGGCCCGCTAGCCCGCGCCACCGTCTCCCTCCACAAGACCGCGCGAGCGCCGGCGCCGCCCGACGCCGAGTCCGGCCGGGACTCCGCCTCCCACGCCGCTTGCCCCTTCCCCAAGCAGCCCCCTCCTTAAATACCCGCCACCGGACCCCCCCCCACACACCACCAACCCCGCCGCCTCCCACACACTCCGCCGCCGCCGCCTTTGCCGCGCCGCGCCGCCGCCACTGTAGCGCCGCCCTTGCCGCGCCGCCGCTGCCCGCGCACCCTGCCGCCGCAGCCCCACCTCACCGGAGCCGCCCCACCTCGCCGGAGCCTCGCTGGAGGTATACGCCTCGCCTCTGTTCGTTTAAAAAAAACCTGATCCGGTTTTTTTAGAAACCCTAGTTCGTTTTTTTAAGATCGGTTCACCGGTTTTTCTCGGTTTAGTTACTTTGCGGACGTTCGTCAGTACGTTCGTTTTAAAAAACGGCTTTCGCTCATTAGTTACAGACAACGAACATTCATTCGTTAGCCCGTTCGTCAGTTTTCTTTTTCTCAGATTTTCCGCGATTATTTTCAATTACGATTTCTGATCCGATTTTCATTTCAGTTTATCTTTTCGCTCGTTTCTCGGAATCAGGCGATTCAAGCGCCTAGATCTTCATCTCGAAACCCTCTTTCTGTTTAATCAACTTGAACAAGATTTTGGTACTGTAAAATTTATCCTTAGTCTAGATTAGCAAATGGATCTTATTTCTTTTGCAGTTTGAGTTTTGTTGCTCCGTTTGATTTGATTATTTTCGCAAACCGGAGTTCTTAAGTTGAACTTTCTGGTTAGACCTTCTTATTTGAGATTTACCCATGTTTCTTTGCTTGATTGCTTATGTTTGCTATTATTTGTTTGCGATAGAACACCCGGAGTGGGAAGCATGCTACTACGAGTCCCTAGGTTTTGCTGATCGTCGGCAAGGCAAGTAACACATTGATCATACTCCTTCCATACCCAGTTTTTATGCATTAGTTTCAACCCTCAAACACTGCATGATTAGGTTATGATTAACTTGTGGGTTGGGAAGTAGTTGATGAGGTAGAACCTATTGCCCTATTATATTCAAACCTTGGGAGTTACTTCTACGTATTGCTTATATTGCTATGTTATGCTCGTAGACGTGGTTTGGGTGAGTGAATCCATGATAGATGTGAGATTGTTAATTAATGGTTCAACTTAAGGTGGCAACTTAAATACACATCTGGGTGGATTGTTTGTTGGGCACCTGGGGAATCCAGTGTTGTCCTAGGATATCCCGGTGTACCCGTGTGATCATCCTAAGATCCGCCACCCAGGCTCAAAGGGAACTGAGATATTTTCATGCTAGAAACTTCCGTGTGCAGCCACAAGCTATTATGGGCTCTAGCATAGTTGAGTAAGTTGCATGAAGCTCCCGAAGAGGTGGATCAGCAGGTAGAGGGATGTAGGTTGGTATGGTCTGCCCGGACTAAGGAGTTAATGCTTCTGAAAGACTGTGTCTCGGTCATCCGTTTCTCAAACACCATGTAGTGCGAGAAATCCAACGGAGGAGATCGAGTCTTGTGGGGAAAAGTGCGCAAACCTCTACAGAGTGTATAAACTAATCATGGTTAGCCGTGTCCCCGGTTATGGACATCTTGAGTATCTAGTACTTGGAGTATCCTAAGTATCTCATCACTATTAAATAATATTGTTGGGTTGTTAATTACCTTAATTGGGATTGAGTTGGAGGAACCTTCTCAATGATGTTTCAACTACCATGATAGTTAAATAAAATCTATTCCTTTGTTGTAGGGAAAAATTGGCTTTTCACAAAAACTATAACCATAGAGCTTTCCACCAGCCAAATTTGCATGTAGTGATAGCATTATTCTGTTCTTGCTCTACTGTGTTATTTTGCCAGCATATTCCATGTGCTGACCCGTTTTCAGGCTGCAACGTATTATGTTGCAGACTTTTCAAACGAGGAGTAAGGTTCGTTAGGTCGTTGCCGTGTAGCTCAATTATGCTGTTGGAGTTGATGGACTCACTTTATCTTCCAAGCCTTCCGATGTTATCGTATTAGATGGCCTTAAGCCATATTTATTGTAATAAGTTCTCTTTTGAGACATTCGATGTAATAAGTGTGTGATTGCTACTCTGTTATAAATCCTCGAGTACTGTGTGTGTCAGCATTACCGATCCAGGGATGACACTGAAGCACAGAGACTTGACCGTTTGAGGTCGGGTCTCTACAAATAGGCAAAAAATAGCAATTTGGGCTGGGGCCTCCGGTTAAATGGTTAGTCCCCAAAATAATATAAAAGTGTATAAATAAGCCCATTAAACATCCAAAATAGAATATATAATAGCATGGAACAAGCGAAAATTATAGATACGTTGGAGACGTATGAAGCATCCCCAAGCTTAATTCCTGCCCGTCCTCGAGTAGGTAAATGATAAAAAAAGAATTTTTGATGTGGAATGCTTCCTAACATATTTCTCAATGTAATTTTCTTTATTGTGGCATGAATGTACAGATCCAAAAGATTCAAGATCAAAGTTTAATATTGACGTAAAAATAATAATACTTCAAGCATACTAACTAAGCAGTCACGTCTTCTCAAAATAACATGGTCAAAGAAAGTTATCCCTACAAAATCATATAGTCTGGCTATGCTCTATCTTCATCACACAAAATATTAAATCATGCACAACCCCGATGACAGGCTGAGCAATTGTTTCATACTTTTGCTGTTCTCAAACTTTTTCAACTTTCACGCAATACATGAGCATGAGCCATGGACATAACACTATAGGTGGAATAAAGAAGATAGTCTCACATCAACTAGGCGTATCAATGGGCTATGGAGATGCCCACCAATAGATATCAATGTGAGTGAGTAGGGATTGCCATGCAACAAATGCACTAGAGCTATAAGTGTATGAAAGCTCAACAAACGAAACTAAGTGCGTGTGAATCCAACTTGCTCGCTCACAAAGACCTAGGGCAATTTGAGGAAGCCCATCATTGGAATATACAAGCCAAGTTCTATAATGTAGAATTCCCACTAGTTTATGAAAGTGACAACATATGAGACTCTCTATCATGAAGATCATGTTGCTACTTTAAGCACAAGTGTGGAAAAAGGATAGTAACATTGTCCCTTCTCTCCTTTTCTCTCATTTTTTATTTGGGCATTCTTTTTTGGGCCTCGTTTCTTTTTTTCCATCCGGATTCTCATCCGACTTGTGGGGGAATCATAGTCTCCATCATCCTTTCCTCACTGGGACAATGCTCTAATAATGATGATCATCACACTTGTTTTTACTTACAACTCAAGAATTACAACTCAATACTTAGAATAGAATATGACTCTATGTGAATGCCTCCGGTGGTGTATTGGGATATGCAATGAATCAAGAGTGACATGTATGAAAAAAAATTATGAAGGGTGTCTTTGCTACAAATACGATGTCAACTACATGATCATGCATGGCAATATGACAATGATGAAGCGTGTCATAACAGACGGAACGGTGCAAATTTGCATGGCAATATTTCTCGGAATGGCTATGGAAATGCCATAATAGGTAAGTATGGTGGCTGTTTTGAGGAAGGTATATGGTGGGTGTATGATACCAGCGAAAAGTGCGCTTTAATAGAGAGGCTAGCAAATGTGGAAGGGTGAGAGTGCGTATAATCCATGGACTCAATATTAGTCATAAAGAACTCACATACATATTGCAAAAATCTATTAGTTATCGAAACAAAGTACTACGCGCATGCTCCTAGGGGATAGATTGGTAGGAAAAGACCATCGCTCGTCCTCGACCGCCACTCATATGGAAGACAATTGTAACATCCCAAATTTGCAATTTGGAATGTTATACACTAGATCATCATGCATATCATATTTTTCTTGCATTTTGGTTGATCCTAGAAATTTCACGCAACTCAAGGACCTTCGGAGAGAGTTGGAGATTTCGTTATTTTCATATTTGAGAGTTTTCTCGAATTTGAAAAGAGGATCATTTGATTTATTTATTTCATCTTCAATTATTTTCTGATATCAAAAGAATGAGAGAGGGAATTATATGACTTTCCTAAATTTAGGAAAAATGAAGATTTAATAAATAGATCAATTTTGGTTTTGCCGGAGTTTTGTTTGCGTTTTATTTGGATAGGGAAAAATGCGTGTTTTCGAAAATTGCATTTTAGGCCCGGAGAAAAGTTCATTTTGCTCGACTCATTTTTAGGAGTCGGGGAAAATTTACTTTAGGAATTTTGGAGTTCGTTTAGATTTTCTTTTCTCTGTTTTTCTGCGCGCGTAACCGATTAAAAAAAATCCAGCAGGCCAGCCGGGCCAAGGCCCAGGCCAGCAACCGCCTCCCAGCGCAGGCAGCCGGCCGCGCCAGGCCATCGCGCGCGCCAGGCGCCAGAGGCAGGAGCCGCCGCCGCCCCTTTTTGATTCCTAGTAGGACTTTAGTCCTACTCCGTTTCCTCTTTTTCTTTCCTATTCCTACTCTATTTCTTATCCCCTACCCCAAGTCTCCTCACCCCTCACCTATATAAATACCCCACACCCCCCCTCTCCTCACATCAAAACCCCAAGCCCCTCTCCTCCTAAGCCGCAGCAAGCAGCAGCGCGCAGCCCCAAGCCGCCGCCTTAGCCGTGCCGCCGCCTCTAGCCGCGCCGCCCCGCGCCTAAGCCGCCGCCGCCCTTAGCCGCCGCCCCCCGGAGCCCGCCTCCTGAGGTAGCCGCGCCTCTCTTTTTCTTCCCCGGTCCGGTTTTTCCTAAAAGAACCGTTCCGTTTTCTCTCCGTTTCTTTTCTTTTCTTCCGGTTTTTGTTTCGGTTTTCTTCCGAAACCCTAGATCGGCTTTCCATTTCTTTTTCGGTTTCTTTTCCGAAAACCCTAGATCGGTTTTCGTTCTTCTTTCGGACCGTTCGTCTCAATGAACGTGATCACCGATTTATCCCCGGTTAACGACGCCCGTTCGTTTAACCGTTCGTCTCTTTCTTTTCATCGGATTTATTCCGCGATCGTGATCTCAGATCCGATCTTCGTTCTAGTCTTTCTTCTCGCTCGTTTATCGGAATCAGGTGATTCAAGCACCTGGAGTTTCGTTTCGAAACCGCTGTTCCGTCTAATCAACTTAAACAAGTTTTTGCCCTGGTAAAATTTGACCTAGTTTCAACTTGCTAGAACCGAGTTGTTTTCTTCTGCCGTTGTTTTCCGTTTTCTTTGTTCGGTTCGTTCTTTCTTTGCAACCGGAGTTCTTAAGTTGAACTATCTGGTTCGTTTTCTTGTTCGAGTTTTACCTGTGCATTAGATGAGTTCTTATTGTATGCTTGTTGTTTGTCTGCGATAGATCACCCGGATTGCGCCGCCTGTTACTTCGAAACCCTAGGTCTCGCGGATCATCAGCAAGGCAAGTAACACTTTGATCATACCTTTTCTACAACCCATGTTTTATTGCATTAGATCAATCCTCTCACATTTCATGATTAGGATCTAATTAAATTGTGGGATGGGAAGTAGACGAGGTAGTACCTATTACCTGTATTATTATGAAACCTTTGGGAGTTACTTCTATGTTTGCTTATTATGCCATGCTATGCTAGTAGACGTGGATTGGGTGAGTGATATCCATGACAGATGTGAGTTGTTTATCTAAGGTGGCAACTTAAACACACATCTAGGTGGATTGAGGCACCTGATGTCTATCAGGACTTGCCTGTTTTTTTTCGGACCGCCACCCAGGCTCAAAGGGATCATAAGATAATACATGCTAGAAACTTCCGTGTGCAGCCACATGCTACTATGGGCTCTGGCATAGTTGACTAAGTTGTGCAAACTCTTACGGGGTGGACTAGCAGATGTAGGGGTTGTAGGTGGTACGGTCTACCCCACAAGTAAGGTGCTAGCGCTTCTGAAAGACTATGTCTCGATCATCCGTCTTCTCAAACACCGTGTAGTGCGAGAAAACAAACGGAGGCGATCGAGTCATGTGGGGAAAAGTGCGCAAACCTCTGCAGAGTGTACAAACTAATCATGATTAGCCGTGTCCCCGGTTATGGACAACTTGAGTATCTAGTACTTGAATATCATGTGAATCTCAACATGTTACTTGTAATTAATGTTGTTGGGTTTTAATTGTTCACTTAATTGGGATCGGAATGCTGTCAACCATTCTCGATGTTTCACAACCACCATGATAGTTAAATAAACTTATTCCTTTGCAGTAGGGAAAAACTGGCTTTACGCAAAACTGTAACCATAGAGCTTTCCACCAGCCATATATGCATGTAGTATAGCTATTTCATTCCTTTACTCTCTATGTGTTACTTTGCCAGCATATTCCATGTGCTGACCCGTTTTCGGGCTGCAACTTCTCATGTTGCAGACTTTTCAGACGACGAGTAAGGTGCTTTTAGGTCGTGGTTCTATACTCAGTGATGCCGCTGGAGTTGATGGACCCATTTATCTTCCGAGTCTTCCGCTGTTACCGACACTAGATGGCCTTAAGCCATATTTATTGTAATAAGTTCTCTTTTGAGACAACGATGTAATAAGTGTGTGATTGCCACTCTGCTATAAATCCTTCGATGTACTGTGTGGTGTCAGCATTACTGATCCAGGGATGACACCCGAGCACAGTAGACTTGATCCATTCGGGTTGGGTCGCCACAGAGATGGTATCAGAGCACACGCTGACTGTAGGACACGACCACTAAGTTAAAGCCATAGATCACCATTCTCTTCTCATTTTCTAACTCCTCATCTTTTCTAATCTTTTAGGATGACGAACGCGAAGATTATGTACGCTCAACCGGATGAAGGCACACCATTTGGATTTCACCTGAAGGAAGTCACCAAGTACCTGAACATTGGATTACCAAGCTTCACAGGAACCTTCAACGCCACTCTGCCTGAAGAGGAGCGCTGGAAGATTCAAGCTCATGTTCTGGGAAGAACATTCACGCCAATCACGAAGCCCATAGATAGTGTTTTCAATGCACCAACCTGGAGTCTGGGAAGAGCATGGCAGCTCATATCACCATAGGACGCATTGGAGAAGTTTACCAAGAAGACCTCAAGGACACTATCTACCAGATTTGCGAACGCCGAGATGAACAATGGGAGTTAGTCAGCACCAAGAAGGATAGATCCATTGCATCTTTCATCCAGGAGTTAAACCAGCACATTTGACGTCACGAGAACCAGATGTGCAATGACATGATAGAGTTGAAGAATGCGAAGGCAAGGATCATCGAGCTAGAAGGAGAACTGAAGTCTACACGCAAGGACTACATGGACGAGATCGTAGCTCTAGCAAGACACAATGGCGATCTTAGGCAGGAGATTGAAGAACTCAAGGAGAAGTTAGCATCCAGGAAGGAAGACAAGTACGTCGCATGTCCGGACAACTACAACATCATCGATGACACCGATTCGGATCCAAGTGAACCCGACTTTGAAGACGAAGCTGGAGCAGATATCATGGAGTCTTCCACCGGTTCAAATTTCTAGATGACCACCAGATAGTAGTAGTATTCCCCCATGTAAACACATTAGTCGAGCACTTTTGCGATAGTTTTAGACCGATTGTAAGCCCTTGTTTGATTGAATGAAGTGATTTTGTGTGCATTTTCTCATGAGCATTGGGGTAGTGTTTTCCCTTTAGACCTCACTCTATTCTTAAATCTCGTCTCTTCTAAACCCTCAGATGCCTCCAACCCAAGCTCTTAAAACACCTATGCTAGTAAGCTCACCAGGAGCAGAGTACATGGCCAGACAAGGATGTTTCCAAGTGCCATTAAGTATAGGAAGGCATGTTTTTCCAACGGATTTAATTATTCTGGAATCCCAAGGTCTGGATGTGATTCTTGGTATGGATTGGCTGTCGATGTATGGAGGAAACATCGATTGTGCTAGTAAGACAATTTTGCTTACCACACCAGAAGGAAGAAGGATCAAGTATGTATCCCGGCATGTGCCAAATAGGACACAAGTAAATTCCTTAACAGGAGTTGTGCAAGAGGAAGTACCAGTGGTGAAGGATTTTCCTGATGTATTTTCTAAGGAATTACCAGGCATGCCACCGGATAGAGACATTGAGTTTTTGATTGAGTTATTGCCAGGCACAGGCCCAATATCGAAGCGACCGTACCGTATGCCAGCAAAGGATTTGGTAGAAATTAAGAATCAAATTAAGGAGTTATTGGATAAAGTTTACATTTGCCCAAGTTCTTCGCCTTGGGGATCACCCGTACTTCTAGTGGAAAAGAAGGATGGATCATTAAGGATGGTTGTAGATTATCGGGGATTGAATGAAGTAACCATCAAGAATAAGTACCCACTCCCAATGATTAACGATCTGTTTGATCGGTTGCAAGGAGCTAAAGTGTTTTCCAAGATCGATTTGCGATCAGGATACCATCAATTGAAGATTCGGGAGCAGGACATACCTAAGACAGCATTCACCACGAGATATGGACTGTATGAGTATACCGTTATGTCATTTGGATTGACTAACGCGCCTGCCTATTTTATGAACCTGATGAACAAAGTGTTTATGGAGTTTTTGGATAAGTTCGTCGTAGTGTTCATTGATGACATCCTGGTTTATTCAAAGAATGAAGAGGAGCATAAGGAACATTTGCGTTTGGTTTTGGAGAAACTAAGGGAACATCAGTTATACGCCAAATTCAGCAAATGTGAGTTTTGGTTGAAGGAAGTTGGATTCCTCGGACACGTTATATCCGGAGAAGGTATAGCAGTTGACCCCACAAAGGTTGAGACCGTAACCTAATGGGAATCACCAACGACAGTTGGAGAGATCCGGAGTTTTCTTGGACTCGCAGGATACTACCGGAGATTTATTGAGAATTTCTCAAAGATTGCGAAGCCTATGACTGAATTGTTGAAGAAGGATACTAAGTTCAAATGGACTGAGGAGTGTGAGGCAAGTTTCCAGGAGTTGAAGAAACGCTTGGTTACCTCACCAGTATTGATTTTGCCAGATCAGACCAAGGATTATGAGGTGTATTGCAACGCTTCATGTCGAGGACTTGGAGCAGTGCTTATGCAGGAAGGGAGAGTTGTTTCGTATGCTTCACGGCAACTGAAGCCCCACGAATTGAATTACGCTACGCATGATTTAGAGTTAGCATCCGTAGTGCATGCGTTGAAGACATGGAGACATTTCCTCATCGGAAATCATTGTGAGGTGTACACGGATCACAAGAGTTTGAAGTACATTTTCACGCAAAAGGAGTTGAACCTCAGACAAAGGAGATGGTTTGAGCTCATCAAGGATTATGACATGAGATTGCATTACCATCCCAGAAAAGCTAATGTAGTAGCTGACGCATTGAGCTGTAAGAGCCATGTCAATACTCTAATGACAGGGAAAATACCCAAGGAGTTAGCAGAAAACCTTCGTGAGCTATGTTTGGAAATAGTTCCGAGAGGCTATGTAGCAGCATTGGAGATTCAGTCAACATTGATGGATAAGATCAGAGAAGCTCAGAAATCTGACAAGGAGATTGCTGCTATAAAGGAGAAACTGAGAAAAAGAAAAACAAAGGGATTTCATGAGGATGAGCACGATACCCTATGGTTTGAGGACCGTGTTTATATGCCAAATGACCCGAAGATCAGGAAGTTGATTTTGCAAGAGGCACATGATTCACCGTATTCGATTCACCCAGGGAATACCAAGATGTATTTGGATTTGAAGGAAACATTCTGGTGGACCGGAATGAAGAAGGATATTGCAGCATATGTAGCAGTTTGTGACGTATGTCAGAGAGTAAAGGCAGAGCATCAGAAGCCAGCAGGATTGTTACAACCGTTGTCGATACCCGAATGGAAGTGGGATAAGATAGGCATGGATTTTATCATAGGACTACCCAGGACGAAAGCAGGCTCTGACTCGATATGGGTAGTAGTTGATCGTTTGACAAAGGTAGCACATTTTATTCCAGTTAAGACCACTTACACCAGTGCTAAGTTGGCAAAGATATACATGACTAGTATCATTTGTTTGCATGGAGTTCCGAGGAGTATCGTATCAGATAGAGGAACCCAATTTACCTCAAAGTTTTGGAATCAGTTGCATGAAACTTTGGGAACCAGACTAGAGTTCAGCACAGCTTTTCATCCGCAGACAGATGGACAGACCGAGAGAGTCAATCAGATTTTGGAAGATATGCTGAGAGCTTGTGCACTAGATTATGGATCTAGTTGGGACGATAACTTGCCGTATGCGGAGTTTTCTTATAACAACAGTTACCAAACCAGTTTGAAGATGGCACCTTTCGAAGCTTTATATGGAAGGAGGTGCAGGACACCGTTGTCATGGGACGAAGTTGGAGACCGTCAATTCTTTGGACCAGATTTGATTAAGGAGTCTGAACGGAAAGTTAAGTCGATTCGCGATAGACTCAAGGTAGCTCAGTCCAGGCAGAAGAGCTACGCAGATTCTAAACGCAAGGAGACAGTCTACGAAACCGGAGACAGAGTTTATCTCCGAGTATCCCCACTTCGAGGAGTTAAGCGTTTTGGAGTTAAGGGAAAGTTAGCACCGCATTTTGTTGGACCGTATAAGATCTTGCAACGTATGGGAGAAGTCGCTTATAAGTTGGAATTACCAGAGGGACTGTCAGGAGTTCATGATGTATTCCATGTTTCACAGCTGAAGAAATGTCACGCCGAAATGGCAAAGGTACCGCTAAGAGATACCGTGCCACTTGAAGCAATTCAGTTGAAGGATGACTTAACGTATGAGGAAAAGCCAGTCAAGATTCTCGATTATGCCAGCAGAGTTACCCGCAGCAAGGTTATCAAGTTTTGCAAGGTTCAGTGGAACCACCACTCAGAGGATGAAGCCACCTTGGAAAGAGAAGAAGATTTGCTCAAGGACCACCCTCACCTATTTTCTAGCCAACCCGAATCTTGAGGGCGAGATTCATCTTAAGGGGGGTAGGTTTGTAACATCCCAAATTTGCAATTTGGAATGTTATACACTAGATCATCATGCATATCATATTTTTCTTGCATTTTGGTTGATCCTAGAAATTTCACGCAACTCAAGGACCTTCGGAGAGAGTTGGAGATTTCGTTATTTTCATATTTGAGAGTTTTCTCGAATTTGAAAAGAGGATCATTTGATTTATTTATTTCATCTTCAATTACTTTCCGATATCAAAAGAATGAGAGAGGGAATAATATGACTTTCCCAAATTTAGGAAAAATGAAGATTTAATAAATAGATTAATTTTGGTTTTGCCGGAGTTTTGTTTGCGTTTTATTTGGATAGGGAAAAATGCGCATTTTAGAAAATTGCATTTTAGGCCCGGAGAAAAGTTCATTTTGTTCGACTCATTTTTAGGAGTCGGGGAAAATTTACTTTAGGAATTTTGGAATTCGTTTAGATTTTCTTTTCTGTGTTTTTCTACGCGCGTAACCGATTAAAAAAAATCCAGCAGGCCAGCCGGGCCAAGGCCCAGGCCAGCCACCGCCTCCCAGCGCAGGCAGCCGGCCGCGCCAGGCCATCACGCGCGCCAGGCGCCAGAGGCAGGAGCCGCCGCCGCCCCTTTTTGATTCCTAGTAGGACTTTAGTCCTACTCCGTTTCCTCTTTTTCTTGTCCCCTACCCCAAGTCTCCTCACCCCTCACCTATATAAATACCCCACACCCCCCCTCTCCTCACATGAAAACCCCAAGCCCCTCTCCTCCTAAGCCGCAGCAAGCAGCAGCGCGCAGCCCCAAGCCGCCGCCTTAGCCGCGCCGCCGCCTCTAGCCGCGCCGCCCCGCGCCTAAGCCGCCGCCGCCGCCCTTAGCCGCCGCCCGGAGCCCGCCTCCTGAGGTAGCCGCGCCTCTCTTTTTCTTCCCCGGTCCGGTTTTTCCTAAAAGAACCGTTCCGTTTTCTCTCCATTTCTTTTCTTTTCTTTCGGTTTTTGTTTCGGTTTTCTTCCGAAACCCTAGATCGGTTTTCCGTTTCTTTTTCGGTTTCTTTTCCGAAAACCCTAGATCGGTTTTCATTCTTCTTTCGGACCATTCGTCTCAAAGAACTTGATCACCGATTTATCCCCGGTTAATGACGCTCGTTTGTTTAACCGTTCGTCTCTTTCTTTTCGTCGGATTTATTCCGCGATCGTGATCTCAGATCCGATCTTCGTTCTAGTCTTTCTTCTCGCTCGTTTATTGGAATCAGGTGATTCAAGCGCCTGGAGTTTCGTTTCGAAACCGCCGTTCCGTTTAATCAACTTAAACAAGTTTTTGCCCCGGTAAAATTTGACCTAGTTTCAACTTGCTAGAACCGAGTTGTTTTCTTCCGCCGTTGTTTTCCGTTTTCTTTGTTCGGTTCGTTCTTTCTTTGCAACCGGAGTTCTTAAGTTGAACTATCTGGTTCGTTTTCTTGTTCGAGTTTTACCTGTGCATTAGATGAGTTCTTATTGTATGCTTGTTGTTTGTCTGTGATAGATCACCCGGATTGCGCCGCCTGTTACTTCGAAACCCTAGGTCTCGCGGATCATCAGCAAGGCAAGTAACACTTTGATCATACCTTTTCTACAACCCATGTTTTATTGCATTAGATGAATCCTCTCACATTGCATGATTAGGATCTAATTAAATTGTGGGATGGGAAGTAGACGAGGTAGTACCTATTACCTGTATTATTATGAAACCTTTGGGAGTTACTTCTACGTTTGCTTATTATGCCATGCTATGCTAGTAGACGTGGATTGGGTGAGTGATATCCATGACAGATGTGAGTTGATAATTTTAATGGTTTATCTAAGGTGGCAACTTAAACACACATCTGGGTGGATTGAGGCACCTGATGTCCATCAGGACTTGCCTGTTTTTTTTCGGACCGCCATCCAGGCTCAAAGGGATCATAAGATAATTCATGCTAGAAACTTCCGTGTGCAGCCACATGCTACTATGGGCTCTGGCATAGTTGACTAAATTGTGCAAACTCTTACGGGGTGGACTAGCAGATGTAGGGATTGTAGGTGGTACGGTCTACCCCACAAGTAAGGTGCTAGCGCTTCTGAAAGACTATGTCTCGATCATCCGTCTTCTTAAACACCGTGTAGTGCGAGAAAACAAACGGAGGCGATCGAATCATGTGGGGAAAAGTGCGCAAACCTCTGCAGAGTGTACAAACTAATCATGATTAGCCGTGTCCCCGGTTATGGACAACTTGAGTATCTAGTACTTGAATATCATGTGAATCTCAACATGTTACTTCTAATTAATGTTGTTGGGTTTTAATTGTTCACTTAATTGGGATCGGAATGCTGTCAACCATTCTCGATGTTTCACAACCACCATGATAGTTAAATAAATTTATTCCTTTGCAGTAGGGAAAAACTGGCTTTACGCAAAACTGTAACCATAGAGCTTTCCACCAGCCATATATGCATGTAGTATAGCTATTTCATTCCTTTACTCTCTATGTGTTACTTTGCCAGCATATTCCATGTGCTGACCCGTTTTTGGGCTGCCACTTCTCATGTTGCAGACTTTCCAGACGACGAGTAAGGTGCTTTTAGGTCGTGGTTCTATACTCAGTGATGCCGCTGGAGTTGATGGACCCATTTATCTTCCGAGTCTTCCGCTGTTATCGACACTAGATGGCCTTAAGCCATATTTATTGTAATAAGTTCTCTTTTGAGACAACGATGTAATAAGTGTGTGATTGCCACTCTGCTATAAATCCTTCGATGTACTGTGTGGTGTCAGCATTACTGATCCAGGGATGACACCCGAGCACAGTAGACTTGATCCATTCGGGTCGGGTCGCCACAACAATCAATAAATAAATCATGCTCCGACTTCATCACATAACGGTTCACCATACGTGCATGCTACGGGAATCACAGACTTCAACACAAGTATTTCTCAAATTCACAACTACTCAACTAGCATGACTCTAATATCACCATCTCCATATCTCAAAACAATTATCAAGTATCAAACTTCACATAGTATTCAATGCACTTATATGAAAGTTTTTATTATGCCTAAAATCAAATTACCATGTTGTTCTAAAGGACTCTCAAAATAATATAAGTGAAGCATGAGAGATCAATTATTTCTATAAAATAAAACAACCACCGTGCTCTAAAAGATATAAGTGAAGCACTAGAGCAAAAACTATATATCTCAAAGGATATAAGTGAAGCACATAGAGTATTCTAACAAATTCTGATTCATGTGTGTCTCTCTAAAAAGGTGTGCACAGCAAGGATGATTGTGATAAACTAAAATCAAAGACTCAAATCATACAAGACGCTCCAAGCAAAATACATATCATGTGGTGAATAAAAATATAGCTCCAAGTAAAGTTACCGATGAACGAAGACAAAAGAGGGGATGCCTTCCGGGGCATCCCCAAGCTTAGGCTTTTTGGTGTCCTTGGATTTTACCTTGGGGTGCCTTGTTCATCCCCAAGCTTAGGCTCTTGCCACTCCTTGTTCCATAATCCATCAAATCTTTACCCAAAACTTGAAAACTCCACAACACAAAACTTAACAGAAAATCTCGTGAGCTCCGTTAGCGAAAGAAAACAAAACACCATTTCAAGGTACTGTAATGAACTCATTATTTATTTATATTGGTGTTAAACCTACTGTATTCCAACTTTTCTATGGTTTATAAACTCCATTACTAGCCATAGATTCATCAAAATAAGCAAACAACACACGAAAAACAGAATCTGTCAAAAACAGAACAATCTGTATTAATCTGTATCAAACGCATACTTCTGGAACCCCAAAAATTCTAAAATACATTGCTGGACGTGCGGAATTTATCTATTAATTATCTTCAAAAAGAATTAACTAAATATCACTCTCCAGTAAAAAGTTGTAGCTAATCTCGTGAGCGCTAAACTTTCTGTTTTTTACAGCAAGATCAAAAAGACTTTCCCCAAGTCTTCCCAATGGTTCTACTTGGCACAAACACTAACTAAACACAAAAATCACAACCAAAACAGAGTCTAGATAAATTATTTATTGAATAAAAGCAAGGAAAAATATTGGGTTATCTCCTAACAAGCGCTTTTCTTTAAAGCCTTATAGCTAGGCATAAGATTTCAACGATGCTCACATGAAAGACAAGAATTGAAACACAAAGCTAGCATCATAAGACACATGACAAACACATCTAAGTCTAACATACTTCCTATGCATAGGCATCTTATAGGCAAAAATATTATCAAGGCAAGCATAAACTAGCATATGCAAGGAAACAGAAAGAAACAATAGCAATCTCAACATAACGAGAGGTAATTTATTAACATGAAAATTACCACCATATTTTCCTCTCTCATAATAATTGCATGTGGGATCATACGCAAATTCAACAAAATAGCTATCACATAAAATATTTTCAACACGATCCACATGCATGCAAAGTTGACACTCTTCCAAAATAGTGGGATTAACATTAACTAAAGTCATGACCTCTCCAAACCCACTTTAAATAATATTGCAAACACTATTATCAATCTCATATTCATCATGGGGCTTAAATAAATTTTCAAGATCAAAATAAGAATCACCCCAATCATGATCATTGCAACAAGTAGTAGACATAGCAAAACTAGCATCCCCAAGCTTAGGGTTTGCATATTATAAGCACAATTCAAATTTATAGAATTTATACTATCATCATTGCAATCACGCTTTCTATTCAAAGATCCATCGTGAATCACTCCATAAAGTACTTCATTACAATTTTCAGATTCAAAAATTTCAAGAAAAACTTCATAAAGATAATCTAGTGCACAAAACTCACTAGCAATTGGTTCATCATAATTGGATCTCTTAAAAAGATTAGCAAGAGGATGAGGATCCATAGATCTTAGATTCTCTGTTTAGCAATAAATGAACAACTATTCCAACCAACCGAGTAAATGAGCCAAGTAAGACATCAAAGCAAACGAGAAGACGAACAGAAGAAGGGTGAATAAAACGGCAAGGGTGAAGAGGGGGAGAGGAAAACTAGAGGCAAATGGCAAATAATGTAATGCGAGGGATAAGAGTTTGTGATGGGTACTTGGTATGTCTTGACTTGTGGTAGATCTCCCCGGCAACGGCGCCAGAAATCCTTCTTGCTACCTCTTGATCATGCGTTAGTTTTCCCTTGAAGAGGAAAGGGTGATACAACAGAGCAGCATAAGTATTTCCCTCAGTTTTTGAGAACCAAGGTATCAATCCATTAGGAGACCACGCGCGAGTCACCTCCTACCTACACAAACAAATAAGAACCTCGCAACCAACGCGGCAAAGGGGTTGTCAATCCCTTCACGACCACTTGCAAGAGTGAGATCTGATAGAGATAATAATAATAAGATAAATATTTTTGGTATTTTTATGATATAAATTGGAAGTAAAGATTGCAAAACAAAATAGATTGGAAACTTGTATGATGGGAAATAGACCTGGGGGCCATAGGTTTCACTAGTGGCTTCTCTCAAGATAGATTGGAAACTTGTATTATGGTGGGTGAACAAATTACTGTCGAGCAATTGATAGAATTGAGCATAGTTGTGAGAATATCTAGGTATGATCATGTATATAGGCATCACGTCCGTGACAAGTAGACCGGCTGCTGCCTGCATCTACTACTATGTGGCACCACGGCTCAGAGCAACCAGTTTACCATGCTTTGCCAGCCCAGAGACCATGTCTTCTGGCAACACACAACATCTTGGTACAGAAAACAACCGCTTTATTGATGCTAGCGGATCAAAGTTTATATTACAATAGGTAGCGAGGCCAAGCGGCACACACAGTGCGACTGAACAACATAAGGGCCTCGATCATAACAACTACGCGGTAGCGGAACAACGTCATAGCGGAACTCCATAGCACAGGGACACCAATGTGGAAACGATCTAGACTCGGACATCGCTCCTTTCCAACAAGACTTTCCTAAAATCTGGCATGACATGCCAGGTCAGTACATTGAATGTACTTGCAAGCTCACAACAGACACAAACATAATGACAAACAATATCATGATTATTAACCAATTATTAACAATGCAACAAGATAACCAACATGATGTGATCATGCTCTTGTGAGAAAAATCCCTCGGACTGGCTTACCAATGGTGATCGCTCTTGGATCACAAACATACCAACCTCAAAGTCTTAGCCATGAATATCTCGTGATCTTTCTGGCAACCACAACCATGACCAATATTTGTCCTTAAACGGTGATCCTTCCGGCGATCACAACCACGACCAACACTTGGCCTTAAACAACAAGATGACCTTCCCACCATCATCAACAGTGCAGAGTTCATAACTTAGTGTGCAAGATTTATTAAAAGTTGACCCATGGTGTGACCTACTTTCGAGCGTGTCCGTAACCGTGGACTCGGCTATCGATATATTAATACACTCTATAGAGGTAGCACACTGTACCCACACCATGGAACCCATGGCCTCGCACTCCCATTCGGGTGGACCAACGACATTCCAAAGAAACCCCTCCATTTCCATGACACTCTCCCGGCCACTCCCACTCACTCCCCACTGGGCTTGTCCTGGGTGGCCCCGTGTCTACCAAATACACAACGACCACCGTCGTGGCCAAAACATAAACTGTCCCACACGTGGACACGGTACCAAAAATCTCAACAACGGGCACACAAGGTTATGTCTGCTTACCGGGCCCGAGTACCGCACGCCCATAACCTTCCCTCGTTGGAGGCACCGGCCAGAGGCATGACAACAGACTGAATAAAGGCCTTCCTATAAAGGCAAATGTGGTTGCATTGGGAAAAACTCGATTCAGTGGCACCATGACCCAGTCAATGATATATACAAGTTGAGTTATTATCAGGTTCAACTTAAAGTGAAAATAACTGGTGTCATAATATGCCATGAAATGCAACACTAACATATGCATCACACATCAACGGAAATGACTGAGTCAACTATCTTCACACTAAGCATAAACATCAACAACTCATGACACTTCTTTGATTAATTAGGATTAACCCTTACTTTAACCAGAATCTTTTCTAGCAAATTTATCATTTTTCTCATGCAAGAAAATAACTCCATATAATTACTTATATCCATAACTATATTACTCTTTCATAACAAAATTTAATTCTAGTTTCTTTACAACTTAGTTAGCTTTAAACTTTATGTAAATCAAGCATATTAACTTAAACAAGCAACTAACAGAATATAAATAACACAATAGTGATTTAAATACATGGATTAAATTATTCATTCAAGTATGAAAATCACAAATATTGTAATGGCACCATGAAAATGTTGCTGTGGCTTGACTTAGTGCAGATGAGGTTCACACGCCTCCTGGTGATCCTCAGGACAAGCCTCACCCTCTGAAAATATTTATAAACACAAAAAGAAAACATCAAGAACCCTTCTAAAATTCACCAAAAAATCTAGACAGCAGGAAAAAATCCCATTTTTGGTGAGCTTCTAGGTTTCTTTACAAAGAACACAATGCAAAAAGAATCAATTCATTTGGACTTATGGTTAAAGAGTTTTGGCTGTTTGAATCTCTCTGGAAAAATATGAAATTTGAATTTAATTAAAAACAGACTAGGGGGGTTGACGTCGAAGGCGTAAAGCCTCGGGGCGCCACCACTCGTACCGCTCCGAGCGCGTACTGAGTGGCTGACTAGTGGGCTCCGCTAGTCAGGTGAGGGGAGAGGGGGAAAGAAACAGAGGACGGCGTGGCTTCACCGGAGCACACGCCGGCAACGAGTGCTTCTTGGGCAAAACGAGAGGGAGGGATCGAGAGAGGAGACGGAGGAGCACCTGCCCGTACCTGTAGAGTAGCTAGGGGTGGTCGGACGGCGTCGGAATCAATCTCTCTAGTGGAGGCAAAGAGCGGAGGTCGCCGGAGACGAAGACAACGGCGAATATTGGCGACTCCAGGGGCTGCAACCAGGCGGAACAACACCATTGGAGAGCGGCGGAGGCCCAGGAAGGGTTGCCCAGGCCTGGGAGGGGCCGGAGCTACGGAGACGACCTGAGGGATCGCCGGCGAGCTCGAGCTCGGGGACAGCGGCGCACGGCCTGCCTGGTCGGGCTATGGCTACCTACGAGATTGTGGAGTGTGTGGGAGGTGTGGATGGTGCTTGAGGAGGCTGGGGGATCCATTTATAGCCGAGCATCAAGGGGGGTCCGGGCTCCGCCGGTGGACACCTGGACACGGTGCCTGGCAATGAACGGCGTCAGTGAGAGGGGGAGAAGGCGACGTAGCTCACGAGGGGACTGTGGGCGAACGGGGACGAGCACAGGGGCACTGGGGTGATGACGAGCACAGTGTGCACCGCACTGATACGTCGGCCGGACCACGCCCATGCTCGTTGCGGCGAGCTCCGGCGTCGGTGAGCGCCAGGAGGGAGTTAAGAGAGCTTGGACGAAGATTGTGGCAAATTTGGCAAGCTTAGGAAGTCGGGGCAGCGAGCACGCGATCAATAGAAGCTCGGGCGCGACACAGAGCGCGTCGACACGCAGGTTGGCATCGTGTACACGCGTGGTCACCGCGTGAACTCTGCCCTCAGGCCGACCTAAGTCCGAATTTCATGTCTGGCTTGTTGTTCGTGGTAGTTTTGAAGATTACCACGCTTTGGTTTGGACCCAGACGCAGTAGGATAGATTTCCACTGCCAGGTAAGTTTCTGATCAGTAACTTTGAGAGCTTATTGAGGTCAAACAACTGGGAGTTGGGAGCTGGGCTTTGGAGGTTAGCAATCATCTACTAAGGTGATGATGCACAAGAAAAATGAGCCACATTGGAGCAAGTAAAATGGTAGTTGTTGTAGAAACCACCATTTCTGTCCAGAACAGAAAATATTTTCTATAGGAAAAATATTCCAAAAAGTTATGCAAAGGGTTCAAAGAATATTTGTGAATTTTCTCAGATTTTGGTGGGCAAGAAAAATTGGGGTTGCTTTGGAGCACATTGAGCTAGCTAGGGTTTAAGAGAGGGAAATGAATATTTTTCATTTAAGAAAAAGTATTCCAATTATTATTGTGAGGTGAACCAGAGTGGGAATGATGGTTAGAGAGGTAAATGGAAAAGCTGGGTGAAAGCCAAGGGGTACCCAAGTGTTTAAGTCCATATGAAAAGATTCAAAACTCCAAATTTCAAATTCAAACCAACTGAAGATCAGGCAAAGAAAACAGGGCAAAAACCAGGCTGTCACAAACCTCCCCCACTTAGAATGAATCTCGTCCTCAAGATTCGGTTGCTTGGGAAAACCATTCTGGATAATGTGCCTTTAGAAATTCTTCCCGTTCCCACGTTGATTCTAACTCTGTGTGATGCTCCCACTAAACCTTGTAGAACTCCCTTACTTTCCTACGAGTGACCCATTCCATCGAATCCAAAATTTTAACCGGTTTCTCTACATATGTTAAGTCCTTTGCCAACTCTACTTCAGTCATAGCAGTCTTTTTCTCAGGCGGCGATATGCATCACCTCAACTAGGAAACATGAAACACACTGTGCACGTCTGACAATTCATGGGATAGTTCCAACTGATATGCAACAGTACCCACTCTTGATATAACTAGAAATGGACCAATAAATCTGGGTGCCAACTTTCCAAGAGTTTGGAATCTCTTGATTCCTTTCATAGGAGTGACTCTGAGGTATATATGTTCTCCGGGTTCAAAACTGATCTGGCGGTGCTTTGCATCATAATAACTCTTCTGTCGGGATTTGACCAATTGCAATCTGTCTCTGATTTCCTTAACTTGTTTCTCAGCTTCCATCATGAGATCTCTTTCGAAGATACGGCTATCTCCAGTTTGAGACCAATTTTAAGGAGTGCGGCACCTACGACCATACAAATCCTCATATGGTGACATCTTTAGACTGGTCTGGAAGCTATTGTTGTAAGTGAACTCGGCATATGGCAGGCAGTCTTCCCATTTAGGTCCTTGGGCCAAAGCGCAGGCTTGCAGCATATCTTCGAGTATTTGGTTTACCCGCTCTGTCTGTCCATCAGTCTGAGGATGATAAGCGGTACTGTATTTCAGCGCTGTCCCCAAGGCTTGATGGAGATGTGACCAAAAAGCAGAGGTAAAAAGTGAACCTTGGTCAGAAGTGATGGTTTGGGGTACTCCATGTAGACTGACTATTCTGGATACATACAGCTGAGCAAGTTGATCTGCTCGATATGTGGTTCTGATCGGGATAAAGTGAGCAACCTTGGTTAAGGTGTCCACTATGACCCAGATTGCATCATTGCCTCGCTGAGTCTTGGGTAGTCCTGTGATGAAATCCATGCAGACATCATCCCATTTCCATTGTGAAACTGGCAACGGTTGGAGAAGTCTGACTGGCTTCTGATGCTCCGCCTTCACCTTGTTGCATATGTCGCAACAGGCCACAAAATAGGCAATGTCTTTCTTCATTCCATCCCACCAGAATATTTGTCGAAGGTCTTCATACATTTTTGTACCTCCTGGGTGAATGGAATACGAAGATTCGTGTGCTTCCGACAGGATTTTCTGCTTTAAATCCACTTGATTGGGCACACAAATCCTTCCACGGAAGCGGAGGGTACCAAATTGATCCTTTGAGAAATCTGAAGTCTGTCCTGTCACCATATTCTTGGCACGTTTCTGCAGGACGGTGTCAGCTGGCTGGGCCTTGTGGATCTCTTCCTCAAGTGTGGGGGAAACTACCAAAACATTAGCAAGGTCGGCATCAACTATGACTAGGTTTAGCTAAGCAATATCCTCTTGAAGTTTAGGAGGCAAGGATTTCAATATGACATTTAGGCCGACAGGCTTTCGACTGAGTGCATTGGCAACCACGTTGGCCTTACCCGGGTGGTAATTTATTCCAAGGTCATAATCCTTGACTAACTCAAGCCATCTTTGTTGACAGAGATTTAAATCTGGCTGAGTAAATATATACTTGAGACTTTTGTGATCGGTAAAAATTTGGCACCTCTTCCCGATGGATAGTGTCTCCAAATTTTTAGAGCATGAACCACCACGGCCAATTCCAGATCATGAGTAGGATAATTTCCCTCGTGGGGTCGTAGATGTCGTGATGCATAGGCTACTACCTTGTTGTCTTGCATAAGTACGCATACAAGTCCTTGTCTAGAGGCATCACAATACGCATCAAAAGTGCGGTAGATATCAGGAAGAGTCAACACAGGTGCAGTCGTCAGCCGTATCTTTAGCTCATTGAAACTTTTCTCACATTCCTTGGTCCATTCAAACTTCTTATCCTTTTTTAGCAGCTCCTTCATGGGTTTAGCAATCTTGGAAAACCCTTCAATGAAACGACGGTAGTAACCGGCTAATCCAAGAAAACTCCGAATCTGTGATACGGTTGTGGGTGGCAACCAATCGAGCACATCCTTTACTTTGCTCGGGTCCACAGCTATACCTTCGGCGGATAGCACATGTCCAAGAAATCCAACTTGCTTGAGCCAAATTCGCATTTACTAAATTTGGCGTACAGTTGATGGTCGCGGAGTCGTTGTAACACTGCTCGGAGGTGTTCTTTGTGATCTTCTTCACTTCTTGAGTAAATACGTATGTCATCGATGAAGGCTACCATGAACTTATCGAGGAAGTCCATGAATACGTTGTTCATCATATGCATGCAGAAGGCAGGGACGTTGGTGAGACCAAAGGACATAACTGTATATTCATAAAGACCGTATCGAGTGGTGAATGCGGTCTTAGGAATATCTTCCTTTTTAAACTTGAGCTGATGATATCCTGTCCGTAAATCAATCTTGGAGAATACCTTGGCCCCACTGAGCTGATCAAACAAGCCATCAATCCTTGGCAGCGGATATTTGTTTTTGATTGTGACATCATTCGGTTGACGGTAATTCACACACATGCGGAGGCTGCCATCCTTTTTGTCCACGAAGATAGCAGATGATCCCCATGGTGAATAGCTAGACGGATATATCCTTTCTGGAGCATTTCATCAAGCTGTTTCTTTAGCTCCACTAATTCTGATGAGGGCATCCGGTAATACTTCTTGTATAATGGTGCGGTTCCGGGCACAAGATCTATTGCAAACTTAAGCTCTCGATCTGGTGGCATGCCTGGTAGCTCTTCTAGAAATACATTAGGAAACTCACTGACCACGGGAATTAATTCCAATTCAGCCACAGCGGTGAAGACCATTTTCTTTCTTGGGTATGCTTTTGCGAGCATAGAATTTGGTAGTCTACCCCTTCTGACTTGTCAAAGTGACTTCTCGGGTCGTGCAATTTATGCATACTTGATATTGAGTCAACCAATTCATACCCAAGATAACATCCAGCTTAGCAGACTCAATAATTATCAAAGAAGTTGAAAAGCAGACACCGTTGATATTAATTTCCAGATTACGGCAGAACAGAATGCTCTTGATTAAGGATCCCGGGGTTTGTACCAGCATATTCTTGCCCAAAAGCGAACAAGGAAAATTGTTTTGGGCAACAAAACTCTGAGAAATAAAAGCGTGGGAAGCCCCAGAGTCAAATAAAATTACTGCAGGTATGTTATTAACAGAACAAACACCAATGACGACTTCGGGGTTCTCTTGGGCTTCATCAGCGAACAGGTGATGAACGTGCCCTGTGATGTTTTGCTGGGTCGGGCATGATTCCATAAAGTTGACTTGTGCCCTGAACAGAGCATTCGCCTTGCTGTTCTTGGGACACTGTCTAGCATAATGCCTGGTTTGCCCACAACTGAAGCAAGAATTGTTGCGTTGGCACTCCTCGTGCACTGGGTTGGTCACGACATTCTTGACTTGAGTGGTGGTCTTGTTAACATTCTATTGCCAAGTGGGCTTGTATTCCACCTGAGTCTGCTGCCAGGTACGAGCCTTTTGCACGGGCTGCCCATCCTTTTTGGCTCAAACTTGCACTTGTTGTCGTTGTTAGCAGGCCTATTATCCGATACAAGCTTGTTCTCCCTTTCAGCAATGAAAGCCTTGTTCACCAGAGTTCGGAAATCTGGGAAATCAAACATATTGAGAGTACACCGGAGTTGCGGGTTTAATCCTCCAAGAAATTTGTCAATCTTTCTTTCTTCAGTGGCCACGTCATGAATGGAGTAACGTGAAAGATGATTGAATTTTTTCAAATATTCACCCACAGACTGATTTCCTTGGAGGAGCGCGAGAAATTCACGCTGCTTAGTCTTCATAATAAAAGTTGGGATATGATATTTCCGGAACTGATCCTTGAATTTTGACCAGGTGATTTCTTCATCAGCAGGCCACATGGCTTTTATATTTTCCCACCATATGACAACAACGCCTTCAAGATAATGAGTTGCAAATGGAACTTTATCATCTTCTTCAGTACGAGCAATCTCAAGTTTGCTCTCAATGGTTCTCAACCAATCGTTTGCATCCAAGGGGTCAATAACCTGACTGAAACTAGGAGGCTTGGTCCTTTGAAAGTCTGACAGCTTGGAGTGATGATCATTCTGATTTCCATTCTGCCCAACCATAGCTTGCACACTTCTTAAAATTTCAATCAGATCATTATTCCGTCTTTCCTCAAACATACGCATAATTTGCACGGTGGAAGGCGGATTTGGCGGTGGAGGAGGTGGTGGAAAGTATGACTCGGGGGAGTGTCCTACCTATCGTGCGGAACGACGAACAGGGGTACCCTCGCGAATGTTGCTACTGCTGCCTCCCCACGGCATCCTGTTGTGATTTTTCCCAAGACAACGCAACCGAGATGAGAAACATTCAAAATAAATTGGGGAAAAGCCAGCAACAAAAGCCTGGGAAAAAAACCGAAATGACGAAGAAAATACGGCGAATAAAATAGAGTTCCAACATAATTTTACATAGACGCATACATGAAAGATAAATAACATGCCAGGTTCAACTACTCTCATACATGAAACGAAACCTCATGACTCGTATGACCACACCCGTACACCATCCTGACTGGAAGCTCTACTGCTCTGCTGGCGCTGCGGAGTCCTCTCCTGAAGCGAACTCGGATCCTGAACTGATGAGGTTAAATGAGACCTCCGGGTTAAAGGTAACATGACGACGCTTCCTGGAGGGATCTCCCTCAGGGGTAGGTGTAGGGTGAAGCATCGGGGCTACAAGAGTAGTGAGAAGTGAAACCCACTCAGCAGGGGCACTGAGAGGATTTACGGTCGCAGTGCCCGAGCTACTCGGAGGAGTAACCGGTGAAACAGGGGAACTAGAACTGGCTGGAATATAAGGAGTAAATCCCAGGGAAGATGGAGTAGTGGTAGATCTAGTAGAGACTAAAGCAGAGGCTAAAGCAGTACGGGCACGAGTCAGCTCTCGAGCCAGCTCGTGGATCATAAGATAGCTAGCGGTGATATAATGAGCAAGATGGCTAGCAACACTATCGGACTCCGAATCAATGATAGGGAAACGGACACGACCATTATCGTGCAGAGAAGGATAGTAGTAGAAACCTCGGTGGTTCTGCATCCGGACCTCGTTTATGAAGCAGATGACATGGACAAGTTTATGCAATTTTTAATAAAAGTTGACAAGAGCATTATGAAGCATTTGCCACCGTGGTGGAAAGAAAAGGGGTGCCACAGCAACGATAACGAAAACGGTGCCACTGCAACGTTCCGGTTCCGGTAACTCGATTGAGATACCGATGCAAAGGAGAAGTGTGCGAATGCATACAAAAGATGGTGGGGCACTCCCGGATACCGGGTGTCCCATGAGTCAACGATGGTGACAAGTCAAAAGAGGGGCAACGTGCACCGACAATTCGAGCTCGGAGCAAGCACGAGCATCTCATACATCACACATACATTCGTTCACGGGCGGTCGTCTCGGGGTTATACCTTCAAAGCGTGCGTTATCGGAGCGGTTCGGGTCAACCGGTGTGGTCGTTCATGATCGACGTGGGATGTAGTCGTACTCGGTGATGGTAGAGGAAGTGGTTGTTCACGGTTGGTCATGGGAAGTAGTCATTCTCATGGCGACGGTAGTCGTTCACGTTCTTAGTCTCACATGTTTTCATAGATGTTCAGGGGCACAGCGAGAAACTTGACGACCACGGAGTCTTCGAGGGTCGACGGTAGTTGTTCTCGTATCGTCGTGGTACTTGGTGATTTCGGAGACGGCGGAAGACGAACTTGGCGGTTCTCGTTGACCTAGTACTTGGCGTTATCTCCGGTTCGGTGATCGTTTTAGGCATCGGACGTCGAGGTCTCCGGCCGTAGTGGTACTTGGTGAATCCCGAAACGGTCTTGGCGTCTTCGCGCATAGGGGTACTTGTTCGTTTACTCCACGATCTTGGCGGATCCACGCGATGGTAGTGGTACTCGCGAAGAGGTACTCGACGGTCGTCGTGTAGACGTTCACGTGTCTTCGGCGACACCAGGATACATCTTGGCGGTCTCGTCTCGGTCTTCAATCCCAAAACGAAGCAAGGCAAAGACTCGGGTGTGGTGGTACTTAGCGAACCGAAACATGCAGCCCCGGTCATCGATGGGAGGCGGGCAACGAATCAGCAGCAACGTGGGGGCAGCGACGGGCACTAAGGCCATGAGGAGGAGGAGCTCTGCACGAGACCAGCAGCGAGGAGGGTGTTGGCCAGCGAAGGGGGTTCCATGGTGTTGTGCTTGTCTCCTGGATGAGGCATAGGGAGGCAGCGGCGCTGAAGAAACGAGGCGGTGGAGCTGGGACTCCGGCGACGAAGCAGGGTGAGGCGCAGGTCCTGCGTGCATCTGGGAGACCGGATCCGGCCACGGCTCCATGGTTCAGGTCGGCCGACGACGAGGCTTGACCGGAGCGGCGGCCTGGTTCCATGGTGGCTGGAGCAAGGAGGGAGAGGCCGCCGCGGGAGGAAGGAGGCGTGCTAGGGAGGAGCCGCGGCGCGTGGGCCACGCTGGTGGCCTCTGTCGGCACCAGATCGAAGGCGGAGGAGGACGTAGGACGCCGGATCGGGAGGCGGCAGCTGCGTTCGTCTCTGGCGGCGCGAGTAGGGAACGAGAGAGAGGGCGAGGGAGAAGATGAACGGGGGAAGTGGGGGCAGCCCTGGTGATCGAGAGAGAGATTGAGGAGAGGGAGATGGGATCGGGCAGAGGGCATCGGGCGCGTGCGTCCTCTCCTGGCGGCGCGAGGTGGAGGAAAGGAGGTGTGGGTATCGAGCAGGAGGTTGGGCTAGGGTTAGAAGCGGGACTAGGAAGCAGGCCGTCCTGGACTGAGGCCCAAGTGGCCAGCTGGGCTACTCTCTCTCTCTCTCCCTCACTCCTTTGTCTTTTTTAAAAAAACAGAGAACTAAAAGAAAGGAAAAAGGACAGAGGAGAAGGTTGAAGAAGAATTTGGACAAGTGGTTAATTTTCTTGGACTCACAAAAATATGTTTGGTCCGAGAAAATTAGAAGTGGCAAGATCGAACGATAAGAATTCAAACTCATTTGAATTTAATTCAAATGGTTTTGAACTAGGACGAGGTTTTAGGAGTATCCAAAAATGTTGAGAATTTTTGGAGGAACCTCGAAAGAGGAGTGCGGGCAAGGTTTTGAAGTCAAACTTGAAGTAGAAAATACATGGGAAATATTTGCAAGTGTGTTTATGGGTGATTCCAAATAAATGGAATATTTTATAATAGCTCCACTATTATCGGGAGGATATGTTATAAAGAGAAGTCATCCTTCCCTCGATTTAAATGGATCGAAGATCCATACGATTTATTTAGAAGAGTTTTGAAATGGTTGCAATATTAATGGCATGATGACATGATGCAATGCACATGATGCAATGATGAAAGCAACGAACCAAACAAATCACCCCACGAAACCCAGAAATCCTGGAAGGCATCTGAAGCTCCGGTCTTGGGGCGTTACAACACTCCACCACTACGAAAGGATCTTGTCCCGAGATCTAGAATGGCACCGGAGGGAAAAAACGGAAGAGAAAGAGAAGAGGTAAAACTAAGTTGCTTCTTTGCCAAACGAGTGAAAACAAAGAACCTTGAAAGTTTAAACCATCTCGAGAAAAGAATACAACGGAGATAAACAAAGTTGACAATCTTCGTCAAAAAAGAGGAACAAGGAAGAAGAAATTCGGGCAGCACTCCGGTTGGAAAGAGATGCAAGACTTGATAAGATGAAAAGAACTTGAGCAGAGGACACAATACTCCGGTTAAATTTATAAGCATGAAAAGAGCACGATCCTGACAAAACAAGAAGATGGGTTGAAGAGAGCAACGTCACAATGCCTCCGGAACAAAAGAATAGAAGTTGGATTGTTGGAAAGGAAAGAGTTGAGAACAAAATGACATCTTCTACCACAATAGAATTTGAGAAGCATCCTTAGAAAGAAGTATTGAACGGAGTTGTTGGAAAATCAACAACGAAAACAAAAGGCTGCTTGTGGGCTTATGAAAACATCTCAAAACTTAAGGTGAAATTCTGCCACTAACGAAGACAAGATTGGATTGATAAGAACAAGGAGACGAGATACTATTTTACCGGGAGGATAAAGAAGAACTTGGGTCCTTTGTAAGCACCATAGATAGCAACAATCCTTAGGGATGGTGTCGGTGTCAAAACCGGCGGATCTCAGGTAGTGGGTCCCGAACTGTGCGTCTAGGCCGGATGGTAACAGGAGGCAGGGAACACGATGTTTTACCCAGGTTCGGGCCCTCTTGATGGAGGTAAAACCCTACGTCCTGCTTGATTAATATTGATGATATGGGTAGTACAAGAGTAGATCTACCACGAGATCAAGGAGGCTAAACCCTAGAAGCTAGCCTATGGTATGATTGTTGTATATGGAGTTGATTGCCTACGGACTACAACCCTCCGGTTTATATAGACACCGGATAGGGTTAGGGTTACATAGAGTCGGTTACAATGGTAGGAGATCTTGAATATCCGCATCGCCAAGCTTGCCTTCCACGCCAAGGAAAGTCCCATCCGGACACGGGACGAAGTCTTCAATCTTGTATCTTCATAGTCCAGGAGTCCGGCTGAAGGTATAGTCCGGCTACCCGAACACCCCCTAATCCAGGACTCCCTCAGTAGCCCATGAACTAGGCTTCAATGACGACGAGTCCGGCACGCAAATTGTCTTCGGCATTGCAAGGCGGGTTCCTCCTCCAAGTCTTTCGTAGAAGATTTTAAACACCAAGAGTAGTATCCGGCTTCTACAAAATAAGCTTCCACATATTGCCATAGAGAGAATAATATTAACACAAATCAAATCTGCTGACGTATTCCGTAGTGCGTCATCGCACTATGGCCAAGTCCTTTACTCGAATCGTTTTTACTTTTCCACCTCAGCATGTTTTGCGAGGCGGTTTCCTTGGCACGTCTTGTCAAAGAAGAGATCGTGTATCCCCTTTACGGGATTGTCATCAATACGGACGTGGGTAACCCAACCGCGCCATTTATCACGGCGCTTGGGAGGTAAGCGAGTTTTACTAGGCTGGTGGGGACGCACAACCGTATCCGCCCATATAAGGGGATAAGGATCCACCTTTTTACCTACGCCTTCTTCCTCCTTTGCCTATCCATCTCCTGCGCACTCAAGCTCCAGCGCCCAAGCCCGCGCTTCCTACCTCAACCTCCTCCAGCAATGTCCGGAGCGGGAGGCAAGTGGATGGTCTCCTCCGTCATGGAGGGCCATGTCAAAAAGCTAAGGTAGGTCGGATACTTGTCCAAGGACATCGCGCACCGGCTTCCCGAAAAGGGGCAGCTTCTCCCCACCCCAAGGCCCCATGAGAGGGTAGTATTTCTTCCCCACTTCCTCTACGGACTGGGTTTTCCACTCCACCCATTTGTCCGGGGGCTCATGTTCTACTACGGCCTGGATTTCCATGATCTGGCCCCGAACTTCATCCTCAATATCTTGGCATTTATCGTCGTGTGCGAGGCTTTCCTCTGCGTCCATCCTCATTTCGGCCTCTGGCTCAAGACCTTCAACGTCAAGCCCAAGGTGGTGCGCGGCAGCCAGGTGGAGTGCGGAGGCGCCATGGCGGCCAAGATGGCCAACGTCCTATGGTTCGAGGGCTCTTTTATGGAGACCCTAAAGGGGTGGCAATTCAGGTGGTTTTACATCACCGAGCCACGCGACCCGAACTGGATCGCAACCCCCGAGTTCCGATCCGGACCCCCCACGCGGCTTATGTCCTGGAAAGAGACGGGCCTGTCATGGGGTGACGAAAAACAGGTGACCGGATTGCAAACATGCATCCAGTCCCTGGAGAACAAGCCAATCTGGCTTTGTTAATGTAATCCAGGTTATGCTCGTCCGCCGGATCCTCCCGTGCCAACGACGGGATTTTAATCTGTGGGAGTTTGACTTGGCGCAGCACCAAACCCTTAGCAGGCTCTTCGACACGGCATACGAAGATGCCTGGAAGGTGCTATTCAAGGGTGCCGAGGCTCCCGCATCCGCTTTCAAGGACCGCGGATACAGCTCGCAGCGTCACGCTAGCGAGGTAAGCTATCTTCACCTTTTATAGGATGTTAAGCTTTTTTCATAGTTTGACTCTATGCGGGATCTAAAGTCCCTTACCTTTGACAGGCTTGGCGAGCGATATCCGAACCGATTAACTGTCCGGCTCCGCTACCCGAAGACCCAGCCCCAGCTCTACTAGTGAAGCTGCTGGTTCTGGCGCCTTATGTGGTGCCGGAGAAGAAGGCTAAGAAGAAGAAGACCACGGGGACTCGAAAGAGTGCCAGTAACATGGTGATGTCGGACTCGTCATCTGACGAGTTCGAGATGCCCTCCTCCCGCGAAAACGAGGAGGAGGAAGAAGAAAACTCTCCCCCCCCAGCGGAGGGAGGAGAGAAGAGGAAGGCCGCCCCAACGGGGGAGGCCGAGGGGTCTAGAAAAAGGAAGACCCCTCCGCCGGACTACCCCCCAACGCCGAAGAGGGCAAAGAGGAGTGGCCAAACAGGGCCAAGCGTCTGGCGAAATCGTAAGTTCGGATATCAGAGTAACTCATGATGTTCCTTTGTTGCACAGCTTTCCCTAATGTCGAATGTAATTATGCAGTCCGCCCCGGGCCGAATTCGACGAATCGTCGGGCGGCTCCCTGGACTCATCGGACATGAACTCAGTTCCGCCCGCTGTCTCGCCCCGCACTGCAGACAACGCCGAAGTGGCGTCGCGACAAGCTCCGGGGCAGGAGGAGGTGGTCCCGAAGGAGCCGCGGGGAAACCTCCCGGACTCCAGGAGTGAAGGGGATAAGGCCCCCCAGGGCTCCAAGTCCGGCTTTGTGCCGGACACCGTGCCGGAATCTTCTGCAGTTCCGGACCGCGGTAGGTGAACTCCTTCCAAGAGGAGCAAGCCTTCTGAGCCGGTGGCCTCCGTCCAACCGGAGGTGCCGGACAATCTGCTGGAGGTGCTTGACGGCGCCTCCATCGACGAGGGGCACCGTACTATTATGAGTACGGTGATCCAGAAGGTTCAGTCCACCAAGAGCGGACTGACTGAAGCTTGCGCTAGCCTTCTAACAGGCTTCGAGGTAAGTAAAAATATGTAAAAATATTACCGCATAGATAGTAGCCCCTGATGCTCTGTTTGGCGTTCGGAAAGAAAAGCCAAATAGAGGATCTATTAAATTTCGCAGGAGTCTAACAAAAAGAGTCAATATGCGTATGCAGGCTTCGCTGCTATCCACCGCCGCACTGACTCCGGAGGTGGGTGTCCTGAAGCAGGACCTCGAGCGGACCGAGCAAGAGCTCGGCCTTGCCAAGCGGCGGCTTGAGGAGGAAGAAGGTAAAAAATACCTTACAGAAAAAATGCCTATAAAAAGGCTTGATTGCAAAAAAGAGTAACAGGATTGTACTGCTTATTGTAGGGGCCACGACTGAGGTGGCGACCCTTAAGCAGGCGCTGTCTGAGGCCGAAAAGAAAACGGCAGTGGAGCGCACCGAGCGAGACAGACTTGGGGCTCAGGCCGGCGAGGTGCAGCAAGAGCTTCAGGCTCTCATGAAAAAACATGAGAGTTTGGAGCTTGAGTCAAAGGCGCAAGAATCCGAGCTCGCGATGGCCCTTGAGACTGCCAAGTCTGCCAAGGCCGAAGCCCAAAAGGCCCTCCAAGAGTTGGAGGAGATGAGGAAGATAGCAGCGGGTAAGGCATTCTTCATGCAAAGCAGAAATATAAAAGTAAACTGCTTGTTACTTACACGAATCCGGAGCTCTCCAGGGGCATTCGCAGATCTTCCCCGCAGCGTATCCGACGCTGCCGCATTCTACCAAGCTGAAGAGGGCAGCTCGACGGAGAAGGTGTTCTGGTCTCAGTATTCTGAGGCTGGACACCCTGTTCCTTTGAGCGACCAGCTGAAACAGCTAGTCGAGCTCCACAAGGCGGCCGAACAGGCCATGAAGGGCTTCATAGTTCGGCTGTGGCCCGGAGAGGCCCTGCCTGGGAGCTATTTCGGGCTGGTGCGGCGGCTGGTGGAGGCCTGTCCGAGGCTCGAGGTCATCAAGCGCTCCGTCTGCATCGAAGGTGCCCGTCGGGCCCTTGCCCGTGCAAAGGTGCACTGGGGTAAGCTGGACGGTGAGAAGCTTGTGAAGGACGGGTCGCCGCCGGGGAAGGAGCATCGCAAGCCCGAGAACTACTACAAGGATGTTCTTGTAGGTGCCCGCCTTATGGCGGATGAATGTACCAAGGATGTGATTTTTGAATGAACTCGCTCGTGTTTATCCTGTGCGCTGAAAACTTGTTCATATGCGCTAAGCAATGCTTATTGAATTTAAAATATTACTTTCTGTGCAGCCGTTTCTCGAAAAATTGAGAGATGGCCAGTCGTCGGCTTCTGCCCCCATGCCACTAGTGCTCGGGTGTTCGGGATAAACCTGAGCACTCTTTTTCCCATAGTTGGGTCCTTCGAGGGAGGCGCTCAGCACAACGAACCAGGCAATCGAACTATAATGCTTGAACACTCTCACTTAGCCATAGAACTCTATAATTTTAAATTTCGGCGAAGCCCCTAGTTCGGAAGACCGAGTTCGGGGCGCTATCCACGCCTTGGCCGGACAAAGCCAGCTCCTCGCTCGAAGCGGCATAAGTCTTTAGGGACTCGAAAAACCTCTCGAACAGCGACCGGTCTCTCGCCTCATCATGACAGTCAGTTTTAGCTTTCTCCACTGAGGTGCTTAACCCACCTCAACCGGGGCACAATCGCAGTGGTTCTCCTAGTGCTACCTTAGCCGATAGAGCGGAACGTAAGGCACCAAAACATAGGAGCCGGGCAAACCCAACTATTGACCCAAATCATGATTCGGAGCCGATGCATATAGTGCTATAAGTTCGGGGTGCCGCACTTGTGAAAGTGTACGGACTTCTCACACCATAATGAGGGGTACTGAAGCCCCTGGCATGTTTGTCGTACCATGTTGTACGGGTGCAATCATGTCATTTAATAAACATATATGTGAAAAGAGGATAATGCAAAAAATAGACAGGAAGCTAAGCATTGTCTATAGAGAGGCTATTTATCAAAGCCGAATGATGCAAATAGTGCGGTAAGCAAAAGATATTGGACTATTCAGTATGTCCTGACCATGGGCAGGCCGCGGAATTGTATTTAAAACAGGTATACCGCAAGTAATAGAGACCACCTGGGAGTTCCATAATGCGGCATGGCTTGTCTGTCTCCTTGGATCTTGCATCGTTTGTGTGGCAGGCGAATTGCTGAACAGGTCGTCCGAAGTATGGAGTCCTGAAAGTAATAAAAAATAAAAAAAGAATCCGACAGCCCCTAGTACGTTTTAAGCCGTATTTTGGGCATGTCGTTATTGTGCCCCTTCCCCTGTGCCCATGGTATTTCAAGGGCGTAGTTATGTACGCGAGGTACTGGTTTCCCTATGTCGCAAAAGCTGGGGTTGGGGCCGCATTGCTACACTTGCTCAGAGTGTGCCAGGCGGTCCTGCTGTGGGCTACTCCGGGCGCGCTTGGCAGTGTCTGGCTTTTTAATGGCCGGACTGGAGAATTGCCTGAGAAGGCTACTTTGTAGCTCCCCTGTGAGAGCCGCCGTATGCTCCCCCGTACGGAGGGAGCGTTCGGTGTTTCCGTTGACCATAATTACTCCTCGAGGGCCTGACATCTTGAGCTTGAGATATGCGTAGTGCAGCACCGCGTTGAACTTTGCGAATGCGGTTCGTCCGAGCAGGGCGTGATAGCCACTGCGAAACGGGACTATATCGAAGATTAACTCTTCGCTTCGGAAATTGTCCGGGGATCCGAAGACCACGTCAAGTGTTACTGAGCCTGTACAGTTGGCTTCTACACCTGGTATAACACCTTTAAAGGTCGTTCTTGTGGGCTTAATCCTTGAGGGATCTATGCCCATTTTCCGCACTGTATCCTGATAAAGCAGGTTCAGGCTACTGCCGCCGTCCATGAGGACTCTTGTGAGATGAAATTCGTCGATGATTGGGTCGAGAACCAATGCGGCGAAGCTGCCATGACGGATGCTAGTGGGATGGTCCCTTCGATCAAAAGTGATCGGGCAGGAGGACCATGGGTTGAACTTTGGGGCGACAGGCTCTATCGCGTATACGTCCCGTAGCGCATGCTTCCGCTCCCGCTTGGGAATGTGGGTTGTGTATATCATGTTCACCGTCCGCACTTGTGGGGGAAAGCCCTTCTGTCCATTGTTGTTCGGCGGCTTGGGCTCCTCGTCGTCGCTGTGCAGCCCCTTGTCTCTGTTTTCGGCCTTTAACTTGCCTGCCTGCTTGAACACCCAACAATCCCTGTTAGTGTGATTGGCTGGCCTTTCGGGGGTGCCATGTATCTGGCACAAGCGATCGAGTATTCGGTCCAAACTGGACGGGCCCTGAGTATTCTTTTTGAATGGCTTTCTCCACTGACCGGATTTATAGCCTTTGAATCCGGCGTTGACTGCCGTGTCTTCATTGCTGTCACTGTTAACGCGGCGTTTTTGCTTATTCCGACATGTCCTGCCACTTTTGTCCTTGGTATCCAAATTACCAGGGTTCTTTGATAAGTTGTTACTGCGAGCTAGCCAGCTGTCTTCTCCCGCGCAAAAGCGGGTCATGAGTGTCGTGAGGGCTGCCATGGATTTCGGCTTTTCCTGTCCCAGGTGCCAGGCAAGCCACTCGTCGCGGATGTTATGCTTGAAGGCTGCTAGGGCCTCTGCGTCCGGACAGTCGACTATCTGGTTTTTCTTTGGTAGGAACCGTGTCCAGAATTGTCTGGCCGATTCCTCTAGCTGCTGAATTATGTGGCTTAAGTCGTTGGCATCCGCTGGTCGCACGTAAGTGCCCTGGAAGTTGTCGAGGAATGCGGCTTCCAGGTCCTCCCAAGAACCGATTGAGTCTGCTGGCAAGCTGTTAAGCCAATGTCGGGCCGGTCCTTTAAGTTTGAGCGGGAGGTATTTGATGGCGTGTAGATCATTGCCGCGTGCCATGTGGATGTGAAGGAGATAATCCTTGATCCATACCGCCGGATCTGTTATGCCATCGTATGATTCGATGTTTATGGGTTTGAAACCCTTTGGGATTTTATGATCCATTACTTCATTCGTGAAGCATAGCGGGTGTGCGGCGCCTCTGTACTGGGCTATATCACGACGCAGCTCGGAAGAGCTATGTCTGTTGTGTTCGGCCCAACCGGATTTGTTGTATCCGGAGTGAAGATCATTGTCACATGCCGTAGGGCGCCTGCGCGATCCGTAGATCGATCTTGTTTGTCTTGCCTTATCCTCCAGTATGTCTCGCAGGTCAGGTGCATTTTCCCATGCCTTAGTTGAGCGGCGTCGGGGCATGGCTTGGGTGGAGGGCTGAGAGGCCTCTCTGTCGCGGCCGCGAGGTGGCCGGTCTGCCATGTCATGCACTGGTGATGTAGGTGCTTCCTCCTCTGATCGGGGTAGCGGCCTGCACTTCGGGTAACTCTTGGAGGGGCGTTCGAGTTCATACTCTTCGGCCGCAAGGACTTCAGTCCATCTGTCCGCTAGCAAATCTTGGGCAGCTCTAAGCTGTTGCTGCTTTTTCTTGAGGTTGCTTGCCGTGGCTAAAAGCCTGCGTTTAAAACGCTCTTGTTCGGCGGGGTCTGATGGTATGACGAATTCATCGTCATCGAGGCTTGCCTCGTCTTCGGAGGGAGGCGTATAGTTATCATCCTCGACCTCTCGGTCTGCCGCTCTCTCATGAGGGCTGGCTTCTCCATCTTCCTGTGCCGAATCTTGCTGAGGTGGGTGTTCTTCGGCGCTATCCGGGGTAGTATTATCTCCCGTGCCGGAATCATCGTTTTTCCTTTGGCGGGATTTAGAGCGGCGCCGCTGACGTCGGCGCTTTGGCTGTTTCTTGGGGGAGTCATCCCCCACTGTTCCATCGCCATCTCCATCTTTAGGAGTATCCACCATATATATGTCATATGACGAGGTGGCCTTCCAGCACCCTACAGGTGCTGGTTCCTGTTCGTCTCCTACATCTCCGTCCATGCCGTCGATGTCTTCAGAGCTGAAGTCAAGCATGTCGGTTAGATCGTCGACAGTGGCTACAAAGTGGGTGGTGGGTGGGCTTTGAATTTCCTAATCGTCTGTATCCCACCCTCGCTGACCGTAGTCCGGCCAGGGCTCTCCTGATAAAGAGAGAGACTTAAGAGAATTCGGGATGTCGCCAAAAGGCGAATGCTGAAAGATGTCTGCGGCGGTGAACTCCATTATCGGCGCCCAATCGGATTCGATCAGCAGGGGCACGGAGGGTTCGGAGTCCGGAGAGGAGTCCGGCTCCTTGGAATCACGAGTCTCGCGGAGTGTGGGGCTGGTGTTCGGCTCGATCGCCATTGGGATCGCAGCCCCCGAGGCGGCGTCCAACCACCCATCCTCGATCGGCACAGTTGGCTCCGAATTAAGGGTCGGAGCCGATGCGGGTGCGGCCTCTAGGGCACTGTTCGGCGGCAGAGCTAGATCATGCTCGTCCTGACAGTGCGGTGCGCTCGGCAGTGGCTCGAATCCGTCGAAGATCAAGTCCCTGCGGATGTCAGCCGTGTAGTTTAAACTTCCAAATCTGACCTGACGGCCAGGGGCATAGCTTTCGATCTGCTCCAGATGGCCAAGTGAATTGGCCCGTAGAGCGAAGCCGCCGAAGACGAAGATCTGTCCGGGGAGAAAAGTATCACCCTGGACCGTATCGTTGTTGATGGTCAAAGGAGCCATAGGGCCTAAAGGCGACGACACAGAGGAACTCTCAATGAAAGCACCAATGTCGGTGTCAAAACCGGCGGATCTCGGGTAGTGGGTCCCGAACTGTGTGTCTAGGCCGGATGGTAACAGGAGGCAGGGAACACGATGTTTTACCCAGGTTCGGGCCCTCTTGATGGAGGTAAAACCCTACGTCCTGCTTGATTAATATTGATGATATGGGTAGTACAAGAGTAGATCTACCACGAGATCAAGGAGGCTAAACCCTAGAAGCTAGCCTATGGTATGATTGTTGTATATGGAGTTGATTGCCTACGGACTACAACCCTCCGGTTTATATAGACACCGGATAGGGTTAGGGTTACATAGAGTCGGTTACAATGGTAGGAGATCTTGAATATCCGCATCGCCAAGCTTGCCTTCCATGCCAAGGAAAGTCCCATCCGGACACGGGACGAAGTCTTCAATCTTGTATCTTCATAGTCCAGGAGTCCGGCTGAAGATATAGTCCAGCTACCGGAACACCCCCTAATCCAGGACTCCCTCAGATGGCTTTAGGTGAAATATAACCCAAGATAACTCCAATGAAGAGGTTGATGGATTTAAAATATATCATTCTTAACAACATGTGAATCACGAAGCATGAACTCAAATTATCCAGAATGACATAATACCACCTCCGATGATATGGTAGAAAGAATTACACTCCGGATTGCAAGATGAAGAGTGCACGAGCTCCTCTGAAAATAATCTTAATGAACACTTCGAGAAGGAATTAAATCCTTTCTGAACCATCATGTAAAACATCCATGAAGAACTCCGGTAACAAAAAGGATGACGAAGACGGAAGGAAAAAGAAGTTGAGAACACCAGGTGAAGCCTTGAAATGATTTAGATGGATCTCCGTGATGAAATAATTGAGAGATCTTGGATCTCTGGAAAAGGAAAGATGTGCACTTGAAACCAAGAATTTAATCATCGTGAACAAACTCCGGAAGAAAGGAATTAACCACTTGGATAAAACAAGAATAAGAATTAAGTTATGCCTATCCTTCACCAATTAAATTGATGGCAATCAACGGATTTGGCACACTACTTATTCTCATAGAAAGGATTAAGAGAGATATGGTGCAAACTTGAGAAGGTCTTCAATGAACCACTGGTAGGATTGGAAAGAACGAACAAATTGATATGATAACCAAGGAAGAGAGATCTAGAACGAACCACCGTAAGAATTGAAAATGAACGAAGAAAAGATAAAGAAACACCGGGAAGAATTAGCAAATGAACGAAGAAGCTTGAGGGGATTTAGATACAAGTGAAACGAATAGATCACGGACCGATTAGAAAATATACTTGAATGATGCACCAGTTAGATTTGGGGAATGTGAGCTGCCAGCTGAAATGAATAATATTTGAAAAGATGGCCTTCGAAGGAAAGAAATGGAAAACAACTCATGAAATGCTCCCGGATGGGTGAAAAGAATTCTCACGATCAAAACAATTATGAGAGGATGTCAACAAGCTAGAGTCACGAATCTTGAAGAGAAAGGAACAAGATTGAGAGAAAAATCTTCTTCGGTCTTCAAATGATGAGAATGACAACGAGAAACACCACCAAGAATTATTGAGGCACCCCGGAATGAAGAATGGAAAAGTTGAGCCAACGATGAAAAGAATTGTGAAAGATCTAGGAGAAGGCATCTGACTGATGATAGCTCATTCTTACGTCGAACTTTGAAATGAAATTGGGAGTAACTCCGGGAATAATTAGAAGAGTCAGGTAAGATCCTGGGAAAAGACCTGTGGGTTAGGGCCCACTCAAAAGAAACACCGTAGAACGATTTAAAAGAGGGAAAGCATCAGTTGAATTAAATGGCTTGAATGAGATAACATCCTCAAAAGAGCTAGAACGAATGTAGAGTGGAAACACGAATCTTCGAGATATCTTGAGCACTCCGGAACAATTGAATATTGAGAAGTGAATTATTATGAGGTGCACCGGTATGAGAAGGTATTTGAAACGAGGAAAAAGGGATATGAGATAAACACCAAAAGCTTGAATTGAATCCACCGGAGAAGAAAAGAAAGAAGAATGACGAACTTGAAGCTTCGTTAGTATCTTCCCGAGAATCAACGGATAAGAACATTGACGGAAAAGAAATGGAGAGACTTCCCATCAATAAAATGATACTTGATTCAGAAATCTGAGTCCTTGAAGAAACAAGGGTGGGTTGGTGGGGAAAAAACAAAGGCAACTTGGAGACAATTGAAACAAACACCATTGAGAAGAACTGATACTTGATCTAGCGGATGTTGAAATGATCGGATCCACTTGAAGAGAAAACACGCCGGTTGAAAAGGATTGACATGACAGACTCGATGATCGAGAAGGATTAGTATTCACATCGAAGTATAAGAACACCATTTAGGAAAGGTATGGAATCAACATTTGACTTCGAAGCAACTCGAATACCACAGCTCAAAACAAAAACAAAGGATTGGCTTGCAGAATAAGCCCGAAAAAACATATGATAGAGATTTCGTCCGAAGTTTCTGTGGTGGGGCCTACACGGGCTCGATCGTACAGCACCATCATGTATAAGGCAGTGCACATGACATATGAAGCGTCCCCGAGTCGGCATAGCCAAGGACTCTTTAAGACACAATGAGACCACTGTAAAACCAACCGTGGATAGGCGGACCACTAGACGTCAAACCCCAATTTCATATCATACATCTATCAGAAAGATATCCTAAGAGCTACTTGAATTCCCACTTATAAACTCCCGAAATTTTCCCGGTTATGCAATCAGGTGTTGGGGATACAGGGGAAGCATAATATCTCACCCAAAACTAGCAAATCCTACATCCAACTGTATCCATCCTTCAACACATAACCAAGAAACCTTCGGAAATCGTTTACCTCAGCCTTCGAAAAGCATCCATTATACGAGTTATGGCAATACTCCCGAACTCCCGCCCCAGTACTGGGTGGCGTCAAGGTTATCTCACCAACAACTACATAAAAAATATGTTCGATGTCAGCGAAAAAAATCAGGTATTCCAGAACTGCAACGATAAAATTGTGACAAAAACACCTCGGAGCTCAACTCCCCGAGACACTGCCAAAAGCCCTAAATGTCAGGAGGCAGAACAATGTTCTCATCACAAAACCATCGGAACGATTCCAATATACCCGCGTGATCCTAATTTTTTTTAGTGAAATTTGAGAAGAGAACAGTCAAAACTCTACGTCAGGATGCCTCACCAGAGCGACGAAGGGACCGAGGAGTAAAAAGAAGTCCTACTCTCCAATATATATAATTCCTAAATGACTCAAAACATTTTTCTAGACTCAACAACGCCAACGATTCGATCAAGCAGGGGGCTCCTAAGGTCGGGGAAGGCTCTGATTACCAACTTGTAACGCCCTCGATGCGGCTATATCTCCCACGTGTCGAAGCATGACTTAGAGGCATAACCGCATTGAAAGCAATGTCGCAAGTGAGGTAATCGTCACAACAACCCATGTAATAAATAAGGGGAAAAGATACATAGTTGGCTTACAATCGCCACTTCACACAATACATGAATAAAGCATTACATTCATCCAAATACACTCAAGGTCCGACTACGGAACCAAAATAAAAGAAGACTACCCCAAATGCTACACAGATCCCTGATCGTCCCAACTGGGCTCCACTACTGATCAACTGAAATGAAACAACACTATGAACAAGGTCTTCATCGAGCTCCTCCTTGAGCTCGGTTGAGTCACCTGCACGGTATCATTGGCACCTGCAAACTGGTTTTGGAAGTAAACTGTGAGTCACGGGGACTCAGCAATCTCACACCCTCGCGATCAAGACTATTTGAGCTTATAGGTAGGTGTAAAAGGTATGAGGTGGAGCTGCAGCAAGCGACTAGCATATTTGGTGGCTAACATACGCAAATGAGAGCGAGAAGAGAAGGGAAAGTCATGGTCGAGAAACTATGATCAAGAAGTGATCCTAGAACAACCTACGTCAAACATAACTCCAACACCGTGTTAACTTCCCGGACTCCGCCGAGAAGAGACCATCATGGTTACACACGCAGTTGGTGCATTTTAATTAAGTTCAACTTTAGGTTTTCTACAACCGGACATTAAGAAATTCCCATCTGCCCATAACCGCGGGCACGGCTTTCAAAAGTTCAAATCCCTGCAGGGGAGTCCCAACTTAGCCCATCACAAGCTCTCACGGTCAACGAAGGATATTCCTTCTCCCAAGACATTCCGACCAGACTCGGCATCCCGGTTACAAGACATCCTCGACAATGGTAAAACAAGTCCAGCAACACCGCCCGAATGTGCTGACAAATCCCGATAGGAGCTGCACATATCTCGTTCTGAGGGCACACTCAGATTGTCCAAACTTCCGGTAGGCCAGCCCAGAGTTGCCCCTGGTGGCTACCGGCGGCTGACCGAGGTGGACCAACACTCAGAGGAGCACTGGCCCGGGGGGGGGGGGGGGTAAATAAAGATGACCCTTGAGTCCGCGGAACCCAAGGGAAAAAGAGGCTAGGTGGCGAATGGTAAAACGAATGTTGGGCATTGCTGGAGGAGTTTTATTCAAGGCGAACTATCAAGGGGTTCCCATTATAACCCAACCGTGTAAGGAACGCAAAATCCGGGAACATAACACCGATATGACGGAAACTAGGGCGGCAACAGTGGAACAAAACACCAGGCATAAGGCCGAGCCTTCCACCCTTTACCAAGTATATAGATGCATTAATATAAATAAGAGATATTGTGATATCCCAACAAATATCCATGTTCCAACAAGGAACAAACTCCAATCTTCACCTGCAACTAACAACGCTATAAGAGGGGCTGAGCAAAGCGGTAACATAGCCTAACAAATGGTTTTCTAGGACAAGGTGGGTTAGAGGCTTGGCTTAACAATATGGGAGGCATGATAAGCAAGTGGTAGGTATCGCAGCATAGGCATAGCAAAAGAGCGAGCAACTAGCAAGCAAAGATAGAAGTGATTTCGAGGGTATGGTCATCTTGCCTGAGATCCTGCAAGGAAGAAGAATGAGTCCATGACGAAGACAAATGGACGAAGTCGAACGAATCCTCACAAACGTGACGTTATCGGAACTAACCCGAGAAGCAACACCGGAAAAGAGCAAACAATATAGTAAACAACCACCACCTAAACATGGCATGATGCACAAACAAGTATGATGCATGTCCGGTTTAATGAAGCATGGTATGGCAAAGTGCACAAAGAATTCTTCAAATTAAGTGGAGCACAATATGCAAATCCGTTGCATATTGACGGAACACCACATCAATTATTTAGTTCACTCTCGGTTAGGTACTCAACAATATTAAATGTTGGTTAACATGGCAAGAGGTGAAGCATAAGAAAACTATACCATCTAAACAATTTAAATGGGGCCGGATATAACAAATAACGAATCCGGTAAATCCCCATATGCATTAGCAATTTAAATGCAAACAACAATTTAAGCATTTTAATTGTTGTTATCATGATGCGGATGACATGGACAAGTTTATGCAATTTTATTTAAAGTTGACAAGAGCATTACGAAGCATTTGTCACCGTGGTGGAAAGAAAAGGGGTGCCATGGCAACGATAACGAAAACGGTGCCACTGCAACATTCCGGTTCCGGTAACTCGATTGAGATACCGATGCAAAGGAGAAGTGTGCGGATGCGTACAAAAGATGGTGGGGCACTCCCGGATACCGGGTGTCCCATGAGTCAATGATGGTGACAAGGCAAAAGAGGGGCAATGTGCACCGACAATTCGAGCACGGAGCAAGCACGAGCATCTCATACATCACACATGCATTCGTTCACGGGCGGTTATCTCGGGGTTATACCTTCGAAGCGTGCGTTATCGGAGCGGTTCGGGTCAAGCGGTGTAGTCACTCACGATCGTCGTGGGATGTAGTGGTACTCGGCGATGGTAGAGGAAGTAGTTGTTCACAGTTCGTTGTGGGAAGTAGTCGTTCTCGTGGTGATGGTAGTCGTTCACGTTCTTAGCCTCACAAGTTTCCGTAGATGTTCAGGGGCACGGCGAGAAACTTGACGACCACGGAGTCTTCGAGGTTCGACGGTAGTTGTCCTCATATCGTCGTGGTACTTGGCGATTCCGGAGACGGTGGAAGATGAACTTGGCGGTTCTTGTTGACCTAGTACTTGGCGTTATCTCCGGTTCGGTGATCGTTTTAGGCATCGGACGTCGAGGTCTCCGGCCGTAGTGGTACTTGGTGAATCCCGAAACGGTCTTGGCGTCTTCGCGCGTAGGGGTACTTGTTCGTTTACTCCACGGTCTTGGCGGATCCATGCGATGGTAGTGGTACTCGCGAAGAGGTACTTGGCGGTCGTCTTGTAGACGTTCACGTGTCTTCGGCGACACCAGGATACATCTTGGCGGTCTCGTCTCGGTCTTCAATCCCAAAACGAAGCAAGGCAAAGACTCGGGTGTGGTGGTACTTGGCGAACCGAAACATGTAGCCCCGGTCATCGATGGGTGGCGGGCAACGAAGCAGCAGCAACATGGGGGCAGCGATGGGCACTAAGGCCCTGAAGAGGAGGGGCTCTATGCGAGACCAGCAGCGAGGAGGGTCTTGGCCCGCGACGGGCGTTCCATGGCGTTGTGCTTGTCTCCTAGATGAGGCAGAGGGAGGCAGCAGCGCTGAAGAAACGAGGCGGTGGATCTGGGACTCCGGTGAGGAAGCAGGGTGAGGCAGAGGTCCTGCGGGCGTCTGGGAGACCGGATCCGGCCACGGCTCCACGGTTCAGGTCGGCCGGCGACAAGGCTTGACCGGAGCGGCGGCCTGGTTCCATGGTGGCTGGAGTAAGGAGGGAGAGGCCGACGCGAGAGGAAGGAGGCGCGCTGGGGTGGAGTCGCGGCACCTGGGCGACGCTGGTGGCCTCCGGCGGCACCGAATCGAAGGCGGAGGAGGACGTGGGATGCCGGATCGGGAGGCAGCAGCTGCGTTCATCTCTGGCAGTGCGAGTAGGGAACGAGAGAGAGGGCGAGGGAGGAGATGAACGAGGGAAGTGGGGGCGGCCCTGGGGATCGATAGAGAGATTGAGGAGAGGGAGATGGGATCGGGCAGAGGGCACCGGGCGCGTGCGTCCTCTCCTGGCGGCGCGAGGTGGAGTAAAGGAGGAGTGGGTATCGAGCAGGAGGTTGGGCTAGGGTTAGCAGCGGGACTGGGAAGCGGGCCGGCCTGGATGGAGGCCCAAGTGGCCAGCTGGGCTACTCTCTCTCTCCCTCACTCCTTTGTTTTTTTAAAAACAGAGAACTAAAAGAAAGGAAAAGGGACAGAGGAGAAGGTTGAAGAAGAATTTGGACAAGCGGTTAATTTTCTTGGACTCACAAAAATATGTTTGGTCCGAGAAAATTAGAAGTGGCAAGATCGAATGATAAGAATTCAAACTCATTTGAATTTAATTCAAATGGGTTTGAACTAGGACGAGGTTTTAGGAGTATACAAAAAATGTTGATAATTTTTGGAGGAACCTCGGAAGAGGAGTGCGGGCAAGGTTTTGAAGTCAAACTTGAAGTAGAATAGACATGGGAAATATTTGCAAGTGTCTTTATGGGTGATTCCAAATAAATGGAATATTTTATAATAGCTCCACTAATATCGGGAGGATATGTTATAAAGAGAAGTCATCCTTCCCTCGATTTAAATGGATCGAAGATCCATACGATTTATTTAAAAGAGTTTTGAAACGGTTGCAATATTAATGGCATGATGACATGATGCAATGATGAAAGCAACAAACCAAACAAATAACCCCACGAAACCCGGAAACCCTAGAAGGCATCTGAAGCTCCGGTCTTCGGGCGTTACACGAGAGCATCCACGTTATCATCCACCTAGCGCGTCAGGTCGCCCCGAATAGCCCCTGGGACTGGGGCTATAGCGGCATCAAAGTTGAAGTTGGGGTCGGTATTCTAAAGATGGCTGAAGACGCGTGCCCGAGGAGGCTACGGCTATTTTCGTCAACAAGCTCGCGAGCTCTCTCGGCCCGGTTCTCCAGGCGCGTCACGATGTCGGCAAAGAAGCTTAGGTGGCCTGCATAGTCTTCTGCATGAGGATGAGGGGTTTATTCATCGCAAATAGCGCCCAGCGCCTGGTTGGCCCTCACCCTGAGGTCATGGAGCATGTGGGCGTGTTTTCACTGCAACGTCCATCGGCGGATCGCCTCCTCCCTACTCTGCTGTGCAAGGGACTCGGCGGCGGCAACTCGCTGCTGAAGCGGAAGCAGTTCAGCACGGGTGGAGGCCGGCTCAACCTGCACGGAGATTAAAGCAGCTGCAGCAGCCTTCTCGCGTTGCTCCGCCTTAGTCAACCTCGATCTAAGGGCGGTAGTACTGCCCTCAGCTTCGGCTGCCACGAGCTTCAGCTTCAGGTCGTACCTCTTGGCAAGGTCAGCGCGAGCCTCCTCCGCCCTGCGGTCCACTTCCTCCTGGATCCTGGCCTCGCGTGCGCTGACGGCACCTTCCACTTGAGCGACTTGATGCTCCCTCACCTCCAACTGCTCAAGCTCGAGGCTGCGCTTTGTGGGCTCCAGCATTAGTGCTTCCTCGCGCTTCAGGACCTCCTCCTCATCAGCCGGCGTCCCCTTCATCGATGCCAAGGCAGCTCTGTGTGCCTCCACCTGGTGCTCCAGGAAGGCATTCAAGGCCTAAAGCTCCTAACTACGTCTCTCGGCAGCCTCGCGGCGGCGGTTTACCTCCCTGGCCTCCTCCAAGGCTCGGGCGCTGGCCTCTCGCGAGGTTGCAAGGCATGCCTCGGCGTCCGCGTTAGCGCACTCATGTTGGAGGCACCCGAGGTTGATGGCCACCTTCAATTAACGCCATTCATCCACCAGCCGAAGACCCTCGGTTTCCAGGCGAGCGTCCACATCCACAAGCTCTTCCCCGAGCCGGCTCACCGAAACCATAGCTTCCTGGAAGAGCTCGTGATGAACGGCACCCCGCCTATGTGCAAACTCGAATGCGCAACCGGGTCCGTCCTCCACACTGGGAGTTGTCGAATAGCTTCAAGGTGGCTCACCTCTTACCAATAGGGGGCTGGAGCTTTCCAGCCACCCTTCGGGCCCTGACGGGGGCCCGGAGGGGCGGAGGCTCGTTACCCGAAGGAGAGGCCAGGGCCAAGGCCACCCAGCTGTGATCAATGACTAGAGGAGAAGCCCTCGGCACACCTTCTACACCCCAAGCAAGGCCGCGTAGAGCGAATGGCAAGAGCGCGGGGTTGAGGCGCCAAGCCGGTGTGCTTGCCTCTCTGGCCAACCTCACACCAAGTGCTGGTGGGGTGGCTTGAGGCGCTCAAGATCAGTAGAGGACTCGAGGCAGCAGGAGGTTGCTTCTCGGGAGACTTCGTCGCCTTGGCAGAAGGAACCCTGAGGAATCACGGTCAGGAGGAGAAGCGGCACCCTGTAAATTACGAAGATAAGGTACTCACTCGTCAATAGCGATGTACTTCCTATGCTTCAATGGCTAGAAGGCGTCACCACTTCGGCCTGGAGATCCCCTCCTTTTGCGGGGCACCGCGAAGTTTGGGCGGAGCCGACCAAGGCCCAGGACACGACCACCAAGGCCGGGCGCGGATGGTGCGACCCCTGAGGAGGCGACTTCAGGGGTGCCAGACTGCGTCGAGACCTTGGTACTCGCCTCGTGGAGGTACACCGAGGCCTCAGGGGCTCCGGCCTCAGGAGCATCGGACTGTGTCGCCCCTAGGCCGTCTCATCAGGACGGCTTTCTAGGGTCCCGAGAGGGGCACCTTAGGAGCCCCGAGTGGGGCCGATTCCTCAGCATCAGCCTCGCCATCGCCCGACAGTGACCACCGCCCTGCGCCTACTCTAGGGGTGGGCCCCACACCCACGACAGGAAGGGGGGCCACGAAGACTGGGCTCTCTCGAGGTCCTTCAAGGCCAGCTGGGCGTGGTCCCCATTCGTCGAAAAGGGGCATCTGCTTCATGAATTTCGCCTTGTTAGAGCAGCAGTACAAAAGACAGCCCTCCTCTGGCAGGATGGCTGGCATTGGGTCACCTGTCAGGAGCTCAAGCACCGTGCACCGCGCCTCAGGAGGAAGAGGCAGAGCCTGAAGCCTCATGCGGTCCCTGTAGATAGAAAAGGTCCACATTGGCCGAGAGTGGTGCTGAAGCGGAGCGATGCGACACCGGATGAACTCCTTCACCACCATGGGCGGTATCACGCCAAGGTCCTTCAACCTGGTAAGCTGGAGCCAGACATGGGCGAGCCGCCATTTGGTGAGCTTCGCGTGCCCCTAGCCGGAGCTTGGAGCAGCTCGAACCCGAGGGAGCAGTAGCAGGGGGCTGCGCACGACAACGTCCATGAAAACCCACCTCCTCCTGAAGCCTCCGACGACTGGAAAGAGCTTGAAGTCAATCCCCAAGCCAGCTGTCGCCGCGACGGCATGGAAGGACACACATCCAGAGCACTGAAGAGGGTCTGTCAGGTGCAGCAAGAAGAAGTGGCGAAGTAGAGCCACAGAAGGGGCAATGCCCACCATGGCCTCACAGACGAAGGCGAAGACGGCAAGGAGGATGATGGATTGGGGATCGAGATGCTGCGTGTTAATCTGGTAGTGTGAGAGCACCGTATTGAAGAAATTGGAGAAGGGAGGAATCAAGCTTGCCCGGAGGGCGTTGAGATGGATGGGGACCGCGGTGGCCATCATGTCCACTTCGGCGCGGGAGGCAAGCCAGGCCACCGTTGCCCCCCACTCATTGAAATCGGCGGCGAGTGTCGGGCGCACCTTGCTCATCGCCTCTTGGTTGAGTAGCACCGACCGCTCGATGGCGGGCTCAATGACCGGCGTCACAGGGGCCGAGGTATGGGACTCCTTCCTTGCCTTCTTCTTGCGTCTTGGTGCCATGGCGGCGGGGGAGTTGGTGTCAGATTGAGCCGGGCAAAGAGATCTGCAGCCTTCTGGGAGATGAGGGAGCGGCAGAAAGTGTTGCCCGTAAGGATCTATGGAGATGATGGTAGTTTCCTAGCCAGGCAGAAATCGTGGCTGCGTGGGGAAGTGGAGGCGCCCATGTCCCGTCAGTCACCACGCGTCAATCAGGGTCGTAGGTTGTGGGGCCCACGGTGCTCCGCATTTGCCCCTTGGCTTCGCCTCGATGCAAAGTCGGAGCACGCTTTGGGCCCTGGGGCTACTGTCGGCGTCCTGGGAACGGGGGTCCCTAGACTTGCCTACCTGCGACCCACAGCGTGGCTCCACCAGCGGCCTGTACGGCCCATCTTCACCAGCAAACACTCAAGACCCTCTGTCGGCGTCCTGGGAACGGGGGTCCCCAGACTTGCCTGCCTGCGGCCCATGGCGTGGCTGAGCCAGCAGGCTGTACAGCCCATCTTCACCAACAAAGCATCCAAGACCCTCGCGAGGGTCCAAGCCTCGCGAGGCGGACGATGCAAGACCTCCTTGGGAGTAGCCTAGCTAGGCAGGCTCATGAGGAGCGGAGATATCACGGCGGGGCAAACCTCACAAGGCCCTCGTGACGTGAGCCATGACGCACGACACCAGGCAGGCGCCAGTGCACGCAGCATCCTTGTTTCCTCTTTGGTGCTAAAGAGGCCTCTTGATAACGCACAAGTATAGGGGATCACAACAATTTTCGAGGGTAAAGTATTCAACCCAAATTTATTGATTTGACACAAGGGGAGCCAAAGAATACTCTCAAGTATTAGCAGTTGAGTTGTCAATTCAACCACACCTGGAAACTTAATGTCGGCAGCAAAGTGTTTAGTACCAAAGTAATATGATAGTAGTGATAATGGTAGCAAAATGTAACAATAGTAAAAGTAATGTTTTTGTATTTTGTAGTGATGATAGCAATAGCAAGGGAAAAGTAAATAAGCGAAGAGCAATATATGGAAAGCTCGCAGGCAATGGATCAGTGATGGAGAATTATGTCGGATGCAGTTCATCATGTAATAGTCATAACCTAGGGTGACACATAACTAGCTCCAGTTCATTGATATAATGTAGGCATGTATTCCGAACATAATCATACATGCTTATGGAAAAGAACTTGCATGACATCTTTTGTCCTACCCTCCCGTGGCAGCGGGGTCCTTTTGGAAACTAAGGGGTATTAAGGCCTCCTTTTAATAGAGAACCGGAACAAAGCATTAACACATAGTAAATACATGAACTCCTCAAACTACGGTCATCATGGTAAGTATCCCGATTATTGTCACTTCGGGGTTAACGGATCATAACACATAATAGGTGACTATAGACTTGCAAGATAGGATCAAGAACACTCATATATTGATGAAAACATAATAGGTTCAGATCTGAAATCATGGCACTCGGGCCCTTGTGACAAGAATTAAGCATAGCAAAGTCACAGAAACATCAATCTCAGAACATAGTGGACACTAGGGACCAAACCCTAACAAAACTAACTCGATTACATGATAGATCCCATCCAACCCATCACCGTCCAGCAAGCCTACGATGGAATTACTCACGCACGGTGGTGAGCATCATGAAATTGGTGATGGAGGATGGTTGATGATGACGATGGCGATGGATTCCCCTCTCCGGAGCCCCGAACGGACTCCAGATCAGCCCCCCAAGAGGTTTTAGGGCTTGGCGGCGGCTCCGTATCATAAAACGCGATGATTTTTTCTCCTCGATTTTTCTCTCATCGAAACTCAATATATGGAGGTGGAGTTGGAGTTGGAGAAGCAACAGGGGGCCCACGAGGTAGGGGGCGCGCCCCCCACCCTCGTGGCAAGATAGTGGCCCCCCTGGCCTTCATCTTTGGCAGGTATTTTTCTTATTTTCTGAAGAGTGTCTCCATGAAGTTTCAGGTCATTCGAAGAACGTTTGATCCTGCACATAAATAACACCATGGTAGTTCTGCTGAAAACATCGTTAGTCCGGGTTAGTTCCATTCAAATCATGCAAGTTAGAGTCCAAAACAAGGGCTAAAGTATTTGGAAAAGTAGATACATTGGAGACGTATCAACTCCCCCAAGCTTAAACCTTTGCTTGTCCTCAAGCTATTCAGTTGACAAACTGAAAGTGATAAAGGAAAACTTTTACAAACTATGTTTGCTCTTGTTGTTGTAAATATGTAAAGCCAACATTCAAGTTTTCAGCAAATATTATAACTAACCACATTTGGAATAACGCATAGGTCTCAAGTTTACTCATATCAATAGCATAATCAACTAGCGAGCCATAATAATAAAACTCGGATGACAACACTTCCTCAAGACAATCATAATATGATATAACAGGATGGTATCTCACTAGCCCTTTCTGAGACCGCAAAACATAAATGCAGAGCACCTTTAAAGACCAAGGACTGACTAGACATCGTAATTCATGGTAAAAGAGATCGAGTCAAGTCATACTCAATGTAAACTAACAGTAATGAATGCAAAAGATAGTGGTGTTCTCCAACTGGTGCTTTTTTAATAAGAGGATGATGACTCAGCATAAAAGTAAATAGATAGGCCCTTCGCAGAGGTAAGCAGGGGTTTGTAGAGGTGCCAGAGCTCGGTTTTGAAACAGAGGTGAATAATATTTTGAGCGGTATACTTTCATTGTCAACATAACAACCAAGAGATGGTGATATCTTCCATGCTACACACATTATAGGCGGTTCCCAAACAGAATGGTAAATTTTATGCTCCCCCTTCCACCACAAGCATCAATCCATGGCTTGCTCGAAACAATGAGTGCCTCCAACTAACAAGAGTCCCAAGGGGAGTTTTGTTTGTAATTATTTTGATTTAGTTTGCATAAAGCATGGGACTAGGCATCCCGGTGACCAGCCATTTATCTCGTGAGTGAGGAGCGGAGCCCACTCCTCTTGAGAATAACCCGCCTAACATGGAAGATACAGACAGCCCTAGTTGATACATGAGCTATTCGAGCATACAAAATAGGATATTTATTTGAAGGTTTAGAGTTTGGCACATACAAATTTACTTGGAACGGCAGAGAGATACCATATATAGGTAGGTATAGTGGACTCATGTGGAATAACTTTGGGGTTTAAGGAGTTTGGATGCACAAGCAATATTCCCGCTTAGTACAGGTGAAGGCTAGCAAAAGACTGGGAAGCGACCAGCTGGAGGGCAACAACAGTCATGAACATGCATTAAAATTAATCAAAACCGAATGCAAGCATGAGTAGGATATAATCCACCATGAACATTAAATATCGTGAAGGCTATGTTGATTTTGTTTCAACTACATGCGTGAACATGTGCCAAGTCAAGTCACTTAAATCATTCAGAGGAGTATACCACCCTATCATACCACATCATAACCATTTTAATAGCATGTTGGCACGCAAGGTAAACCATTATAACTCATAGCTAATAAAGCATGGCACAAGAAACTATGATCTCTAGTTGTCATTGCAAACATGTTTATTCATAATAGGCTGAATGAAGAACAATGAACTAATCATATTTACAAAAACAAAAGAGGTCGAGTTCGTACCAGCTTTTCTCATCTCAGTTAGTCCATCATATATCATCATAATTGCCTTTCACTTGCACGACTGAACGATGTGAATAATAATAGTGCACGTGCATTGGACTAAGCTAGAATCTGCAAGCATTCAATAAACAGGAGAAGACAAGGCAATATGGGCTCTTTTGTCAGGTCAACAATAATGCATATAAGAGCCACTTCAACAATTTAATTATGGTCTTCTCCTATCGAACCCCAAAGAAGAGAAAAGAAATAAAACTATTTACACAGGAAAGCTCCCAACAAGCAAAAGAAGAACAAGAAATCTTTTTGGGTTTTATTTTTAGTTACTACTACAAGCATGGAAGGTAAATTAATTAAAAGCTACAACTATTTTTTTTGGTTTTTCTTAAGGTTTGTTAAACACACAAGAAGAAAGCATAAAAAGGAAATTAAACTAGCATGGATTATACAATGAAAAAGTATGAGCACTGACATCTAGCAATGAGTGTGTGAACATAAATGTAATGTTGGTGGGAAATACGTACTCCCCCAAGCTTAGGCTTTTGCCTAAGTTGGTCTATGGCCATGGCTGGCCTGGCGGATATCCATAATAGTAGCTGAGGTCGTACTGTGATGCAGCAGCTATCGCCTGCTGAGCTACAGCATGGCGACGAGCGGCCTCCTCTCTCCTCTCGTACTCATTTGCCTCCTCTCTGGTAATAGTATAACCTCCTCTTGCCTCCTCACAAAGGAGCTAGTGAGCTCATGATACCGACTACACTTCTCTTCCTCGAAGCTCACGAGACCAGCGTTACGCAAATATGCGTTGAATTCTTCTTTTATTCCCGCTTGATTCATAAAATTTTCAGAAGGCCACTCACAAGGACGCACTGGAGCGTCTCTTGGTGGCTCTTCGTCAGCATCACGCATTGCAAGCCTAGGTCCTTGCTTCTTTGAAGAACCACCTTGGAACATTTTCCTAAGCATTTTTCTTCCTCTGAAAAATTCTGAAATTTTTTAGGAACTTCAAAATAAAAGTAAACCAAACTCATTAATATTGATAGTAACTACTCCTACAGGTGCCTAGGGCCTATATCATGCATCGAAACTACTTTTGACCATATAAATTTGACATGCAAGCTCAAGAACAGGGTCACCTAAACAACACAAATTTGCAATGAATAAAGCACTAGAACAAAAACTAATTGGACCAATGGAGGAGTCACATACCAAGGAACAATCTCCCCAAGCAGTTTTGTGAGAGGTGCTTTGAGCAAGGAGATAAAAAATGGCAACAAAACGAGCTTGGACTCGGGTTTGAGCTGGGTTTTCGTGTTTGGGGGTAGGAAGATGAAGTGTGTGGGTGCAGGAATAAGTGGAGGAGGGCCACCGTGGGCCCACAAGGCAGGGGGGCGCGCCCTCCACCCTCGCGGCAAGGTGGCTGCCCACCTGGTGTGTTCTTTGTTCCATAAATCCTCAAATATTCTAGAAAAATCATATTTAATTTTCAGGGCATTTGGAGAACTTTTATTTTCAAGGTATTTTTATATTGCACGGATAATCAGATAACAGACAGACAAATATTTATTTTTATTTTATTTAACATAAATAACAAAAAGTAAAAGTGGGTACAGAAGGTTGTGCCTTCTAGTTTCATCCATCTCATGATCATCAAAATGAATCCACTAACAAGGTTGATCAAGTCTTGTTAACGAACTCATTCCGAATAACATGGAACCGGAGAAATTTCGAATAACACTATGTTACCTCAACGGGTATATGAACATCCCCAATAATAAGAATATCATATTTCTTCTTGACAGTAGGAAGAGGAAATTCAAAACCTCCAAATATAATCGATGGAATTTTTCCAATAGAGTTGATACTATGAACTTGAGATTGTTTCCTCGGAAAGTGTACCGTGTGCTCATTACCATTAACATGAAAAGTGACATTGCCTTTAGTGCAATCAATAACAGCCCCTGCAGTATTCAAAAAGGTCTTCCAAGAATAATAGACTTACTATCGTCCTCGGTAATATCAAGAATAACAAAGTCCGTTAAAATAGTAACATTTGCCACTACAACAGGCACATCCACACAAATACCGACATGTATAGCAATTGATTTATTAGCCATTTGCAAAGATATTTGAGTAGGTGTCAACTTATTCAAATCAAGTCTACGATATAAAGAGAGAGGCATAACACTAACACCGACTCCAAGATCACATAAAGCAGTTTTAACATAGTTTCTTTTAATGGAGCATGGTATAGTGGGTACTCCTGGATCTCCAAGTTTCTTTGGTATTCCACCCTTAAAAGTATAATTAGCAAGCATGGTGGAAATTTCAGCTTCCGGTATCTTTCTTTTATTTGTAATAATATCTTTCATATACTTAGCATAATGATTGGTTTTGAGCATATCAGTTAATCGCATACGCAAAAAGATAGGTCTAATCATTTCAGCAAAGCGCTCAAAAACCTCATCATCCTTTTTCTTGGATGGTTTGGGAGGAAAAGGCATGGGTTTCTGAACCTATGGTTCTCTTTCTTTACCATGTTTCCTTGCAACAAAGTCTTTTTTATCATAACGTTGATTCTTTGATTGTGGGTTATCAAGATCAACAGCAGGTTCAATTTCTACATCATTATCATTACTAGGTTGAGCATTATTGTGAACATTATCATTAACACTAGTTTCAGGTTCATTACCAGATTGTGTTTCAGCATCAGAAATAGAAATATCATTTGGATTCTCAGGTGTTTCAACAATAGGATCACTGGAAGCATGCAAAGTCCTATCATTTTTCTTTTTCTTCTTTTTAGAAGAGCTAGGTACATCTATATTATTTCTCTAAGAATCTTGCTCAATTCTCTTAGGATGGCCTTTAGGATACAAAGGTTCCTGAGTCATTCTACCAGTTCTAGTAGCCACTCTAACAGCATTATCATTATTTTTACTATTCAATACATTGAGCAAATCATTCTGAGCTTTAAGTACTTCTTCTACTTGAGTGGTAACCATAGAAGCATGTTTACTAATAAGTTTAAGTTCACCTTTAACATTAGCCATATAATCACCCAAGTGTCCAAGCATATTTGAGTTGTATTTTAATTGTCTACCAAAATAAGCATTAAAATCTTCTTGCTTAGCCATAAAACTATCAAACTCATCTAAGCATGGGCTAGCAATTTTAGTAAATGGGATTATAGTTTTATCATATCTATAGAGAGAATTTACCTTTACTACCTGTGCCGGGTTATCAAGACCACGAGTTTCTTCAATAGGAGAAGGATTTGGATTATATGTTTCTTCAACAGGCGGTAAATTAAGATCATGTATTTCTTCAATAGGAGGTAAATTCTTAACATCTTCAGCTTTAATACCTTTTTCTTTCATAGATTTCTTTGCCTCTTGCATATCTTCAGAACTGAGAAATAGAATACCCCTCTTCTTCGGAGTAGGTGTAGGAATAGGCTCAGGAATTGGCTCCGGAGGTGTCCAATTATTTTCATTTCCCAACATATTATTCAATAGAATTTCAGCTTCCTTCGGTGTTCTTTCCCTGAAAACAGAACGAGCACAACTATCCAGGTAATCTCTGGAGGCATCGGTTAGTCCATTATAAAAGATATCAAGTATTTCATTTTTCTTAAGAGGATGATCAGGCAAAGCATTAAGTAATTGAAGAAGCCTCCCCCAAGCTTGTGGGAGATTCTCTTCTTCAATTTGCGCAAAATTATATATATCCCTTAAAGCAGCTTGTTTCTTATGAGCACGGAAATATTTAGCAGAGAAGTAATAAATCATATCCTGGGGACTACCCACACAACCAGGATCAAGAGAATTAAACCATATCTTAGCATCACCCTTTAATGAGAACGGAAATATTTTGAGGATGTAAAAGTAGCGAGTTCTCTCATCTTTAGTAAACAGGGTAGCTATATCATTCAATTTAGTAAGATGTGCCACTACAGTTTCAGATTCATAACCATGTAAAGGATCAGATTCAACCAAAGTAATTATATCAGGATCAACAGAGAATTCATAATCCTTATCTGTAACAAAGATAGGTGAAGTAACAAAAGCAGGGTCAGGTTTCATTCTATCATTTAGGGATTGGTTACTCCATTTAGCTAATAATTTTTGAAGTTCGGTTCTATTTCTGCAAGCTAAAATAGCTAAAGAAGCATCTTGATCAAAAACATAACCCTTGGGAATGGCAAGTGGTTCTTCATCATCACTTTCATCAGTATCATCAGATTCAATATTTTCAATTTCTCTAGCCCTAGCAAGTTGTTCATCAAGAAAATCACTAAGTGGCATAGTAGTATCAGGCATAGAGGTAGTTTCATCATAAGTATCATGCATAGCAGAAGTGGCATCATCAATAACATGCGACATATCAGAATGAATAGCAGAAGCAGGTGTAGGTGTCACAAACTTACTCATAACAGAAGGTGAATCAAGTGCAGAGCTAGATGGCAGTTCCTTACCTCCCCTCGTAGTTGAGGGATAGATCTTGGTTTTTGGATCTCTCAAGTTCTTCATAATGATAAGCAGATATATATCCCAAGTGACTCAAAGAATAGAGCTATGCTCCCCGGCAACGGTGCCAGAAAAAGGTCTTGATAACCCACAAGTATAGGGGATCGCAACAGTTTTCGAGGGTAAAGTATTCAACCCAAATTTATTGATTCAACACACGGGGAGCCAAAGAATACTCTCAAGTATTAGCAGCGGAGTTGTCAATTCAACCACACCTGGAAACTTAATATCTGCAGCAAAGTGTTTAGTAGCAAAAGTAATATGATAGTAGTGATAACGGTAGCAAAATGTAACAGCAGTAAAAGTAATGTTTTTGGTATTTTGTAGTGATCATAGCAATAGCAATGGAAAAGTAAATAAGCGAAGAGCAATATATGGAAAGCTCGTAGGCAATGGATCAGTGATGGAGAATAATGCCGGATGCGGTTCATCATGTAACAGTCATAACCTAGGGTGACACAGAACTAGCTCCAGTTCGTTGATATAATGTAGGCATGTATTCCGAACATAGTCATACGTGCTTATGGAAAAGAACTTGCATGACATCTTTTGTCCTACCCTCCCGTGGCAGCGGTGTCCTTTCGGAAACTAAGGGATATTAAGGCCTCCTTTTAATAGAGAACCGGAACAAAGCATTAACACATAGTGAATAAATGAACTCCTAAAACTATGGTCATCACCGGTAAGTATCTCGATTATTGTCACTTCGGGGTTAATGGATCATCACACATAATAGGTGACTATAGACTTGCAAGATAGGATCGAGAACACTCATATATTGATGAAAACATAATAGGTTCATATCTGAAATCATGGCACTCGGGCCCTAGTGACAAGCATTAAGCATAGCAAAGTCATAGCAACATCAATCTCAGAACATAGTGGACACTAGGGATCAAACCCTAACAAAACTAACTCTATTACATGATAGATCCCATCCAACCCATCACCATCCAGCAAGCCTACGATGGAAGTACTCACGCATGGCAGTGAGCATCATGAAATTGGTGATGGAGGATGGTTGATGATGACGATGGTGACGGATTCCCCTCTCTAGAGCCCCGAACGGACTCCAGATCAGCCCTCCCGAGAGGTTTTAGGGCTTGGCGGCGGCTCCGTATCGTAAAACACGATGATTTCTTCTCCTCGATTTTTTTGTTATCGAAACTCAATATATGGAGGTGGAGTTGGAGTCAGAGACGCAACAGGGGGCCCATGAGGTAGGGGGCGCACCCTAGGGGGGCAGGCGCGCCCCCACCCTCGTGGCAACACGGTGGGCCCCCTGGCCTTCATCTTTGGCAGGTATTTTTATTATTTTCTGAAAAGTGTCTCCGTGAAGTTTCAGGTCATTCCGAGAACGTTTGATCCTCCACGTAAATAACACCATGGTAGTTCTACTGAAAACAACGTCACTCCGGGTTAGTTCCATTCAAATCATGCAAGTTAGAGTCCAAAACAAGGGCAAAAGTGTTTGGAAATGTAGATACGTTGGAGATGTATCAATGCCAGCGCAGCCGAAGAGTACCGAGGCATCAGGCAAAGGTTGCTATATTGGTGCAACGAGACCAAGACCAGGAGGACGGCAAGACGGAGGTCGTCGTGAAGCCCAAGACGGCATCACCACCAGAGCCTTTGGCAGGCGAAGACCACTTTTGTGAGGATAGCTTGTACTAGTTGTCCCCCTTTGAATTAGCCCGGCATTATTGGCTCCCTTCCCGCTTGATATTTGGGAAGAGGACCAGGGCCAATATAAATAGGACTTGCCACCACCTTAGTAGGGATGGATGGTGAAGGGGGGATCATTCAGACCATCCACACACACACAAGCTCACCTAGCTCAAGAACACCTCAACCTCAGGAGGATGTTCTTCCCTTGTACTGTTCATCATCACCCCTAGAGGCAACCCACCACCACCACACTGGAGTAGGGTTTTACACCACAACGGTGGCCTGAACCAGTATAAACCTCGTGTCTTTCTGTGTTGCGAGTCCGTCGAGTTCGTCCGCGAGATCTTAGCGAGCTAGGGCATAGATCGGTGGAGGGAAAGACTTCATGCGCACCCAAGTGTTCGAAACTTAATGGTTTGCCGGAACCCCACATCCGACACCCTCGCGAGGGGCCAAGCCTCACGAGGCGGAGGACAAAAGACCTCCTCGGGAACGGAGAGATCAAGGCGAGGGGCACCTCGTGAGGTTCTTGTGATGCAAGCCATGACGACCAAGGCCAGGTGGGCACGAGGCACGCGCCAGCGCACGGAGTGTCCTCATTTCCTCTTTGGTGCTAAAGGGGCAGGCGTAAGCGAGGAGTCCTGAGGCATCAGGCAAAGGTTTCTATATCGGTGCAACAAGACCAAGACCAGCAGGACGGCAGGACGGAGGTCACCATGGAGCCCAGGACGGCGTCACCAACAGAGCCTTGGCAGGAGAAGACCACCTTTTGTCAGGATAACTTGTACTAGTTGTCTTCCTTCAAATTTGGCCATTGTTGGATCCCTTCCTTCCTACATTTGGGAAGAGGACCAGGGCCTCTATAAATTGGACTAGCCACCACAGTAGGAGGCAACTTATCTTGGACCGGATCCATTCCATCCTCAACCACACAAGCTCATCGATGCCAAGAACACCTCTCCTCAGGAGGCAGTTCTTCCCTTGCACTTGTTCATCCTCAGCCCGAGAGGCAATCCACCACACCACACTAGAGTAGGGTATTACACCACATCAGTGGCCCGAACCAGTATAAACCCTGTGTCCTTTGTTCTTCGGGTTCGGCAATTTAGGTTATGAGATCGTTGCGAGAGCGTGAGCTAGGGGGAAAGATCTTCGTGCGCACCCCAGTGTTCGAACCACAAGGGTTTTTCCGGAACCCAAAATCCGACAGTTGCTGCACTTGGGGTGGTGCCCAAGGAGCCCGTCGCAGATTGCCCTGAGCTCCTGGTAGTCGTTGGTGTTGTGGTTGTGGAAGTTGTGGAAGATGCGGAACAAGCAGTTGCCCCTGAGGGGCTCATTGGGGTCACGACCACGCTTCCTCTCGGGTTCCGCAGCCAGCACGGTGGGGCCCTTACGCTTCACTTCCTTAGCCTTGGCCTTCTTGTCCTCAGGGTCGACCTCTGGAAGCTCCAGGAGGGAGAGGTGACCTTCCTCTACCCTCGCGCACCTGGCTGCCATCTTGAACATCTCCAGAGCTGAACACAAGTCCTCGTGTATGGCGAGCTCCTCCTTCATCTTGACATCCCGGGTGCCATCAGAGAACACCGAGATGATGGTCTCGTCTGACACCTTCGAGATCTTGAGGCGAACATTCGTGAAGTGCTGTATGTACTTGTGCAAGGCCTCACCCGGCTGCTACCTTATGCGCCGGAGGTCACCTGCTGCAGGAGCACGGTTTGCGAGTGCCCTGGAAGTTGGCAATGAAGCTCTTGTGTAGCTCGTCCCAGGACAAGATCGAGCCCACCGAGAGGTTCAGGAGCCAAGAATGTGCGCCATCCTTGAGGGCCATGGGGAACCAGTTCGCCATTACCTTGTCATTGACGTTCGCCACCTCAATGCTTAGCTCGTAGATCTGGAGGAACTCAGTGGGGTCAGGGGTGCTGTCGTAGCATGGAGGTAGATCTGGCTTGAACTTGCTGGGCCAAACGACGCGACGCAGCTCCGGGGTGAAAGAATGGAAGCCTGCCGCCCTCACAGGTGCCAGTTCCATGGGGGGAGCTTGATCTTGGCGCCCACGCACCACCGCCTCTACCGGCACGCGGTCTTGACGTGGCGGCGCTGGAAGCGCGCGCGCTTCTCCTTGGGGCCGCTGCACCACCTGGCAGCTTTCTTCATCGTGCGCCGGCGTGACGCGGCGGGTCGCGTTGGTGTGCCTCTCGCCTTGGCTCGGGGTCCGCGCCATGCAGAGGAGGAGGAGGGGGTGCGCTGTGAGCCACATCGCCCGCTAGGGACGGCGGGGGACGGGGCGAACGAAATGGTGCGGTGGCTTCACCAGCGGCGTTGACGAGCTTCACGATGCGGTCGAGCTAGTCGTCATAGAGGTCGCTGGCCGGGCGGTAACGCAAAAGCTCACGTGTCATGAGCAGCGCAGCCTGTGCGTTTGCCGGCCCGCGACAAGCATGGGAAGACGACGCTGTTTCTAGAGTGGGTGATGGAGTTATGGTACGGCTGATAACCCACAAGTATAGGGGATTGCAACAGTTTTTGAGGGTAAAGTATTCAACCCAAATTTATTGATTCGACACAAGGGAGCCAAAGAATATTCTCAAGTATTAGCAGTTGAGTTATCAATTCAACCACACCTAAAAGACTTAATATCTATAGCAAAGTATTTAGTAGCAAAGTAGTATGGAAGTAATAGTAACGGTGACAAAATTAATAGTAGTAGTTTGTAGCAGTCGTGACAGTGGCAACGGAAAAGTAACTAAGCAAAGATCAATATACGAAAAGCTCGTAGGAAATGGATCAATGATGGATAATTATGTCGGATGCGATTCCTCATGCAACAGTTATAACATAGGGTGACACAGAACTAGCTCCAGTTCATCAATGTAATGTAGGCATGTATTATGAATATATACATATGTGCTTATGGAAAAGAACTTGCATGACATCTTTTGTCCTACCGTCCTGTGGCAGCGGGGTCCTATTGGAAACTAAGGGATATTAAGGCCTCCTTTTAATAGAGTACCGGACCAAAGCATTAACACTTAGTGAATACATGAACTCCTCAAACTACGGTCATCACCGTAAGTGGTACCGATTATTGTCACTTCGGGGTTGTCAGATCATAACACATAGTAGGTGACTATTGACTTGCAAGATAGGATCAAGAACTCACATATATTCATGAAAACATAATAGGTCCGGATCTGAAATCATGGCACTCGAGTCCTAGTGACAAGCATTAAGCATAGAAAAGTCATAGCAACATCAATCTTAGAACATAATGGATACTAGGGATCAAACCCTAACAAAACTAACTCGATTACATGGTAAATCTTATCCAACCCATCACTGTCCAACAAGCCTATGATGGGATTACTCACGCACGACGGAGAGCATCATGAAATTGGTGATGGAGGAAGGTTGATGATGACGATGGCGATGCATTCCCCTCTCCGGAGCCCCGAACAGACTCCAGATCAGCCCTCCCGATGAATATTAGGGCTTGGCGGCGGCTCCATATCGTAAAACGGAATGAATCCTTCTCCCTTATTTTTTTTCTCCCCGAACGTGAATATATAGAGTTGGAGTTGAGGTCGGTGGAGTCTTAGGGGGCCCACAAGGCAGGGGGCGCCCTGCACCCTCGTGGACAGGGTGTGGGCCCCTGATGCTGATTGTTTCGCCAGTATTTTTTATTAATTCCAAAACGTGTCTCCATGGATTTTCAGGTCATTCTGAGAACTTTTATTTATGCACAAAAATAACACCATGGCAATTCTGCTGAAAACAACGTTAGTCCGGGTTAGTTCCATTCAAATCATGCAAGTTAGAGTCCAAAACAAGGGCAAAAGTGTTTGGAAAAGTAGATACGTTGGAGACGTATCAACTCCCCCAAGCTTAAACCTTTGCTTGTCCTCAAGAAATTCAGTTGACAAACTGAAAGTGATAAAGAAAAACTTTTACAAACTCTGTTTGATCTTGTTGGTGCAAATATGTAAAGCAATCATTCAAGTTTTCAGCAAATATTATGAGCTAACCATATTCACAATAACATTTAGGTCTCATGTTTACTCATATCAATGGCGTAATCAACTAGCAAGCAATAGTAATAAATCTCAGATGACAACACTTTCTCAAAACAATCATAACATGATATAACAAGATGGTTTCTCGCTAGGCCTTTCTGAAACCGCAAAACATAAATGTAGAGCACCCCTGAAGATCAAGGACTGACTAGACATTGTAATTCATGGTAGAAGAGATCCAGTCACAGTCATACTCAATGTAAATTAATAACAATGCATGTGAATGATAGCGGTGCTCTCCAACTAGTGCTTTTTAATAAGAGGATGATGACTCAACATAAAAGTAAATAGATAGGCCCTTCATAGAGGGAAGTAGGGATTTGCAGAGGTGCCAGAGCTCGAGTTTTGAAACAGAGATAAATAATATTTTGAGTGGTATACTTTCATTGTCAACATAACAACCAAGAGATCTCGATATCTTCCATGCTACACACAATATAGGTGGTTCCCAAACAGAATGGTAAAGTTTATACTCCCCCACCACCAACAAACATCAATCCACGGCTTGTCCTAAACAACGGGTGCCTCCAACTAACAACAATCCTGGGGGAGTTTTGTTTGCAATTATTTTGATTTGAGCATGGGACTGGGCATCCCGGTTACCAGCCATTTTCTCGTGAGTGATGAGCGGAGTCCACTCATCGTGAGAATAACCCACCTAGCATGGAAGATATAGACAGCCCTAGTTGATACATGAGCTATTCGAGCATACAAAACAGAATTTCATTTGAAGGTTTAGAGTTTGGCACATACAAATTTACTTGGAACGACAGGTAGATACCGCTTATAGGAAGGTATGGTGGACTCATGTGGAATAACTTTGGGGTTTATGGAAGTGGATGCACAAGCAGTATTCCCGCTTAGTACAAGTGAAGGCTAGAAAGAGATTGGGAAGCGACCAACTAGAGGGCGACAACAGTCATGAATGTGCATTAAGATTAATCAACATTGAGTGCAAGCATGAGTAGGATATAAATCACCATGAACATAAATATCATGGAGGCTATGTTGATTTTGTTTCAACTACATGCGTGAACATCTGCCAAGTCAAGCCACTCGAATCGTTCAAAGGAGGATACCACCCTATCATACCATATCACAACCATTTTAATAGCATGTTGGCACATAAGGTAAACCATTATAAACTCCTAGCTAATTAAGCATGGCATGGGCAACTATAATCTCTAATTGTCATTGAAAACATGTTTCATTCATAATAGGCTGAATCAGGAATGATGAACTAATCATATTTACAAAAAACAAGATAGGTCAAGTTCATACCAGCTTCTCTCATCTCAATCAGTCCATCATATATCGTCATTATCGCCTTTCACTCGCATGACCGAACATTGTGGATAATAATAATAGTGCACATTTTCGGCGTTCTGGGAACGGGGGTCCCTAGACTTGCCTGCCTGCGGTGTGGCTCAATTGGGGCCGCAGCGCGGCCCATCTTCATCAGCTCAAGCTCAAGACCCTCGCGAGGGGCCAAGCCTTGCGGGGCAGACGACCGGAAGCTTCCTCAAAGGCGGCCTCATCAGGCAGGCTCGCGAGGAGGCGGAGAGATCAAGGCGGGGGTACCTCGCGAGGAGCTCGTGACGCAAGCCATGACGATCGAGACCAGGCAGGCGCCGGCCTGCACAGTGTCCTTGTTTCCCCTTTGGTGCAAAGGGGGCAAGCACAGGCCAAGGCATCGGGCAAAGGTTACCATTCCGGTGCAACGAGGCCAAGACAAGTAGAGCGGCAGGACGGAGGTCACCGTGGAGCCCAAGACGGCATCATCACCAGTACTTTTGGGAGCCGAAGACCACCTTTTGTCAGGATAACTTGTACTAGATGTTCCCCTTCAAAATGGCCAATTGTTGGCACCCTTCCCGATCATTATTTGGGAAGAGGCCCAGAGCCTCTATAAATAGAGCCAGCCACCACAGAGCAAGGGAGATTGGACACACAGAGGGAGAGAACAAGATAGAAGGATCCAGAGAGCGGACAAGGAGGGACTGAAAAAGAGAGATAGAGAGAGAGGCGATTGAACTGACCCAAGCAGTTCATCGCACCAGCTCAAGAACACCTCTCGCGAGGCTGTTCTTCCCTTGTACTGTTCATCATCAGCCCCTGAGGCAATCCACCTCACCAGACACTGGAGTAGGGTATTACACCACAACGGTGGCCCGAACCAGTATAAACCTCGTGTCCCTTGTGTTGTTCGTTGTTTCCAGCTTAGATCACGTGAGGAGATTGGATGTATATCGATAGCGGAGAGATCTCCGCGCGCACCCCAGTGTTCGAACCTCAAGGGTCTGCCGGAACCCGAAATCCGACATTTGGCGCGCCAGGTAGGGGTGCGCCGGAATCTTTCTTCCGCTGTTCGCGTGTGATCTTCTGTCATGTCCATGGCTAACGCTCGTCGGGCTCGCGCCGAGCGCCTGGCTGCTCTCGCCACCCGCATCACCCAGACGGCACCCGTCGGCGGACGCCCTTGTCGTTCCCCTTCTCCTGCCGCCAATGCCGCCACCGGCATGGCGGGGAACGAGCAGCAGGCCTCGTCCCAGCATCCTTCGGTACGGCGGGAAGGCCGTACCGCCACACCATCGCTAACTCCAGCCGCTTCGTCGTCCCACGCCCGTCGCGCCCCCAAGGACGCGCACGTCACGCTACTCCTGGCAAGAGAGCTCCTGCACTACCGCCCTGTCGACGACCTCTATGAGGATTGGCTTGCCCGCATCACCGAGCTCATCAGCGCTGCAGGGGGCTCCCCCTTGTCGTGCCTCTCGCTGCCTCGCCCTCCATTCCGCGCAGGAGGTGGGGATCAGGAGGTGCCTCCACCACCTCCTCCCCAAGAAGGCGCCCTGGCTCCAAGGCGCACGGCCCCAGGGCGATACCCACCGCGTCCGGCGCCCGCGCAGCAAGAAAGGAGCTATCAAGAGATCCCTCGTCCCCAAGAAGGTGCTCAAGCGCTCCCAGCGCCGGTGCGCCAAGATCACGTCCCTGCACCTCCACGCCAAGACCCCGCGCTGCTCCAAGCGGCGGCGCGCGGTAATCCCCAGGAACAAGCCTAGCACCAGCAAAAGGCACAAGTGGCCACGGCAAGCTGCCGCGCCCTCACCCCCGAGCTACGCGGCATCGCATGGCCAGGCAAATTCAAGCCTGACCTTCCCCCTCACTACGATGGCACGACGGACCCCGCGGAGTTCCTACAGCTCTACGAGCTATGCATCGAAGCCGCCAACGGAGACGAAAGGGTCATGGCGAAGTGGTTTCCCATGGTGCTCAAGGTCGGGGCCCGCACCTGGCTCCTGAACCTGGCCCCTGGCACGATCTCCTCTTGGGACGAGATGCGCACTCGCTTCATCGCCAACTTCTAGGGCACTCGCGACCGGCCCCCGGCCGTGAGCAATCTGCGCCGCATCAAGCAGCAGCAAGGGGAAACCCTACAAAAATACATCCAGTGCTTCAACAACGCTCGCCTCAAGATCCCAAGGTGATTGAAGAAGCCATCATCTCGGCCTTCTCCGACGGCGTACGCGACATCAAGATGAAGGAGGAGCTAGCAATCCATGAAGACCTGTGCACATCCCTGGAGCTGTTCAACTTGGCGACCAAGTGCGCCAGGTCTTAGGAAGGGCGCCTTTCCCTCCTCGAACTCCCGGCTGCCGACCCAGAAGAGAAGAAGCCCAAGGCCAAGGACGTGAAGTGCAAGGGGGCTGCCGTGCTTGCAGCGGAACCAGACACCAAGCGAGGCAGGGATCAGCCTGAGTCATCCAAGGGCAGCCGGTACTGCGTGTACCACGACCTCCACACCCACAACACCAACGAATGTCAAGAGCTCAGGGCCGTGAGATATGGGCGTGTCGGCCGACGCCCCGAGCGCAACGACAGGGGCTATGGCCGAGGAGGAGGAAGAGGTGGCAGACGATGGGAAGACCATGGCCCTCGCCAAGGGTGGCGTGACCGACCTCGCGAGGATCACTGGCAGCACCAGCCTCGCGAGGGAGGCTGGAGAGATCAGCCTCATGAGGATCGCCCGTACGGCAATGCAGGCCTTCCTCCTCTGCCGCCACTGCCAAGGAGGAACGAAGACCAACATCAAGACGAGGGAGCTGGGGGCTTCCAGGAGCCGCGTGCGATCGCTTGCATCTTGGGTGGCGCGCAGGCCCCAGCCTCACAGTGCATCCTCAAGCAGTTTGCTCGCGAGGTGAATGCATTCCTCCCCAAGCTTGAGGCCACACGCCCTCTCAGGTGGTCCGCGTGCGCTATCACGTTCAGCTCAGCGGATCAGCTCAAGTGCGCGGCAACGGCCGGGGTCCTCCCGATGCTTTGCTCCCCAGTCATCAGCAACGGGCAGGTCACCAGGACCCTCATTGACGGCGGAGCAGGACTCAACGTCCTGTCCGTCGAGACGTTCGACAATCTCCAAGTGCCGTACGATCAGCTTCAGCCAACCAAGCCATTCTCAGGAGTAACTGATGGTTCCACTGTTCCAATAGGGAAGGTTCGCCTTCCAGTCACCTTCGGGCAGCGCGACAACTACCGCACCGAGATCATCGACTTCGACGTCACCCACATCCGTCTTCCATACAACGCCATCCTCGGGTACCCAACCCTGACCAAGTTCATGGCAGTGACTCACCATGGATACAATGTCCTCAAGATGCCAGGAAGTGGTGGAGTCATCACCGTACCCTGTGAAGAAAGGGACGCAGTGTGTTCACTTGAGCGCACGTTCCAAGCCACGGCAATCGAAGACCTGGACCACAGAAACGGAAGGTTTCGCCTGGCCCAAGCCATAAGGAGGCAGGCGCCTCCGGAGGTGTTGCGTCAGGATCTGCGCCAATCAGGGAGCGCCACCATCTCTCGGATAGGAAGGCGTGCCCAGCGCCCTCCTCAGGCAGGGCTCGGGGGCTCTTTCTTGGAGAGCCACCGACTATGCCGAGGTCGCGAGGGAGGCGCTCGGGCACCACTTGGAGGGGTTGTCGGTGTTCTGGGAACGGGGGTCCCTAGACTTGCCTGCCTGCGGCGCGGCTCAAAGGCGGCCCGACACGGCCCATCTTCATCAACACAAGACTCAAGACCCTCGCGAGGGGCCAAGCCTCGCGGGGCGGACGACACGAACCATCCTCCGGCACGGCCTCGTCGGGCTGGCTCGTGAGGAGGCGGAGAAATCAAGGCGGGGTACCTCGCGAGGTGCCCGTGACGCAAGCCATGACGACTCGAGGCGCCAGGCGGGTGCCAACCCGCGCAGCGTCCTCCTTTCCTCTTTGGTGCAAAGGGGACAAGCGCAGCCGCGGAGTACCGAGGCATCAGGAAAAGGTTGCCATTTCGATGCAACGAGACCAAGACCAAGAGGACTATGAGACGGAAGTCACCGTGGAGCCCAAGACGGTGTCATCACCAGAGCTTTGCGCAGGCGAAGACTGCTTTTGTCAGGATAGTTGATACTTGCTGTCCCCCTTCAAATTAGCCTGCCATTGTTGGCTCCCTTCCCGCTCAATATTTGGGAAGAGGACCAGGGCCTCTATAAATAGGACCAACCGCCCACAGAGCGGGGGGGGGGGGGGGGGGGGGGGGGGGGGGGGGGGGGGGAAGAGTTGGTCGGAAGAAAGGAAGGAGAGGCCGGCGAGTAAGAGGAAGGCAGTGAGTGAGAGAGAGAGAGAGAAAGGTGGCTGAACTCCTCCCAGCAGTTCATCTCCCCATCCAAGAACAGACCCTCGCGAGGCTGTTCTTCTTTGTATTGCTCATCATCATCAGCCCCAAGAGGCAATCCACCCACCACACACTGGAGTAGGGTATTACACCACAACGGTGGCCCGAACCAGTATAAACCTTGTGTCTCTTGTGCAGTTCTTTTAGTAGTCTAGATCTTTGCGAGACGGAGAGGTAGAAGGCGTAATCTCTGCGCGCACCCCAGTGTTCGAACCTTAAGGGTCTACCGGAACCCGAAATCCGACATTTGGCGCGCCAGGTAGGGGTGCACCGGAATTCGTCTTCCACCGCCCCGTTCTCCTCCTACCGTCGCATCCATGTCCGACGCTCGTCGGGCCCGCGCCGAGCGCCGGGCCGCCATCGCTTACCGCGTCGCCCAGACGGCGCCCGTCGGCGGACGTCCTCGTCGTTCCCCGTCGCCCGCCATCAACGCCGCCACCGGCCCGGCGGGGGGCGAGCAGCAAGCGTCGTCTCAGCATCCATCCGTGCGGCAAGACGGCCGCACCGCTACTCCATCGCTCGCACCAGCTGGTTCTTCGTCCCGCGCGCTCCGCGCCCCCCTTGGAGGCTCGAGCTGCGCTCCTCGCGGCAAACGAGCTCCTGCGCTACCGTCCCATAGACGACGTCTATGAAGAGTGGCTCGACCGCGTCGCCGAGCTTGTCCGCGCCGCAGGGGGCTCTCCCGCGCCGTCCGTTCCGCTGCGCCACACCCCGCCCCGCGGGGGCAACGAAGCTCCGGAGGCGTACCAGCCGCCTCCTCTCCCAGAAGACGGCATGGCTCCAAGGCGCGTGGCCCCTGGGCGGAACCCGCTCCGTCAGGTGCCAGCGCAGCAAGAACGGAGCTGCCAAGAAGTCCCTCGCCCGCAAGGAGCTGCCCGGGCGCTCCCTGCTCCGGCACGCCGCGACCCTGCTCCGGCTCCGGCACACCAAGACCCCGCGCTGCTCCTAGCTGTAGCGTGTGGGGACCCTCATGACCGAGCTCTCCACCAGCCGAAGCCTTTCGTGGCCACCGCAGGCTGCCGTAGCGTCGCGTGGCCCGGCAAGTTCAAGCCAGACCTGCCTCCTCGTTACGATGGCATGACTGACCCTGCCGAGTTCCTCTAGCTCTATGAGCTGGGCATCGAAGCTGCCAGCGGGGATGAGAAGGTCATGGCGAACTGGTTCCCCATGGCGCTTAAGGAAGGAGCTCGCACCTGGCTCCTGAATCCGGCTCCAGGCACGATCTCTTCCTGGGACCAGATGCGCACCCGCTTCATCGCCAACTTCCAAGGTACTCGCGACCGGCCACCCGCCGTGAGCGACATGCGCCGCATCAAGCAACAACCCAGAGAGACCCTGCAAAAGTACATCCAGCGCTTCAATAGTGCGTGCCTCAAGATCCCCAAGGTGTCCGAGGAGGCCATCATCTCGGCCTTCTCCCGATGGTGTGCGTGACGTCAAGATGAAGGAGGAGCTGGCGATGCATGAAGACCTATGCACCTCCCTGGAGCTGTTCAACTTGGCGACCAAGTGCACCGGGGCTGAGGAGGGATGCCTCTCCCTCCTCGAGCTGCCTGCCGCAGACCCAGAAGAGAAGAAGCCCAAGGCCAAGGACGTGAAGCGCAAGGGGGCTGCCGTGCTCGTAGCAGAACCAGACACCAAGCGGGGCAAAGATCTGCCTGAGTCCTCCTGGGGCGGCCGGTACTGTGTGTACCACGACCTCCACACCCACAACACCAACGAATGCCAAGAACTCCGCACCGTGCGAGAAGGAAGGATCGGCCGTCGTCCCGACCGCGCCGATCGGGGCTACGGCCGGGGAGGAGGAAGAAACGCGGGACGCTGGGAAGACCGCGGCCCGCGCCAAGGGTGGCGCGATCAACCTCACGAGGATCGCTGGTGAGACCTGCCTCGCGAGGGGGACTGGAGGGATCAGCCTCGTGAGGATCGCCCACAGGGCCACGCAGGCCTCCCTCCACTGCCGCCTCAGCCAAGGAGAAATGAGGACCGCCATCAAGACAATGGGGCTGGGGGCTTCTAGGAGCCATGCGCCATCGCCTGCATCCTGGGCGGAGCTCAAGCCCCGGCCTCCCAACGCATCTTCAAGCAGTTTTCCTGCGAAGTGAACGCAGTCCTCCCCAGGCTTGAAGCAACGTGCCCTCTCAGGTGGTCGGCATGTGCCATCACATTCAGCTCAGTGGATCAACTCAAGTGTGCGGCCACAGCCGGAGTCCTCCCGATGCTTTGCTCCCCAGTCATCAGCAATGTACTGGTCACCAGGACCCTCATCGATGGTGAGGCGGGGCTCAACGTCCTGTCCGTGGAAACGTTCAACAATCTCCAAGTGCCTTACGACCAGCTTCAGCCAACCAAGCCCTTCTCCGGAGTCACTGACGGCTCCACGGTCCCGATTGGGCAGGTCCGCCTCCCTGTCACCTTTGGGGCACGCGACAACTACCGCACCGAGCTCATCACTTCGACGTCACCCACATCCGCCTGCCGTACAACGCCATCGGGTACCCAGCGCTGGCCAAGTTCATGGCCGTGACTCACCATGGCTACAACGTCCTCAAGATGCCAGGAAGTGGCGGAGTCATCATGGTGCCCTGTGAAGAGAAGGATGCAGTGTGTTCCCTGGAGCGAGCCTTTCAGGCCGCGACACTGGAAGACCTGGATCGCGGAAGCAGGAGGCTTCCCGAGACCACCCCCAAGAAGAAGAAGACATCGTCCGGACCGGCCCCTCGAGAGGAGGGCCCCTCAGGGCCCGCATCTGCCCAGGGGGAACCTCCTTCCATCGCATAGGAAAGCGTGCCCGGTGCCCTCCTCGGGCAGGGCTCGGGGGCTCTCCCCTGGAGGGCCACCGACTTGGACAGGCTCACGAGGGAGGCGCTTGGGCACCACATGGAGGCGTGTTTCGAAGCACGTTTCCCTCAAGAAGGAGCAAGGCAAGGAAGGTCAGACCCGCAGGAGTTCGTCGACAAGGCCATTCAAGAACTACAGGAATCAAGAATCATGAGAGGTTGCTGCCGTCTACCGGCTGTGGCTCACCATCCGGGCGAGGATGGTGGGTTGCGCGTCTGCATCAACGTACCAGGGCTCAACCAAGGCGCCACGATGGGGCGCCTCTGGCCCTCGTGAGTGGGGCGCTGTGGGGGCCCGCCCCACAACTACGTTCGCATGCCTTATGGCTTGCCGAGCGCAGTTGCAATGTGCCGGCGCCTCATGAGGGGCATCATGGAGGCTCAAGAAGACAGATGTTCCGCAGCCTTGGCAGAGATGGAGATGATTCACGAAGAGCTACCAGTGCCTCCGGAGCCTCCCGAGGCCCCTGGGCCTGGGGCTCGTGAGGATCGGCTTCGGCAGCCCGCCGAGTATGCTGCACCAACACCCCCTCGCCCTCGACACCTTCAGGTGACATCTTACAAGTTTCATTTCCAGCTGGGAGCACCCTCCCAGGGCTGCATCGTTCCCAGGCCGCGTGGGTCCGTCCCTGCGGTATGTATCCCTTTTATTTCATGTCGTTAGCTTGCTTTGTTGGGGGCGCCCCTCGGGCTGCATCATCCCCAAGCCGCTCGGGCCAGGACCAGCGGCATGTATCTCCCTTGCGTTTATTTCCGGCTATGCATTCGCCCGTCATGCTTGATTACTTGATGCCTGTCCACGGCACCTCTTCTTCTCCATGTCGACCACTTGCACGTTAAAGGGGGGTACCTGAGCATCGTGACTCAGGGCTCTTACTGGCTCTCCAGCCCTCACCCTCTGGCCATGTCCACGGCATCGCGATCTGGCATACCAGCGACGGCTGAGACAAGCTCGAGGGCCGGGACCCGAGGACGTAGAGTGCCGGCATCTAACCAGATTTGCAGGAACACAACACAAGATAAGGCCCAGCGCCAGGCGCAACCCGCCTAGAGGTAGGGCCCCGTGAGTCCCGCGCTGGCTCACGGGTGCCCAGATACACCTCACCTAGCCCTACCATGCGGGCCACGTGTTAGGGCGGGGCTGTACACACCCCGGGGGCTCCTCCCGGAGGGGAGCCCCCTCCCATGTACCAGTGGAAGCACCATGCTCCACGCTGGCTAATGACACTGCCGAGGAGCGGCTATGCCCGTACACATGCAGAAGCGCTATGCTCCGCGCTGGTGATAAACAACTGAGGGTGCCCCCCGGGACGCATCAACCTCAGGGAGCCCAGAGCTCAGTGTCTAGCCTCATCGCAATGCCTCCCCTCGCGAGCGCCGCGCAAGGGGCTGGACACGGGGGCTGCGCCTGGGTCACGCCCGGACGTACGCCACCCAGCCAGGCCCCTCGGGCTTGGTTTGTCGTGCGTCTCTCCCCGAGCGGAGCCAAGGTATGAAGGCCGTTTGAGCATCAAGGGGGACCCCTGAGCATCGCGACTCAGGGGCCTAACTGGTCCCGTAGCCCCTCACTCCTTAGTTCCGAAAGGCTAATGCTGGGTGAGGCATGCGTGGGGCCGGGCTCTGCAGACGTAGAACGGTGGTCTCACTTGCATCTTACCTCATCACTTGCTGTTTGCGTGTCAAGGGGGACTCCTGAGCATCGCGACTGAGGGGCCTAACTGGCTCCGTAGCCCCTCACTCCTTTGGTCCCGTCCTGGTTTCCGGTCGGGGCTAATGCTGGGTGAGGTACGCGCGGAGTCGGGCTCTGCAGACGTAAAACGGAAGATCCACCTACATCTCACCTCCCTACTTGTTGTTCGTGCGCCAAGGGGGACTCCTGAGCATCGCGACTCAGGAGCCTAACTATCTCCGTAGCCCCTCACTCCTTTGGTCCCGTCCTGGTTTCCGGTCGGGGCTAATGCTGGGTGAGGTATGTGCGGGGCCGGGCTCTGCCGGCGTAGAACACAAGCAAGTAGGGAAGAAAAGCATAAAATTCAAGGAACTTAAAAGCAAATATTACAGTCCATACTGTCGTCTCAACACCAAACGCGAGTTTAAACGCCTCCCCGAGGCATGATGCATGTGCAGGAATTAAAAGCAGGATAGGAGCAGTAGCGGAGTCACTCGGCGGTGGTAGAGCAGCGCGGGTGACCCCGCCTCATGGAGCAGCAGGACCGGCAGCATCCTGCTTCGACTTGGTACTGAAGGCCCGGAACTTCCCCAACAGAGCCTCCGCGCGACCCTTCATGGCTTCGGCAGCGGCGGCAGCACCCTCGCCGCTTACTGGCTCCAACAGGCTGTCGAGGTCGGCGTTGGGGTCGCGAAGGTAGATGTGGGTGAAGACCCGCGTCAGCGCAGCAAAAGACAGGACACGCGCCTCGGCCTCGGCCGTGGGGCCAAGGCCAAGGGTGACATCCTCAAGAGCACGAACCAGGAAGGGAAGCAGCTTGGCGGGGCCGTCCTCGGCGCCGGCCAGCGGGCTCTCCAGGCCACTGGCGTAGAGCATCTTCAGCGAAGCACGAGCCTTCTTCTCCATGTCTGCAAAGGCCATGCGATCCTCGGCAAGCACCCGGGCCTTGCTGTCCAGCTTGACCTTCATCGCCTCCAACTCCTTCCCCAGCGCACCTAGGCGGTCACGGCGCTTCTTGAGCTGGCCTCCCGGCCCTTGATGGCCAACCAATAGCCTCCACGACCGCTGGTAATCATGACACGATTTGCATGCAGGGACTTGTCCAACCCGCGCGATCACCGAGGCATCATGGGGAAGCGAAGACGCCCACATACCATCAACCGCCGCGCGGCGCCCAAGGCCGCAGGCTGTTAGGGCCCGCGGCGCTTTGCCCTTGCCCTTTCGCCTCTCGGCATGGCCAAGTCCGGCCGCGCCTTGGGCCCAGGGGCTACTGTCGGCGTTCTGGGAATGGGGGTCCCCAGACTTGCCTACCTGCGGCCTGCGGCGCGGCTCAAAGGGGGCCCGGCACGGCCCATCTTCATCAACACAAGACTCAAGACCCTCGCGAGGGGCCAAGCCTCGCGGGGCGGACGACACGGACCATCCTCCGGCACGGCCTCGTCGGGCTGGCTCGCGAGGAGGCGGAGAAATCAAGGCGGGGTACCTCGCGAGGTGCCCGTGACGCAAGCCATGACGACTCGGGGCGCCAGGCGGGTGCCAGCCCGCGCAGCGTCCTCCTTTCCTGTTTGGTGCAAAGGGGACAAGCGCAGCCGCGGAGTACCGAGGCATCAGGCAAAGGTTGCCATTTCGGTGCAACGAGACCAAGACCAGGAGGACTACAAGACGGAGGTCACCGTGGAGCCCAAGACAGCGTCATCATCAGAGCTTTGCGCAGGCGAAGACTGCTTTTGTCAGGATAGTTGATACTTGCTTTCCCCTTCAAATTAGCCCGCCATTGTTGGCTCCCTTCCCGCTCAATATTTGGGAAGAGGACCAGGGCCTCTATAAATAGGACCAGCCGCCCACAGGGGGGGGGGGGGGGGAGAGTTGGTCGGAAGAAAGGAAGGAGAGGCCGGCGAGTAAGAGGAAGGCAGTGAGTGAGTGAGAGAGAGAGAAAGAGAAAGGTGGCTGAACTCCTCCTAGCAGTTCATCGCCCCATCCAAGAACAGACCCTCGCGAGGCTGTTCTTCTTTGTATTGCTTATCATCATCAGCCCCAAGAGGAAATCCACCCACCACACACTAGAGTAGGGTATTACACCACAACGGTGGCCCGAACCAGTATAAACCTTGTGTCTCTTGTGCAGTTCTTTCAGTAGTCTAGATCTTTGCGAGATGGAGAGGTAGAAGGCATAATCTCCGCGCGCGCCCCAGTGTTCGAACCTTAAGGGTCTGTCGGAACCCGAAATCCGACAGGGGTGCTTCCAGGCACATTTCCCTCCGGAAGGTACAAGGCAAGGAAGACCAAACCCTCAGGAGTTCATCGCAAGAAACACCCAGGAGCTACAGGAGTCGAGAATCATGCGCGGCAGCGTCGATGTGCCAGGGCTCAACCGAGCCGCGTCTCAGGAGCGCCTCTGGCCTTCGCGTGTGGGGCGTTGCGAGGGTCCACCTCACAGCTCCGTTCGCATGCCTTTCGGCCTGCCAAACATGGTCGCTGCTCATCAGCGCCTACAGAGGGGCATTCTGGAGGCTCAGGAGTTTAGGCATGGTGCGTTACTGGCGGAGATGGAGAATGCCCTCAGAAACCCGCCTGTGCCCCCGGAGCCTCCCGAGGCTCCTAGCCTGGGGGCTCGTGAGGGTCAACGCCTTCATCGCCCGCTTTTTCAACACCACTTCAACTTCAACGACACCAGGTGACATATTTCTAAGTTCCATTTTTAGCTGGGAGCGCCCACAGGGCCGCATCATTCCCAGGTCGCGTGGATCCGTCCTTGCGGCATGTATCCGTTTTGCTTATGCTCTTTACTTACCTTGTTGGGGGCGCCCCTCGGGCTGCATCATCCCCGAGCTACTCGGGCCTGGCCTAGTGGCGTTTGCTTTTCCTGCGTCTACTTAAAATGAATTCACTCTTTCGCGCTTAATTGTCACCTGCTGCTTATCGCGGACTTCTCCGCTTTCATGCAAAGCGCTTGCACGTTAAAAGGGGGGTACCTGAGCATCGTGACTCATGGGCTCCTACTGGCTCTCTAGCCCTCACCCCCTGGCCTTGACCCACGGCATCGCGACCTGTCATACCAGCGGCGGCTGAGCTCGCTCGAGGGCCGGGACCTGAGGACGTAGAGCATTTGCATTCTAACCACCCTGCAGGAGCAGACCATTGATAAAGTCCCAGAGCCAGGCGCAACCCGCCTCGAGGTAGGGCCTCGTGAGTCCCACGCTGGCTCACGAGTTCCCAGATACACCTCTCCTAGCCCTACCGTGCCGGCCACGTGTCAGGGCGGGGCTGTACATGCCACGGGGGCTCCTCCCGGAGGGGAGCCCCCTCCCACGTACCAGTGGAAGCACCATGCTCCGCGCTGGCTGATGACACTGCCGAGGAGCAGCTATGCCCATACACATACGGAGGCGCTATGCTCCACGCTGGTGATAAACAACTGAGTGCGGCCTACGGTCGTACCAAGCTCAGGGAGCCCAGAGCTCAGTGTCCGGCACCATCATTACGCCTCCCCTCGGGAGTGCCGCGCGAGGGGGCTGGACACAGGGGCTACGCCTGGGTCTTGCCCGAGCGCACGCCACCCAGCCAGGTCCCTCGGACCTGGTCGTCACGCGCCCCTCCCCGAGTGGAGCCAAGGTATGGAAACCCGTTTGAACGTCAAGGGGGACTCCTGAGCATCGCGACTCAGGAGCCTAACTTACCCCGTAGCCCCTCATTCCTTAGTCCCGTCCTGGTTTCCGGTCGGGGCTAACGCTGGGTGAGGTATGCGCGGGGCCGGGCCCTGCCGACGCAGAACGATCAATCTACTCCTTGTTCCCCCATTTCCTACTTGTTGCTTGCGCGTCAAGGGGGACTCCTGAGCATCGCGACTCAGGAGCCTAACTTACCCCGTAGCCCCTCACTCCTTAGTCCCGTCCTGGTTTCCGGTCGGGGCTAACGCTGGGTGAGGTATGCGCGGGGCCGGGCCCTGCCGACGCAGAACGATCAATCTACTCCTTGTTCCCCCATTTCCTACTTGTTGCTTGCGCGTCAAGGGGGACTCCTGAGCATCGCGACTCAGGAGCCTAACTTACCCCGTAGCCCCTCACTCCTTAGTCCCGTCCTGGTTTCCGGTCGGGGCTAACGCTGGGTGAGGTATGCGCGGGGCCGGGCCCTGCCGACGCAGAACGATCAATCTACTCCTTGTTCCCCCATTTCCTACTTGTTGCTTGCGCGTCAAGGGGGACTCCTGAGCATCGCGACTCAGGAGCCTAACTTACCCCGTAGCCCCTCACTCCTTAGTCCCGTCCTGGTTTCCGGTCGGGGCTAACGCTGGGTGAGGTATGCGCGGGGCCGGGCCCTGCCGACGCAGAACGATCAATCTACTCCTTGTTCCCCCATTTCCTACTTGTTGCTTGTGCGTCAAGGGGGACTCCTGAGCATTGCGACTCAGGAGCCTAACTTGCCACGTAGCCCCACGCTCCTTAGTGCCGTCCTGGTTTCCGGTCGGGGCTAACGCTGGGTGAGGTATGCGCGGGGCCGGGCCCTGCCGACGTAGAGCGCGAGCAAGTAGGGGAGAAAAATGCAAATTCCAGGAAATTCAAAGCAAATATTAAGAGCCATAGATTGTTTCACGACGCCAAACACTAGTTTAAACGCCTCCACGAGGCATGGTGCATGTTGCAGGAATAAAAACAGGACAGAAGACGCGAAGGGATCACTCTTCAGTGGCGCCGCCGCCTGTGGTGGAGTCACGCTGGACGAATCCGCCTCCCGGGGCCATGGAGCTGGCGGCACCGCGCCTGGGAAAGACGCTGAAGGCGCGGAACCTCCCCAGCAAAGCTTCGGCTCAGCCTTTCACGGCCTCAGCGGCAGTGGTGGAAAGGTCGCCGCTGACAGGTTCCAGCAGGCTGTCGAAGTCGACGTCAGGGTCGCGCAGGTAGATGTGGCTGAGGACATGCGTCAGCGCCGTAGAAGACAGGGCACGCGCCTCGGCCTCGGCCATGGGGCCAAGGCCGTCTACGACATCTTCAAGCGCATGGACCAGGAAGGGAAGCAGCTCGGCGTGGCCGTCCTCCGCACCGGCCAGCGGCTCCTCCAAGCCGCTCTCGTAAAGCGTCTTTAGCGCGGCACGAGCCCTCTTCTCCATCTTCGCGAAGGCCGCCCGATCCTCCGCCAGGGCCTTCGCCTTGGCGTCTAGCTTAGTCCTCTCCGCCTTCAGCGACAGCTCCAACGTCTCCAACCGGCCGTGGCGGTCATCAAGCTTGACGTCCCGGTCCTTGACGGCAGCCTCCTGAGCCTTCATCTCCTTCTATTTCTCCTGGCGTCCGTGGACCTCCTTGCCAAGCTCGTCGCGCAGGCCTTGCAGCTCGGTCTCCAGTGCCTCGCAGCGAGCCTTGGCAGCCTCAGCATCGCCCAGGACAGCGTTGCGAGCGGCCTTGGCTTGGTTGATGGCCTGCCTCTCCCCCTCGGAGGCCGCCACGGCCTGGCTCGGCGCTGCTCAGACGGAGGCAGCAGAACGGGCCCAGCCAGAAGCTAACTCCAGGCGCCCGGCCACCAGGCGATGGTCCGCGCGCAGAAGATCCTCCCGCAGCTGGCTCATTTCGCTGGCGACCTGGTCCAGGACGGCGGCAGAGGAAACAGAAGAAGCGGGAACCGGTGGAGCGGGCGAAGAAGACGGCAGCGTGATCACGGCTTGGCAGGAAGGAACCACCTGGGCCTTGGCTGCCCCGGCTGCAGCATCGAGCGTAGTCGACTCCAGGGTCAGCGGGGCCACGGGGGCTGACTCCTCGCCGAGGCGTCCCAGTCGGCCTCGCAAGGATGGCCGGGCGGGGGAGGCGCGAACCGCACCGTCTTTCCCCTCAGTGGACGAAGGCGCCATCCCGGCAGGTGGACTCGCCACAAGCGGGGCCGCAGAAGCCCCTTTCAACCTCTTCGCCGCAGGCGCCGGACTGATAAAAGAATATGGACGTCAAGCCTCGGTGGCAGAAACCAAGCAAAGCACGAATCAAGCACTTACTGGTCATCGCTCGCGGACCCAAGCAACATCTGGCCGAACTTGAAGCCCGAGAGCCTGCAGGTGGGGTCAGCCTCGGGAGGCCCAGAAGCAGAAGGCACGTCAGGAGGGCTGGAGCTGGCCTCAGATCGCTCAGGGACTAGAGCAGACCCTGGGGGAACCAGCCCCGACCTGACCTTCCTCGCGACCAAGGGAGAGTCCTCCCCTCCTCGCCTGGCGCCGGCCTCATTGTCGTCAGGCATGGAGCGGAGGACTGGGACCTGCCCCAAGGGAAAGACTCCCTCGACTCCTCGCCAATCGCCTCAGAGGCAGATTCTTCTTCCTCCGCCTCTTCTTCCCCCTCGCTCTCGATGGAGCTGTCGGAGGAAACGTTCACCATCGCCAGCACCGCAAGACCCTTGGGAGCTTCCGCGGGCACCAGCCCATCGCCATTAAAGGTGGGCATGGCGTTCACCACCTGCTCCCAGTCGTCGCGAAGGAACAGGGGGACGGGGGCGCCCACCGGCTTCGCCACGTCTCACCCAACCAAGGAATGGAGGGCCGCGACCAGATTCTCGTCGGTTAGGGCCTCAGAGCTTAGGCGCAAGGCGGCGTCCGCTTCCCCAAGCCTCAACAACGGGAGCGAGTGCTGCTGGAGTTGAGCCACCTGGTGCTCCAAGAACTCCCTCAGGAGCGTGGCTCTAGTCAGCTTCGCCGTCCCCAAGTTGCTCAGCCACAGGTTTGCGTTCATCCTCTTCAACACCGCCCTCGCACGGGGGTCGACGAGCTCCACGCGGGACCACGCGTCAATAGCCTTGGGCTGCCCTGTAGGCAACACCAGACGGGGGTGGAGGCACCCGACATCCACCATGACCCACTTGCTCCGAAAGCCTTCGATTCTCTTCCCAGGCTTTGAGATACCATTGGAATCGGAGTATGCGATGAAGCTCGCACATGCGGAGACATGGCCATCAGAAACCCGGAGGGAAAATAGTGGTGCAACTAGGCCACCGAGGGCTTTACCCCGACATGAGCCTCAAAGTAGTAAGCAAAAATCGCCAGGAGAAGAACAGAGTTGGGGTGGAGATGCAGAGCCTGCAAGTTGTACTGGCGGAGAACAACAAAGAAGAACTCAGAGAAAGGAGGCACCAGACCGGCGACGATGGCGCTCACAAAGAGCGGATAGAAGGTGCTCCCCCTGTCTTCAGGTTGGTCGGGGCCGGCCTTGAGCACAGTCGCCCCCTTGCTGCCCTGCGCCACCGTCATCAGGCGCGTGAGGGCGAGGTTCTTCTCCGGCAGGTTCAGGGAATCCAGAGCCGGCGAGTACCAGGCCTCGGTCAGGGACTTGCGAGGCGCCATGGCGTGCCGGACGAGAAGGATTGAGACAGATCTGGAGGATTTCGGAAGCAAGAAGGAGAGCAAGAAAGGGGATCTAAAGCAAGGCGAACGAGAAAAAAGCAAGTAAGTCTGGCCCGGGCACCTCTTTTGTCAGATGGACAGTTGCCGAGGCGTCGTGGGGAAGCACAGACGCCCATGTCCAATCAATCGCCATGTGGCGCCCAAGGCCGCAGGCTGTTAGGGCCCGCGGCGCTTCGCGCTTGCCCCTTCGCTTTCCTGCTAGGCCAAGCCCACGCGCGCCTTGGGCCCGGGGGCTACTATAGGCGTTCTGGGAAGGGGGGTCCCCAGACTTGCCTGCCTGCGGCCTGCGGCGTGGCTCAAGTGGGGGCCCAGCACGGTCCATCTTCATCAGCTCAAGCTCAAGACCCTCGCGAGGGGCCAAGCCTCGCGGGGCGGATGACCGGAAGCTTCCTCAAAGGCGGCCTCATCAGGCAGGCTCGCGAGGAGGCGGAGAGATCAAGGCGGGGGCACCTCGCGAGGAGCCCGTGATGCAAGCCATGACGATCGAGACCAGGTGGGCGGCAGGCGGGCGCCGGCCTGCACAGTGTCCTTGTTTCCCCTTTGGTGCAAAGGGGGCAAGCACAGGCCAAGGCATCGGGCAAAGGTTACCATTCCGGTGCAACGAGACCAAGACCAGCAGAGCGGTAGGACGGATGTCACCGTGGACCCCAAGACGGCGTTATCACCAGCACTTTTGGCAGCCGAAGACCACCTTTGGTCAGGATAACTTGTACTAGATGTTCCCCTTCAAAATGGCCAATTGTACCAGGGCCTCTATAAATAGAGCTAGCCACCACAGAGTAGGGGAGATCGGACACATAGAGGGAGAGAACAAGATAGAAGGATCCAGAGAGCGGACAAGGAGGGACCGAAAAGGAGAGATAGAGAGAGAGGCGATTGAACTGACCCAAGCAGTTCATCGCACCAGCTCAATAACACCTCTCGCGAGGCTGTTCTTCCCTTGTACTGTTTATCATCAGCCCCTAAGGCAATCCACCACACCACACACTAGAGTAGGGTATTACACCACAACGGTGGCCCGAACCAGTATAAACCTCGTGTCCCTTGTGTTGTTCGTTGTTTCCAGCTTAGATCACGCGAGGAGGTTGGACGTAGATCGGTAGGGGAGAGATCTCCTCGCGCACCCCTGTGTTCAAACCTCAAGGGTCTGCCGGAACCCGAAATCCGACACACGTGCATTGGACTAAGCTGGAATCTGCAAGAATTTAATATAAGGGAGAAAACAAGGTAATATGGGCTCTTGGTTAAATCAACAATAATGCATATGAGAGCCACTCAACATTGTCATCATGGTCTTCTCCTCTCGACCCCCAAAGAATAAGAGAAGAAATAAAATTATTTACACGGTAAAGCTCCCAGCAAGCAAAAGAAGAACAAGAAATCTTTTTGGTTTTTCTTTTAGTTACTACTACTACAGGCACGGAAAGTGTTGGGGATATTATTACTGGACATAAACCGGCTAGGAGTGGCCGGGTTAACTCTATGAGGATTAGAAGCCCAGGAAGACAAAGGATGGTGGCGCTTTATGAAGGCCCAAGGACCAAAGGCGGGTTAAGGTCTGTAGACATAAACCGACATTATCATGTAACTTGTATTGTAAGATAGGAGGAATAGAGACCGAGTTGGACACGTTGATGATCCGGCCTCGGGACTCTGTAAATCGACGGGCGTCGACCTATGTATATAAAGGGGCGACCCAGCGGCGGTTTAGGGACAACACACAACAAATCGAGAGCCAGACAAAGCAGATTGGCTCCCTGGTCATCGAAACCCTAGCAATTCCATCACAACTGGAGTAGACTTTTACCTTCATCGTAAGGGGCCGAACCAGTATAAAACTCTCGCATCCTTTGTCTGCTTTAACCCCTTTAAGCTAACTCGTAGCGATGGCTCCACGACTAAGTCCTTTCACAAGGACATCTGCCGTGACAAAACCACGACAGTTGGCGCCCACAGTGGGGCTATCGCACTATGGTTTCGAGTTCTTGAAGGGCAGCTTCGAAGGATTCAAGGGATACGCTATGGGCCGGATGACTAAAAGTCATCACGGCAAGCTGTACATCGACGATGCAGGATGGAGTCCCGAGGCCAGTTCAATTGAATACGGGTACCAGGTCCCCTTTGGGGGAATTCACGTCTTCATCGGCAAGATCGGCGAACTGGGCCCTGAGCCGGACATCTGCACCAACATCATTGAGATGGCTCAGCGTGCAAGCTCTTCCCAGGTTCAGCCCACTGTAAAGCATGTCTTCGTAGGTGTCATCCATGGAGCGGAATATGAGGATAGATCAGCATCTCGTGGCAAAACCGTTGTCTCCTCTGACGACAAGTCTTCAACCGGAGAGTCCGAATCGCTGTACCAGCTGTAGGATGGCCGGATTAGTGGAGGTTCCGATGGCAACAGTATTCCGGACCCCCTCGATCTGCCAAACCAGGTCGCGGTCTTCATGGCCGGTACACAACCAGCGCAGCGCTCTTCTACCGCCGCGTCAATGATCTCTAGTTCAGGAACAGCAACACCAGTGGGAGTAGGGGGCTCTGCACTGCCTCCGGCTCAAATTTTGTCTGATCTGTTCGTCGCTTTAGCAACGTTGCTGGCAGCGGAGGTGGACGTGGCAAACCGGGATCAGCACAAAGCAGAGTTTGCAAAGGTGAAGGATCAGATAACTCAGGCTAAAGCGGACCTAGCAGTAGAAAACACCAGGATGGCTGCAGAGCAGGCCGGATTGGACACTCAGGCGTACCGGCTTATGTTGGATCAGAGTGCGTCAGATGACGTCATGAGGAGAAGATACCGGTCGCGCCTTCCATCGATCTTGGAGGCGAGGAATCTCTTTAACACGCCAGGTGCGGGCACCAGCAACCAACCTGTGGTAAACTGGGCGGAGGCACCTGGGACCGGGGCACCAGTTCAGCCTCGTGCGACGGATACGCCGCCTCCGCCTCGTCAAAATGACATTCCATCACGACACGTCTCAACACCTCCGGGTCATTACTCTAACCCATTGAATAACATCGTTGCTGCCGCTTCACGATTGGCAGCTCCCCCGATTGATGGCGAGTCCCCAGTAGCGGTTGAGACACAACGGTCTAGGGAGCTCCTTCAGACGGCTTTGACTCAGCAGCAGGCCTATTCATATAGCCACGAAAGGATTCATTCTACTCCCCGCCTAAGCCGGAGCTACATCGGGCATATCGATGAACTGACCGTATCAAGCAATGCGAGGAATTGTAATCCGCCCCGTGGCAATAACCCGGCGGGTGGCGGTGGCAATGCCCAGGATGTAGTGTATCGCGCTAGGGCACGTCGGGAAGCCGAGTTAGCGGCACAGCACAAAGCTCCGTTCGTCAGCTCATGCCGGTTCGTCAGTTCACTCCGGTTCGTCCAGCAACAACGGTGGAACTAGGGGTTACCTCCAGTTCTTTGGGAGTGCCATGTCCTATCCCAGCAGTGCGCAATGTACGGTTGCCCAAGGATTTCAAAGGCCCACGCAAAGTGCCGAATTACACTGTCGATCTATCCCCGAGTCGTGGGTGGAAAGCTATGAGATGGCAATGGAGATGCTGGATGTGGACGAAGCAGCGTGTGCCAAATATTTTACCATGATGTTGGAGGGGACAACTCGCACGTGGTTGAAAAATCTGCCAGCCAACTCTTTTGGATCGTGGGCTGAGTTAAGGGCCCGGTTTATCCAGAACTTTAAGGATACATTGTGACACTCCGAAAAAAAAATTTGATTGGTTTTCATCAAAAACTTTGTTGGATTTTTTTATAGAGGGCATTAAAAATGTCTTTTCCAGAAATCCTTCCTCTTAAAAACTTCCTTTTCTTTGGCAAGGATTTTATTTTTCTTCAAACTATGGTGTTTGATCTTTTGAAACTTCTTCTCTGTTGGTTCCCTCTCAAATTATTTTTGGAGTTTAATCTTTTTTTCTTTTAAAAAGAAACTCTATGAAAATTTGGGATTTTCATATCTTGGAAACCACCCATGACTTTGTATTTTGCCCATGTGGTAAAACCCCTCCAAAACCTCCCCTCCTCCTTGTAATCAACCTAAGTTATCTGTCCCAACTAATCCAAGCAAGTTTTGGATTTTATTCTAATTATTTTTCCCCTCAAATCATTTCTGCAAATTATTTGGAGCCTGAGAGAATTTCAAAGCAAGTACCCTTTTGCATTTGAGTTTTGACCTCAAACCAACTCTCCTGGATAGTCCTTTGTACCAGATTTTTCAAATTTTTCAAAATTCAGTCTCTGCAAGTTTGGACCAGATTTGCCAAATTTGGTGAAATTCATATCTACACTTCTCCAAAAATTCCACCAAAATTCAGGCAGCCTACTGGAGCAATGAGTAGCCACTCCACCAAAAATCAGCTCAAGGAAAAATCCCCAGATGCCAAATTCATTCTGTCGAACACCTTGCATGCACTGTTGCTCTTCATATTCAGAAAAATTCAGAATTCAGTGTCGATCTTCGTCAGAAGTTCAGTCACATGCTCACAGTGCCCTTGGCACGTTCCTCGCCGCCCCTTCTCCCTAGCCAGCACCCCCGCACGTGCGCTTGGCGTCTTCCTGGCGTCGGTGGCGCCCTGAGCCGCCCGCGCCGGCTTGTCTTGCGGCGGCCGAACCACCGTAGCGGCTGATAGGGAACAGAACGGCGGCTCAACGCCGTTCGGCGCCGCCCAACGCTCCTCTGCTCTCCGCGTGGCTCATGCATGCCAGCGCATGCCGTGGCACCGTCGCCATGGCCCGGCAAGCACGGAACGTGCTCCCTACCGCTGACGGGCCCGCGCCGCCCCGTTCTGTCGAGCTCGCCTAAAGCACCGAATCCAAGCCTGGTTAGCACCTAAATGGAACCGGTGGACCTCCACGATGACGCCCAACTCCCTAATCACCCCCGACCAAGCTCTGCGCCACCGTAACTTTCACCGGAGATCCCCGTTCATGGCCACCGCCTCGGACCGCCTATAAAAAGGGCTCCCGAACTCACCCTCGAGCACGCACCACCACTACACCTCACCAAAGCCCCGCCAGGCCACTAGGAGGACCTCGAGGAGGTCTCCTCCCCCAACTCCGGCCGCCCCGATCCGCCTCGGCCTCCACCTCGATTCGCTCCGGTGAGGCCGTCTCCGGCGCCCAAACCCCGTCAGTTACTCCCTCTAGCTACCAGAAGCCTAACCCCCTCCTCAATTTGATCTCCGCAGCTCTCTCCGACGAGGCCCTCGATCACCCGAACCACCGTCCGCCGGAGCAGGGCTCGCCGTCGGCGTGGTACTCGCCGGCGACCACCACCACCACCAACCGACGCGGAATGGTGCCCTGAACACGGAGGTACCCTCCGATCCCCCTGCCTCTCCGTGGATCGCCGCCGGCGACCACCGCGGCTCTCGGGCGCCGACGAGCTTCGTCCCCCGTTTGAAAGTTTAAACCTGACGAGTGGGACCTGCCCGTCAGCCTCTCAGATCTTTCTAAACGAATCGTTTTCTGAAAACGCCCTCGGGCAAAATACGCTTTCCCCTCTGGGCTGGCGTATTCAAGACTGGAACGTTTTCTGTTTTTTATAAGCTAGCCCCTGGAAACTTTCTGTTCCATTACAGATGAGTCCCTGGACAAAAACCTTTATAACTTTTAAACAGAATAGTATTTTTGATTGATTCTTTTTCTGTCCTCTTTAAAATTTTTTCTAGTTTTTTATCAGATTTATTTGAAAAATATTTGGAATAATTTTTGTGCACCTCTTGGTATTTACGATAGCGCATATGTTTTCTTTATACAGTAGATACCGAAGGAGGTGACGGAGCCGCGAACTTCACCGAGCTAGGCTCCGACTACTCCGAACCAGGCAAGCATGTTTGAACTTTTGATATGATGAGTGTCTTGGCATGTTTTGCATTTAGTTAGTCTCATGGCATGTTGTTGAGCATACCGATGAACGTCATTTCCATGCATTGTTGAGGTAAGTGAGTTCGATGATCCATAAGTGGATGGATGTGAGTATGAATGGCCATGTGTTGGCATGAGGATGGGTAAGATGGCAGTGTTGTAGCATGCCAGTCTTATGCCAGGCTGTATGACTACAGTGTCAAAACGTATCGGTCCAGTTCCTCCCATTTCCTTCCCTGTACTACCACATGTTTTCCGCAAGGAATATGGCTTAGTAAGCTGCAAACCGCTTTCCTGGTACACACCAAAAGGAGAGGCCAGGATGATGGTTCCATGGCCCTGGATTAAAGCCAGTCATCCGGTCAGGGGGCACGGGTGTTTCCGGTTGGGACCGAGAGGGGGGCACCCCTTAGAGCGCGCGTATATAAATTTGATCCCATGCTATTCGAGATTGTGATCTCCCCGTCTCAAAAGTTTTTCTTGGACGATGTCTAGGGTGATTCCTAGCATCGAGAGGTAGGATGGGTGTGTACTGGCTAGCTGCGTTTTCTTCCGAAATACTGTAAACGGAACTAGTCCTTCGTGACTACGGAAATCCGTTGGCTGTGGGAAATTTTTGTACAAACTCTGCAGAGTCATATATTCCTTGAATCATCTATTCCATGTCCAAGTTCAGTACTATCTTATCCTGACAAGTGCCAGTTTGATGACAGAGACTCCGGTGAATCGCATGAGTGCTAAGTCCGGTTAAATGATTATTCCTGTGGATGGACTAACCCGTTTATTTTCATGAATTGAATGTTTATTATGAGTATTATTTACTTGTGAATAAAAGCCCTTTCTGTGATGTCGCTCAGACGTCCGACTGTGGAATTTCTTTTAAAAGCCCTTTATGTGGCGTCGCTCAGACGCCCGACTGTGGCATTTCTTTTAAAGCCCTTTATGTGGCGTCGCTCAGATGCCCGACTGTGGCATTTCTTTTAAAGCCCTTTATGTGGCGTCGCTCAGACGCCCGACTGTGGCATTTCTTTTAAAGCCCTTTATGTGGCGTCGCTCAGACGCCCGACTGTGGCATTTTTTTAAGCCCTTTATGTGGTGTCGCTAAGACGCCCGACTGTGGCATCATTTCCTTATATTTATTTGTTCACCTTTCGAGGCGTCGCTTCAGACACCCGATCGGTTTTCATTTATGTTTTGTTGGGATTTCAGGCGGACTACCGCCGTTTCCCTTTTACTTACTTCGTTATGCTAATTTTTGAATGTACATTGGTGAATTAATCGTGACGCATTCATGCATGCATTTGTTATATCTTACGTCCGAACTGTCTTGCGAGTACTTTCAAAGTACTCACCTGGCTTGTTGATTTGGCCAGATGCTGACGAAGGCGATCTCATGGATGAAGATTTTGATAGCAAGTCCGACGCCTAGAGGAATCCCAGTCAGTCTCGTACGACCCTGGATTTGGTCACTGTATTATATCCGCTTCCGCTACCAAATAAATTCATCGATCCTCACCTCGACGCTCGATGAGATGCCAGTTTTAGAGTCATGTATCTCACTCCCCGCTGTGTTTTTCCACCACCACCCTATCCTCGAGTCAGTAGTATGCCTCCACACCACTGTGTCATGTCCGCCATTATGTATAATTATTGGCGTGCTTGTAATAATTTGGTTGAGCAACCGTAGCTCAACCCTGTAATATATTTTATGCTACTGGCTTATTGTATCAAGATTTTGTCTACCGGTAAGGAGTATTTTTTTTCCATACTGGACTCAAAAGATTGGTTTCTCAATAAATATTTTTATTGGAAAACCGGTCGTGACATACGTGCAAACAGCCCATGTCAATCGTGGATTTAGCTGCCCGTGTCCAGGAAGAAGGTGAATCAACAACCCACTAGGTGTGCCGGGTTTCGGAGATTTTGCATTCGTCAGACCGCATCAACGCTGACACAGCCGTTTTAACATTGGAAGGCAATTGCCGGTTTGCGCCTTTGAAGCTGAAATTGGGACGTCTTAAATGTCATTGTAATGACATGGGAACACTTATGGCGGCTCTGGTGAAGTATGCCGACTCTAATAGTACCAGCGACCCCGAGTCTGAGGATGACAAGACAGGGAAAGGAAAGAAGAGCGGAAACGCCAAGGGGCAGCAGCATAATCCGGCAGGTCATGTGAACAATGGTAAACGCAAGGCAGATAATAGCTTGGACTTTGTGGCTAACACCAACACCCAGGATAACGGTCAGCGGTGTAAGGGTAAACCGCCCCAGCGGGGTGGAGGGTCAGGCCCCAATCTAGAGCGCCTGTTAAATAAGCCTTGCCCAAAGCACGGATCAAAGGAGAGACCTGCTACACATATTTGGAAAGGTTGCTTCATTATGCGGGAGTTCAAAAATTCAAATCTTTTTCAATATTATAATGGACAGCCCGGCGGTTCAGGAGGCGGTTTCCATGGGCCGAGTTATGGTGGTGTCAGTTCCGGTTCAGAGTTCAAGGGCAACCAAACCGGACATGGCAATCAGAACAGTCAGGGCAACCAAGGAGGTTACAACCATCAGGGGAATCAACAGCAGCAACAATCGGGTTATTAGAGCAATCCAAAACAGTTGAATAGTGGGCAGTATCATGTCTTCACCACTAGCTTATGTAAGCACGATCAGAAGCTTCATAAAAGAGCTGTGAACTCTGTTGAACTGGTGGTACCTCGTTATCTGTGCTGGTCTGAACAACCCGTCATGTGGAGTTGAGAGGATCATCCACCCTGGGTTGACAATCCGGGTCATCTGGCTTTAGTGCTGGCACCCCAAGTTGGGGGGTATAAATTTACCAAGATGCTTATGGATGGAGGAAGCAATATCAATATCCTTTACTATGAAACCTTTCGTCGCATGGGGTTAACAGATAAGAATCTTAAACCGTCGAACACGGTGTTTCACGGGGTAGTGCCTGGTAAATCGGCATACCCGATTGGCAAGATAGCTCTGTAAGTTGCTTTTGGAGACGATCATGATTCAAGATCAGAGGTGTTAACTTTTGAAGTGGTGAAAATCAAGATTCCATATCATGCCCTGTTCGGACGGCCGGCTTATGCTAAGTTCATGGCAAGGCCTTGTTATGTTTATTTGCAGCTTAAGATGCCGGGTCATAAGGGGGCCATCACGGTGCATGGGAGCCAGAAGATTGCTTTGGAATGTGAACAAGGTGATGCAGCTTACGCTGAGTCAGTTTGTGCCATGGAGGAGCTGAAATTTTACAAAGATAATGTTGATCCGGCAGATATGACTTCTCTGAAGAAGCCAACTACTGAGCATGATCCGGCACTGAAGTTTAAATCAGCCGAGGAGACTAAGCTAGTTGACTTTGTTCCCGGCGATTCATCCAAGCAGTTCAGCATCAGCGCTAACTTGGATCCGAAATAGGAAGGCGCGCTCATCGAGTTCATCCGTGAGAACCGGGACATCTTTGCATGGAAGCCTTCTGACATGCCAGGTGTACCGAGGGAACTCGCTAAGCACACCCTTAATATAGATCATAAGTTTAAACCGGTCAAGCAGTTTCTTCGCTGCTTCAACGAAGAAAGGCGTAAAGCTATTGGTGAGGAGGTAGCCCGGCTCTTGGCAGCAGGGTTTATTGTGGAGGTCTTTCACCCTGAGTGGCTAGCTAATCTGGTGTTGGTACTTAAGAAAAATGGCACTTGGCGTATGTGTGTGGATTACACAGACTTAAACAAAAGCATGTCCAGCTGACCCCTTTGCTCTCCCTCGAATCGATCAAATTATTGATGCTACAGTAGGTTGTGACCGTTTGTGTTTTCTGGATGCTTATTCTAGTTATCATCAGATCAAAATGGCTGTTAAGGACCAGGAGAAGACAACCTTCATAACTCCCTTTGGAGCCTTCTGCTATGTATTTATGCCTTTCGGGCTCAAGAGTGCCCAGTCAACTTACCAGCGTTGTGTTCAGAATTTTCTACATAAACAGATTGGGCGCAACGTACATGCATATGTGGATGATATTGTGGTGAAATCCAGAAAGGAGGAGACATTGATAGGTGACTTGAGGGAAACTTTTGATAACCTCCGGGTTTATAAGATGATGCTTAATCCGGCCAAATGTGTCTTTGGTGTACTGGCACGCAAGCTTTTGGGTTTTCTGGTGTCTAACAGGGGGATTGAAGTTAATCCGGAGAAGATCACGGCTATCACGTCTCTGGCTAAACCAGCGTGCATTAAGGATGTTCAACGTTTGGCGGGCCGGATTGCAGCCTTAAGCCGGTTTATCAGTCGCCTTGGAGAGAAGGTTATCCCTTTGTATCAGATGTTAAAGAAAATGGATCACTTCATTTGGAGTGATGCTGCTGATGAAGCACTTGCAGATCTGAAAAGACAGTTAGCCGAGCCACCTGTCCTTGTGGCTTCGGTTGATAAGGATCCCTTATTGCTATATGTGGCTGCTAATGCCCGAGCTGTTAGTGTGGCTATTGTTGTGGAGCGCAAGGAGGCTGGGAAAGATTATCCGGTTCAACGGCCGGTTTATTATATCAGCGAGGTGCTTATCGAGTCCAAACAGAGATACCCACATTAGCAGAAACTGGTGTATGGAGTTTTTATGGCCAGCCGGAAGCTCAAGCATTATTTTTAGGGTCATCCTATCACAGTGGTCAGTTCAGCCCCCCTGGGAGATATCATCCAAAACAGAGACGCAACTGGCCGGATTGGTAAGTGGGCTATTGAGCTTGGACCTCACGGGCAAAAATATACACCTCCCACAGCAATCAAATCCCAAGCACTTGTGGACTTCATCAATGATTGGATAGAGTCGCAAGCACCGGAGGAAAAGCCAGACAACACTTATTGGACTATTCACTTTGATGGGTCCAGGCAATTGGAGGGTTCGGGGGCTGGAGTCATATTAACTTCCCCATGAGGTGATAAGTTTTGTTATGTTCTCCATTTATTGTTCCCTTGTACTAACAATGCAGCTGAGTATGAGGCCTTGCTCCATGGTCTTCGGATGGCTAAGGAAATGAACTTAAGCTGGGTTAAGTGCTTTTGTGACTCGGACCTGGTGGCTCAGCAGGTATCTGGCACTTGGGATTCCAAGGATCCACTTATGGCAGCATATAGACGAGAGGTGGATGCAGTGGCTGGTCACTTCAAGGGTGATCAAGTGGACCATATAGACCGGCGGAAGAATGAAGCAGTAAACGCTTTAAGTCGCTTAGGCTCTCAACGTAAACCGGTGCCACCCAATACCTTCCTCGATGTACTGCATAATCCGTCAGTGAAGATTCCTACGGAGGAGGATTTGGCTATGCCCGACCCGAAGGCTCAATTGGTGGCGGCTCTTCATGTTATTCTGGATTGGACGGTCCCGTACCTGGCATACATGAACCGGGGCGAGTTGCCAGATGACGAAACCTTGGCCCGGCAGATAATACGGCGATCCAAGTCAATGACCATTGTCAATGGGGAGCTACATCATTGTAGCATCACACGAGCATTTCAGCGTTGTGTCTCTCCTCAAGAAGGTTGTGAGATCTTGCGTGAGATCCATGAGGGAGATTGTGGTCACCATGCCGGTTCAAAATCCTTGGTGGCTAAGGCTTTTCGTCACGGCTTCTATTGGTTGACGGCTCATGCTGATGCTGAGGATTTGGTAAAGAGGTGTGATGGTTATCAAAGGTTTGCACGCCGTGCTCATGTTCCGGCCCAAGAATTAAAAATGATCCCAATAACTTGGCCGTTTGCAACTTGGGGGCTCGATATGGTCGGACCTTTTCAGAGGTCCAAGGACAAGAAGACTCACCTGTTGGTAGCAGTTGATAAGTTTACCAAGTGGGTAGAGGCAGAGCCAGTCAGTAAGTGTGATGCAGCCACGGCGGTTCAATTCATCAAAAAGGTGGTATTCCGGTTTGGTTTTCCACACAACATTATCACTGATAACGGTACTAATCTTTCCAAGGGTGCTATGGAGGAATTTTGTCAAGGAGAGCACATCCCACTTGACGTGTCATCAGTGGCTCGCCCCCAGTCGAATGGTCAGGCAGAAAGGGCCAATCAAGAAATTTTGAGAGGTATAAAGCCCCAGCTTATGGTTCCTTTAAAGCGGACACAAGGTTGTTTGGTGGAGGAGTCACCTTCCGTGTTATGGAGCATCAACACTACACCAAACAGATCTACGGGTTACACACCTTTCTTCATGGTTTACGGAGCAGAAGCAGTTCTCCCTAGTGACATACGTCATGACTTGCCCTGTGTGGCGGCTTATGTTGAAGCTGATAATGAGAAAGCACGTCAGGACTCACTGGACCTGTTAGATGAGGAGCATGATCTTGCGGCAGCACGTTCGGTGATTTACCAACAAGATCTGCGACGTAATCACAGCCGCCGTGTTAAAACCAGGACTTTTCAAGAAGGCAATCTGGTGCTCCGGCTCATCCAGAATCAGACTGATATGCACAAGTTATCCCCACCTTGGGAAGGGCCTTTTGTGGTCAGAAAAAGTTTGCACAATGGATCATACTACCTTATCGATGTTCGAGAGCACAAAGACTCACGTAAATCGGAGGAGGAGACCAAGCGGCTGTGGAATATAGCTCATCTTCGGCCTTACTATACTTAAGCCATAGGCTCTTTTTTATGTACATAATTATGACAATGTATATATTATGATCAATATAATAAACCGGAGCCTCAGCTAAAGCAGGGTCTCTGTTGTCTTTACATCCAGTATGTTTACATAAGGGCTCCTGTTCATAAACGCGCAGTTCTGCTGATCCGGTTTGTTTAGCCACACATATGAAATCACTAGGGGGCTTGGTCGTATCGGAACCTGAGTTACACCTCTTGATCGGATTAAAGCCAAAGGGAAATCACTAGGGGGCTTGGTTGTATTTACACCATAGCTACACCTCTTGATAGGCTTAAGGCCAAAAGGAAATTATGTGGGGCCAAAGAGAGTGTTGCACCAGCACAACTCAAACATAGGCACCCGCAGAGCACAGCTCACATGTTGCTTAGGGGCTCTTTGCTTCTCAAAGAACAAAGAGTCTGCACCTTTGCAATAGGCTATCAACCCAGGCTTGGAAGCCAGGTGTATTCACCTAAAACCCCGGGTTATCCTGCCTCTTTAAGTAAGCCACTCCGTCCAGGTAAACCTGGTATGACCCGTCGAACGTTTGACAAGTCAATCTCATAGACCCTGAACTTGTCAAAGTTAAAACGATGATTGGTTAAAGATTGAGGTCCATCTTAAAAGGCTTTGAAAAATAGTTTAACTCAATGGCCTGGCAGCCCATGAAAAGCCTCGATTTAGGGCCTGGCAGCCCATGAAAAGCCTCGATTTAGGGCCTGGCAGCCCATGAAAAGCCTCAATTTAGGGCCTGGCAGCCCATGAAAAGCCTTGCATATTCTTCTTGTGTTTTTTTGCAAAGTTTTTCTTTTTTTATATTCATAAGTATTTTCTGATAAACCGGCGTTTATTACAACCCGTCGTGGCTTACAATGCTAAATTGTTTGTACACGTTCAGTTATAATCTGGCGTTCATTGCGCCGGTCTGGTTTTGACTACAAGTCACCAGTAGTATATGGATAAAACTAGTGTTTATCATGACCCAGTACGGTTTTCTCGTAAACCGGCAACCCTGGAAGGAGTCATAAATACTAAAGATTGGTGTCATCATCCTTTTTCGAACAACCATGGGTCAAATAAACGAGGTAACATGTATTCTCTATTTTGTATATCTGGTTGTTTTTAAAAAACAACCTTGGCTCTACACCTAGGCCATATATTTGGGCATCATGACCCGTCCAGCGGTAAACCGCCAGGACCCTTTTTCAATCTCTTATATGCAGGAAGAAGTTAACACATAGCCATTGCGGATTATGCCTATAATAAAAACCCAAAAGCATGGTGAGTTATCAGTATCCAGCAAAAAAAGTATGCTCGATGGCATAACAGACAAAGTGTTTGAGCTAGCCTATTACAAGGCGTTTTTATGCCCACACAAGATGATTGTTTCAGCAAGAATGGTAGGCCACAACGATTTAAACCGGCCTCCGGTTCAGGATTCATCACCGGGATGACTTGAAGATTGCGGGTCATCTTGAGTCGGTGCATCCTCCTCCTCTCTACCCAGTGGCTGGAAGTCAATGGTTGTCCAATCGATTCCAGTTGAAGCTTGGAAAACGGCTTCTTCACTTATAAGGGGGGAAGGATCAATGTCAGGGGCATTATTGTGCTTACGAATTGGCGGAACAAGATCCTCTACATCATGTATCGACGTAGGATATCTTTTCTGATCAACATCATAAACCGACTGATAATGAGACAGATCCGTTTCATCCGCCAATTTGCTCGCTATGGGTCGCATTTCCCTTGTCATCCTTCGGAGATCATCGTTGTTAAATTCTGTACCATCTTCCTTCATGCTGGGGTAGCCTTGGCACATATCTGCCTGTTCAAGATCTGGAATCCATGCCTTGGCCCGGATTAGCGCAGTCAGCGCGCCTGATCTTGAAGCTGATCTTTTGAGTTCATCCAACCGGGCAGGCAACATGGACATCTTCTTGATAGTTTCTTTTATCAGTGTTGGAGGAGGCCTGTTATAAGCAGCAGTGCAGATAGCCCGTTGGGATCCGGAATACAACTGCTCTATCAAGGTGTAGGCTGCCTTCATCTTCATCCGCATGTCAGAGCCCAGATGAGTAATGCGGGTCCCTGTGACATTGCAAGCATCAGTAAACCGGTAATTTATATAGTAGAATGACTTGAAAAATATCAGATGAGGATACTTACCAAATACAGCAGAGGTCATAGCATTTATTTGCCGCTTTAAACCGGTCAGTTCTTCGACCACCGGTTTAAGGGCCGCCTCTGCGTCTTCGGCCTTTTTTTTTACTAAAGGGGCCTTCTCCCTGTCCCAATCTGCACGTTCCTTCTTGAAGTTTTCCTTCAGCTTCTCCATGGCTGTTAAGGCATTGGTCGGTTCCTCTTTGGCTTTAGAATCCTCCGCTTGCTGAGATTTGATATTCTCTTGAAGATCAGCGGTTTGGGAGTCCTTTTTGCTCAGCTCAGCCTATAAAGAACAGACATGTCATCAACAGGTTGTATATATTTGAAGTACCAAGCATATAACAAGTTATGCACTTTGCACTTGGGGGATAATGCCTACTCGCTTCATTCTAGAAAATTATTTCAAGTCCCAAGTGTATAACAAGTTATGCACTTCGCACTTGGGGGCTAATGCACATCTGCTCAAAAGTAATAGTGGTTAAAGTCCCGGTTCACCATGGAAAGGTAAACTGGCCCTTGGGGACTACACAGGCGAAAGTTACGAGGATACAATGCTAAAGTACCGGTTCATTTTTAAAGGATCAACCGACCCTTGGAGGATAAGTATGCAGAAGTATGGTATTATGAAGTCCCGTTTTTTATTACAATCATAAATCGGCCCTTGGGAGCTACTGGAATTGGTACTTACAATTGGACTTAAGAGAGAAAAGTATTTGTACTTACTTCATAACGTTCCTTCATCAAATTCACTAAACCGGTTTCATAGTCATAGTTTGTGTATAGACGGTTCAGAAAACCAGAATGGAGCTCTTGGGCGTTAAGGTGGGCATAGCTTGATAAATCGGTGCTCCACTTGCCTTTCTCCATGGTAGCATGTACTTCTTTGGCACTATGTTTTGCCAGTACAACAGGATGGCTAGGGGAGGTGTGGCCAGCGCTAGTAATGATAACCTCATCTTCCTTGTCGCCAACAGCCTTTTTCTGGAGTTGATAGAATATCAGTAGCCTTAAATGGACTAGAAGGTCCATCATCAGTTCGGACTGGACTTGCCGGTTTATCAGCTTGCATAGTGGTATCAACTTCTGCTAGTTCATCAACATTATGATCTTGAGGGGGCGGTTCATCAAATGTGGCCTCAGTATTTGGACCTTCCGGTTCCGTAGTCGGCTCCGGTTCAATCACCACATGGTCGTCAGACGGGTTATGTTGGGGATATTACTACTGGAGGTAAACCGGCCTTATGTAGCCGGGTTGACTCTTTGAAGATTAGAAGCCCATGAAGATGTAAAGATGTTGGCGCTTTACGGAGGGCCCAAAGGCGGGTTACAGTCTGTAAATGTAAACCGGCCTAGTCATGTAACTTGTATAGTAAGATAGAAAGAGAGAGATCGAACCGGAAACTTTTATAATCCGGCTTCGGGACTCTGTAGCCCGGCGGGCATCAACCTATGTATATAAAGGGACGACCCGGATGCAGTTTATAGAGAACAACAACTCGAGAGCCAGACAAAGCGGATTCGCTCCCTGGCCTTCGAAACCCTAGCAATACCAATCACAACTAGACGTAGGCTTTTACCTTCATCGAAGGGGCCGAACTAGTATAAACTCCCATGTCCCCTTGTCCGGTTTAACCCCTTTAAGCTAACCTGTTGCGATGGCTCCACGACTAAGTCCTTTCATGAGGACATCTGCCGTGACAAACCCACGACAGTTGGCGCCCACCGTGGGGCTATCGCACGATGGTTTTGAGTTCTTGAAGGGCAGCTTCGATGGACTCAAGGGATACGCTGTGGGCCGGATGATGAAGAGTCGCCGCGGCAAGCTCTACATCGACAACGCAGGATGGGGTCCCGAGGCCGATTCAATCGAATACGGGTACCGGGTCCCCTTTGGTGGGATTCACGTCTTCATTGGCAAGATCGGCGAACCGGCCCCCAAGCCGGACATCTGCACCGACATCATCGAAACGGCTCAGCGTGCAAGTTCTTCACCGGTTCAGCCCGAGGCAAGGCACGTTTTCATAGGTGTCGTCCATGGATCGGGGTACGAGGACGGACCGATGTCCGATGGAGAAACCATAGTCTGCTCTGATGACGAGTCTTATGGAGAAACCGAATCGCTTTACCAGTTGCAGGACGGCCGGATTGAGGGAGGATCCGAGGGCAACAGTATTCCGGATTCCCCCGGTCTGCCAAACCGGACCACCATCTTCATGGCTGGCACACCATGGGCGCCTCATTCATCTACCGCTACAGCAATGCTCTCCGGTTCAACGACGGCCACACCAGCGGGGGCAGGAAGCTCGGCACCACCTCTGGCCCAAGTCTTGTCTGATTTGTTTGATGCTCTGGCAACATTGATGTCCGCAGAGGTAGACGCAGCAGCCAGGGATCAGCATGATGCGGAGATTGTAAAAGTGAAAGATCAGATAGCCCAGGCTAAAGCGGCTAGTAGCAAAGAACGCCAGGATGGCTACGGAGCGGGCCGAGTTGGAAGCACAGGCTTACCGGATTAGACTGGATCAGAATGCTTCAGAGGAAGTCATGAGAAGAAGGCACCAATCACGTCTCCCGTCGGTTTATGAGCCGCAGAATCTTTTCAACACGCCAGGTGCAGGAGCCGGGAGTAGGAGCGCCGGTTCAGCCGCGCACGATGGACCTGCCTCGCCAGAACAACATTGTGCCATCAACGCCGCCCGGGCATTATTCCAACCCATTGGACAACATTGTGGCCGCCGCTTCACGCCTAGCGGCCCTCCCAACCGATGGCGAGTCACTAGTTGCAGTGGAAGCGCGTCGGGCCAGGGATCTCCTTCAGACAACACTAAATCAACAGCAAGCATATTCACACAGCCGTGAGAGGATCCATTCCACTCCCCATCCAAGCTGGAGTTATCGCAGACACGTAGAGGACGAACCGGCCGTGTCCAGTAGTGCATGTCGCCGAAATTCGTCACGAGGGAACAACCCGGCTGGGGGAGGTACTAATGCGCAAGATGTTGTGGACCATGGCCACGCACGTCGAGAGGCCGAGTTGACAGCTCAACACGGAGCACGACAGCATACTCCGGTTCACCCCACTGCCTCCATGGAGCCAGGGGCGACGTTCAGTTCCTTAGGGGTACCGTGTTTAACTCCCGCTTTGCGTAATGTGCGACTACCCAAGGATTTCAAGGGACTTCGTAAGGTACCAAATTACACCGCTGATTTGCAGCCAGAGGCGTGGGTGGAGAGCTATGAGATGGCAATGGAGATGTTAGATGTGGATGAAGCGGTGTGTGCTAAATATTTCACCATGTTGTTGGAAGGAACAACTCGCACTTGGTTGAAGAGCTTGCCGACCAACTCTATTGGATCATGGGCCGAACTGAAGCATCAGTTTATCCAGAACTTCAAGGATACGCGTAAGCAGCCAATGTCAATTGTAGATCTGGACGCTTGTGTCCAAGAGGAAGGGGAGTCCACAACCCATTGGGTCAAACGGGTCTCGGCGATTTTGCATTCATCAGATCGTATCAATGCAGACACCGCAGTGTTAACGCTAGAGGGCAATTGCCGGTTCAAACCGTTGAAACAGAAGTTGGGAAGGCTCAAACGTCACTGCAACGACATGTCAACACTCATGGCCGCTTTGGTTAAATATGTCGATTCAGATAATACCAAGGATCCAGATTCAGAGGAGGATAAACCGGAGAAGGGTAAGAAAAACGGCAATGCCAAAGGCCAACAACATAATCCGGCAGGCCATGGAAACGCTGGTAAGCGCAAGGCCGACAGTGGTTTGGACTTTGTCGCAAATACCAACGTGCAGGAGAACGGCCAGCGCCGTAAAGGCAAGAAGCCCCAGAGGGGTGGAGGTCCAGGCAACAGTTTGGAGCGTTTGTTAAATCAGCCCTGTCCAAAGCACCGATCGAAGGATAAACCGGCATCACATCTCTGGAAATATTGTTATATCATGCGGGATTTCAAGAATTCCAATATGTTCCAATATGACAGCGGCCCGCCTGGCAGTTCAGGAGGAGGTTTCCACGGGCCGTGTTATGGAAGTGGTGGTTCTGGTTCAGGGTTTCCAGGCAATCAAACTGGACACGTCAATCAAGGACACCAAGGCAACCAGGGAGGTTACAACCATCAGGGGAGTCAGTAGTAGCAGCAGCAGTCGGGTTATCAGAGCAATCCCAAACAGCTGAACAGCGGGCAATATCATGTCTTCACTACTAGTTGGTGCAAACGTGATCAGAAGCTTCACAAAAGGGCAGTCAACTCTATTGAGCCAGCAGTACCTCAGTATTTACGCTGGTCGGAGCAACCTATTTTGTGGAGTAGAGAGGATCACCCGCCCCGGATTGATAATCCAAGTCATTTGGCATTGGTGGTAGCCCCTCAAGTTGGGGGATACAAGTTTACTAAGGTGCTCATGGATGGGGGAAGTAGTATCAATATTTTGTATTATGATACATTCCGCCGTATGGGGTTGACAGGTAAAGATCTTAAACCGTCGAATACGGTATTTCATGGTGTGGTGCCTGGTAAGTCTGCATATCCTGTTGGTAAGATAGCTCTGGAGGTAGCTTTTGGAGATGACTACGATTCAAGGTCAGAAACATTAACATTTGAGGTAGTGAAGATCAAAAGTCCGTACCATGCCTTGTTTGGGCGGCCGGTTTATGCTAAGTTTATGGCAAGGCCATGTTATGTTTACCTATAGCTTAAAATGCCAGGTCATAAGGGGACTATCACAGTACATGGAAGTAGAAAGATTGCTTTAGAGTGTGAAGAAGGCGATACGGCTTATGCTGAGTCGGTTTGTGCCACGGAGGAGTTAAAATTCTATAAGGAGCAAGTTGATGTGGCAGACATGACCTCCTTAAAAAAGCCAACTACGGAACATGATCCAACATTGAAGTTCAAATCAGCTACAAACACTAAAATGGTTGACTTTGTCCCTGGCGATTCATCCAAATAGTTCAGCATCAGCGCTAACCTGGATCCCAAATAGGAAAGCGCGCTCATCGAGTTCATCCGTGAGAATCGGGACATCTTTGCATGGAAACCTTCTGACATGCCAGGTGTACCGAGAGAACTCGCTGAGCACACACTCAACATTGATCCTAAATTCAAACCGTTCCGACAGTTCCTCCACCGTTTCAATGAGGAAAGACGCAAGGCTACAGGTGAAGAGGTAGCCCGTTTGTTGGATGCTGGGTTTATTGTGGAAGTTTTTCATCCAGAGTGGTTAGCCAATCCGGTGCTGGTTCTTAAGAAAAACGGCACTTGGCGCATGTGTGTGGACTACACAGATTTAAACAAGGCTTGCCCTGCAGACCCCTTTGCTCTCCCTCGCATTGATCAGATAATTGATGCTACGGTGGGTTGTGACCGTTTGTGTTTTTTGGATGCTCACTCTGGTTATCATTAGATCAAAATGGCAGTTAAGGACCAGGAGAAGACAGCCTTTATAACTCCCTTTGGAGCCTTCTGCTATGCTTCCATGCCCTTTGGACTCAAGAGTGCCCAGGCAACTTACCAGCGATGTGTTCAGAATTGCCTTCATAAGAAAATTGGGTGCAATGTTCATGCGTATGTGGATGATATTGTGGTTAAATCCAGAAAGGAGGGGACATTGATAGATGATCTACGGGAATCCTTTGACAATCTCCGGGTTTAGAAGATGATGCTCAATCCGGAGAAGTCTGTTCTCGGTGTCCCGGCAGGCAGGCTCTTAGGCTTTCTGGTTTCAAACAGAGGCATTGAGGCTAATCCAGAAAAGATTGCAGCAATTACGTCCTTGGCTAAACCGACGTGTATTAACGATGTGCAACGTCTGGCCGACCGGATTACAGCCTTGAGCCGGTTGATCAGCTGCCTTGGAGAGAAGGCCATCCCCTTATATCAGATGCTCAAGAAAACAGATAACTTTGTCTGGAGTGAAGCAGCTGATAAGGCGTTTGAAGATCTGAAGAGGCAGCTAGTGGAACCGCCCGTGCTGGTAGCACCGATCATAAAGAGCCATTATTATTATATGTGGCTACTAATGCCTGGGTTGGCAGCGTAGCCATTGTGGTAGAGCGCAAGGAGCCTGGCAAAGAGTATCCGGTTTAACAGCTGGTTTATTATATCAGTGAGGTGCTCATTGAGTCAAAGCAGAGGTATCCACACTGGCAGAAACTGGTGTATGGGGTGTTTATGGCAAGCCGGAAGCTCAAACACTATTTTAAGGGCCATCCTATCACAGTGGTCAGTTCAGCCCCTCTGGGTGACATCATTCAAAACAGAGAGGCAACTGGACGGATTGCCAAGTGGGCCATTGAGCTTGAACCTCACGGGCTCAAATATATACCCCGCACAGTGATCAAGTCCCAGGCACTTGTAGATTTCATCAACGATTGGACAGAGTTACAGGCACCTGAGGAGAAACCAGATAATACGTATTGGACTATTCATTTTGATGGATCCAGACAGTTAGAGGGTTCGGGGGTTGGAGTCGTATTAACTTCCCCAAGAGGTGACAAGTTTTGTTATGTCCTCCGTTTAATGTTCCCTTGTACTAACAATGCAGCTGAATATGAGGCTTTACTCCACGGTCTTCGGATGGCTAAAGAGATGAATTTGAGCTGGGTCAAGTGCTTCGGCGATTCAGATCTAGTGGCTCAGCAAGTGTCTGGCACTTGGGATTCTAAGGACCCACTCATGGCTGCATATCGACGAGAGGTGGATGCAGTGGCTGGTCACTTTAAAGGTTATCAGGTGGACCATATAGACCGGAGGAAGAATGAAGTAGTGGACGCTTTAAGTCGTCTTGGTTCCCAACGTAAACCGGTTCCGCCCAATGTCTTTCTTGATGTATTGCACAGTCTGTCAGTCAAAATACCAACCGAAGAAGATTTGGCTATTCCTGATCCGGAGGTTCAGTTGGTGGCAGCTCTGCATGCCATACCGGATTGGACGATCCCATATCTGGATTACATGAACTGGGGCGAGTTACCAGCTAAGGAAACGTTGGCTCCACAGATAATCCAGCGGTCCAAGTCCATGACCATACTCAATGGGGAGTTACATCGTTACAGTGTTTCAGGAGCAATTCAGCGATGCGTTTCTCCTCAAGAAGGTTGTGAGATTTTGCGAGAAATTCATGAAGGGGATTGCGGTCACCATGCCGGTTCAAAGTCGTTGGTTGCCAAAGCTTTTCGCCACTGTTTTTACTGGTTGACGGCGCATGCTGATGCGGAGGATTTAGTCAAAAGATGTGATGGATGTCAAAAGTTTGCCCGCCGTGTGCACGTTTCGGCTCAAGAGTTGCAGATGATTCCAATTACGTGGCCGTTTACAACTTGGGGGCTGGATATGGTTGGACCCTTCAAGCGCTCCAAGGACAAGAAGACCCATCTATTAGTAGCAGTTGATAAATTCACTAAATGGGTAGAGGCAGAGCCAGTCAGCAAGTATGATGCAGCCACGGCGGTTCAATTCATCAAAAAGGTGATATTCTGGTTTGGCTTTCCACATAGCATTATAACAGACAATGGTACTAACTTATCAAAAGGGGAGACGGAAGAATTCTGTCAACGTGAGCACATCCGGCTTGATCTAGCATCAGTGGCTCACCCCCAATCTAATGGTCAAGCGGAAAGGGCAAATCAAGAAATTCTACGGGGTATCAAACCAAGGCTTATGCTTCCCTTAAAGCGGACGCCGGGTTGTTGGGTCAAGGACCTACCTTCTGTGTTATGGAGCATCAACACCACACACAATAGTTCTATGGGTTACACGCCTTTCTTCATGGTTTATGGAGCGGAGGCGGTTCTTCCTAGTGACATCCGTCACGATTCTCCCCGTGTGGTAGCTTATGTTGAAGCTGATAATGGGAAGGCACGTCAGGATTCTCTGGACCTGTTGGATGAAGAGCGGGATCTTGCAGCACCATGTTCGGCGATTTATCAACAAGATCTTCGATGTTATCACAGCCGTCGGGTTAAAACTAGAACCTTTCAAGAAGGTGATTTGGTGCTCCGGCTCATCCAGGATCAGACTGATATGCACAAGTTATCCCCCCTTGGGAAGGACCCTTTGTGGTCAGCAAAAATCTGCACAACGGATCCTACTACCTCATTGATGTTCGAGAGCATGAAGACTCACATCAATCGGAGGAGGAGACAAAGCGGCCATGGAACGTAGCTCTCCTTTGGCCTTACTATACTTGAAGCCATAGGCTCTTCACCTGTACATCTTTATGACAGTGTATATACCATATAATAAACCAGAGCCTCCATTATAAGCGGGGTATCTGTTCTTTCTTATATCATATGTGTGCTTTTACAAGTTAACGGTCAAAGCGGAGTCTTTGTTAAACCGGCTTTAGCAGCTGCATAAAGATAAAGAAAATCACTAGGGGGCTTGGTCATGTTTGAACCACAGCTACACATCTTGATAGGCATTTCAACCACATAAGGAAAAATTTGTGGAGCCAAAGAGGGTATTGTACACAGTACAGACTCAAACATAGGCACACGCTGAGCATCGCTCACAAAGTTACTTGGGGGCTCTTTTTTGCAAAGCAACAAAGAGTTTGAAAGGACCCTCGTAATTGGCTATCAAGCCACGGCTTGGAAGCCTGGTGTATTCACCTAAAACCACGGGTTAACCTGCCTTCATCAAGTAAGCCACTCCTATCCAGGTAATCCTGGCATGACCCATCGAACGTTTGACAAGTCAATCTTTTACAGACCCTAAACTTGTCACAGTTAAAACGATGATTGGTTAATTGGAGGCCCATCTTAAAAGGCTTTGTTAAATGGTTTAACTCAGAGGCCTGGCAGCCCATGAAAAGCCTCGATTTGGAGCCTGGCAGCTTGTAAAAGGCTTCGCATACTTTCCTATTTGAATTTTGTTTGTTGACAATCATAAGTATTTTTTTTTGATAAACCGGCGTCCTTGACCCGGCTTGCTTTCCAACCACCAGTTGTTGGCACATGATCAATTATAAACCGGTGGTCATTGACTCGGTCTGGTTTAACTAAATCACCAGTGTTATAAAGAAAATCCGGTAGTTATACCAGTCCGGTTTAATAGATAGACCGACATTATGAAGATGAAATTACCAAACGTATCGGGTTGGTGTTAAACACCTTTGCTGTATACACGTTTGGTCAATCAATGAGGTATGTTCTGTACATTATTTTTTGTACAAACACTTGATTATTCAGCTAAAGTACTATATACTTCTTAGATATCATGACATGTTTAGCGGTAAACCGCTAGACACTTTTAAGTTTTTTGGACCCAGGAAGGCAAGTCATCATAGGCTATGCATAAAATATACCCTGATGGGCGGCACAGATTGTCACAAAACATTATGAAACATGCTTGATGGCATGGCAGATAAACAAAGTTTCAGCTATCCTATTACATGAAGCTTCAAAGCGGTTCAAACAGTGCCATTGTTTTTCACAGTAGCCATATAAACCGGCGACCGGATCAGGACTCTTCATCACGACGGTTTGATGGTTGCGGATCATTTGGTGTTGGAACTTCTTCATCCCTCCCCAGCCGCTGGAAATCAGACGTTGACCAGTCGATTCCGGTTAAAGCTTGGAACACTGCCTCCCCATGGATCAGATCAGAAGGGTTAATATCAGGGGCATAAGTGTGCTTACGAATCGGAGGCACAAGTTCTTCGACTTCATGGATATCAGCCGGCTGTCTTTTCCCTTCTGCATCATAAAACGGTTGAAAATGGGACAAATCGGTGTCCTCGGCCAATTTGCTGGCTGCTGGCCGCATCTGTTTGGTCAGCCACCGAAGATCATCATTGTCAAAGTTTGAACCGTCTTCTTTAATGCCTGGATATCCTTTAATCATATCCTCCGCTTCAAGGTATGGAATCCAGGCCTTGGCTCAAATAAGGGCGGTTAATGCTCCTGCTCTTGCAGTGGCTCTTTTCAACTCGACAATACGCGCCGGTAACATGCCCAGCTTCTCAAGGGTCTCCTTAATCAATGTTGGCGCAATTTTGTTATAAGCCGCGGTACTAATGGCTCACTGAGATCTAGAGTATAGCTGCTCAACCAATGTATATGCCGCTTTGAGCTTCATCCGCATATCTGCACCAAGATGAGTGATCCGAGTTCCTGCCAAAGATTTTATCAACATTTTGGTCAGTTTTAAGATTCATTGACTGGTGCAACATACATAAGTAGACACTTACCAAAGATAGCAGAGGTCATAGCGTTGATTTGGTGCTTCAAACCGGCTAGTTCTTCAACCACCGGTTTCAGAGCTTCCTCGGCATCTACAGCTCTTTTGGTCAAACTGGCTTTTTTGGTTTCCCATTCAGCACGATCTCGGTTGAAGGATTCTTTCAATTTTTCCATTCCAGCCAAGGCCTGCGTCAGCTCCTCTTTGGCTTTTGCAGCTTCGGCTTGTTGGGACTTCACATTTTCTTGCAAGTTAGAGTTTTGGGCATCTTTGCTTCTCAGTTCAGCCTGCAACATTGAAGGTATATTCAACAAAACAACATATTTATGCACAAAGTATAAAGCATATAACAAGTTATCCACTTCATACTTGGGGGCTAATGCCTATTTGCTCTCAAATACTACCCTCTATACAAGTCTCCAAAACAATGCAAGCATTATCCTTGACACTTGGGGGCTAATGTATGTTTGTTCTAAACCGGCGGTGTGGATTAAAAGCCGGATTAACTTGCCAAGTTAAACCGTCCTTTGGGGGTTATGCTGCAGAATGTTATCTAATTCTTTTTCAAATATGAGTCTTATCTATGATTGAGGACACGCCTTTGCAAGGATCAATGATGGGATGCTTGAAGTGTTACAAAGACCCGGTTTATGATTAACAATCATAAAACGGCTCTTGGAGGCTACTTGGAATAGTATTTCAGCTATAAATCAATGTACAAGGGAGAAGCATTTACCTCATATCATTCTTTCATCAAATTCACCAAACCGGCTTCATAATCCCGATTTGAGTGCAGACGGTTCAAGAAGCCAGAATGAAGCTCATCAGCGTTAAGATGAGCATAGTTTGATAAGTCGCTGCTCCATTTACCTTTATCCCTGACAATTTTCTCTTCTTTGGCACTATGTTGAGCCAAAATGACGGGATGACCAGGAGAGCTATGGCCTGTTCCAGTAATAATAACGTCATCACCTTGGCCTTCAAGATTTTTGGTGGATGATGATGGAATTTCAGTGTCTTTCATTGGATTAGCCCGGTTTGGTTCTGCCGGATCAGTATCAGGGGCGGCAGGCTCAGCATCTGTTGGTTCGTCAATATGTTGGCCATCAAGGGGCGGATCATCAAAAGTTGTTTTAGGATGGAGGCCTTCCGGTTCACCAGTCTGCTCCGGTTCACCTCTTGGTTCTTCTTCTTCAGCAACAGGGTCTTATGGCGGATTGGTGACCTGAGTTTTCTTGCTAGGTCTCGCCTTGGCCCTGCAAACAAAATAAAAAAGGATTAACATCCTGTTTAAAAGATGTAAGGCGCATTGAAAGGAAAGGTTTTTTCATAACTTACCCGACCATAGTTTTCAAAGGGGGGAGTTGAGTTGCTGTCGATTCACCAGAAGAGGAAGGAGGTGTCACCTGATAATTTGAATCGGACAGATTAAGAGGCTGTCTGAAATAACCTGCCTTGGGGTAAGAATGGTTAGAAGTAGGAGAGACCTCAGTCCGGCGCTTCCGAACTGGAGTATCAGGTAAACCGGTAGAGGTGACCTGTTGGCCACTATGCCGGGTTGTCCGGCGAGCTTCATGCTGTTGAGTCTTCAAAATAAATGTTGGATTCAAGTGAGCAAGAGGATGAGAAAAGCTTGCTTTCCGGATTGCTTGGCGAGTTTTTTGTGTTGGCATAGAGTCTGAACCAGAGGAATGGGTAATTACCTCTACGTCATCAGCCTGACTAGCTTCTGCCTCCTCCTGAGGAAGATCATTATTAACAAGATGCATAAAAAGAGAGCCAAGTGAGTCAAGTTCTACCTCAACTTCTGGGTCATCAGTATCATCATCAAGTTCCATATTAATCCGGTCAGCTGTTTTCCGCTTTGACGTCCGTTTTACGGCTTTGGTCTTCGGGCGGGTTGGTTTGACCACTTTGTCTCTACTTGGCTTTGCCGCTTTCTCTATGGATTTCCGTTTCCAGAAAGGGCCATCACCCTATATATATACAAAGAAGAAGGGTTACAGCTTATATAACTTAAAGATATTAGAGATGAAGAGGAAGTGTAATGCTTACAGCAGGCGGTTTGTTCTTGGTATAGAAAGGACTCAGACCGGTTTGACTACAGACCAGTTCTGATTCATTCAGAATTTTCTTTACACCTTCGATAACTTCTTCCTTAGATAATTGGATATTGCAGTGGCATTGAGGATCGTCAACTTCGCCGGTATATTCGCACATTAAACGGGGACGCCAGCTTAGCGACAAGATACTCCAGGATATCCAACAGCGCAAAAAATCCACGCCCGTTAAACCGTTTGCCATAAAGGCCCGGAGCTTGGCGATTTGAGGAGCGTATTTTGCCCTTTCTGAAGAGCTCAAGCATTGTGGCATTGGGTGAGTATTGGATAATCTATGATCACGGAAGCCGGGGAGGGGATTTTCATCCTCAGGCGAAGTGTCTCTGCAATAGAACCATGTTTGGTTCCATTCCTTTGGGTGGCTATGGTGTTTGGCATGAGGAAATTCCACTTCTTTCCGCTTTTGAATCGAGACACCACCAAGATCTGTGTTCGGGCCATTCACAAACTCTGTGCACCGGTTTAAGTGAAAGAAATCCCGGAACAATTCTGCAGTTGGTTCTTCTTGTAAATAGGCTTCACAGAAGACTTGGAAATTACATAAGTTGGAGACTGAGTTGGGACCAATATCTTGTGGATGCAGTTGGAAGCTGGCAAGTACATCTCGATAGAATTTTGACCCTGGCGGTTTGAAACCACGGCCTATATGGTCAACAAATATTACCACCTCGCCTTGTCTTGGGGTTGGAGGATTCTCTGTTCCTGGAACTCGCCATTTGATCTCAGTTTTCTTAGGCAGAGAGCCGATGCTAACCATCTCATTTAATTGATCCTCAGTAACCCGGGAACGAGCCCAGTTGCAAGCAGTGAATTGTTTGGCCATTGCAAAGCGAACAAACTGAAAATGAAAGGCCGGTTTATAAATTACGCATGATTATACACAAGAGACAAGGGAGTAAGAAACATGCTGATATGGTAAATGGTACAATCCAGAGACTAGTATAATGAGAGAGAAAGGTAATGCTAGCACATGGTTGATCAGACACTGTTAAAACGGAGCATAATTGTGAAGGTAACATGCTCTTCCGGTTTATCAGAGGGCTAATGGCATAGACTATTTATACAATGCTAAACCGCTTATATTGGTGCGAGGAGAAACGGATCTCACAGGAGCATAGAAACAGATCTCACAGTGATGTATAAAACTTTTGGATCTAAAGCTAAGACAGAAAAGCAAAAATAATTAGATCTTGAAGGGGTGCAGAACTGAAGCAATTTTTGACAGACTGGATCAGTTCGTTGCGCATAAGGATTTGTGATGACCATGGTAGGTAAGCTACGGCAAGTGATGCATCAAGCATGAAGTGTCCATCTATTAAAAGGAAGAACACGGAAGAATAGCACTGATGAACTTCGGAAGAACTGCGAATAATGTCGAAACCCTAGAACAGATCTATGGTGAAAGAAGCAGAGAACTTACCGGAGCTGGTGAGGAAGCGGAAGGGCGCCGCAGTATTCTGGTGCGTTCAGGGTGATGCAGCGGCCAAGGTCGGAGCAGAGGCGACGGTCGACGGTGGCGGCGGAGCTCTAGAGGCTGAGCGGCGCGAGGAAGACGACGCGAAGAGGCATGGGGGGAAACGGTGAAAATGACCCCTCGGCCCTATTTATAAGGCGAAGTGATAAAATTGCAAGTACGGGAATCGAGGAGCCCAAAAACTGGATAAGTTAATAAAGGTGTCGCCTCGATGACTGGATATATATTAAATGAAGGAAATCTCTGACATCAACGGATGGATGACGTCACGGCGGTTTATTGTAATTTTGAAGTATGACGTCACGGTGGTTTACAAGATCAAAAATGAAGATAAGAGAGAAGATTTTTTCTAAAGTGTGGAAGATTGACATGAACAAGTTCAAACCAATATGGGGCCTAATGTTGGGGATATTACTACTGGAGGTAAACCGGCCTTATGTAGCTGGGTTGACTCTTTGAAGATTAGAAGCCCATGAAGATGTAAAGATGCTGACGCTTTACGGAGGGCCCAAAGGCGGGTTACAGTCTGTAAATGTAAACCGGCCTAGTCATGTAACTTCTATAGTAAGATAGAAAGAGAGAGGCCGAACCGGAAACGTTTATAATCCGGCTTCGGGACTCTATAGCCCGGCGGGCGTCATCCTATGTATATAAAGGGACGACCCGGCCGCGGTTTAGAGAGAACAACAACTCGAGAGCGAGACAAAGCGGATTCGCTCCCTGACCTTCGAAACCCTAGCAATACCAATCACAACTAGACTTTGTCTTTTACCTTCATCGAAGGGGCCGAACTAGTATAAACTCCCGTGTCTCCTTGTCCGGTTTAACCCCTTTAAGCTAACCTGTTGCGATGGCTCCACAACTAAGTCCATTCACGAGGACATCTGCCGTGACAAACCCACGACAGGTTATTCACCCGAGCCTTCTTACTGGGTCTAGCCTTGGCTCAAAAAAGAACAGATGCAAAGGTTAGCATAGCATACAAAGTGTAAAGCATCAAAAGATTGAGTTGAAATACTTACCCAGCAATGGTCTTAAGAGGAGGGAGTTGTGTGGTCGTCGATTCACCAGATGATGAAGGAGGTGTTACCTGATAATTCAAATCGGACGGATTAAGAGGTTGTCGAAAATAGCATGCCTTGGGATAAGAAGTGTCAGAAGTGGGTGAGACCTCAGGTCGGCGTTTTCGAACCGGGGTGTTCGATAAACCGGTCGAAGTGACCGTTTGGCCACTGTGCTGGGTTGTGCGGCGAGCCTCGTGCTGCTGCTTCTTCAAAAGAAATTTTGGATCCAAGTGAGCAAGAGTGTGAGAAAATCTTACTTTCCGGACTGCTTGACGGATTTTTTGTGTTGGCACAGGGTCTGAACCAGAGGAAAGGATAATTACCTCTACATCGTCAGCTTGGCTGCCCTCAGCGTCCTCCTGTAAATATGATTGTCAATGAGGTGCATGAAAAGTGAACCAAGAGAATCAAGTTCTACCTCTGCTTCCGGTTCATCAGGGTCGTCATCAAGTTCTAAACCGATTGGTTCAGTTGCCTTCCTCTTGGAAGATTTCTTAACAACCTTCATTTTTTGATGACGAGCCTTAACTGTTTTCTCCTGAGGTTTCTTTTTCCAGAACGGGTCATCACCCTGTTTAAAAGATGGGCAGAGGGTATTAAAAGTTGCACAGTTCAAAAATATCAGGTGTAAAGCGGAAGCAAAACAATTCTTACAGCGGGCAGTTTGTTCTGTGTGTAAAAGGGACTTAACCCGGTCTTGCTACACATAGCTTCCGGTTCATTCAGCATTTTCTTGATAGAATCAATAACTTCATCATCTATTAGCTGAATCTCAATATGACGTTGGGAGTCTTTTACGTCACCGGTGTACTCGCACATTAAACCGGAGCGGCGACTTCACGGCAAGATACTCCAGGTTATCCGGCAACGAACGAAGTCCACACCTGTTAAACCGTTGGCCATGAAAGTTCTAAGCTTGGCGATTTGTGGTGCATACGAGACCCATTCCTTGGCACTTAGTCTTGCGGAAGCGGATGAGTATTGGCAAGTCGGTGATCACGGTAACCTGGCAGATGGTTCTCATCTTCAGGAGAGGTGTCCTTGCAATAGAACCACGTTTGATTCCACTCCTTTGGGTGACTGTGAAGTTTGGCGTGAGGAAAGCTAACATCCTTCCTTTTCTGAATGGAGATGCCACCGAGTTCATTATTTGGCCCGTCTACGAATTCAATGCGACGGTTTAAGTGGAAGAAATCCCGGAACAGCCCGACAGTCGGTTCTTCTTGTAGATAGGCTTCACAAAACACCTGAAAGTTGCAGATATTGGATACATAGTTTGTCCAATATCTTGAGGGTGGATCTGAAAGCTGGCAAGTACAACCCGAAAAAACTTGGATCCAGGCGGTTTAAAACCACGACCCATATGATCAGCAAACACTACTACTTCACCATCTCTCGGGGTTGGAGGATTTTCCGGACCAGGAACTCGCCACCGGATTTCATTCTTCTTCGGTAAGGTACCAATTTTGATACATCCGTTTAGTTGCTCCTTAGTAACCTGGGGAGGGGCCCAGTTACAGGAATATAATTGTTTGGCCATTGCAAGTGAAGAGCTAGAAAGGAATAATGCCGGTTTATGATTCATTAATGACAATGCATAAAGTACAACAGGTTGAGGAAAAAGGAATTCAAGCATGTAAAATTGATAAACTGGAGGAAGTGGTAAACTGCCTACGACAGAGTGTATATAAGTGGTAAAGCGATGAACGGTTTACAAGGGGACTAATGGCATATGACAGATTATTTTCTACAGAGATAAACCGCCTGTGCAGGTAAAGAAGGTACAGATCTGAAGAAAAACTGGCTAAGTGAAGAAAAATAGGTTTCACATAATCACGTTCGTGTTTTGGATCTACTACAAGCCAGGAAAAGAAAAAGATTTAGACCTATAAAAGGTTGGTCCTGGAGCAGTTCATTAAGGAACAGATCAAAGTTTTTATGCGTATAAAAACTTTCTTTGATAACCAAGAAAGGGAGCACTAGAGCTATCGCACAGAGCGTATCAAGCCTAAGGTCTACTGTCTAGGGACTGACGAAGAACAAGAGAGGAACGCCATGAACCTATAGGAACCCTAAAATGGATCTACAGAGGAAGGAGGGAAGGACTTACTACGACTGCAGAAGCAGCGGAGGTGCGCTGCGGTTCTCTGGTGCGAACAGGTTGATGCAGCGGCCGACGGTGAGGCAGAGGCGAGGCTTGACGATGGCGGCGGCGCTCGGGTGTAGAGACGTTGCGAGGAAGAAGAAGGGATGAAGAGGCAATGGAAGGAAAAGGAAGGGGTCCTCCGCCTTATTTATAAGGACAAAGAGATAAGCGGCAGGCGCGGGAATCGAGGAGCACAAAAATGGATAGATAACGAGATTGTTGCCTCGATTGTTGGATGCTCATTAATAAAAGGGGTATCTTCAGCTTTAATTGAACAGGTGATGTCATGGCGGTTTACTACAAATCCGGAGGATGACGTCAGGGTGGTTTACAAGATCTATGCAAAGGTGCAAGGGGAGGAATTTTTCTAAGTGTTGAAGATTGACATGAACAAGTTCAAATCAATCTGGGGCCTAATGTTGGGGATATTATTACTGGACATAAACCGGCTAGGAGTGGCCGGGTTAACTCTATGAGGATTAGAAGCCCAGGAAGACAAAGGATGGTGGCGCTTTATGAAGGCCTAAGTCCCAAAGGCGGGTTAAGGCTTGTAGACATAAACCGTCATTATCCTGTAACTTGTATTGTAAGATAGGAGGAATATAGACCGAGTTGGACACGTTGATGATCCGGCCTCGGGACTCTGTAAACCGACGGGCGTCGACCTATGTATATAAAGGGGCGACCCGGCGGCGGATTAGGGAGAACACACAACAACCCAAGTGCCGGGGCTGCTAGATCCACGGGCACCTATGGGACCATCGGACCGGGTCCCTTTCGGTTCGGCAGGGGCGGAGGTCGCGCAAAGAGCAGATTGAGGCGAAGCACGCGGGCGATTTACCCAGGTTTGGGCCGCACGGATGCGTAAAACCCTACTCCTGCTTTGTGGTGTCGTATTGATTTCTAGCTCGGGAGTGCGGAGTGCTACAGTACACACCGGCGGCTAGCAAGACCGGGCGTGAGTGGACGAAGTGGCTAACCTCCCCTCTCGTTGCACTCGGGCCCCCTTTTATATGCTCAAGGGGTTACCGACATAGCAACGGAGGTAAAGGGCAAAAATGGAAAGGTGCTTGTGGTAGGTACAACTACCTGCTACAGTGTTATCATACCTAACCCTGGCGGCAGGGGACAAGGGCATTAATTGCCCGTCTGTGTCGCCTATACAGTACCGAAAGGGACCGCTAGGGACGCCACCGTTTGCCACGGTGGTTATCTTGTCAGCAACTGCTTGCCACCTCGCACCCCTAGCTGCACGGCCCCCTGCCACGTGTGCTCCGGAGGGCCCTAGAGCGACACGTTGGCAGGTGTGCTGGAGCGTGGGCACGAAGTGGGGTTTCCCGCGGCAAGCTCCTTGCTGCGGTCGTCGTCTTGGCATGTCTGGGAGCTTGTAGCTCACCGGGCCTTGCCGGGACGCGAGGCGCGTCACAGTAAGTTTTCTTGGTATGCCTTGAGTGGCCTTCCCGGCAAGCTCCTCTTGCCGGGGTCTTGTTTCCTTCCCGGCCAGCTTCTCTTGCCGGGGCCTTGGTTGGCCTTCCCGGCAAGCTCCTCTTGCCGGGGCCTTGTTTTGAGTACTTTGTTCTTGAATGGTCTTCAAAGTAGCCGCGGAGGGTCTTGGCGGCCACCCGGCAAGCCTTGCCGCGGGATGCTGCGACTGCCCGTGCACAAGTTTGGGATACTAGGGTACCCCTACTCTAGTACACCGACAGGAGCCCCCGGGCCTGGGCCAGACACGGTGCCTAGCACTGTTGGGCCAGGCCCAAAACAGTGCACGGGCACGCGCGGCCTAGGTCACGCCGCACATCTCTCCGCTTCTACCGCGCACGCCCGGAACGGCACACGTCGAATGTGGCGTCGCGGGCGAGATCGTGGGTGGTTTTTTTATTCGGAAACGCGGAACGTCCGCCCCCCTCCCCTTTTATAAGCAGAGGAAATGGGGGCGGTTCGCACATTCGCCCGTTGCTGTTTCCAATCTCAGAAACCTCCGCCGCTCCCTCGCCTTCCCAGAGCAGAGAGAGAGAGCAGCGCCCCGCTCCCCATCGCCGCCAGCATCACCAACGCCGTCGGCCTCCTCCACTGCTTCCGCCATGGCTCTGAAAGCCGACAAGGGGAAGGCCGTGAAGTCGACCGAGGCGCAGTGGCTCGCGACGCTGCGGAAGGAGCGGGCAGTCTTCCCCCCCAAGCTTTCCGCGAAGGAGCTGAAGGAGAAGTACTACCTCTTCTGGTCGGCGGAGACGCGCGCGCATCCGCGCACAAAGGTATTCCCCGCCATCGCTTGGAAGAAGGCTCCGAACGGATACCCCTTTTTTGCTCTGTTCTTCTACTGCGGGCTCTGTCCGCCCTTCTCAGATTTCTTCTGCGATATCATGAATGCGTACGGGTTCCATCTCCTTGACTTCACTCCCAACGCCGTCCTGACAATGGCAGTTTTCGCACACCTTTGCGAAAACTTTGTCGGGGTCCTTCCCAACGTAGCCCTCTTCCGCCACTTCTTCATACCCCGAGTAGAAAGAGGAGAGCCTCTATCCGGCGGGATTGCCTGGATCTCAAGGTCCGGCATGAAGGAGACCTATCTGGATGGAGAGTTCCGCGGCAAGTGGGAGGAGTGGAGAGCGGATTGGTGCTAGATTGACGATGAGGATCCGCAGCCATTCACCTCCCAGCACAAAGCCCCAGTAGCTCTCGGCGGCGATTGGAGTGACATGGCTCCAGAGGACGCCAGGCTGAAGATTGCCGTCACCAGGATCCTGCGCCTGAGGTTTGCCGGGCTTACTGTTGGCGCTGTTGGTGCAGACTTCCTTCGCCGCCGCATCGCCCCCTTGCAAGAACGGGGGAGGCCCACTTGGGAGTTCAAGAACGCGGCAGACATCATGAGGCTGCGGCCAGGCCTCAATTACAACTTCACAGTCCTGGAACTCGATGCGATGCTGCAGGAGCTATTCAGATATGACCCCCAGCATCCCGAGGTGTTCAGGTTGCCGGGGGGCGTCGTGCCTTTGTGCAACAATTCCGAGCTCGACCGCATCCGCGCAATGATGCCGGAGTGCGACTCGCATGGAATTGTGCCAACTTAGCAGGAACCCGCCGACGAGGTCGTGCAGCAGTTCTTCGACGACTTGGTGGAAGTGCCAATCCGTCTCGACGAGAAGGACGGCCTCACCCGCGACACCACGGATGCGGAGTTGGCGCTCATCGCCACCAGGATGGAGGAGGCAGCGGCAGCCGCAGCCGCGGGCGAGTTCGGTTTTACTGTGGAGGAGGCTGATGCAGCGGAAGTGGCAAGCCATGCCGAGCGAGGGGACGCCGCCGGCAAGAAGGAGCTTGTCAGGCGTGACGCCGAGCCGAGCAAGCCCGCCGGGGACACGAGCGGCTCGTTGGAAATCAACTCTTCTTCCTCCTCGCCTTCAGGCAGCTTGCCACAAGCAGGGCCTCCACCCCCGCCAAGAAGGTGTCTCCGCAAGGCTTGTGATGTGGCGGAGCGGCAAGCGGGCTGACAGTCGCCGCGCCGCGTGACACGCTCGACCACGGCAGACACCACTGCCGCGGGAGCGCCTCGTGCTACGACGACAACTGGAGCGGAGTCTAGCCGGACCACCGCTTCAGTCCCTGCCGCTACTCGCGCCGTGCCAACAGCCGGAGCGGGGTTGTCTCAGGCCGCCGCCACTGCTCCCTCCAAGCGGCCAAGGGAAGCTTCTCCTCCGCCTCATTGCGCCGGGCGCACGCCGAGCTTCGACTTTTCCGCGTTAAGCTCCGACGAGGAAGAGGAAGAAGAGTAAGCTTCTCTTGTTGTACTTGCATTTCTTCAACTCTTGCTGTTGGTCTTGTATCTCATTTGCTTTGCTCCGAATTTGTTCCTTCTTAGGACTCTGGCCCAGAGAGCGGCAAAGAGAGCCAAGGCCCCGGTGATCGTTGTCGAGGACCAGCCCACTGCGACAGCAGGTGGCGCGCCCGAGACAAGCTTGCCGGACCTGGCGACTTTCCTCCATGGCAGCCCCCAGCGTAAGTGTGTGAATTATTTTCCGCGGCGAGGCGTGCATGGGTACTTGTCTTTGCTGATATCTACTTGTTGACTTATGTAGGAGCCGAGCAGCTCCACCAGGAGCCAGGGGAGAATCCCCCGACAAGGGAGAATTCTCCGACAAGGGAAGGCTCTCCGTCAAGGGAGAGGTCTCCGGCTAGGGAGGGATCTCCGGCGAGGGACAACGCCAGTAGCCCCCCGACGGCGGAGACCACGAATGCAGGTACTCCTCTCGCTTCGAATCTTCCCTTGGGTTCTTCTCTTGGTCTTCATGAGTTTTTGCTGGATTTTGCTTGACTCTTCCCCCTCTTTCCGGCCGACAGATCCACCCGCTGCGGAGTAGATGGAAGCCGAGGTCGCTGCTGACGAGGCAACCGGTGGTGGCGACGCCGCCGGTGCAGAGGCCGCCAAGGCAGACGCCGCGGCAACCGGCGAGGGGTCCGGCGATCGTACTGACGGCCCTGAGGCCGCAGGAGCGCCAGGCGCTACACCGACCACCGACCCGTCCGCCGCTGCCGCCGCACCAGGCTCCGGAGAGCCCCAGCCAGGCGTCTACCTGAAGGCCGGCGACGACGTCTTCATCAATCTTCCCTGGGCATCAAGCTCCAGAGCGCCGGTCGAGGGGGAGGTCTTCGACGGAGAAGTGCTCGCCTCCGCGGGGCTGAAGCTGGTCGACGAGCCAAGCGGCAGCAGCAACGAGCCTAAAGAAGAGCGGCTGCTACGCAGGTTGATGTCGCTCTACCGCACGCGACAAGCCAAGATGGAGTCCCGCGAGGCGCTCATCGCGAAGGCGGGGGCAGACATTGAAAAACGCGCGGAAGAGCTCGCGGGTTTCCACCGAGAAGCCCTCCGATCCCTGGCGGAGGAGCGTGAGCGGCTCGTTGAAGCGCAGAAGGCCTTCCTCCTCGAGAGGGCCGAAGCCGAAGAGCGCCAGCGACTCGCCGCTGTGAAGCAAGCCACGGAAGAGGGCGAGCTGGCGCAGCGGAAGGTCAATCTCGATGCCCACGAGGAGGAGCTTGCCTCGCGCGAAGAGAAGCTTGGCGGAGCCCTCAAGCAAGCGGAGGACGCTGCCGCCGCTGCTGAGGCCGCCAAGGAGGAGTTGAAGACGAAGGTGGCGCGGCTGGAGGCCGATCTCTCCGAGAAGGGCAAGGAGCTCAGCGCCGCCAAGGTCTCCAACGTGGATCTTGAGTTGAAGCTAAACACTTTGACCAAGACTCTGGACAGCGCCAAGGAGCGGGAGGCGGCCTTGAAGGAGGAAATCAAGGCCGACAAGGCGCTGCTGGAGAGCGCTGCCACCGCCCAGGACGCCTTCAGGGAGACCGTGACGCACTGGACGGAGAGCCTTGTGAACGCCGCCACGGACATCGACAAGGAGTTGGCGCAACTGGGGATAGAGGATCTCGGGTATTCCACCGACGACAACCTCCAACCCAGCGCCAAGCTCGTCCTGTTCTTCAAGGGCGTGGCGACGGCCCTTCAGCGACTCCGGGAGAGGATCCCGAAGCAACTAGCTGACGAGTCGCGCGAGATCTGCGCAGGAGCCCTGGAGAAAGTGTTGATGAAGGTGGCCTTCCGCAATCCGGGCCTCCGCCTCACCAACATCCTGAGGTCCTTCCCGCCCGAAGCTGATCTGGAGGAGCTCAAGGCCCTTGTCGCACCCATTGTGGACAAGGTGAGCGGGATCAAGCGGGTCGAAGGCGATCGCGCAGATTAGGCCGCTCATTTCATTTTTTCTTGTCGCTGCCCATTATGTCATGAAAACGATCCGTTAGAGCTGCGACAAGCTATCTTTGTAATATAACTTGATTCTGGGTAGCCATTGCAGTGTTATTCCCTCTACTTGACTCTTCGCTCTGTATGCTTTTACCCTACGCTTTTAGGGAACCTGCCGGCGCAGGCACGCTTGCCGCGAGTGCTGAGTACGGGACGTCAGCAGCCCGTTGGCGGTGTCTCTGCCGACAAGAAACCTTGTCGCAACAAGCTGCAGCTCACTTAGGCTGCTGAGCGGGCTCGAAGCAAAGTAAGGGCGCGGCTAGTTAAGCAACTAGTCGCAGCTCACTTACGTTGTTGAGCAGGCTCGAAACAATGCAAGGGCGCGGCTAGTTAAGCAACTAGCCGCAGCTCACTTAATGTTGTTGAGCGAGCTCGAAACAACGCAAGGGCGCGGCTAGTTACGAGTTGGTTCCTCCGCGCACAGGTTTTACATATAAAGCATGGTCGTTCAAGGGAGATAACTCGAAATTTAAAAAATCTGGTTGCTCAAACTTTGGCAACTTATCTTTTCTGTTGTTTGCTTCCCGGTAAGGCGAAATTCTTAAACGACGCCTGGTCCATACCCTTTTCTTCTCCTTTCCCCCCCGGCAAACTTGTGCGCGAGGAAGCCTTCCTTTCCTTGTGAAAAAGAAAGAAGAGAAAATACAGATATGGAGCCTTATGGCTCGCTATTGCTTACCGTGGAGTAGGAGCTGCACAAAGTGTCAAATCATATATGCCGAAAAATAGAAAGCATAAAATTGACAAAATGTGCAGAGCACACGGGCTTTACTTATGCACGGGATCTGCGCCCGGCTTTGTACAAAGGATCACATGCAACAGCGGCAAGACTTTGTACAAAAGGGTGGTTGCCGGACAGGGTCCGACAACCGCGCCTTACGGGTAAAACTTACGAAGAGGCTCGATGTTCCAGGAGTTGCTCACCGGAATGCCATCTTCGGTCTCAAGGCGGACAACGCCGGGCCTAGTGACTCGTTTCACCCGGTAAGGGCTTTCCCACTTCGGCGTCAACTTGTTGGAATGCTTGGCGGAACGAACGCGCCAAAGAACAAGGTCGCCTTCCTCACGTTACTCCCTTTACTTGATTCCTTCCTTTGTATGTTTTTGCCCTACGCTTTTAGGGAACTTGCCGGTGTAGGCACCCGAGCCGCTAGCGCTGAGTGCGGAACATCAGCAGCCTGCTGGCGGTGCCGCTACCGGCAAGAAACCTTGTCGCAACTAGTTGCAGCTCACTTAAGTTGCTGAGCGGACTCGAAGCAAAGTAAGGGCGCGGCTAGTTAAGCAACTAGTCGCAGCTCACTTACGTTGTTGAGCAGGCTCGAAACAATGCAAGGGCGCGGCTAGTTAAGCAACTAGTCGCAGTTCACTTAATGTTGTTGAGCGAGCTCGAAACAACGCAAGGGCGCAGCTAGCTGCGAGTTGGTTCCTCCGCGCACAGGTTTTACATACAAAGCACGGTCGTTCAAGGGAGATAACTTGAAATTTAAAAAATCTGATTGCTCAAACTTTGGCAACTTATCTCCCTTACTCGTCAGCAGGTTGACGTGCATGGCGGTCCAGAGCGCTCCGAGATCCACCAACTTGATCTGGATCTAGCAAACGCATGGTACCGTGAGTACCATGATGCTGCCGGTCCCGCGCCTCCTGAGATGGGCGTGGTGCATGCACGGACGCTGAGGTCTTGGAGTGCTCCCGGTCATTGTGGGAGCCGGCTACGCCGCCGGGGGGCAGCGCAGCCTTGTCCTGGGACCTGGCAGCACCGTGAGTCCCCTCGTCGACGCGTGTTCTTCCGCCGGTGCCTGCCCCACCAACCGTTTGCTCCGGCGGTGGCTGGCTCGGCGCGGACGGAGCAGCTGCCTCCGAAACTTTCTTCTTCGGCGGCATGTTGATGAAGATGATGAAGATCTAGCTCGCAAGAACGCTGGATCTGGTTCACACAACTTCGACGCCCCCTACCTGGCGCGCCGGAGATGCCGGGGCTGCTAAATCCACGGGCACCTATGGGACCGGCGGACCGGGACCCTTTCGGTTCGGCAGGGGCGGAGGTCGCGCAAAGAGCAGATCGAGGCGAAGCACGCGGGCGATTTACCCAGGTTCGGGCTGCACAGATGCGTAAAACCCTACTCCTGCTTTGTGGTGTTGTATTGATTTCTAGCTCGGGAGCGTGGAGTGCTACAGTACACACCGGCGGCTAGCAAGACCGAGCGCGAGTGGACGAAGTGGCTAACCTCCCCTCTCTTTGCACTCGGGCCTCCTTTTATATGCTCAAGGGGTTACCGACATAGCAACGGAGGTAAAGGGCAAAAATGGAAAGGTGCTTGTGGTAGGTACAGCTACCTGCTACAGTGTTATCATACCTAACCCTGGCGGCAGGGGACAAGGGCATTAATTGCCCGTCTGTGTCGCCTAGACAGTACCGAAAGGGACCGCTAGGGACGCCACCGTTTGCCACGGTGGTTATCTTGTCAGCGCCTGCTTGCCACCTCGCACCCCTAGCTGCACGGCCCCCTGCCACGTGTGCTCCGGAGGGTCCTAGAGCGACACGTTGGCAGGTGTGCTGTAGCGCGGGCACGAAGTGGGGGTTTCCCGCGGCAAGCTCCTTGCCGCGATCGTCGTCTTGGCGTGTCCGGGAGCTTGTCGCTCACCGGGCCTTGCCGGGACGCGAGGCGCGTCGCGGTAAGTTTTCTTGGTATGCCTTGAGTGGCCTTCCCGGCAAGCTCCTCTTGCCGGGGTCTTGTTTCCTTCCCGGCCAGCTTCTCTTGCCGGGGCCTTGGTTGGCCTTCCCGGCAAGCTCCTCTTGCCGGGGCCTTGTTTTGAATACTTTGTTCTTGAATGGTCTTCAAAGTACCCGCGGAGGGTCTTGGCGGCCACCCGGCAAGCCTTGCCGCGGGATGCTGTGACTGCCCGTGCACAAGTTCGGGATACTAGGGTACCCCTACTCTAGTACACCGACACCAAGAGCCAGGCAAAGCGGATTTGCTCCCAGCTCATCAAAACCCTAGCAATTCCATCACAACTTGAGTAGGCTTTTACCTTCATCATAAGGGGCTGAACCAGTATAAAACTCTCACGTCCCTTGTCCGCTTTAACCCCTTTAAGCTAACTCGTAGCGATGGATCCACGACTAAGTCCTTTCACAAGGACATCTGCCGTGACCAAACCACGACAGAAAGTAAACTAGCTAAAAGCTACAACTATTTTTTTGGTTTTTCTTAAGGTTTTTCAAACACACATGAAGAAGGTTTAGAAAATAAAATAAACTAGCATGGATGGTACAATGAAAAAGCATGAGCACCGACAACTGGAATGAGTGTGTGAACATGAATGTAATGTCGGTGAGAAATATGTACTCCCCCAACCTTCGGCTTTTGGCCTAAGTTGGTCAATGCCCACGGGTCGAAGCTACTCTCTCCGTTGTACTGAGGAGGGTCCTCAGGGTGCAACTAGTTGGCGATCTCCTCCGGATCCCACTGATAAACTGATTGTCGATATGGGTCAAGTGGTGGCTCAGGCTCGGGCTCTAGGACTTGTGTCAGCGTCTAGTATGCATAAATGTCCTTGGGTAAGATGAGGTATGTGCCTGAAAGTACGTTAAACAAAGAGGGTGCAGGTAAGGTAATATCTCACAGTGAGTTTTATCAAATATCAAATTATACTTAAGCATCTTCTTCTTATTTTTAACAATAAAATCATGTGCTACCATACTCTTATAATCTAGAAAAATAGGGGGCGGCAACTTTTCCTCTTTCTCATAATGCCTAATAGGTATCTCAAAGTGTTCAGCAAGGTGTGAAGCAAAGATGCCTCCGAAGATGGGGCCCTTTGTATGGTTCAGGCATGATCATTTAGCAACAATAGCACCTAAGCTGAAAGTTGTATCACGAAACAAAGCATGTCGCAAAATGAAAATATCAGGAGCACTAAGATTTCCACTGTTCCCGCGACCAATTAAGCATCTACTAGAAAATATCGCAAAGTAACGTAGAACAGGAAAATGTATACTAGTAATTCTTGCATCGGAAACTTTCCTAGTTTCTCCTACAGCAATTCTATCAATAAACCCATCCACATCACTACGATGTGATTCCTCGATGCTGCCCTCAAAGGTTATCTTGCAGACCAGACAAAAATCATGGAGTGACATCTCCTTAACCTCATCATATAAGTGAAACTCCGCTGAAGGTGGTGACTTCTTAGCATGGAAATAAAAAATTTGCATGAAAATATTAGTGAGTAGGAGATACTGTTTGCGCTGGTCGTGGAGGAAGTTGGTGAGGCCTGCATTCTCAGCCAAGTAATAAAAGTCATCATGAATTCCAACGGCTCTTAAGAACGCATCACAAGGCCATTCGCACGCCCGAACCTTCGCAGTGTGAGGAAGATTGTATTTTAGCTTTTTATTCTCCTCATTCTGCTTATCCTTCGGCTCTAAGAGCCCCTCAATAATCTCTTCAACATTTTCTTTTTCTGAAAAGTTTCTGAAATTTTTAGTGACTCAAAATAAAAGTGAACCAAACTCAACAAAATTGATAGCAACTACTCCCACAAGTTCCTAGAGGCCATATCATGCATTAAAACTACTTTGGACCATATAAATTTGACATGCAAGCTCAAGAACAGGTTCACCTTAGCAGCAAAAATTTGCAACAAATAAAGCACTAGAATAAAAACTAATTGGACCATGGGAGGAGTCACATGCTGAAGAACAATCTCCCCAAACAGTTTTGTGAATGGAGCTTTGAGCATGGAGATCGAAAATGGCAGCAAGATGAGCTAGAACACGGGTTTGAGCTACGGGAGGATTTTTTTCTGGAGGAAGACAGTGAGTTGGTGCTGGAATAAGTGGAGGGGATCCATGTGGGGTTCACGAGGCAGGGGCGCGCCCAAATGGTGGGCCCCCCTGGTGTGTTCTGAGTGCCAAAAATTCTTGAATATTCTACAAAAAATCATATATCATTTTCAGGACCTTTGGAGAACTTTTATTTTTGGGTATTTTTATTGCAAGGATAATTCAGAAAATAGATAGAAAATACTATTTTTTGCTTTATTTAATCTAAATAACAGAAAGTAAAAGGAGGGTACAGAGAGTTGTGCTTTCTAAGTTCATCCTTCTCATACTCATCAAAAGGAATCCACTAATAAGGTTGATCAAGTCTTGTTAACAAACTCTTTCCAAATAACATGAAACTGGAGAGTTTTCAAATAACACTAGGTTACCTCAACGGAGATGTGCATGTCCCCAATAATAAGAATATCATATTTCTTCTTGACAGTAGGAACATGGAATTCAAAACCTCCAATAGTAATCGTTGAAATTTTTCCAATTGAATTGGTAATGTGGACTTTGAGGTTGTTTCCTTGGAAAGTGTACCGTATTCTCATTACCATTAACATGAAAAGTGGCATTGCCTTCATTGCAATCAATAACAGCCCCTGTAGTATTCAAAAAGGGTCTACCAAGGATAATAGAGATACTATCGTCCTCAGGAATATCAAGAATAACAAAGTCCGTTAAAATAGTGACGTTTGCAACCACAACAGGCACATCCTCATAGATACCGACAGTTATAGCAGTTGATTTATCGACCATTTGCAAAGATATTTCAGTAGGTATCTACTTATTCAAATCAAGTCTACGATATAAAGAGAGAGTCATAACACTAACACCGACTCCAAGAACACATAAAGCAGTTTTAACATAGTTTCTTTTAATGGGGCATGGTATAGTTGGTATCCCTGGATCTCCTAGTTTCTTAGGTATTCCACCCTTAAAAGTATAATTGGCAAGCATGGTGGAAATTTCAGCTTCCGGTATCTTTCTTTTATTTGTAACAATATCTTTCATATACTTAGCATAAGGATTCATTTTAAGCATATCAGTCAAATGCATACGCAAATAGATAGGTCTAATCATTTCAGCAAAGCGCTCAAAATCCTCACCATCCTTTTTCTTGGATGGTTTAGGAGGAAAAGGCATGGGTTTCTGAACCCATGGTTCTCTTTCCTTACCGTGCTTCTTAGCAATGAAGTCTCTCTTATCATAATGTTGATTCTTTAATTGTGGGTTATCAAGATCAACAGCACGTTCAATCTCTACATCATTGTTATTACTAGGTTGAGCATCAACATGAACATCATCATTAACATTATCACTAGGCTCATCTTCATTACCAGATTGTGTTTGAGCATCAGAAGTAGAAATATCATTGGGATTCTCAGGTGTGTCAACAACAGGTTCACTAGAAGCATGCAAAGTCCTATCATTTTTCTTGTTCTTCTTCTTAGAAGGACTAGGTGCATCAACATTAGTTCTCTCCGAATCTTACTCAACTCTCTTAGGGTGGCCCTCAGGATACAAAGGTTTCTGATTAATTTTACCCCCTCTATTCATAACTCTAACAGCATTATCATTTTTATTATTATTTAATTCTTTGAGTAAATCATCTTGTGCCTTAAGCACTTGTTCTACCTGAGTGGTAACCATAGAAGCATGTTTACTAATAAGTTTAAGCTAACCTTTAACTCTAGACATATAATCACTCAAGTGTTCAATCATATAAGCATTATGTTTCAATTATCTACCAACATAAGCATTGAAGTTTTCTTGTTTAACAATAAAATTATCAAACTCATCCAAGCATTGGCTAGCAGATTTATTACGAGGAATATCACCTTCATCAAATCTATAGAAAGAATTTACCTTAACTACCTATGTCGGGTTATTAAGACCATGTATTTCTTCAATAGGTGGTAAATTCTTAACATCTTCAGCTATAATACCCTTTTCTTTCATAGATTTCTTTGCCTCTTGCATATCTTGAGGACTAAGAAATAGAATACCCCTTTTCTCCAGAGTTGGCTTAGGAGTTGGTTCAGGAAGTGTCCAATCATTATCATTACTCAATATATTATTCAATAGCAATTCATCTTGCTCAACACTTCTTTCTCTAAAAACACAACCAGCACAACTATACAGGTGGTGTCTGGAAGCATCGGTTAGTCCATTACAAAAGATATCAAGTATTTCATTTTTCTTGAGAGGATGATCAGGCAAAGCATTAAGTAATCGGAGAAGCCTCCCCAAGCTTGTGGGAGACTCTCTTCTTCAATTTGCACAAAATTATATATTTCCCTTAAGGTAGCTTGTTTCTTATGAGCGGGAAAATATTTAGCAGAGAAGTAATAAATCATATCCTGGGGACTACGCACACAACCAGGAGCAAGAGAATTAAACCATGTTTTAGCATCACCCTTTAATGAGAACGGAAATAACTTAAGGATATAGTTGTAACAAATTTTTTCCTCATGACTGAATATTGTAGCTATATCATTCAATTTAGTAAGATGTGCCACTACAGTTTCAGATTCAACAGCCATAAAAAGGATCAGATGCAACCAAAGTAATTAACTCAGGATCGACAAAGAAATCATTATCCTTATCAGAAATACAGATAAGTGAAGTAGCAAAAGCAGGGTCATATTTCATTTTAGCATTCAAAGACTTTTCTTTCAGCTTAGCTAACAGTTTCTTAAGATCATATCTATTTTTGCAAGCAAAAAGGTCTCTAGCAGTTTCTTCATCCATAACATAACCCTCAGGCACATCAGGCAATTCATATCTAGGGGGAGAATCTTCATCATCACTTTCATCAATAGTATCTGTTTCAATAATTTCATTCTCTCTAACCCTAGCAAGTTGTTCATCAAGAAATTCACCTAATGGCACAGTATTATCAAGCATAGAAGTAGTTTCATCATAAGCATCATGCATAGCAGAAGTGGCATCATCAATAACATGCGACATATCAGAATCAATAGCAGGAGTAGGTGTCGCAAGTTTACTCAAAACAGAAGGAGAGTCAAGTGCGGAGTTAGATGGCAATTCCTTACCTCCCCTCGTAGTTGAGGGAAAACTCATGGTTCTCTCATCTTTCAGGTTCCTCATAGTGATCAACAGATATAAATCCCAAGTGACTCAAAGAATAGAGCTATGCTCCCCGGCAACGGCGCCAGAAAATAGTCTTGATAACTCACAAGTATAGGGGATCGCAACAGTTTTCGAGGGTAAAGTATTTAACCCAAATTTATTGATTCGACACAAGGGGAGCCAAATAATATTCTCAAGTATTAGCAGTTGAGTTGTCAATTCAACCACACCTGAAAGACATAATATCTGCAGCAAAGTATTTAGTAGGAAAGTAGTATGGAAGTAACAGTAAGGGTGACAAAAGTAACAGTAGTAGTTTGTAGCAGTCGTAACAATGGCAATGGAAAAGTAACTAAGCAAAGATCAATATGTGAAAAGCTCGTAGGCACTGGATCAATGATGGATAATTATGTCGGATGCGATTCCTCATGCAACAGTTATAACATAGGGTGACACAGAACTAGCTCTAGTTCATCAATGTAATGTAGGCACCTATTTCGAATATAGTCACACGCGCTTATGGAAAAGAACTTGCATGGCATCTTTTGTCCTACCCTCCCGTGGCACCGGGTCCTATTGGAAACTAAGGGATATTAAGGCCTCCTTTTAATAGAGTACCAGACCAAAGCATTAATACTTAGTGAATACATGAACTCCTCAAACTACGATCATCACCGGAAATGGTCCCGATTATTGTCACTTTGGGGTTGCCAGATCATAACACATAGTAGGTGACTATTGACTTGCAAGATAGGATCAAGATCTCACATATATTCATGAAAACATAATAGGTTCAGATCTGAAATCATGGCACTCAGGCCCTAGTGGCAAGCATTGTAACATCCCAAATTTTCAATTTGGAATGTTTTACATTAGATCATCCTTGCATATCATATTTTACTGCATTTTGGTTGATCCTAGAAAATTCTACGCACCTCAAGGACCCTCGGAGAGAGTTGGGGATTTCGTTATTTTCATATTTGAGTTTTCTCAAATTTTGAAAATAGGATCATTTGATTTGATTTATTTTATCTTCAGTTATTTCTATTATCAAAATACGAGAGAGGGAATAAAATGACTTTCCCAAACTAAAGAAATATTGAGGATTTATTAAAAAAATCAAATAAGATTTTATTTTGGATTTTTTGCTATTTTATTTGAATTTAGGAAAAATGTGTATTTTTCAATATTGCATTTAGGCCCCAAATAAATGTTCATCCTATGCGGCTTGATTTTAGAAGCCGGGGAAAATTTATTTCGGGATTTTTGGAATCCGTTTAATATTCCTTTTGCTGTTTTTTGAGCGCAACTATTTAAAAAAAATACGAACCGAATTTGGGCCGTAACCGGCCAAGACTCCGCCTGGCCGGGCCTTTAAATAGTGTCGCCCGAGGCCCGAGCCAGCCCAAGTCACCCCGCCCCCAAACCCTAACCCTAGCCCCACCGCGCCGCGCCACCCCCGCGCCACCTGCCCGCCGCGCCGCGCCGCCACCGCGCCGCCGCCTGCCCGCCCCGCTGCCCGCCGCCGCCGCCGCCGTTTGCCGGAGTCACCGGAGGTAGACCTCGCGCCGCTGGTTTTTCTCGAAAAACCAATCGGTTTTCCGTCGGTTTTGTTCGGTTTTTTTAGTTTTGTTTTTTAAATAAATCAGTTTTTCCGGTTTATTTATTTAGCGAGTGTTCGCTCGTTCGTTCGTTTAAACGAACGCGTTCATCGTTTAGATCCAGTTAACGAACGTTCGTTCGTTAATCTGTTCGTCGTTTTTCTTTATCTCGGATTAAATCCGCGATTTTTGTGATCGCGATTCCTGATCTGATTTTCGTTCTAGTATAACTTTTCGCTCGTTTATCGGAATCAGGCGATTCAAGCGCCTGGAGTTTCGTCTCGAAACCCTCTTTCCGTTTAACCAACTCAAACAAGTTTTTGCCACTGTAAAAATTGCCCTAGAATCCAGAATAGTAAACGAAGCTTGTTTCTTTTTCCGTTCGATTTGATTCTTTTTTCCAACCGGAGTTCTTAAGTTGAACTTTCTGGTTAGATCTCTTATTTTAGTTTTACCTGTGCTTTAGTGGAGTACTTATTGTATGCTTGTTTGTTTGCGATAGAGTACCCGGAGTGCGCCGCTTGCTACTTCGAATCGCTAGGTTTTGCGGATCATCAGCAAGGCAAGTAACACTTTGATCATACCTCCTACTACCTAGTTTTTGTTGCATTAGATCAATCCTCACACATTGCATGATTAGGATCTAATTAAATTGTGGGTTTGGGAAGTAGATGAGGTAGTACCTATTACCTATTATCATCAAACCTTTGGGAGTTACTTCTACGTTTGCTTATTATGCCATGCTATGCTAGTAGACGTGGATTGGGTGAGTGTATCCATGATAGATGTGAGATTGTTAATTAAATGGTTTATCTAAGGTGGCAACTTAAATACACATCTGGGTGGATTGAGGCACCTGGGTATTCCAGCGATTGCCTGTTTTCTTTTGGACCGCCACCCAGGCTCAAAGGGATCATGAGACTATTCATGCTAGAAACTTCCGTGTGCAGCCACAAGCTACTATGGGCTCTAGCATAGTTGAGTAAGTCATGCGAACTCTTACAGTGGTAGACTAGCAGATGTAGGGGAAAGTAGGTGTAACGGTCTACCTGATTGTATGGTGCTAGCGCTTCTGAAAGATATGTCTCAGTCATCCATTTCTCAAACACCCTATATTGCGAGAAATCAAATGGAGGCGATCGAGTCTTGTGGGGAAATGTGTGCAAACCTCGGCAGAGTGTATAAACTAATCATGGTTAGCCGTGTCCCCGGTTATGGACATCTTGAGTATCTAGTACCTGGATTATCATGTGAATCTCATCATGTTACTCTAAAATAAATATTGTCGGGTTTTGTTTAATGATGATGTTTAATTGGGATTGAGAATGCTGTCAACCATTCTCAATGTTTAACAACTACCATGATAGTTAAATAAAATTTATTCCTTTGCACTAGGGAAAAATTGGCTTCACGCAAAACTGTAACCATAGAGCTTTCCACCAGCCAAATATGCATATAGTATAGCCTATTTTCTTCCATTACTCTCTATGTGTTACATTGCCAGCATATTCCATGTGCTGGCCCGTTTCGGGCTGCAACGTTAATGTTGTAGACTTTTCAGACGACGACTAAGGTACTTTTAGGTCGTGGTTCTATACTCAGTGATGCCGTTAGAGTTGAGGGACTCACTTATCTTCCAAGCCTTCCGCAGTTATCGTTATTAGATGGCCTTAAGCCATATTTATTGTAATAAGTTCTCTTTTGAGACTCTCGATGTAATAAGTGTGTGATTTCTACTCTGTTATAAATCCTTCAAGTACTGTGTGGTGTCAGCATTACTGATCTAGGGATGACACCTGAGCACAGAGATTGGACCGTTTAAGGTCTAGTCGCTACAAGATGGTATCAGAGCACACGCTGACCGTAGGACACGACCACTAAGCTAAATACCTAGATCACTACTCACTCTTCTCACTCTGACCTCTCTTCTTTTCTACTCTTCTAGGATGGCGGATGGAAGGAACAAGTTCACGCAACCGGATGAAGATACACCCTTTGGACGTCACATGAAGGAAGTCACTAGATACCTGAACATAGGAGTACCAAGCTTCACCGGAACCTACAATGCCACTCTACCTGAAGAAGAGCGCTGGATGATTCAAGTTCAAGTTCCAGGAAGGACGTTCATGCCAGTCACTGAGCCCATAGAGTTTTCTTTTGATGCACCAACTTGGAATCTAGGAAAGAGCATGGCAGCTCACATCGCCATGGGACGCATTGGAGAAGTTTACCGCAATGATCTCAAGGATACTATCTACCAGATTTGTGGGCGCTGAGATGAGCACTGGGAGATGATCAGCACCAGGAAGGATAGATCAGTTGCAGCTTTTATCCGGGAGTTAAACCAGCACATATGACGACAGGAGAACTAGATGTGCACAGATATGACAGATCTGAAGAAGGCGAGGACAAGAATGAAGGAACTAGAGGAAGAACTCAAGGCTACACATGAAGATTATGAAGAGGAAATAGAAGTATTAGTGGAGAAGAATGAAGATCTGATCAAGAAGATTGGAATATTTATGGGAGGCCCTACACCAGTAGAAGAAGACGAAGAACCCAATGAAATTCACCCGGAAGACTACATCATCATCGACTACACCGACTCGGATCCAGATGATAGCGATGATGACTATGTTGATGAAGCTGGAGCAGATATCATGGAGTCTGCAACCGAAGAAAATTTCTAGTAGACCACCCCAACAGTAGTAGTAGTCCACCATGTAAATATAGTAGTCCGAGTACTTTTGCGATAGTTAGATCGATTGTATGCCCTTGTTTGATTGATTGAATGAAGTGAATTGTTTGCTTTTGCCTCATGTGCATATGGGTAGTGTTTTCTCTCTAGACCCCTCTCTATTCTTAAATCTCATCTTTTCTAAACCCTCAGATGCCTCCGAGACGTGACCCCGGATTTACCTTCCCACCGGAGCTCACCCAGTTGATCCAGCAGCAGAACACATTGATGCAGTTGCTAGTCCAGAATCAGAATCAGGGGAACAACAACAACAACCCACCACCACCACCTGTTGATCACTTAGCCCGTTTTCTTAGGCTGAATCCGCCGGTGTTTTCCAGTAGCACCGAGCCGATAGTAGCAGATGATTGGCTCCACAAGACAGCTAGGGAGTTGACCATGGCAGGATGCACATATGCGGAAAAGGTGAAATTTGCCGCACATCAGCTTGAAGGACCCGCGGCATCATGGTGGGAGAATTTCACAGCCACTTTCCCTGTCGACACTGTCACATGGGACCAGTTTCAGCAAGCTTTTCATACTGCCCATGTTTCAGCAGGAGCTATGGCCATGAAGAAGTGAGAGTTTCGCAACTTGCGCCAAGGAGGACGGACAGTTGGCCAATACGTGGAGGACTTTAGTAAGTTAGCACTTTATGCCCCAGATGACGTTGCTACGGATGCAGCTAAGCAGGACAAGTTTCTGGAAGGACTGAATGATGAGTTGAGCATGCAGTTGATGGTAACAACCTTCAACAACTACAGGGAGTTGGTAGACCGTGCTCTCATGATTGAAGGGAAATAGTAGCAGATTGAGAATCGCAAGAGGAAGTATGGACAAGGGAAGTAGAATTCAGGAGCTCAGCAAAAGCCACGTTTTACCCCTAGACCGGGAGGACATTTTCAGCATACCCATGGAGGGGGTAGCTTGCACAATCACAATGGCACCAAAAATGGTAATGGGAATGGAGGAAGCAACGGCCAGAACCACACCAACCCCAGCCAAGAGAGACCTGAGCCAAGTCACTTGCTTTAAGTGCCACAAGACTGGACATTATGCCAATGAATGTCCTAAATCCCAGAATGGAAATGGCAATGGAAGCTCTGGGAAGAAGCCGAACCCTTTCAGCAGGGGACAGGTGAACCACGTTAACGTGGAGGAGGTTGAAGAGCAGCCGGATGCAGTAACCGGTAAGTTTTTGGTTAAGTCATTTGCTGCACTCGTTCTTTTGATACTGTTGCATCGCATTCATACATATCAAGGGGATTTGTTGATAAGTATAATCTGCCCACCAAAGTTCTTAGAACACCTATGTTAGTAAGCTCACCAGGAGCGGAGTATATGGCTAGCCAAGGATGTTTTCAAGTGCCATTGAGTATAGGTAGGCATGTGTTTCCCTTGGATTTAATCATTTTGGAATCACAAGGATTGGATGTAATTCTGGGTATGGATTGGCTGTCGATGTATGGAGGAAACATCAATTGCGCCAGTAAGTCGATCTTGCTTACCACCCCGGAAGGGAGAAGGATCAAGTATGTATCCCGGCATGTGCCGAAGAGGACTCAAGTAAATTGCTTAACAGGAGTTGTGCAGGAGGAAGTACCAGTGGTGAAAGATTTCCCTGATGTATTTCCAGAAGAATTGCCAGGCATGCCACCGGATAGAGATATTGAGTTTTTGATTGAGCTTTTGCCAGGCACAGGGCCAATATCAAAGAGACCATATAGGATGCCCGCAAAGGATTTGGTGGAGATTAAGAAGTAGATTAAGGAGTTACTAGATAAGGGATATATCCGCCCAAGTTCTTCGCCTCGGGGATCATTAAGGATGGTTGTTGATTATCGAGGTTTGAATGAAGTAACCATCAAGAACAAGTACCCACTACCGATGATCAATGATCTGTTTGATCGATTGTAAGGAGCTAAGGTATTTTCCAAGATCGATCTGCGATCAGGATACCACCAGTTGAAGATTCGAGAACAGGATATACCCAAGACGGCTTTTACCACCAGGTATGGGCTGTACGAGTATACCGTTATGTCATTTGGACTGACTAACGCACCTGCATATTTTATGAACATGATGAACAAAGTGTTTATGTAGTTTTTGGATAAGTTCGTCATAGTGTTCATTGATGATATCCTGGTTTACTCGAAGAATGAAGAGGAGCATAAGGAGCATTTGCGTTTGGTTCTTGGAAAGCTCAGAGAACATCAGTTATATGCCAAGTTTAGCAAATGTGAGTTTTGGTTGAAGGAAGTTGGATTTCTCGGACACGTTATATCTGGAGAAGGGATAGCAGTAGATCCCACTAAGGTTGACACTGTGACAAATTGGGAAGTGCCAACAATAGTTGGAGAGATCCAGAGTTTTCTTGGACTTGCAGGATACTACCGGAGGTTTATTGAGAATTTCTCGAAGATTGCAAAGCCTATGACAGAGTTGCTGAAGAAGGATACCAAGTTCATATGGACCGAGGAATGTGAGGCTAGTTTCCAGGAGTTGAAGAAACGTTTGGTTACATCACCTGTGTTGATTCTGCTAGATCAGACCAAGGATTATGAGGTGTATTATGACGCTTCACGTCGAGGACTTGGAGCAGTGCTTATGCAGGAAGGAAGAGTTGTTTCATATGCCTCACGACAGCTTAAGCCTCATGAGTTAAATGATGCTACGCATGATTTGGAGTTAGAAGCCTTAGTGCATGCATTGAAAACTTGGAGACACTTTCTCATTGGAAACCATTGTGAGGTGTACATGGATCACAAGAGTTTGAAGTATATTTTCACACAGAAGGAGTTGAATCTCGGGCAAAGAAGATGGTTGGAGCTCATCAAGGATTATGATATGAGATTGCATTATCACCCCAGGAAGGCTAACATAGTAGCCAACGCGTTGAGCTGTAAAATTCATGTCAACACCTTAATGACGGGAGATTTACCAAGGGAGTTAGCCGAAAATCTTCGTGAGCTATGTTTGGAGATAGTCCGGAGAGGCTATGTAGCAGCATTGGAGATTCAGTCTACCTTGATGGATAAGACCAGAGAAGCCCAGAAGACTGATAAGGAGATTGCCTCTATAAAGGAGAAAATTAGCAAAGGAAAAGATAAGGGATTTCGTGAAGATGAGCACGATACCTTATGGTTTGAAGACCGTGTTTATGTGCCTAATAACCCGGAGATCAGGAAGTTGATTCTGCAAGAGGCCCATGATTCACCATATTCGATTCACCCAGGAAATACCAAGATGTATCTGGAGTTCAAGGATATTTTGCTGGTGGACTGGAATGAAGAAGGATATTGCGGAGTACGTAGTGGTTTGTGATGTGTGTCAGAGAGTAAAGGCTGAGCATCAGAAACCAGCAGGATTGCTACAACCATTGTCGATACCCGAGTGGAAGTGGGATAAATTAGGCATGGATTTTATTACGGGTTTGCCCCGAACTTGTTCAGGCTATGACTCGATTTGGGTTGTAGTTGATCGTTTGACAAAGGTAGCTCATTTCATTCTAGTGAAGACTACCTATACCAGTGCAAAGTTGGCAAATATATACATGACCAGAATCGTATGTCTGCATGGAGTTCCAAGGAGCATTGTATCAGATAGAGAAACCCAATTTACCTCAAAGTTCTGGAATCAGTTGCATGAAACTTTGGGTACCAGGCTAGAATTCAGCATAGCTTTCCATCCACACACAGATGGACAGACCGAGAGAATCAATCAGATTTTGGAGGATATGCTGAGAGCTTGTGTGCTAGATTACGGATCTAGTTGGGACGAGAATTTGCCGCATGCAGAGTTCTCTTACAACAACAGCTATCAATCCAGTTTGAAGATGGCCCCTTTTGAAGCCTTGTACGGAAGGAGGTGCAGAACCCCATTGTCGTGGGATGAAGTTGGAGACCGCCAGTTGTATGGACCGGATCTGATTAAGGAGTCTGATCAGAAAGTGAAATTGATTTGTGGTAGGCTCAAGGTAGCTCAATCCAGGCAGAAGAGCTACGCAGATTCTAAACACAAGGAGACAGTTTACAAAGTCGGAGACTGAGTTTATCTTCGAGTATCTCCACTTCGAGGAGTTAAGTGCTTTGGAATTAAGGGAAAGTTAGCGCCACGTTTTGTGGGACCATACAAAGTTTTGGAGCGTATGGGAGAAGTTGCTTACAAGTTGGAATTGCCCAAAGGATTGTCAGGAGTTCGCGACGTGTTCCACGTTTCCCAGTTGAAGAAGTGCCATGCAGAGATGGCTGATATGCCGCTGAGAGATAGAGTGCCACTGGAAGCGATTCAGTTGGACAATGATTTGACCTATGAGGAGAAACCAGTTAAGATTCTAGAGTATGCCAGTCGAGTCACCCGCAGCAAGGTTATCAAGTGTTGCAAAGTTCAGTGGAGCCACCACACGGAGGATGAAGCCACTTGGGAGCGAGAGGAAGAATTGCTGAAGGACCACCCTCACCTGTTTTCTAGCCAACCCGAATCTCGAGGGCGAGATTCATCTTAAGGGGGGTAGGTTTGTAACATCCCAAATTTTCAATTTGGAATGTTATACATTAGATCATCCTTGCATATCATATTTTACTGCATTTTGGTTGATCCTAGAAAATTCCACGCAACTCAAGGACCCTCGGAGAGAGTTGGGGATTTCGTTATTTTCATATTTGAGTTTTCTCAAATTTTGAAAATAGGATCATTTGATTTTATTTATTTTATCTTCAGTTATTTCTATTATCAAAATATGAGAGAGGGAATAAAATGACTTTCCCAAACTAAAGAAATATTGAGGATTTAATAAAAAATCAAATAAGATTTTATTTGGGATTTTTTGTAATTTTATTTGAATTTAGGAAAAATGTGTGTTTTTTAAAATTGCACTTAGACCACAAATAAATGTTCATCCTGTGCGGCTTGATTTTAGAAGCCGGGGAAAATTTATTTCGGGATTTTTGGAGTCCGTTTAGTATTCCTTTTGTTTTTTTCTGAGCGTAACTATTTTAAAAAAATCCGTACCGACTTTGGGCCGTAACCGGCCAGGACTCCGCCTGGCCGGGCCTTTAAATAGTGCCGCCCGAGGCCCGAGCCAGCCCAAGTCGCCCCGCCCCCAAACCCTAACCCTAGCCCCACCGCGCCGCCGCCGCCACCCCCGCGTCGCCGCCGCCGCGCCGTGCCGCCACCGCGCCGCCGCCTGCACGCCCCGCTGCCCGCCGCGGACGATCGCCGAAACCGCCGCCGCCACCGTTCGCCTGAGTCGCCGGAGGTAGACCTCGCGCCGCCGGTTTTTCATGAAAAACCGATCGGTTTTCCGTCGGTTTTGTTTGTTTTTTTAGTTTCATTTTTTTAAATAGATCGGTTTTTCCAATTTATTTATTTAGCGAGCGTTCGCTCGTTCGTTCGTTTTAACGAACGCGTTCATCGTGTAGACCCACTTAACGAACGTTCTTCGTTAATCTATTCGTCGTCTTTCTTTTTCTCGGATTAAATCCGTGATTTTCTAATCGCGATTCCTAATCCAATTTTCGTTCTAGTATAACTTTTCGCTCGTTTATCGAAATCAGGCGATTCAAGCGCCTGGAGTTTCGTCTCAAAACCCTCTTTCCGTTTAACCAACTCAAACAAGTTTTTGCCACTGTAAAAATTGCCCTAGAGTCTAGAATAGTAAACGAAGCTTGTTTCTTTTGCCGTTTGTTTTTCATTGCTTCGTTTGATTTGATTCTTTTTGCCAATCGGAGTTCTTAAGTTGAACTTTCTGGTTAGATCTCTTGTTTGAGTTTACGTGTGCTTTAGTGTAGTACTTATTGTATGCTTGTTTATTTGTGATAGAGTACCCGTAGTACGCCGCTTGCTACTTCGAATCGCTAGGTTTTGCGGATCATCAACAAGGCAAGTAACACTTTGATCATACCTCCTACAACCCAGTTTTTATTGCATTAGATCAATCCTCACACATTGCATGATTAGGAGCTAATTAAATTGTGGGTTTGGGAAGTAGATGAGGTAGTACCTATTACATGTTATCATCAAACCTTTGGGAGTTACTTCTACGTTTGCTTATTATGCCATGCTATGCTAGTAGACGTGGATTGGGTGAGTGTATCCATGACAGATGCGAGATTGTTAATTAAATGGTTTATCTAAGGTGGCAAATTAAATACACATCTAGGTGGATTGAGGCACCTGGGTATTCCAGCGATTGCCTGTTTTCTTTTGGACCGCCACCCAGGCTCAAAGGGATCATGAGATTATTCATGCTAGAAACTTCCGTGTGCAGCCACAAGCTACTATGGGCTCTAGCATAGTTGACTAAGTCGTGCGAACTCTTACAGTGGTAGACTAGCAGATGTAGGGGAAAGTAGGTGTAACGGTCTATCCGATCGTAACGTGCTAGCGCTTCTGAAAGACTATGACTCGGTCATCCGTTTCTCAAACACCATGTAGTGTGAGAAATCAAACGGAGGCGACCGAGTCTTGTGGGGAAAAGTGCACAAACCTCTGCAGAGTGTATAAACTAATCATGGTTAGCCGTGTCCCCGGTTATGGACATCTTGAGTATCTAGTACCTGGATTATCATGTGAATCTCATCATGTTACTCTAAAATAAATATTGTTGGGTTTTGTTTAATGATGATGTTTAATTGGGATTGAGAATGCTGTCAACCATTCTCAATGTTTAACACTACCATGATAGTTAAATAAAATTTATTCCTTTGCAGTAGGGAAAAATTGGCTTTACGCAAAACTGTAACCATAGAGCTTTCCACCAGCCAAATATGCATATAGTATAGCCTATTTTCTTCCATTACTCTCTATGTGTTACATTGCCAGCATATTCCATGTGCTGACCCGTTTCGGGCTGCAACGTTAATGTTGCAGACTTTTCCAACGACGACTAAGGTGCTTTTAGGTCGTGGTTCTATACTCAGTGATGCCGTTGGAGTTGATGGACTCACTTATGTTCCAAGCCTTTCGTTGTTATCCTTATTAGATGGCCTCAAGCCATATTTATTGTAATAAGTTCTCTTTTGAGACTCTCGATGTAATAAGTGTGTGACTGCTACTCTGTTATAAATCCTTCAAGTATTGTGTGGTGTCAGCATTACTCATCCAGGGATGACACCTGAGCACAGAGATTGGACCATCTGAGGTCTGGTCGCTACAAGCATTAAGCATAGCAGAGTCATAGCAACATCAATCTTAGAACATAATGGATACTAGGGATCAAACCCTAACAAAACTAACTCGATTACATGGTAAATCTCATCCAACCCATCACCGTCCAGCAAGCCAACGATGGGATTACTCATGCACGGCGGAGAGCATCATGAAATTGGTGATGGAGGAAGGCTGATGATGACGATGGCGACGGATTCCCCTCTCCGGAGCCACGAACGGCCTCCAGATCAGCCCTCCCGATGAAGATTAGGGCTTGGGCGGCTCCATATCGTAAAACATGATGAATCCATCTCCCAGATTTTTTCCTCCTCAAACGTGAATATATAGAGTTGGAGTTGAGGCCGGTGGAGTCTCAGGGGGCCCACGAGGCAGGGGGCGCGCCCTAGGGGGGCGCCCTGCACCCTCGTGGACAGGGTGTGGGCCCCCTGATGCTGATCCTTTTGCCAGTATTTTTTATTAATTCCAAAACGTGTCTCCATGGATTTTTAGGTCATTCTGAGAACTTCCATTCCTGCACAAAAATAACACCATGGCAATTCTGCTAAAAACAGCGTCAGTCCGGGTTAGTTCCATTCAAATCATGCAAGTTAGAGTCCAAAACAAGGGCAGAAGTGTTTGGAAAAGTAGATACGTTGGAGACGTATCAACGGCCATCGCGTTGCATAGACGGTGGCAGCGACGAGTCCTGCTGTTCGAGAGGAGCAGGGTCAGTGGCGGCGTTAGCCACCAGGGAGGCGGACCGGCGAGGAGCGTTGTTGCCCATGGGTGTCGTCTGAGCGACACGAGCGGCCTGGTGCTCGACACGAACACAACGAGCGTCAGCCATAGGATCGACGGAACGGCGGCGAAGTGAACGGTGGAAGAGAAGCTTCGACATGCCCCTACCTGGCACGCCAAATGTCGGATTCAAGGCTACATAGCCCCAAGAAAGGTTCGAACTCTGGGGCATGTGTGAAGAACTCAACCTATCTAGCATACCATCCCGTCGCCCCACGGCCTAGCTCGTTTCACGTGAACAAGGGCGAAGATGAATGCGACAGTCTACCCAAGTTCGGGCCACCTTCCGGTGTAAGACCCTAATCCTGCTTTGTGGTGGATTAACCTCACGAGGGGCTGAGGATGAACTAGTACAAGGAATGAACAACCTCACGAGGTTCGGGGGTGAGGGAAATGAGTCGGCCCCCTCGACGGTGGTGGCTAACCTATACTTATAGTGGCCTTGGTCCTCTTCCCCCAAAACGTAGGCGGGAAGGGATCCCATAGTGTCCAATTTGAAATGGGACAAGTAGTACATCTTATCCTGACGAGAGGTGGTCTTCGCCTGCAAAGGCTGTGGTCGTGATGCAGAGGTGGGCTCAGCGATGACACATGTCCCGCCGTGCTGGTGGTCTTGGTCTCGTAGCATCGGAATGGAAACCTTTGCCAGATTCCTCGGGAACCCATGCCTGCTCTTGCCTCCTTAGCACCAAAGAGGAAGCTGCCTCCTCTGCAGCCACTGGTGTCCGCCTGCCTTAGTCGTCATGGCTTGCGTCATCTGAACCTCATGAGGTTGGGTACCTGCATAGAAATCTCCGCTCCTCAGGAGGCAGCCTGGGGAGGCCGCTCCCTCGGGAGGTCTTGGTGTCGTCCGCCTCACGAGGGTTGGACCCTTGCGAGGCTCTTGTCTTGATAGTATTGGAGACGTGCCATACCGGGCCATTGAAGGAGCCACTCCGTGGGCTGCACGCAGGCAAGTCTGGCCACCCTGGTTCCCAGAATGCTGACAGCATGTGGGCCCCCCGTGGCTCTCCTAATCCTAACTCCAGCTCCTTAAATACCCAAATATCCCCCCTATACCAGAGGGCACACTGATATGTCTCCAACGTATCTATAATTTTTTATTGTTCCATGCTATTATATTATCTGTTTTGGATGTTAATGGGCTTTATTTTACACTTCTATATTACTTTTGGGACTAACCTATTAACCCAAGGCCCAGTGCAAATTGTTGTTTTTTTTGCCTATTTCAGTGTTTCATAGAAAAGGAATATCAAATGGAGTCCAAATGGAATGAAACCTTCGGGAGCGTGATTTTTGGAACAAACATCATCCAGAGGACTTGGAGTGGACGTCAAGAAACGGACGAGGAGTCCACGAGGCAGGGGGCGCGCCCTCCCCCCGCGTGGGCCCCTCGTGGCTCAACCGACCTACTTCTTCCTCCTATATATGTTCACATACCCTGAAAACATCCAAGAGCACCAGGAAACCCTATTTCCACCGCCGCAACCTTCTGTACGCAAGAGATCCCATCTTGGGGCCTTTTTCGGAGCTCCGCCAGAGGGGGCATTGATCACGGAGGGCCTCTACATCAACTCCATGGCCCCTCCGATGATGTGTGAGTAGTTTACTTCAGACCTTCGGGTCCATAGCTAGTAGCTAGATGGCTTCTTCTCTCTCTTTGGATCTCAATACAAAGTTCTCCGCGATCTTCTTAGAGATGTATTCAATGTAAATCTTTTTGCGGTGTGTTTGTCGAGATCCGATGAATTGTGGGTTTATGATCAAGTCTATCTATGAACAATATTTGATTCTTCTCTGAAATCTTTTATGCATGATTAGTTATCTTTGCAAGTCTCTTCGAATTATCCATTTGGCTTGGCCTACTAGATTGATCGTTCTTGCAATGGGAGAAATGCTTAGCTTTGGGTTCAATATTTTGGTGCTCGATCCTAGTGACAGAAAGGGAAACGACACGTATTGTATTATTGCCATCGAGGATAAAAAGATGGGGTTTATATCATATTGCTCGAGTTTATCCGTCTACATCATGTGATCTTACCTAAGGCGTTACTCTGTTCTTATGAACTTAATACTCTAGATGCATGCTAGATAGCGGTCGATGTGTGGAGTAATAGTAGTAGACGCAGGTAGGAGTTGGTCTACTTGTCACGGACGTGATGCCTATATACATGATCATGACTAGATATTCTCATAATTATTCTCTTTTCTATCAATTGCTCGACAGTAATTCATTCACCCACCGTAATACTTATGCTATCTTGAGAGAAGCCACTAGTGAAACCTATGGCCCCTGGGTCTATTCTCCATCATATAAGTTTCCAATCTATTTTATTTTGCAATCTTTACTTTCAATCTATATCATAAAAATACCAAAAATATTTATCCTATCATTATTATCTCTATCAGATCTCACTCTCGTAAGTGATCATGAAGGGATTGGCAAACCCTTTATCGCGTTGGTTGCGAGGTTCTTATTTGTTTGTGTAGGTACGAGGGACTTGCGTGTGGCCTCCTACTAGATTGATACCTTGGTTCTCAAAAACTGAGGGAAATACTTACGCTACCTTGCCGCATCACCCTTTCCTCTTCAAGGGAAAACCAAAGCAGTGATCAAGAGGTAGCAAGAAGGATTTCTGGTGCCGTTGCCGGGGAGTCTACGCACAAGTCAAGACATACCAAGTACCCATCACAAACTCTTATCCCTCGCATTACATTATTTGCCATTTGCCTCTCGTTTTCCTCTCCCCCACTTCACCCTTGCTGTTTTATTCGCCCTTTTTCCATTCGCCTTTTCTTTCGCTTTCTTCGTCATTATGGCTAGTCCTTTATCTACCCCTTTATCTCCCGAGAATGAGGTCCTTAATTTTAAACAAAGGGAGGGAGAAAATCTAAAAGATGCTTGGTTCAGAATTTGCAATGCGCAAAATAGATCTACTAGGAAGCAATCTACTTCCATTCTTCTTCGCAATTTTTATGTAGGCATCATTCCTTGGAATATATATATATATATATATATATTCTTGATACCATTACCGGAGAAATTTTTTTGGGTAGCCACACTTTTGATTCTTATAATGCTATGATAGATTTGTTTGGCACACCACCTCTCTTGGTTAATGGAACTATGTTAACTTTGGAACATGTTATGCAAAGGCTAGATATTATTGAAAATAAAGTTGCCACTATTGAATTGATTGAGAATTTGGATAAAAAGATCCACAACCAAATTACCCAATATGGATCTAAGGTAGGAGTTACTCTGAAATATTTTAAAGAAAAAAACCCGTGGTTAATGAAAGAATAGACCAAGATTCTACTAGAATTGATAAACTTGAGGGGTTATTACCAACTTGGGGTCCGCTTTTTCTGCCATAAGGAACACTTCAAATCCTCCTACCAAAGTTGCCAAAATTATGTATGTTCCTAAAAATAAGGGTGAAACTTCAAGTAAGGAAAATGCGGGTCTCAAATCCATTAGTGTTCGCCCCAACTTTCTCACTATCATTAAGGAACCTTTTGCTGCAAATGATTTTCTTGATTTCTTGCTTAGGAGTTTAATCATTAATATAAAGAAGGAAACTCCTAAGGGTTATGAGTGTTCTATTGAAGAATTGCATACCAAAGATGATAATACCTAGATCTATCCTTGCTTTTATGCCTAGCTAGGGGCGTTAAACGATAGCGCTTGTTGGGAGGCAACCCAATTTTATTTTTGTTTCTTACTTTTTGATTTTGTTTAGTAACAAATAATCCATCTATCCTATGTTTATATGTGGTTTTATGCTTTTAGTTAGTGTTTGTGCCAAGTAGAACCTTTGGTAAGACTTGGGGAAAGTCTTTGTGATCTTGCTGTAAAAAACAGGAACTTTAGCGCTTACGAGAATTGCTTCCATTTATTATTGGAGAGTACTATTTAGTTAATTATTTTTGCATATGATTAAAAGATAAATTCCTCACGTCCATAAATTTATTTTAGAATTTTTGGGGTTCCAGAAGTATTCGAAACCTACAGATTACTACAGACTATTCTGTTTTGACAGATTCTGTTTTCCGTGTGTTGTTTGTTTATTTTGATGAATCTATGGCTAGTAATAGAGTTTATAAACCATAGAAAATTTGTAATACAGTAGGTTTAACAAAAATATAAATAAAGAATGAGTTCATTACAGTACCTTGAAGTGGTGGTTTGTTTTCTTTTACTAACGGAGCTCACGAGATTTTCTTTTAAGTTTTGTGTTGTGAAGTTTTCAAGTTTTGGGTAAAGATTTGATGGATTATGGAACAAGGAGTGGCAAGAGCCTAAGCTTGGGGATGCCCAAGGTACCCCAAGGTAAAATCCAAGGACAACCAATATCCTAAGCTTGGGGATGCCCCGGAAGGCATCCCCTCTTTCCTCTCCGTCCATCGGTAACTTTACTTGGGGCTATATTTTTATTCACCACACGATATGTGTTTTGCTTGGAGCGTCTTGTATGATTTGAGTATTTTCTTTTTAGTTTACCACAATCATCCTTTCTGTACACACATTTTGGGAGAGACACACATGAATTGGAATTTATTAGAATACTCTATGTGCTTCACTTATATCTTTTGAGTTGGATAATTTTTGCTCTAGTGCTTCGCTTATATCTTTTAGAGGACGGCGGTGGTTCTATTTTATAGAAATAATTGATCTCTCATGATTCACTTATATTATTTTGAGAGTCCTTTAGAACAGCATGGTAATTCACTTTGGTTATAAATTTTAAATGCTAAGAGAAGTTGGATGCTTGATAGATTGTTTTGAGATATAAAGGTGGTAATATTAGAGGTGTGCTAGTTCAAAAATTGTGAAATTGATGAATAATTGTGTTGAAGTTGGCAAGTCCCATAGCTTGCACGTATGCTAAACGTTATGTGACAAATTTGAAGCACGGGGTGTTCTTTGATTGCTTTCCTTATGAGTGGCGGTCGGGGACGAGCGATGGTCTTTTCCTACCAATCTATCCCCCTAGGAGCATGCATGTAGTGCTTGGTTTTGATGACTTGTAGATTTTTGTGTTGAGGTCTGTGATTCCCGTAGCATGCACATATGGTGAACCGTTATGTGATGAAGTCGGAGCATGAGGTATTTATTGATTGTCTTCCTTATGAGTGGCGGTCGGGGACGAGCGATGGTCTTTTCCTACCAATCTATCCCCCTAGGAGCATGCGCATAGTAATTTGTTTCGATGACTAATAGATTTTTGCAATAAGTATGTGAGTTCTTTATGACTAATGTTGAGTCCATGGATTATAAGCACTCTCACCCTTCCATCATTGCTAGCCTCTTCGGTACCGTGCATTGCCCTTTCTCACCTTGAGAGTTGGTGCAAACTTCGCCGGTGCATCCAAACCCCGTGATATGATACGCTCTATCACACATAAGCCTCCTTATATCTTCCTCAAAACAGCCACCATACCTACCTATTATGGCATTTCCATAGCCATTCCGAGATATATTGCCGTGCAACTTTCCACCATTCCATTTATTATGACACGCATCATCTTTGTCATATTGCTTTGCATGATCATGTAGTTGACATCATATTTGTGGCAAAGCCACCATGCTTAATTTTTCATACGTGTCACTCTTGATTCATCGCAATCCCGATACACCGACGGAGGCATTCACATAGAGTCATATTTTGTTCTAAGTATTGAGTTGTAATTCTTGAGTTGTGAGTAAAAGTGTGATGATCATCATTAAAGCATTGTCCCATGTGAGGAAAGGATGATGGATACTATGATTCCCCCACAAGTCGGGATGAGACACCGGATAAAAAATAAAAAATAAAAAAAGAGGCCATAAAAAAAAGAAGGCCTAAACAAAAAAATGAGAGAAAAAGAGAGAAGAGACAATGTTACTATACTTTTCCACACTTGTGCTTCAAAGTAGCACCATGATCTTCATGATAGAGAGTCTCTTATTTTGTCACTTTCATATACTAGTGGGAATTATTAATTATAGAACTTGGCTTGTATATTCCAATGATGGGCTTCCTCAAATGCCCTAGGTCTTCGTGAGCAAGCAAGTTGGATGCACACCCACTTAGTTCCTTTGATGAGCTTTCATATATTTATAGCTCTAGTGTATCCGTTGCATGGAAATCCCTACTCCCTGCATTGACATCAATCGGTGGGCATCTCCATATCCCATTGATTAGCTGAGTCAATGTGAGACTTTCTCCCTTTTTCTCTTCTCACACAACCTGAATCATCATATTCTATTCCACCCATAGTGCTATGTCCATGGCTCGCGCTCATATATAGCGTAAAAGTTGAAAGAGATTGAAAAGGCTAAGTATGAAACAATTGCTTCGCTTGTCATCGGGGTTGTGCATGATGGGAGCATTTTGTGTGATGAAAATGAAGCGTGGCCAAACTATATGACTTTGTAGGGATAGGTTTTCTTTGGCTATGGTATTTTGATAAGACATAATTGCTTGATTACCATACTTGGACTATTACTATTTTTATGTCAACAATAAACTTTTATCTTGAATCATTCGGATCTGAACATTCATGCCACAATAGAGAAAAATACATTGAAGAACATGCTAGAAAGCATTTCACATCAAAAATTCTGTTTTTATCATTTACCTACTCGAGGACGAGCATGAATTAAGCTTGGGGATGCTGATACGTCTCCGACGTATTTATAATTTTTGATTGTTCCATGCTATTATATTATCTGTTTTGGATGTTAATGGGCTTTATTTTGCACTTTTATATTATTTTTGGGACTAACCTATTAACCCAAGGCCCAATGCAAATTGTTGTTTTTTTTCCTATTTCAGTGTTTCATAGAAAAGGAATATCAAATGGAGTCCAAACGGAATGAAACCTTTGGGAGCGTGATTTTTGGAACAAACATCATCCGGAGGCCTTGGAGTGGACGTCAAGAAACGGACGAGGAGTCCACAAGGCAGGGGCGCGCCTACCCCCCTGGGCACGCCCTCCGCCCTCGTGGGCCCCTCGTGGCTCAATCGACCTACTTCTTCCTCCTATATATGTTCACATACCCTGTCGTGGTTTTGTCACGGCAGATGTGCTCGTGAAAGGACTTAGTCGTGGAGCCATCGCTACGGGTTAGCTTAAAGGGGTTAAACCAGACAAGGGACACGAGAGTTTATACTAGTTCGGCCCCTTCGATGAAGGTAAAGCCTATGTCTAGTTGTGTTGGTATTGCTGGGGTTTCGATGACCAGGGAGCGAATCCGCTTTGCCTGGCTCTCGAGTTGTTGTCTGTTGTCCCTAAACCGCCATCGGGTCGTCCCTTTATATACATAGGTCGACTCCCATCGGTTTACAGAGTCCCGGGGCCGGATCATCAATGTGTCCAACTCGGTCTCTATCCTCCCTATCTTACAATACAAGTTACATGAGAAAGTCAGTTTACATCTACAGGCCTTAACCCGCCTTTGGGCCTTGGGCCTTTGTAAAGCGCCACCATCCTTACGTCTTTATGAGCCTCTAATCTTCATAGAGTTAACCCGGCTGCCCCTGGCCGGTTTACGTCCAGTAGTAATATCCCCAACATACCTCGAAAACATCCAGGAGCACCACGAAACCCTATTTACACCGCCGCAACCTTCTGTACCCAAGAGATCCCATGTTGGGGCCTTTTTCAGAGCTCCGCCAGAGGGGGCATTGATCACGGAGGGCCTCTACATCAACTCCATGGCCCCTCCGATGATGTGTGAGTAGTTTACTTCAGACCTTTGGGTCCATAGCTAGTAGCTAGATGGCTTCTTCTCTCTCTTTCGATCTCAATACAAAGTTCTCCTCGATCTTCTTAGAGATCTATTAAATGTAACTCCTTTTGCGGAGTGTTTGTCGAGATCCGATGAATTGTGGGTTTATGATCAAGTCTATCTATGAACAATATTTGATTCTTTCTGAAATCTTTTATGCATGATTGGTTATCTTTAGAAGTCTCTTCGAATTATCAGTTTGGTTTGGCCTACTAGATTGATCGTTCTTGCAATGGAAGAAGTGCTTAGCTTTGGGTTCAATATTTCGGTGCTCGATCCTAGTGACAGAAAGGGAAACGACATGTATTGTATTATTTCCGTCGAGGATAAAAAGATGGGGTTTATATCATATTGCTCGAGTTTATCCGTCTACATCATGTGATCTTACCTAAGGCGTTACTCTGTTCTTATGAACTTAATACTCTAGATGCATGCTGGATAGCGGTCGATGTGTGGAGTAATAGTAGTAGATGCAGGTAGGAGTTGGTCTACTTGTCACGGACGTGATGCCTATATACATGATCATGACTATATATTCTCATAATTATTCGCTTTTCTATCAATTTCTTGGCAGTAATTCGTTCACCCACCGTAATACTTATGCTATCTTGAGAGAAGCCACTAGTGAAACCTATGGCCCCTGGGTCTATTCTCCATCATATAAGTTTCCAATCTATTTTATTTTGCAATCTTTACTTTCAATCTATATCATAAAAATACCAAAAATATTTATCCTATCATTATTATCTCTATCAGATCTCACTCTCGTAAGTGACCATGAAGGGATTGGCAACCCCTTTATCGCGTTGGTTGCGAGGTTCTTATTTGTTTGTGTAGGTACGAGGGACTTGCGTGTGGCCTCCTACTAGATTGATACCTTGGTTCTCAAAAACTGAGGGAAATACTTACGCTACTTTTCTGCATCACCCTTTCCTCTTCAAGGGAAAACCAACATAGTGCTCAAGAGGTAGCACACACCAAAAATACTTTTCCGCCACCGCAAGCTTCTGTTCTCGTGAGATCCCATCTTGGGGCCTTTTCCGGTACTCCGCCGGAGGGGGATTCGATCACGGAGGGCCTCTACACAAACCTTGCTGCCCTTCGAATGATGTGTGAGTAGTTTGCCACAGACCTACGGGTCCATAGCTAGTAGCTAGATGGCTTCTTCTCTCTCTTTGATCTTCAACACAATGTTATCCTCGATGTTCTTGGAGATCTATTTGATGTAATGTTCTTTTGCGGTGAGTTTATTGCGATCCGGTGAATTGTGGATTTATGATCAGATTATCTATGAATATTATTTGAGTCTTCTCTGAACTCTTTTATGCATGACTAATATAGCTTTGTATTTCTCTCCGATCTATCGATCTGGTTCTTTTTATTTAAGAACTGATTCCAGAATTTCCTAGCTGATTCGCCCTCCTTCTGGACTACATGGCTAAGGTCATCGGCATCTGGGGGCCGTACATAGGTACCATGGAAATTGTCCCTAAAAGCCTCCTCGAGCTCCTCCCGGCTTCTGATAGAATTTCCAGGGAGGCTGTGAAGCCAATACCTTGCCGGTCCTTTGATCTTGAGGGGTAGATATTTTATGGCATGGAGGTCATATCCTCGGGCCATGTGGATCTGGATAAGGAAATCCTCTTTCCAGATATATGAGTTGGTTGTTCCTTCATATTGATCGACGTTGATGGGCTTGAACTCTTCATGGAATAGGTGCTCCATGACCTCATCTGTAAAACATACAGGATGCACGGGCCCTCAAAAATGAGTTGTGTCTCGTTGAGCATGAGCCATGGTTGTAGGTCAAACTTGTTCTCGGGTCCTTTCGTGCATGTCCAGCCAAGCGTCATAACCGTCCAGACTAGCTGGTAGGCGCCTCCGCGACCCATAATGGATTGGGAAGGGGCCTTATTGGCCTATAGCTTATCACGCAGATCGAAGGTCTTTGGGTGCTCGACCGTAGTCTTGCCGTGAGGGTGGGTTTTAACAAGGGGTACCTTAGGTGCCCCTGTTGGCCAATCTCGCCCTCTAGGTGGTTGCTTATCTTGGCCTACATGGTCGTGCATGAGTGGCTCGTTATCCGTGGTCTCGTCGTCGAAGTCAGGTAACAGACGCCTTTTTGGGAATGACTTGGGGGCCACGCCTTGGGTCTCGAGGTCTGCTTCAAGTGCCAGGATTTGCATCCATTTGTTATTGAGTGCATTCTCATGAATGTATAGCTACTATTGCTTCCTTTTCATGCCCCCCCAGTTGCAATTAGCTATCGCTAAAACCGCACTTGCTCAGATGGGTTTATGGGCACGACGAAGTCTTCGGGTCCGAGGCTTACATTGTTTTCATACTTTGGCATATAGTCCTTGTCCGACTCATCGTCGAAAGTGCCCATGTCCTCGAGGTTTTCCTCTGCAGGTGTTCTAGCGGGCCCATTCAACTGGGTAGGGGAGGCTTGAATGTCCTCGCCTAGGTTCTTAAGGGCCTCAAGGGCAGCACCATTATCGGTGGCACCCAAGGTGCTGGTCATGTTGCTACTTCCCTTGTGACCCTTGGATCGCCTTTTAGGGCGAAAATGCTTAGGGTTTTCATTGGGTTTCTCCTTAGACTTTTCTTTTGGAGTATCAACCATGTACACGTCATATGTGGACGCTGCGACCCAATTCTTGTATGGGGTATGGCCGTGAGTGAATCTGATCCGGAATCGCCGCCGACGTCTTTGTCCATGTCGGTGGCCTCGTCGAAGCTGTGGTTGGGCGTATCAGTCAGGTCTTCCACCGTGGCGACTAGATGGGTGGTGGGTGGGATAAAAATTTCCCGATCGTTGGCTTACATCCGATCTGATCATAAACAACGGATGAGATCGCCATGTTTTGGATGCTATCTAGCACATCATTGATTTGCAAGAGCGCCTCGATATCCAGGACCCGTGTGTATGTAGGACTGAACTGGAACAATTTGTCTGGTCCACTTGACGTGGCTGTTGGGGAACGTTGCAGAAAACAAAAAAATTCCTACTCGTTACACCAAGATCCATCTAGGAGTTCATCTATCAACGAGTCATCAGATGCATCTACATACCTTTGTAGATCGCGTGCGGAAGCGTTCAAAGAACGGTGATGATGTAGTCGAACACGACGTGATCCAAATCACCGATGACCAAGCGCCGAACGGATGGCACCTCCGCGTTCAACACACGTACGGGACGGGAGACGTCTCCTCCTTCTTGATCCAGCAAGGGGGAAGGAGAGGTTGATGAAGATCCAGCAGCACGACGGCGTGGTGGTGGATGCAGGGCGTCACAGTAGCAGGGCTTCGCCTATACTACGAGAGGGAGACGTAACGGGGAGAGAGGGAGGCGCCAGGGGCTGGGGTATGAAGTCCCTCCTCTCCCCCACTATATATAGGGGTGCTAGGGGGGGCGCCGGCCCTAGTAGATGGAATCTACTAGGGGGGCGGCGGCCAAGGGTGGGGGGCTTGCCCCCCAAGCAAGGGGGCGCCCCCTTTAGGGTTTCCCCGTCCCCCCCCCAACCCTAGGCGCATGGGCCCTTGGGGGTGGCGCCCCAGCCCACTTTGGGCTGGGTCCCCTCCCACTTCAGCCCATGGGGCCCCCCGGGATAGGTGGCCCCACCCAATGGACCCCCGGGACCCTTCCGGTGGTCCCGGTACAATACCGGTGACCCCGAAACTTGTCCCGATGGCCGAAACAGCACTTCCTATATATAATTCTTTACCTCGTGACGTCCGGGATCTCATCCGGGACTCCGAACAACATTCGGGTTACTGCATATACATATCTTCACAACCCTAGCGTCACCGAACCTTAAGTGTGTAGACCCTACGGGTTCGGGAGACAAGCAGACATGACCGAGACGACTCTCCGGTCAATAACCAACAGCGGGATCTGGATACCCATGATGGCTCCCACATGCTCCACGATGATCTCATAGGATGAACCATGATGTCAAGGATTCAATCAACCCCGTATGCAATTCCCTTTGTCAATCGATATGTTACTTGCCCGAGATTCGATCGTCGGTATCCCAATACCTCGTTCAATCTCGTTACCGGCAAGTCACTTTACTCATACCGTAATGCATGATCCCGTGACCAGACACTTGGTCACTTTGCGCTCATTATGATGATGCATTACCGAGTGGGCCCAGTGATACCTCTCCGTCATACGGAGTGACAAATCCCAGTCTTGATCCATGTCAACCCAACAGACACTTCCGGAGATACCCGTAGTCTACCTTTATGGTCACCTAGTTACGTTGTGACATTTGGTATACCCAAAGCATTCCTACGGTATCTGGGAGTTACACGATCTCATGGTCTAAGGAAAAGATACTTTGACATTGGAAAACTCTAGCAAACGAACTATACGATCTTGTGCTATGTTTAGGATTGGGTCTTGTCCATCACATCATTCTCCTAATGATGTGACCTCGTTATCAATGACATCCAATGTCCATAGTCAGGAAACCATGACTATCTGTTGATCAACGAGCTAGTCAACTAGAGGCTTACTAGGGACATGTTGGTGTCTGTTATTCACACATGTATTACGATTTCCGGATAACACAATTATAGCATGAATAAAGACAATTATCATGAACAAGGAAATATAATAATAATGCTTTTATTATTGCCTCTAGGGCATATTTCCAACAGTCTCCCACTTGCACTAGAGTCAATAATCTAGTTACATTGTGATGAATCAAACACCCATGGAATTCTGGTGTTGATCATGTTTTGCTCTAGGGAGAGTTTTAGTCAACGGATCTGCTACATTCAGGTCCGTATGTACTTTACAAATATCTATGTCTCCATCTTGAACATTTTCACGAATGGAGTTGAAGCGACGCTTGATGTGCCTTGTCTTCTTGTGAAACCTGGGCTCCTTGGCAAGTGCAATAGCTCCAGTGTTGTCACAGAAGAGTTTGATTGGCCCCGACGCATTGGGTATGACTCCTAGGTCGGTGATGAACTCCTTCACCCATATTGCTTCATGCGCTGCCTCCGAGGCTGCCATGTACTCCGCTTCACATGTAGATCTTGCCACGACGCTTTGCTTGCAACTGCACCAGCTTACTGCCCCACCATTCAAAATATACACGTATCCGGTTTGTGACTTAGAGTCATCCAGATCTGTGTCGAAGCTAGCGTCGACGTAACCCTTTATGACGAGCTCTTCGTCACCTCCATAAACGAGAAACATTTCCTTAGTCCTTTTCAGGTACTTCAGGATATTCTTGACCGCTGTCTAGTGTTCCTTGTCGGGATTACTTTGGTACCTTCCTACCAAACTTACGGCAAGGTTTACATCAGGTCTGGTACACAGCATGGCATACATAATAGAACCTATGGCTGATGCATAGGGGATGACGCTCATCTCTTCTATATCTTCTGCCGTGGTCGGACATTGAGCTGAGCTCAATTTCATACCTTGTAACACAGGCAAGAACCCCTTCTTAGATTGAACCGTATTGAACTTCTTAAATATCTTATCAAGGTATGTGCTTTGTGAAAGACCTATGAGGCGTCTCGATCTATCTCTATAGATTTTGATGCCTAATATATAAGCAGCTTCTCCAAGGTCCTTCATTGAAAAACTCTTATTCAAGTAGGCCTTGATGCTGTCCAAGAGTTCTATATCATTTCCCATCAATAGTATGTCATCCACATATAATATGAGAAATGCTACAGAGCTCCCACTCACTTTCTTGTAAACGCAGGCTTCTCCATAAGTCTGTGTAAACCCAAACGCTTTGATCATCTCATCAAAACGAATGTTCCAACTCCGAGATGCTTGCACCAGCCCATAAATCGAGCGTTGTAGCTTGCACACCTTGTCAGCATTCTTAGGATCGACAAAACCTTCCGGCTGCATCATATACAATTCTTCCTTAAGGAAACCATTAAGGAATGCCGTTTTGACGTCCATTTGCCATATCTCATAATCGTAGAATGCGGCAATTGCTAACATGATTCGGACGGACTTTAGCTTCGCTACCGGTGAGAAAGTCTCATCGTAGTCAACCCCTTGAACTTGTCGATAACCCTTAGCGACAAGTCGAGCTTTATAGATGGTCACATTACCATCCGCGTCTGTCTTCTTCTTAAAGATCCATTTATTTTCTATGGCTCGCCGTTCAACGGGCAAGTCAGTCAAAGTCCATACTTCATTTTCATACATGGATCCTATCTCGGATTTCATGGCTTCTAGCCATTTGTCGGAATCCGGGCCCGCCATCGCTTCTTCATAGTTCGAAGGTTCACCGTTGTCTAACAACATGATTTCCAAGACAGGGTTTCCGTACCACTCTGGTGCAGAACGTGTCCTTGTGGACCTTCGAATTTCAGTAGGAGCATGATCAGAAGTATCTTGATCATTATCATTAACTTCCTCTCTAGTCGGTGCAGGCACCTCAGGAACATTTTCTTGAGTTGCGCCATTTGCCGGTTCAAGAGGTAATACTTCATCAAGCTCTACTTTCCTCCCACTTACTTCTTTCGAGAGAAACTCTTTCTCTAGAAAGGACCCATTCTTGGCAACAAAGATCTTGCCTTCGGATCTGAGGTAGAAGGTGTACCCAATAGTTTCTTTTGGGTATCCTATGAAGACGCATTTTTCCGACTTGGGTTCGAGCTTTTCAGGTTGAAGTTTCTTGACATAAGCATCGCATCCCCAAACTTTTAGAAACGGCAGCTTAGGTTTCTTCCCAAACCATAATTCATACGGTGTCATCTCAACGGATTTCGACGGAGCCCTATTTAAAGTGAATGCAGCAGTCTCTAAAGCATAGCCCCAAAAAGATAGCGGTAAATCGGTAAGAGACATCATAGATCGCACCATATCTAATAGAGTGCGATTACGACGTTCGGACACACCGTTACGCTGAGGTGTTCCAGGCGGCGTGAGTTGTGAAACTATTCCACATTTTCTTGAGTGTGTGCCAAACTCGTGACTCAAGTATTCTCCTCCACGATCTGATCGTAGAAACTTGATTTTCCTGTCACGTTGATTCTCAACCTCACTCTGAAATTCCTTGAACTTTTCAAAGGTTTCAGACTTGTGTTTCATTAAGTAGATGTACCCATATCTACTTAAATCATCAGTGAGCGTGAGAACATAACGATAGCCACCGCGAGCCTCAACACTCATTGGACCGCACACATCAGTATGTATGATTTCCAATAAGTTGGTTGCTCGCTCCATTGTTCCTGAGAACGGAGTCTTGGTCATTTTACCCATAAGGCATGGTTCGCACGTGTCAAATGATTCATAATCAAGAGACTCTAAAAGTCCATCTGCATGGAGCTTCTTCATGCGTTTGACACCTATGTGACCAAGGCGGCAGTGCCACAAGTATGTGGGACTATCATTATCAACCTTACATTTTTTGGTACTCACATTATGAACATGTGTAGCATCACGTTCGAGATTCATAAAGAATAAACCATTCACCATAGGAGCATGACCATAAAACATATCTCTCATATAAATAGAACAACCATTATTCTCGGATTTAAATGAGTAGCCATCTCGAATTAAACGAGATCCCGATACAATGTTCATGCTCAAACTGGCACTAAATAACAATTATTAAGGTTTAAAACTAATCCCGAAGGTAGATGCAGAGGTAGCGTGCCGACGGCGATCACATTGACCTTGGAACCATTCCCGACGCGCATCGTCACCTCGTCCTTTGCCAGTTTCCGCTTATTCCGCAGCCCCTGCTTTGAGTTACAAATGTGAGCAACTGCACCGGTATCAAATACCCAGGAGCTACTACGGACACTAGTAAGGTACACATCAATTACATGTATATCACATATACCTTTTGTTTTGCCGGCCTTCTTGTCTGCTAAGTACTTAGGGCAGTTCCGCTTCCAGTGACCGCTTCCCTTGCAATAAAAGCACTCAGTCTCGGGCTTGGGTCCATTCTTTGGCTTCTTCCCGGCAGCTTGCTTGCCGGGCGCGGCAACCTCCTTGCCGTCCTTCTTGAAGTTCTTTTACCCTTGCCTTTCTTGAACTTAGTGGTTTTATTGACCATCAACACTTGATGTTCCTTCTTGACTTCTACCTCCGCTGATTTCAGCATTGAGAACAACTCAGGAATGGTCTTTTGCATCCCCTGCATGTTGAAGTTCATCACAAAGCTCTTGTAGCTTGGTGGAAGCGACTGGAGGATTCTGTCAATGACCGCATCATCCGGGAGATTAACTCCCAGCTGAGACAAGCGATTATGTAACCCAGACATAGTGAGTATGTGCTCACTGACAGAACTATTTTCCTCCATCTTACAGCTGAAGAACTTATCGGAGACTTCATATCTCTCGATCTGGGCATGAGCTTGAAAAACCATTTTCAGCTCTTCGAACATCTCATATGCTCCATGTCTCTCAAAACGTTTTTGGAGCCCCGGCTCTAAGCTGTAAAGCATGCCGCACTGAACGAGGGAGTAGTCGTCAACACGTGTCTGCCAAGCGTTCATAACGTCTTGGTTCTGTGGGACGGGAGCTTCACCTAGCGGTGCTTGTAGGACATAATCTTTCTTGGCAGCTATGAGGATGATCCTCAGGTTCCGGACCCAGTCCGTATAGTTGCTGCCATCGTCTTTCAGCTTGGTTTTCTCTAGGAACGCGTTGAAGTTGAGGACTACGTGGGCCATTTGATCTACAAGACATATTGTAAAATATTTTAGACTAAGTTCATGATAATAAAGTTCATCTAATCAAATAATTAATGAACTCCCACTTAGATTAGACATCCCTCTAGTCATCTAAGTATTACATGATCCGAGTTAACTAGGCCGTGTCCGATCATCACGTGAGACGGACTAGTCAACACCGGTGAACATCTTCATGTTGATCGTATCTTCTATACGACTCATGCTCAACCTTTCAGTCTTCTGTGTTCCGAGGCCATGTCTGTACATGCTAGGGTCGTCAAGTCAACCTAAGTGTTTGCATGTGTAAATCTGTCTTACACCCGTTGTATGTGAACGTCTGAATAAAACACCCGATCATCACGTGGTGTTTTGAAACAGCGAACTGTCGCAACGGTGCATAGTTAGGGGGAACACTTCTTGAAATTATTATGAGGGATCATCTTATTTACTACCATCGTTCTAAGTAAACAAGATGCAAAACATGATAAACATCACATGCAATCAAATAATAAATGTGACATGATATGGCCAATATCACATAGCTCCTTTGATCTCCATCTTGGGGCTCCATGATCATCTTGTCACCGGCTTGACACCATGATCTCCATCATCATGATCTCCATCATCGTGTCTCCATGAAGTTGCTCGCCAACTATTACTTCTACTACTATGGCTAACGCGTTTAGCAATTAAGTAAAGTAATTTACATGGCGTTTCTCCATGACAAGCAGGTCATATAAAAGAATAAAGACAACTCCTATGGCTCCTGCCGGTTGTCATACTCATCGACATGCAAGTCGTGATTTCTATTATAATAGCATGAACATGTCATACATCACATATAGATCATTCATCATTCATCACAACTTTGGCCATATCATATCACAAACCACTTGCTGCAAAAACAAGTTAGACGTCCTCTAATTGTTGTTGCAAGTTTTACGTGGCTGAATTAGGGTTCTAGCAAGAACGTCTTCTTACCTACGTTAAAGCCACAACGTGATTTGTCAACTTCTATTTACCCTTCATAAGGACCCTGTTCATCGAATCCGCTCCAACTAAAGTGGGAGAGACAGACACCCGCCAGCCACCTTATGCAGCTAGTGCATGTTAGTCGGTGGAACCGGTCTCACGTAAGCGTACGTGTAAGGTTGGTCCGGGCCGCTTCATCCCACAATACCGCTGAAGCAAGAAAAGACTAGTAGCGGCAAGAAAGTTGACAAATCTACGCCCACAACAAATTGTGTTCTACTCGCGCAAGAAGAACTACGCATAGACCTAGCTCTGATACCACTGTTGGGGAACGTTGCACAAAACAAAAATTTTCCTACTCGTTACACCAAGATCCATCTAGGAGTTCATCTAGCAACGAGTCATCAGATGCATCTACATACCTTTGTAGATCGCGTGCGGAAGCGTTCAAAGAACGGTGATGATGTAGTCGAACACGACGTGATCCAAATCACCGATGACCAAGCGCCGAACGGACGGCACCTCCGCGTTCAACACACGTACGGGACGGGAGACGTCTCCTCCTTCTTGATCCAGCAAGGGGGAAGGAGAGGTTGATGAAGATCCAGCAGCACGACGGCGTGGTGGTGGATGCAGGGCATCACAGTAGCAGGGCTTCGCCTATACTACGAGAGGGAGACATAACGGGGAGAGAGGGAGGCGCCAGGGGCTGGGGTATGAAGTCCCTCCTCTCCCCCACTATATATAGGGGTGCTAGGGGGGGCGCCGGCCCTAGTAGATGGAATCTACTAGGGGGGGGCAGCGGCCAAGGGTGGGCGGCTTGCCCCCCAAGCAAGGGGGCGCCCCCTTTAGGGTTTCCCCCCCAACCCTAGGCGCATGGGCCCTTGGGGGGTGGCGCCCCAGCCAAATTTGGGCTGGGTCCCCTCCCACTTCAGCCCATGGGGCCCCCCGGGATAGGTGGCCCCACCCGGTGGACCCCCGGGACCCTTCCGGTGGTCCCGGTACAATACCGGTGACCCCGAAACTTGTCCCGATGGCCGAAACAGCACTTCCTATATATAATTCTTTACCTCCGGACCATTCCAGAACTCCTCGTGAAGTCCGGGATCTCATCCGGGACTCCGAACAACATTCGGGTTACTGCATATACATATCTTCACAACCCTAGCGTCACCAAACCTTAAGTGTGTAGACCCTACGGGTTCGGGAGACAAGCAGACATGACCGAGACGACTCTCCGGTCAATAACCAACAGCGGGATCTGGATACCCATGATGGCTCCCACATGCTCCACGATGATCTCATCGGATGAACCACGATGTCGAGGATTCAATCAACCCCATATGCAATTCCCTTTGTCAATCGATATGTTACTTGCCCGAGATTCGATCGTCGGTATCCCAATACCTCGTTCAATCTCGTTACCGGCAAGTCACTTTACTCGTACCGTAATGCATGATCCTGTGACCAGACACTTGGTCACTTTGAGCTCATTATGATGATGCATTACCGAGTGGGCCCAATGATACCTCTCCGTCATACGGAGTGACAAATCCTAGTCTTGATCCATGTCAACCCAACAGACACTTTCGGAGATACCCATAGTGTACCTTTATGGTCACCCAGTTACGTTGTGACGTTTGGTATACCCAAAGCATTCCTACGGTATCCGGGAGTTACACGATCTCATGGTCTAAGGAAAAGATACTTTGACATTGGAAAACTCTAGCAAACGAACTATACGATCTTGTGCTATGTTTAGGATTGGGTCTTATCCATCACATCATTCTCCTAATGATGTGACCTCGTTATCAATGACATCCAATGTCCATAGTCAGGAAACCATGACTATCTGTTGATCAACGAGCTAGTCAACTAGAGGCTTACTAGGGACATGTTGGTGTCTGTTATTCACACATGTATTACGATTTCCGGATAACACAATTATAGCATGAATAAAGACAATTATCATGAACAAGGAAATATAATAATAATGCTTTTATTATTGCCTCTAGGGCATATTTCCAACAGTGGCGCCGACCTCTTGCTCGCTCAGGGTCGACCCTTGGGTAGCAAGAGTAGTTACTACATCGATTGCTGGTGGTGCGCTCTACGTTGCTGGGTCTGAAGACAAGATTGGCACAAAGGAAACATCCAAGGACCTAGTGTTCAAGCCGGATGTACTGATCATCTGGTCTATCTCCGGGTCGGCTTTGGGAGGAGGTTGGATCCAAGGATCCCATCATAGGCCGGCGCCGGAGGGTTCATACTAATCCGAGGTCCACCCCGAGAGGACCAGATCTCCTCGAGCATCCGTGATGTACTCCAGACTTCCGAATGTGATGACTTGGTTTGGGGTGAAATTCTCCACATAGCCTAGATGTCCGGTTGGATCGGCATGCAACACAATACTGCCAAAGGGGAAAAGTGAAGGAAATATGCCCCAGAGGCAATAATAAAGTTGTTATTTTATATTTCCTTATATCATGATAAATGTTTATTATTCATGCTAGAATTGTATTAACCGGAACCTTAACACATGTGTGAATACATAGACACTGAGTCCCTAGTGAGCCTCTGTTGGGGAACGTAGTAATTTCTAAAAATTCCTACGCACATGCAAGATCATGGTGATGCACAACAACAAGAGGGGAGAGTGTGTCCACGTACCCTCGTATACCAAAAGCGGAAGCATTAGCACAACGCGGTTGATGTAGTCGTACGTCTTCACGATCCGACCGATCAAGTACCGAACGCACGGCACCTCCGAGTCTTCACACGTTCAGCCCGATGACGTCCCTTGAACTCCGATCCAGCCGAGTGTTGAGGGAGAGTTTCATCAGCACGACGGCGTGGTGATGATGTTGACGTTCTGCCGACGCAGGGCTTTACCTAAGCACCGCTACAGTAATATCAAGGTGGACTATGGTGGAGGGGGGCACCGCACACGGCTCAAAGATCAAACGATCAATTGTTGTGTCTTTGGGGTGCCCCCTGCCCCCATATATAAAGGAGTGGAGGCGGGGGAGGGCCGGCCCTCTCTAATGCGCGCCCTAGGGGAGTCCTACTCCCACCGGGAGTAGGATTCCCCCTTTCCTAGTAGAACTAGGAGCCCTTCCAAGTAGTAGGAGTAGGAGGGAAGGAAAGGGAAGGGAAAAGGAGAAGGAAGGGGGCGCCCCCGTCCCTAGTCCAATTCGGACCAGCCCATGGGGAGGGGTGCGGCCACCCTTTGAGGCCTTTCTCTCCTTTCCCGTATGGCCCATTAAGGCCCAATATGAATTCCCGTAACTCCCCGGTACTCCCGAAAATACCCAAATCACTCGGAACCTTTCCGATGTCCGAATATAATCGTCCAATATATTGATCTTTACGTATCGACCATTTCGAGACTCCTCGTCATGTCCCCGATCTCATCCGGGACTCCGAACTCCTTCGATACATCAAAACACATAAACTCATAATATAACCGTCATCGAACTTTAAGCGTGCGGACCCTACGGGTTCGAGAACTATGTAGACATGACCGAGACACGTCTCCGGTCAATAACCAATACCGGAACCTAGATGCTCATATTGGCTCCTACATATTCTACGAAGATCTTTATCGGTCAAACCGCATAACAACATACGTTGTTCCCATTTGTCATCGGTATGTTACTTGCCCGAGATTCGATCGTCGGTATCTCAAAACCTAGTTCAATTTCGTTACCGGCAAGTATCTTTACTCGTTCCGTGACACATCATCCCGCAACTAACTCATTAGTTGATATGCTTGCAAGGCTTATAGTGATGTGCATTACCGAGTGGTCCCAGAGATACCTCTCCGACAATCGGAGTGACAAATCCTAATCTCGAAATACGCCAACCCAACAAGTACCTTCGGAGACACCTGTAGAGCACCTTTATAGTCACCCAGTTACTTGTGATGTTTGGTAGCACACAAAGTGTTCCTACGGTAAACAGGAGTTGCATAATCTCATAGTCATAGGAACATGTATAAGTTATGAAGAAAGCAATAGCAACAAACTAAACGATCAAGTGCTATGCTAACAGAATGGATCAAGTCAATCACATCATTCTCTAATGATGTGACCCCGTTTAATCAAATGATAACTCATGTCTATGGCTAGGAAACTTAACCATCTTTGATTCAACGAGTTAGTCAAGTAGAGGCATACTAGTGACATATTGTTTGTCTATGTATTCACACATGTATTATGTTTCCGGTTAATACAATTCTAGCATGAATAATAAACATTTATCATGATATAAGGAAATAAATAATAAATTTACTATTGCCTCTAGGGCATATTTCCTTCAGCCTCTACTTGACTAGCTCATTGATCAAAGATGGTTAAGGTTTGCTAACCATGGACATGAGTTGTCATTTAATAATGGGATCACATCATTAGGAGAATGATGTGATGGACATGACCCATCATTAAGCTTAGCATATTGATCATTTAGTTTTATTGCTATTGCATTCTTCATGCCAAATACATATTCCTTCGACTATGAGATTATGCAACTCCCGGATACCGTAGGAATGCCTTGTGTGCTATCAAACATCATAACGTAACTGGGTGATTATAAATATGATCTACATGTATCTCCAAAGGTGTTTGTTGGGTTGGCATAGATCGAGATTAGGATTTGTTACTCCGAGTATCAGAGAGGTATATCTGGGCCCTCTCGGTAATGCATATCATAACAAGCCTGGAAAGCAATGTGACTAATGAGTTAGTTGTGAGATGATGTATTATGAAACGAGTAAAGAGACTTTCCGGTAACGAGATTGAACTAGGTATGAAGATACCGACGATCGAATCTCAGGCAAGTAACATACCTATGACAAAGGGAATAACGTATGTTGTCTTTACGGTTCGACCGATAAAGATCTTCGTAGAATATGTAGGAGCCAATATGAGCATCCAGGTTCCGTTGTTGGTTATTGAACAGAGAGGTGTCTCAGTCATGTCTACATGGTTCTCAAACCCATAGGGTCGGCACGCTCAACGTTCGATGACGATTTTGTATTATATGAGTTATGTGATTTGGTGACCGAATGTTGTTTAGAGTCTCGGATGAGATCACAGACATTACGAGGAGTCTTGAAATGGTCGAGAGGTAAAGATTTATATATAGGATGATAGTATTCGAACACCAGAAGTGTTCCGGAGAGCATTGGGTACATATCAGGTCACCGGAAGGGATTCGGGGCACCCCCGGCAAAGATATGGGCCTAATGGGCCAATAGGGGAAACGCAGCAGCCAACAGGGGCTGTTGTGCCCCCCATATAGGTCGAACCAGAATGGGAAGGAAAGAGGGGAAGAGAGAAGGAAAGGGAGGGATTAGGCCTCCCCCTTCCTTCCCTCCTCCCTCCTCCTTCCTCCCCCCTCCGGAAATTATGGTAAGGGGGCAAATTGGACAAGGCCCCCAAGTAGGATTCCTCCTACTTGGGGCGCCCCCTTGGCTACTCCCTCTCCCTCCCACCTATATATATGAGGGGGGAGGTGCCTAGAAGACACACCAATATCTGTTAGACATGTGCGATGCTTCCCTCCATAGATTACACCCTCGGTCATATTCTCGTAGTGCTTAGGCGAAGCCTTGTGCGGATCACATCACCATCACCATCACCAAGCCATCGTGCTAACGAGACTCATCTACTTCCTCGACACTTTAATGGATCAAGAGTTCGAGGGACGTCATTGAGCTGAACGTGTGCAGAACTCGGAGGTGTCGTATGTTCGGTGCTTGATCGGTCGGAAAGAGAAGAAGTTCGACTACATCAACCGCTTTGTCAAACGCTTCCACTTTCGGTCTACGAGGGTACATAGACACACTCTCCCCCTCTCGTTGCTATGCTTCTCCTAGAGAGATCTTGCATGAGCGTAGGAATTTTTTTGAAATTGCATGCTATGTTTCCCAACAAAAAGTTGTCCGGGGACAAAGATGCCACCACATCCAATACTACTGTTGATCTATAGATGAGCCATCGACCCTAGGTGATCAAACATCGTGCTCTGAATGAAAGCACCAATGTCGGTGTCAAAACCGGCAGATCTCGGGTAGGGGGCCGGGCTGTTAGATCTCATCGATGGATAACAAGAGTAACACATATGAAGTTTACCCAGGTTTGGCCCCTCTCTATGGGGTAAAACTCTATGTCCTGCTCTTGCTTATATTATGGAAGTATCAAGGTATAGACTAGATCTACCATGAGATCGTGAGTTGTGGTTTAAAGCCTAGGGTATGATGAATGTATGAATGGGTGTATGGATGGCCTCTACGAGCTAAACCCTCTGGTTTATATAGGCACCAGAGGTATCTTGGGTTACACATGGTCGGTTGCCATCTAAGGATTTACATGCCGAATTTAATCAGATATGCTTGAAGTACACACCAAGTCTCCTATCGCAACACTTTGAAGGCCTCCAGAGTCCTCCTTCCTTAGTGGGTTGGCAGTCCGCCCATACATTAGTCCAGTTGGGCTAGGACCCCCTAGGCCTGGACACCATCATTAGGGTTACAGTTCATTCAAAAATTTGTGTTAAGTTTTTACTATTTTTTTGTAGTTTGTATGATCTATCACCAGAATTTATTGACGTTGTTGTTGGAACTAAGGAGCATCTTGGTTTAAGTTATGGTGTGGTTGACAATCTATTTGTTTTCCCTTTTTTCACATCATGTTTGTAGCATCATTTAGTGTTGTGTATGCATTGTTTGACTATTTTGGAGATCAATATTTTAAGGTAGCTGATCATTACATCAAAGAACATGTTTTGGTTAAGTTTGACAACCGTTTCAGGGTTGATACTATACATCGCCGTAGTTTCAAGCAAGGCATTGGCAGTGAAAATTATGAACTGATGATGGCTACTAAAGTGTCTGAGTTGAAGCCTTGCAAATGTGACTCTTTTGGTTTCAGGAAGATTCAAATCATGCGCCCTCTGCCTAGTAGTTCAGCTGTTGAAAATGATCCTAACACTATAGTGCATGTCCTAATGGTTGTACTGATCTTCTTGGTGGTTCTACTTGAAGAATTTCTCATGTCTTTAAGAGTATTTATGTTGATGATATTTAGCTTTTGAAGTTTTTTGTCTCGATGTCATAGTGAACTATCAGTTGGTGTATTTGTCTTGTATCCTTTTATCTTTCGTTAGGTATCTGGTTTATGTGTCAAACTTTAGTTTGTTATTCGCAATGTTTCAGAAATGACTATTTTGTAACGGTTAGTGATCTTTATATACCATTGAGTGTGGTCTTTTTTTATTGGTTATTTATTTATTTTATTGATTTAAGCAATTTTGGCGGTTCACTATTTTCGTCTGCTTTAATATTTATGGAGCAATCAAAAATTGACCCCCGCATGTTTTTTAATTATTCACCATGAACTAAAAACTTTTAAATTAATGAAATTTATGTTGTATCTTATATTATTTTAGTTTCTCTTTCCTTTTTGGTCTAGTTTTTTCCTTTGACACTTCTATGTTTTGGAGTGTGAGTAATTATTTTTCTTTTCAGTCAGAGGAACTGTGTTAGCCCACTAATTTCCTCAACATACACCACTTCCCCCACGTTTATGTGTCCACTCCCCAAATTTCTAGTATGTTGCCCCTTTTTTCTGCTTTAAACCTTCTCTCTTTCTTCTTTCTAACTCTCCTGCTGCATGGTTTCCTTTTCTTATTCTCCATGCTTTCTTTTGCTTGTTGCCTTTTGGTCCTCAGTTTATAATTTGATATGTGACTGATAGGTAATTTTACTTTTGTATAAGTGATACTGTTTTCATCCTTTTCGATGATTTTTTTTTTTGATTTATAGTATTTTTCTGTTTGTTGCTCAGATTGCTATGGAGCATTCTTCTAGTGTCAAGTGCAAGTGTTCTGACAGTGGATCTTCTTTTGGGAGTTCCAAGGTTTGTGACAAAGATTGGATGGGTGTAGTGTTTTTCTTGTGTCTTGTTTGCATGGTCATATCTATGTTCTTGATATTATGTGTAGTGTGCAATTTTTGTTTGTTCAGTGTGTAATTTTGATTATTTTTATCCTTTTTTATAGAAAGGTGCAGTTTTCAACATGTCTATTGTTTCCAGAGCTCTCCTTGATGTTCCTTTTGGAGATGTAGATAACGTCATCATTGTGTAAGTTAGTGGTAACACTCCAAGTGCAGGATTTGTCGTTGCGCATACTATGTTTGATTTTGTGGGAAACATGAATTTCAGGATTGCAGATCATTTCATCAAGGACACTGTTTTTATCATTGTTTTTTATTTTCCTCTATGTTCTAGTTAATTTATTTTATTTATTTTTGAAGGTGTGTGATCTCATTCGTTGTGTTCTTGTTAGGCTTATTATGATCAGCCAAAGACTATTATTGGTGGTGCTGCTGAAGTTGATGTCCTTGACGATGCTGATCATGGTTCTATTGGTGGTGGTGGTGGTTCAGTTGTTGGTAGTGAATGCAATACTCCTTGAACTTTCAGGATTAGTCATTACAACTAGTTTAGGGTCAGAAATTGAGATTGACAGGGTAGAAAAGCTGGTGCTAGCAACACCTCATGATGAAGCTTCTGAAAAATCAAACAACACTGTCTCACAACAATCTGAAGGACAACTTGAAAGAAGAATAATCCTTGATCTAGAATATATAAAATCTAAAGGCAGAGCAAAGAAGATGGGAAGGTAGAAAGGATTAGTAGAAGAAATAATAACAAAGTCAACAGTAACTTACTCATGCTGTCAGCTTAAAGGTCACAATATACAAACTTGCACAACTATCATGGAAGGGACTCAACCAGGCAGGCCTATCAGAAAAATAAATAAACTCATGCCTATAGTAATATTATTTGAATATATACTCCTTGAACTCCAAGAAGCCTTCATTGTAGCCTAATCAGCCGGACCTGTTGCCGTCTGCTGACGGACGGCGAAGGCCTTTGCCGTCCGCCAGGTATGCCTTTGTCGTCCGCCATGGCGGACGGCAAAGTGCCTGATTCCTACAGTGAAGTAGGGATTTGTAGAGGTGCCAGAGCTCAAAGAAAAAATTGAGAGATAATTTTTTTGTAGGCATACTTTTCCCACCAACGAAAACGACTTAGAGTTTCCAACACTTTCCATGCTAGATATATCATAGGCGGTTCCCAAATAGAAAATAAAGATTCCTTTTTCCACCATACTTTCACTTTCCATGGCTAACCGTATCCACGGGTGCCTTCCATACCAACACTTTCCAAGGAATTTATTACTTGACAACATAAAGTAAATTCATTTTTCATTTCGGGACTGGGCATCCCTAATACCTTTGCCTTACTATCGTGCAATGACAAGTGAATAAACACGCATCGTGAGAATAACACATCTAGCATGGAAAATATTGGCCACCCATCACCGTCTCGCGAGCAGTACGAGCACACAAAAGAGAAATTTATTTTGAAAATTAGAGATGGCACATACAAATTTTCTTAGAATGGCAAAATAATACCGCATATAGGTAGGTATAGTGGACTCATGTGGCAAAACTGGTTTAAAGGATTTTGGATGCACAAGTAGTGATCATACTTAGTGCAAAATGAAGGCTAGCAAAAGATTGAGAAGCGACCAACCAAGAAACAAATAACCTCATAAGCGAGCATTAAGCATAATTAACACCAAATAATGCACCACAAGTAGGATGTAATTTCATTGCATGACTATTGACTTTCGTGCTTGCATAGGGAATCACAAACCTTAACACCAATATTCTTACTAAAGCATAATTACTCATCAACATGACTCACATATCACAACATCATATCTCAAAACTATTACAAGGAATCAAGTTTATTTTGTCCAATGATCTTCATGAAAGTTTTTATTATATCCTTCATGGATGTCTATCACTTTGGAACTAATTTTTCATGTGTTGCTTTTGATAAGCTCAAACAAATATAAGTGAAGATCATGAGCATAATATTTATTTCTCTCCAATTATTTTAAGTGAAGCAAGAGATAATTTCTTAAAAAAATTACTAACTCTCAAATAAATCTAAGTGAAGCAAGAGAGCATTTCTTCAAAAATACTAAAGCACACCATGCTCAAAAAGATATAAGTGAAGCACTAGAGCAATTCCATAGCTCATAAAGATTTAAGTGACGCATAGAGAGCAATTCTAACAAGTCATGGCATAATTTTGGCTCTCTCAAATAGGTGTGTCCAGAAAGGATTCAAGACTTAAAACACAAATAAAAACAAGCAAAGACTCATATCATACAAGACGCTCCAAGCAAAACTCATTGTATGTGACGAATAAAAATATAGATTCGAGTAAAATACCGATGGTCGTTAGAAGAAAGAGGGGATGCCACTCGGGGCATCCCCAAGCTTAGTTGCTTGCTTCTCTTTGTATAATAGCTTGGGGTGCCATGGGCATCCCCAAGCATAGGCTCTTCTTATTCCTTATTCCTTCATCCATCGTAACATCACCCAAAACTTGAAAACTTCAATCACACAAAACTCAACAAAACCTTCGTGAGATCCGTTAGTATAAGAAAACAAATCACTACTATAAGTATTGTTGAAAACCAATTCATATTTTATTTTTGCATTATATCTACTGTATTCCAACTTTTCTATGGAAAAAGTCTTCAAAGAAAACCATGGAATCATCAAAACAAGCACACAACGCAAAGAAAACAAAATCTATCAAAAACAGAACAGTCTGTAGCAATCTGGGTATTTCGAATACTTCTGTAACTCCAAAAAATCTGAAAATTAGGAAGACCTGGGAAATTTTTATATTAATCTTCTTAAAAAATAATTGGTATTTTATCACGCTCTAAAAATGAAAATTATTTTCGTGAGTACAAAAGTTTCTGGTTTTCAGCAAGATCAAGTCAACTATCACCCAAGAAGATCCTAAAGGCTTTACTTGACAAAAACACTAACTAAAACACAAAAAACACAATCATAGCAGTAGCATAATTGTGCTAACACTCAACAATAGGAAGAAAAAGCAAAAATAAATTTTATTCATTGGGTTGCCTCCCAACAAGCGCTATTGTTTCACGCCCCTAGCTAGGCATAAAGCAAGGATCTAAGTTTTGTTATCTTTGTTCCTAGATCCATAAGATGCCCTCATGATTGATTCATATGGTGGCCTAATTCTTGTTCTAGGGAAATGTTCCATACCCTTCCTTAGTGGAAATTGTAACTTAATATTGCCTTCTTTCATATCAATCATGGCACTGAGAGTGTGTAAAAACGGTCTACCAAGAATAATTGGACAAGACATATTGCAATCAATATCAAGAACAATAAAATCTATGGGCACATAATTCCTATTTGCTAGAATAAGAACATCATTAATTCTTCCCAAAGGCCTTTTAATAGTAGAATCTGCCAAGTGCAAATTTAAAGAACACTCTTCAATATCGGTAAGACCAAGCACATCACATAAAGATTTCGGAAGTGTAGAAACACTAGCACCCAAGTCACTTAAAGCAAAACACTCAAAAATTTTAATCTTGACTTTGATAGTAGTTTACCACTCATCATATAATTTTCTAGGAATTGAAACTTCTAATTCCAATTTTTCTTCTAAAGCTTTCATCATAGCATCCACGATATGTTTAGTAAAAGCTTTATTTTGTTCATAAGCATGGCGGGAATTTATCATGGATTGTAACAAAGAAATACAATCAATAAAAGAGAAAATATTATAATTAAAGTCTTTGTAATCCAAAAGAGTGGGCACATCACTAGTTAAAGTCTTGACCTCTTCAAACCCACTTTTAACAATTTTCTCAACAAGATTTTCACCCTCCGAATTATCGGGACGCCTTCTAGATAAAGTTAACTCTTCTTCAGTCCCTTTTTCATCAATCTTAATTTTACTAAAAAAGGAATCAATAGAAGAAACACCAATCATTTTAAGATCTTCATCACTTTTATGAAAGCAATCACTAGAAAAAGCTTTTTCTAAAAATTCTCTTCTAGCTCTAAGCATAGAGGTTCATCTCTTACTTCCATCCATAGAAACATAAAGACTTTAATTGATTCCTCAACCTTAGGCACAAAAATTTTCATCTTGAGATTTTCTACATCATGAGAAATTCTATCAACACTTCTAGACAAATCATCAATCTTATTCAAGTTTTCTTCCATTGTAGCGTTGAAAACCTTTTGCGTGTTGATAAATTCTTTAATATTATTCTCAAGAGAAGAGGTGTTCCTATCATTATTATAAGAAGGATTGCCATAGGAATTACCATAATTATTAGAGGAATTACTAGGAAAAGGCCTAGGATTAAATTACCTCTATAAGCATTGTTATTGAAATTGTTTCGCGAGATAAAATTCACATCTACAACATCACTATTTTGCTCAATCAAAGTATACAAAGGCATATCATTGAAATCAGTAGGAGCACTTTACTAGCAACCAATTTCATAAGAGCATCAACTTTTTCACTCAAAGAAGAAATTTCTTCAACCGAATTAACTTTTGTACTAGTAGGAGCTCTTTCGGTATGCCATTGTCAATAATTTGCCATAATATTATCAAGCAATTTGGTAGCTTCACCCAATGTAATTTCCATAAAAGTACCACCCGCGGCGGAATTTAGAAGATACGAGAAACAAAATTCAACCCCACATAAATTTTTTGTATGATCATCCAAAGATTTAACCCATAAGTTGGGCAATTCCTTATCATCCTTTTCATCCTTTCCCAGAAGTGTGCAACATGCTCATGTTCAAGTTTCTTGAAATTCATGATCTGGGTTCTAAGGGAAATAATTTTTGCGAATAGAAATTACTTAGTGATAAAATCATCCTTGCACTTATTCCACGAATCGATACTATTGCGGGGCAAAGAAGAAAACCAAATTTTTGCAGAATCATGCAAAGAAAACAGAAATAATTTCATCTTCACAACATCATTATCCACATCTTTTTTTCTTTTGCATGTCGCATAATTTCATCTTCACAACATCATTGTCCACATCATTGTTAAGATGGGATGCGACATCCTCATTAGGAGTACCAGAAAATTGATCTTTCATATAAAGATTCAGCAAAGCAGTATTAATATCACAAGATTCCGCACTAGTGGCGGGAGGAGCAATCGGAGTGCCAATAAAACCATTGTTGTTGGTATTTTAGAAATCACACAACTTGGTGTTCTCTTGAGTCATGGTGACTACGCAACAAGATTGCACTCAAAAATAGATCTGGCAAGAAAACGGCGAAGGCAAAAGGGGGCGAATAAAATGGCAATTTTTTGTGAAGTGGAGGAGAGGAAAACGAGAGGCAAATGGAAAATAATGTAAATTGCAAGGAGATGAGATTTGTGATTAGGAACCTGGTAGATGTTGATGATGTTTCCCTGACAATGGTGCCAGAAATTCCTTTTGATGTCTGGTAGAACTACGTCGGTATTTCCCCAAAGACGAAGGGATGATGCAGCACAACGACGGTAGGTATTTCCCTCAGTGATGAGACCAAGTTTATCGAACCAGTAGGACAACCAAGCAACACTACGTAAACAACACCTACACACAAATAACAAATACTCGCAACCTGACATGTTAAAGGGGTTGTCAATCCCTTTCGGGTAACGACGCCAGAAATTGGCAAACGGATGTGATAAAAATATGATAGATAGGATAAAATAGATCTTGGATAAAATAAATTGCAGCAAGGTATTTTTGTATTTTTGTTTTAATAGATCTGAAAATAAAAGCAAAGGAAAATAGATTGCAAAGGCAAATATATTAAAGAAGAGACCCGGGGGCCGTAGTTTTCACTAGTGGCTTCTCTCGATAAAAATAGCAAATGGTGGGTAAACGAATTACTGTTGGGCAATTGATAGAACTTCAAATAATCATGACGATATCCAGGCATTGATCATTATATAGGCATCACGTCCAAGATTAGTAGACCGATTCCTTCCTGCATCTACTACTATTACTCCACACATCGACTGCTATCCAGCATGCATCTAGTGTATTAAGTTCATGGAGAAATGGAGTAATGCAATAAGAATGATGACATGATGTAGACAAGATCTATTTATGTATAAATAGACCCCATCTTGTTATCATCAATGGCAACAATACATACATGTCAGTTCCCCTTCTATCACTGGGATCAAGCACTGTAAGATCGAACCCATCACAAAGCACCTCTTCCCATTGCAAGATAAATAGATCAAGTTGGCTAGACAAAACCCAAATATCGGAGAAGAAATATGAGTCTATAAGAAATCATGCATATAAGAGATCAAAAGACTCAATTAACTTTCATGGATAAAAACATAGATCTGATCATAAACTCAAAGTTCATCGGATCCCAACAAACACACAACAAAAAGAGTTACATCATATGGATCTCCAAGAGACCATTGTATTGAGAATCAAAAGAGAGAGGAAGCCATCTAGCTACTAATTACGGACCCGAAGGTCTACAAAATAATACTCACGCATCATCGGAGAGGCACCAATGGGCTTGATGAACCCCTCCGTGATGGTGTCTAGATTGGATCTGATGTTTCTGGACTCTGCAGTGGCTGGAATTGATTTTCGTCGACTCCCCTAGGGTTTCTAGAATATTGGGGTATTTATAGAGCAAAGAGTTGGTTCGGGAGGCACCCGAGGTGGGCACAACCCACCAGGGCACGCCTGGGCATCCAGGCGTGCCCTGGTGGGTTGTGCTCCCCTCAGAGCACCCCCCAGGCGCTTCTTCGGCCCATTGGATGTCTTCTAGTCCAAAAAAATCCACAAAAACTTTCACTGCATTTGCACTCCGTTTGATATTGATTTCCTATGATGTAAAAAACATGCAAAAAACAACAACTGGCATTTGGCACTATGTCAATAGGTTAATACGAAAAAATGATATAAAATGACTATAAAACGATTATAAAACATCCAAGAATGATAATATAACAGCATGGAACAATCAAAAATTATAGATATGTTCGAGACGTATCACGTCCCCAACGTGGTCGTGCGACGGCCCAAACCGCTAGCAAAGAGCGCGTGGAGGGACGCGACCCGAGCAAGCCTTGGCACCTAAACGGTGAGCAGAGCGTGCAGAGGGATGCGACCCAAGGGAGCCTAAACGGCGAGTAGAGCAATCAGAGAGACGCCAGGGCGGAGCGCGCCGTGGCTGCCTCAATGGGGAGCAAAATGCGCGGACGGACATGGGCAGAGCACGCCGTGGCCGCTTCAACAGCGAGTAGAGCGCGCCGCGGCCGCCTCAACGGCGAGTAACCACACCTGCATATTGCAATTCTGGTCAACCTTCTGGCACCCCTGGTAGGCGCGAAGGCGCATCCATCGGACACGATGGTGTTATTTGGACCGTGTGTGATAGTGGGCAGACACGTACTTGTACATCTGAGAACGTGGGCCCACGTGCACCATCCGGGAACCCATTTGGGCTTTCGATGTGTGTGCGATGCGTGGCATACGGTTGATCCAGAAGAACTGTTTGTGATGAGCTAGAACAACAGAAATAGACAACCATATGGAGTTGTGTTTCGAGCTTCGAGCCCAGAACCATCAATAAATTTTGACCTTGTTTCTCGTCACATTCTAGATTACAATGCAATAAGTAGCAAATCTATCCACACCGATCAAACCTAAATGTGTTCACACTTAGCACTGGGCTATAAAAACTATCCACTAGAAAATTACTTCACAGTTCCTCTCCTCATCACAAGTGGTAGAGACAGGGGTGCCAGCAAGGGCCCTGGCCCCCATAACATCCTTGAATTCAAGCTAATATGCATGTTAGTAGGTCATTAATTCCTGCTAAAATGGAGTAATTTGACAGGCCGGCCCTTCCCAATGCTACCTCTTGAGCTTGCGTTGGTTTTTCTCTTGAAGAGGAAAGGGTGATGCAGCAAACTTGAGTAAGTATTTCCCCAGTTTTGAGAACAAAGGTATCAATCCCGTAGGAGGCAACGCGACAAGCCACCGAATACCTGCACAAACAAACACCAACTTGCACCCAACGCGATAAGGGATTGTCAATCCCTTCACAGTTATTTGCAAAGTGAGACCTGATATAGATGGATAAATGGTAAAATAATATTTTGGGTATTTTTGGTTTATGGAACGGAAAGTAAAAGATTGCAAAGAAAGTAAATCGGAAACTAAAATTATAGATCAGAAACTTATATGATGGAAAATAGACCCGGGGGCCATAGGTTTCACTAGAGGCTTCTCTCAAGATAGAAATTATTACGATGGGTGAACAAATTACTGCTGAGCAATTGATAGAAAAGTGCAAAGTTATGACGATATCTAAGGAAATGATCATGAATATAGGCATCACATTCGTGTCAAGTAGACCGAAACGATTCTGCATCTACTACTATTACTCCACACATCGACCGACTCCTACCTGCATCTAGACTATTAAGTTCATAAGAACAGACTAACGCATTAAGTAAGATGACGTGATGTAGCGGGATTAACTCAAGCAATATGATGAAATCCCCATCTTGTTATCCTCGATGGCAACAATACTATACGTCTCAGTTCCCCTTCTGTCACTAGGATCGAGCACTGCAAGATTGAATCCAAAGCTAAGCACTTCTCCCATTGCAAGAAAAAACCGGTCTAGTTTGCCAAACCAAATCGATCGTTCGAAGAGACTTGCAAAGATATCAAATTATGCATATAAGAATTCAGAGGGGATTCAAATAATGTTCATAGATAAGTTGATCATAAATCCACAATTCATCGAATCTCGGCAAACACGCCGCAAAAGAGTATTACATTGAACAGATCTCCAAGAACATCTAGGAGAACATGGTATTGAGAATAAAAGAGAGAAGAATCCATCTAGCTACTAGCTAGGGACCCGTAGGTCTGTGGTAAACTACTCACGCTTCATCAGAGAGGCAATGGTGTTGATGTAGAAGCCCTCCATGATCGAATCCCCCTCCGGCAGGATGCTGGAAAAGGCCCCAAGATGGGATCTCACTGGTACAGAAGGTTGCGGTGGTGGAAAAGTGGTTTTGTGGCTGGAAGTTTTTGGGGTATTTGAGAATACATATAGGAGGAAGATCTAGGTCAGGGGGTTACCGAGGGGCCCATAAGGCGGGGGCGTGCCCTACCCCCTAGGCACGCCATCCATCCTTGTGGCTGCCTCGTGGCTCTTCTAACTTGCACTCCAAGTCTCCTGGGTGTCTTCTAGTCCAAGAAAAACCATCGCAAAAGTTTTGTTCCATTTGGTATTCCTTTTCCGCGATACTCTAAAACAAGGAAAAAATAGAAATCGGCACTGGGATCTAGGTTAATAGGTTAGTCCCAAAAATCATATAAAATAGCATATTAATGCATATAAAACATTCAAAACAGATAATATAATAGCATGGAACAATAAAAAAATTATAGATACGTTGGAGACGTATCCCCAAGCTTAATCCCTGCTCGTCCTCGAGTAGGTAAATGATAAAACTAGAATTTTTGATGTGGAATGCTACCTAACATATTTATCCATGTAATTATCTTTATTGTGGCATGAATGTTCAGATCCGTAAGATTCAAAACAAAAATTTAATATTGACATAAAAACAATAATATTTCAAGCATACTAACAAATAATTATGTCTTGTCAAAATAACATGGCCAAAGAAAGCTTATCCCTACAAAATCATATAGTGTGGCTATGCTCCATCTTCATCACACAAAATATTCAAATCATGCACAACCCCGATGACAAGCCAAACAATTGTTTCATACTTCTGATGTTCTCAAACCTTTTCAACTTTCACGCAATACATGAGCGTGAGCCATGGACATAGCACTATAGGTGGAATAGACGGTGGTTGTGGAGAAGATAAAAAGAAGGAGATAGTCTCACATCAACTAGGCGTATCAACGGGCTATGGAGATGCCCATTAATAGATATCAATGTGAGTGAGTAGGGATTACTATGCAATGGATGCAGTAGAACTATAAGTTTAAGAAAGCTCAAAAATAAAACTAAGTCGGTGTGCATCCAACTTGCTTGCTCATGAAGACCTAGGGCATTTTGAGGAAGCCCATCATTGGAATATGCAAGCCAAGTTTTAGAATGAAAAATTCCCACTAGTATATGAAAGTGATATCATAGGAGACTCTCTATCATGAAGATCATGGTACTACTTTGAAGCACAAGTGTGGCAAAAAGGACAGTAACATTGTCCCTTCTCTCTTTTTCTCTTATTTTTTTCTCTCTTTTTTGGGCCTTCTCCTTTTTTTGGCCTTTCTCTTTTTTCTCCTCACATGGGACAATGCTCTAATAATGAAGATCATCACACTTTTATTTACTTACAACTCGAAAATTACAACTTGATACTAGAATAGAAATATGACTCTATGTGAATGCCTCCGACGGTGTACCGGGATGTGCGATGAATCAAGAGCGACATGTATAAAAAAATGATGATGTGTGTCATAATAAACGGAACGGTGGAAATTTACATGGCAATATGTCTCGGAATGGCTATGGAAATGCCATAATAGGTAGGTATGGTGGCTGTCTTGAGGAAGGATATGTGGTGGGTTTATGGTACTGGCAAAAGTTGCACAGTACTAGAGAGGCTAGCAATGGCGGAAAGGTGGGAGTGCGTGTAATCCATGGACTCAACATTAGTCATAAAGAACTCACATATTTATTGCAAAAATCTATTAGTCATCGAAACAAAGTACTATGTGCATGATCCTAGGGGGATAGATTGGTAGGAATAGACCATCGCTCGTCCCCGACCGCCACTCATAGGGAAGATAGTCAAAAAACATCTCATGTTCCAACTTCGTTACATAACGGTTCACCATACGTGCATGCTTCGGGACTCTAATATCACCATCTTCATATCTCAAAACAATCATCTGGAATCAAACTTCTCATAGTATTCAATGCACTCTATATGAAAGTTTTTATTATGTCCCTCTTGGATACCTATCATATTAGGACTAATTTTATAACCAAAGCAAATTACCATGCTGTTCTAAAGGCTCTCAAAATAATATAAGTGAAGTACGAGAGTTCATCAATTTCTATAAAATAAAACCACCGTCGTGCTCTAAAAAGATATAAGTGAAGCACTAGAGCAATTTTTCCTAGCTCAAAAAATATTAGTGAAGCACATAGAGCATTCTAATAAATCAAAATTCATGCATGTCTCTCTCAAAATGTGTGTACAGCAAGGATGATTGTGGCAAACTAAAAATCAAAGACTCAAATCATACAAGCCGCTCCAAGCAAAACACATATCATGTGGTGAATAAAAATATAGCCTCAAGTAAAGTTACCGATACACGAAGACGATAGAGGGGATGCCTTCTCGAGGCATCCCCAAGCTTAGGTCCTTTGGCCTCCTTGAATATTACCTTGGGTAACTTCGGCATCCGCAATCTTAGGCTCTTGCCACTCCTTATTCCTTAGTCCATCAAATCTTTATCCAAAACTTGAAAACTTCACAACACAAAACTTCAACAGAAAATCTCATAAGCTCCTTTAGTATAAGAAACTAAATCACCACTTTTGGTACTGTTGTGAACTCATTCTTTATTTATATTGGTGTAATATCTATTGTATTCCAACTTTTTCATGGTTCATACCCCCCCATACTAGCCATAGATTCATCAAGATAAGCAAACAACACGCAAAAAACAGAATCTGTCAAAAACAGAACAATCTACAGAAATCTGGATGTTACAGATACTTCTGTAACTCCAAAAATCCTACGAAATTAGGAAGTCCTGGGAAATTTGTTTATAAATGCTCTGCCAAAAGAATCAGTATTTTATCGCGCTTGTGTTAAAAACAACAACTAATCTCCTGGGTGCAAAAGTTTCTATTTTTTAGCAGGATCAAATAAACTATCACCATAAGCTATCCCAAAGGTCTTACTTGGCACAAACACTAATTAAAACATAAAACCACATCTAACCAGAGGCCAGATGAAAAATTTATTGCAAAACAGAATCTAAAAAGCAAAAACAAAAATAAAATTGGGTTGCCTCACAACAAGCGCTATTGTTTAATGCCCTTAGCTAGGCATAAAACACGAATAGATCTAAGTATTGTCATCTTTGGCATGCAATTCCTCAATTACACACTTACGATTCTTAGAATATTCTTTAGTTTTATAAATGATCAAACTCCTAGGCAAGAAACCAAGAAATTCATTCGTGACAATAGGTTCCTTAATAACATCAAAAAAATTGGGGTGAACACTAATTGATTTGAGATCTTCATTGTTTTTTACTAGAGGATTCGCCCTTAATTTTAGGAACATAAGAAATCTTAGCAATCTTAGGAGGAATATTTGGAGTTGTTTTAACGGAGGAAAAAGCGGAACCCAAGTTGGTAATAATATCTTCTAGTTTGCCAATTCTAGTAGAATCTTGATCTATCTTTTTCATTAACTATGGGTTCCTTTTCCTTAAGGTTCTTTAGAGTAACTCCTACCTTAGATCCATATTGAGTAATATGATTATGAATCTTTTTACCCAAATGTTCAATCAACTCTATGGTAGCAATTTTATTTTCAATAATATCTAATCTTTGCATCACATGTTCCAAGGTTAAAATAGTTCCATTAACCAAAAGAGGTGGTGGGCCTAGAAAATCTATCATGGCATTGTAAGAATCAAAAGTATGGCTCCCCAAGAAATTCCCCCCAGTAATGGTATCTAGATCATATGTATTCCAAGGAGTAACTCCTACATAAAATTGTGAAGAAGAACAGAAGTAGATTGCTTTCGAGTAGATCTATTTTGAGCATTGCAAATTCTATACCAAGCATCTTTAAATTATCTCCTTCCCTTTGTTTAAAGTTGAGAACCTCATTATCGAGAGTGCTAACAAGGATGGGAGGACTAGCCATAGAAGCGAGAAAGGCAGAAGAAGAAGACGAACGGAAGAAGGGCGAAGAAAAGGCAAATCAATTCGAAAATCATTTTAGAAGTGGGGGAGAGGAAAATGAGAGGCGAATGGCGAATGATGTAATGCGAGGTATGAGAGTTTATGATGGGTACTTGGTATATCTTGGCTTGGCGTAGATCTCCTCAGCAATGGCGCCAGAAATGCTTCTTACTAGCTCTTGAGCTTGCGTTGGTTTTTCCCTTGAAGAGGATGTCACGACCGGGTTTTCCAGACATAAATTTCCAGAAAAGACCGTCGTGATCATCAGCCCCAGGATTACTGTTAGCTGATGAGGCTCCAAACTTGATACAGAAATCTCAAGAAAAATACAAAATATGTAGTACAAGACCCTTCTGGCCTGTGAGTACAACAATTGGGTTTCTAGTGGTTGATGGCGGAAGCGGTTTGTGAGACATCAGTGTCTATGGGACTCCATTTCCCACAGGAACAGCTGACCAGGTTAACTCCTATCTTCGCGAGGCTGCTATCACCGTTGCTTAGGTCTCGAGGCTGTCATCGCCAGCTCCTCTCCAAGCAGATATCTGGCCAAGACAATAGCCAGGGACAAGCCAGTGAGTACTTTGAATGTACTCGCAAATATTATGAACACTGGGATAATATAATTGATAATCATGCACTGAAATATTCTATGATCACATCGTCAGTCATAAATAAAATATCTTTTATGCATGCAAGAAGGTTATTATCATGCAACATGAATAAGCAATAATGGAGGGAGAAATAATATGCCGTAGTAAATAAATAAATAACAAGCAATGCCACAGTCGGGCGTCTGAGCGACACCACATAAAGGGCTTAAAAAGAAATGCCACAGTCGGGCGTCTAAGCGACACCACATAAAGGGCTTAAAAGAAATACCACAGTCGGGCATCTGAGCGACACCACATAAAGGGCTTTAAAAGAAATGCCACAGTCGGGCGTCTGAGCGACACCACATAAAGGGCTTTAAAAGAAATGCCACAGTCGGGCGTCTGAGCGACACCACATAAAGGGCTTTAAAAGAAAATGCCACAGTCGGGCGTCTGAGCGACACCACATAAAGGGCTTTAAAAGAATAATCACAATGAATATCCAGGAGGTAGAACCGTCCCAGGGATACTCAACAATACAATAATGCAACGGGTTAGTCCATCATAAAATAATAATCATGGTTCTCACAAGTAATCAGTCGATATCCAAGTTCGGTTTAACAATATCTCCTCCGAAGACCGACACTAAGACCAACACTTGACCCATCCCAGACTGTAATCCTTAACCATGGACATGGCTATTCGAATAGGTTTAATCTCTGCAGAGGGTGTACTCTTTACCCACGAGTAACGGGTTCCTTTAGTCCATCGGGACTAATTCCGTCTACGGCCTTTTAGTTGAAAACACGCCTAACTTGCACACACCAGCTTAACTCATCGGTGTCTGGGAATCACCCACGACACTTGTTAAGCAAAACTCTAAGTGGGGAGGCTACAACCTCGCGTAGCATGGGATCAAATTTATATCGCGCGCTCTAAGGGGTGGCCTCCCCTCTCGGTCCCAACCGGAAACACCCATGCCCCCGGACCAGGTGGCATGCCTACCGGCTACAACCGATATCTTCCACCATGGCCTCTCTGTACGGTGTGTGCTTGAAAGGGGTTGACGACTTACTGAACCATACCCTACCTGCGGCAGGGACAAGTGGTAGTACATAGCAAGTATGGGGGTTACTGGAAACAAGACTCGGTCTACGGTCGACTCAGGAGGTTTATAAGTTCCCTGCATGACATGTAAACAAATATATTTCAATCAACAAAATCACCACTCAATATACCTTACCATGCCATACCGGACATAACCGTCCCGACGGGGACCGGCGACAAGCTCACGCCTACCCAAGGCCGAGGCTTTCCCGGATTCCTTTCCGGCATGCATGCAAGGCACATGAGGATGATTACCATCACAATTATATTCATTTCCAACAGCGAGGAAATCACTAATATGCTTCCATGCAAATGATCATGTCACATGAAATAACAAGTCCTTCGAAAGTAAGGTGGTGTTATAAACGTGTCAAATAACACACCAAAAACATTATGCCAGGGTTCAGAATGCTTGCCTTTAAGTTTGTGGAGGGGTGAGGTGCTCTCCAAAACTTTTGAAAGTTTCTTCTCTCTCTCCAAAAATCCTATTTAAAATATATTTGAATTAACCCACATTTCAAAAACAGTACAAAAAAGTTGTTTGGAAAATTTTCAAATAAATCTTAAAATAAACTAGACCAAATTTGAGGAAGGTAGGAAAAATAATCAACTCATTTGGAGTTATAATTAAAAAGTTATAGCCAGTCAAAGATCTGGTCAAAATCTGTTATTTGAAATAAAACAGAAAAGAAAACGTTTCAGAGGGGAATACGCTTTCGGAGCGGGGAAAACGTACTGGGGGGATTTACGCCTTCACTTAAACACGTGGACGGCGCGGTGAGACACTAACAGTGGGTCCAGGTAGCCCCACTAGTCAGGTTTGACTAGTCTCTCTTTCCCCCTCCTTCCCCTGTCCCGAGCGGAGGCGGAGCTCAGGCGATCGTCACCGGCGACTGGCAGCTCTTCGCGGGGCCCCGAGGGCGGGGATGGATCCGCCACTCCAGTGCGGTCCTCCCGGTGGTTGCCAGGCCGGTGGGGACGGAGGGAGCTGCCGGCGGCGAGCTTCGCGGCGGAGGAGGCTTCGGGGACGGAGTGAAAATTCTCCTGAAGTGAGCCCCGATCAAAATCGAGTAGTGGGGATGGCTTACGGGAAGATGAGGAAGCTCTTGGTGGAGAGAACGGAGAGTGGGAGGCTCTGGTGGTGCCGAATTGGCCGGGGCAGTGGCGGCGGCTGCAGTTGCCGGAGATGAGGAAGGAGACCTCTCCGGATCGATTGGCTGCCACGGGAGAACTAGGGGAGCATTCTAAGGTTGCCTGTGTGCTTGAATGGGTTCGGGGCCTCCTTTTTATAGCTCTTCGAGGTCGGTTCCGCGGCGGCCGGATAAGCTCTCCGGCGAACCGACGTTCTGTAGCAGCAGGGCATCGTGGCGTGGCTGGGGATGACGGCAGGAGCTAGCGGACGAGCGGGCACTGCTCCAGGGGCCAGGTGGCGAGCGGAGGAAGGTTCGGCGGCGCCGACATGGGCAGAGTCTGTCGGGCGGCGGCGGCGGCTAGCTCTTGGCCAGTCGGGCGTGGCGAGGGGCGGCTTGGCGCGTAGCGGTGAGAAGGGGAGCGCGTGGCGTGGTGCTGCAGAGCGAGCCAAAGCCGTGGGGGCCAGCGTGTCGGCTCGGCGCACGTGCGTGCCAAACGTACGCTCTGCTCGCGCTCCGGGCGTGCACGGGACGTGCTCGACGTAATGCCAGAGCATGCTAGAGGTCGAGGTTGAGGCTGGGAAGAAACAGGACTAGGTTAGGGTTAGATAGAGGATGAATGGGCATGGTGGTTAGGTCAGGTGGCCAAGTTCACAATGTAAACTTGAATCCATGCCAAATCTGGCTATGCACTCAGAGTGTTCGACAAAATGCTAGGGGCACTTAGGCAGGTCTTGGAGTGGCCAAAAACTCCAGATGGTGGTCTCTTTAGATGCAAGAGAGAGTGGTGAGGTTAGTTTGGCAAAAGGAGAAACTTGCTAGTGCAAGTTTTACAAAATTTCAATTCTGGACAAGAAATAAATGACATTATTTCATGAACCAAAAATATGCCAATGGGGGCATGCTCCTGGACTTAGGGGTTTGGTAGGGCTGTCTACAAGTAGGAGAAAGCACAAGATTATTGGAGCAAAATTTAATAGGGTTGTAGTAGAAATCACAAGGTTGGACCAGAATGAAGATGAGGTTGATTCACTCAAAATTTTCAAAGAACAACACTAGGTTTTTGCATAAAGTTGATTCATATGCTACTACCAACATCCCATAATTTTTGTGGAGGCCAGAAAGAAATATTTAAATGGGTTGTAGTGCAAATTGCACTCTGGACCAGAGAAGAAAAATTGAGTGTAGAGCTCAAAATATTTCATGAATAAAATATATTTTTGCATAAAAGTGATTTAAAAACATCACATGACATCTCCAAATTTTGGTTAGAATTTTAGGTGAATTTATCAAATGGTTGTAGTTCAAATATGGCCATTTAACCTTGAAAAACCATTTTCAAGAAAGTAAAGATCAAGCAACTTAATTATTTAATTAGTTATATTAAATAAGGGAAAGTTTCTCTTGAGAGATTAAATATGTCCAATGACATACTTGAAAAGTTTTCTCTTTGGGAAAAACTCATCATAACAGGGAAGGGAATGATTTAAAAATCAAAATGGAGCTCAGATATTCAAAGTTTTAATTCCTGGCAAAATTTTTAATCCATTAAAACAAGGCCAAATTTTTGGGGTGTCACAACACTACCCCCCTTAAGAAAAATCTCGTCCTCGAGATTTGTTAAAAGCTGTTTTAAGAAAAACTATAAGCAGTAAAAATGTGGCTATAGTGAGAGGGCAATAAGTGGTGAAAAACCACAGTGTGAATACTGGTGCTGCGTGGAAAAGTCTATGGTTCGGGACAAAAACGTGAGATTTCTATGCTGGATATAAATTTAGAATAACTTCTAAATTTAAATATACGCTGGTCATACCCGAGAGCACAGTGCTCTCTCTGGCCGACAGGTGGACCCGGGGTCCATAGTCAGTCTCTTCTTCTCCCTCTGGTTCACTCTTCTTCCTCTCTCCCGCGTGCTTTTTCCACCGGCGACGCCTAGCGCGTAGGCATCTAGGCCGTACCGTGGTAGTGCGCGGCGTGCTAGCTGCCGGTGCAGCGTGCACTCACCTCGCGGGCCAGCGTGCTGTCGGCACTGCTCGCGGATTCGACTCCGAACACCGGCGATCGGCGACGAGCGGCGTTGGTGGACTTTGCCCACCGTACACCGAGCTCGAGCTATAAAACGGCCGGGGTGTCCCTCTCTTCTTACTCACACCTGGCCTCACTTCTCCTCCTCCTTCTTTCTCCATTACGGCTTACAGAAGCTCGGGTGAGGCTCTAATGGCGAAGGCGATGCCGGACTGGTTTGCGATCCTGATATTTGGAGGGCCGGCGACACTACTGGGGCTCTCTGTGCTCCTGTGCGCGATGATCCTCGACGACCGTCACGACGCTGCTGCTCGGGTGTTGGCTCTCCGTGGTGGTGGTGATCATGAGGAGTAGGTGAGGTGTGCCGGGTGCTAACCGTTGTCAGGGGGTGATTAGCTGGATGCAACACTGTTGCAAAGTTTTGCAAATAGTGTATGTGTCCGAATGATTATGGTTGTGAGTCTGCTGCGTGGTGCTGTGTGAAATTAATAAATCCACGCCGTGAGAAAGGGTAGATGTGGCAATTCAGGGAAAGAAATCTCACTCCAGGATTTTGCGAGGGAAAAACAGTTAATTTTAAAAGAGCATAAACCACAACAAAAACTACACACATTAGTAGAAGCCAATTAATTGACTCGTCGTACAAACTCAGGGTATCACGCATAAGTCACACACATAAATAAATGTTGCAATAATGAATACCGCAGCAACGTTTAAAATGGAAACGGTAACTGGATGGGGTCCCTAGAAAACGTCTCTGGTACTGGGATACACTCCTCTTCTATCGAGGAAAGTGGATTGACCAGACGATGTACGTGTCTCTCCTGGTCGGGCCTTAGTGCTCTGCCGATGGCGATCTGAGGATTTAAATCTGCGAGGCTCTGAAGATAACCCATCACACGTTGGGATAAATGCTCTTGAGCGATGACGTACTGGACAAGGTTGGCCAAGACTGGGTCTCTCTCAATGCGTCCACCGGGAAAAGATGTCACTCCTCCGGGCGCTGCACGGCTCGGGAAGTAATAATACCCTCGTTCGCTGGCATAGGGTACCGCGAATCGAAGGCGAGCAAGCGCTTCATATGCTACAGCTTCTATGGCCATCTGTGAGGTTGGCATAGATTTCCCCACGAAGGAGACCTCTGTTGGGTCTTGGTTTGAGTTTACGGGAGGGATGTGCACTGCTGCCCAATATCTTGAGGTGGAAGAGGTGATCCTTGATTTGAACAGCTCGTACTGGGGTGGCTGGGTAGCGCCCATGGTACTGCAGGTAAAATCCCGCAATATCTTGACAAAACTACCTGGGGTTGCATCTGGGGTTCTCAGATAAATTTTAGGGCTCGGCATGGCTAGGAAATGGTTGTGAGGGTGGTGCACAAGGTGAGAGGTGCTTGGCAAGGTCACGCGGTGGCCTTTTTATAGCACCAGAGCTGGGTCATTTTTACCGAGGTGAATGGTAAAGAAAATTTCAGCTCTGTCCCAAGGGTCGGGGTCAAGTCACAGATTCACACATTTCACTATAGTGATGTGTTACTGTGGGGTTGACGGGGTGGTTTTTGGTAACTGTGCCCGGGATAGAAATCTTTCACTGCATACTGGCGTATCCAGGCAAGGCTACTATTAAAATAGAGGCACGACAACAGGCGGCATTAAAATTACAAGGCCACACGATTACAAAGCGAGGGTACACTGGAACTCGATATGACTCGGCTGACTTAGTCTACCTCGTTTACATCCAAGCGGGCGTGCCTTGAGGTTCCTCCACGGGTCTCGTCGTCGGAATTAGCTGGAGTGGGTTGAGGGGCTGCAGGCCCGGGGTAGCGATGATGACCATCTCGGGGATTGTTGGCCACAACCCCGTTGGAGTGTGCTCCCAATATGCGTCGAAGCATTTCTGGGGTTTTCGCAGCACCTTGGCCTATGGCTGGGGCAGGCCTCAGGGACTCGATCGGGTGTCCAAACAGCACGACTGGGTTGTCGGCGTTGGGCTCGTTTTCTTCTCTTGCCGGAGCTCGACGAACCAGCTCTCCGCAAGCTGCGATTAGATCAATAGTGATTTGATCGCACAGTTGCTCTAGTGCACTTACATAGCGCACTAGGTGCAACAATGCAGGATCCGACTCGTGATCTCCGTTGGCAACTCGGGGTGGTCTACCATACCCTTCACGTCTGGGGTAGTAGTGGAACGAGCGACAGTTAACTCTGGGCGACAAGTGCCGGAGATGAACTATAGCCTCTCGAGCAGCTAGTTGGATGGCTTGAAGCTCAAAGGAAGTTGTTCTTCCGGTGAACCTATAGGGGCACTCGGGCTCTAGTCCCCTACCATAAATGTGCACAGTGGCCCAGAATTGACGGCTCTCACCGCTCATGGGTCCTTGGTACACAACATATTCTGGGGGCTCTTCTAACGCATAGGCATGACGGGTGAGGTTTGCGAGCATGGTCACAAAACCTCCAAGGTTGGTTTCTGTGGTCTCATTGTGTACGACAGGTCCAGGCATTGTAGCTTGGTTTGGGGTAGAGGTTGTGCTGTGCTGTGTTGGGACTAGTGTGCCCCTTTTTATAGGAAAAAGGGGACGGCGTCTTCCTTCGCACGCTTGCGAGAAAGGACTATTTAAGATTCGATCACTGGCGCATGAGCGACAGGTTAGGTTGATAGGTTGGGCACCGACTACCAAAAAGTGTTGGGTAACTGTGTGGCTATCTTGCACGAGAAGCTTGGCTGGGATTTGGTTATGGTTTGGTGGGTTGGTTTGCCTAAGTTTATAGACCCGGCTAGGATAGGATTAGCCAATGGTCAGCCTGGCTCTGATACCAAGTCTGTCACGACCGGGTTTTCCAGACATAAATTTCCAGAAAAGACCGTCATGCTCATCAGCCCCAGGATTACTGTTAGCTGATGAGGCTCCAAACTTGATACATAAATCTCAAGAAAAATACCAAATATGTAGTACAAGACCCTTCTGGCCTGTGAGTACAACAATTGGGTTTCTAGTGGTTGATGGCGGAAGCGGTTTGTGAGACATCAGTGTCTATGGGACTCCATTTCCCACAGGAACAGCTGACCAGGTTAACTCCTATCTTCGGGAGGCTGCTATCACCGTTGCTTAGGTCTCGAGGCTGTCATCGCCAGCTCCTCTCCAAGCAGATATCTGGCCAAGACAATAGCCAGGGACAAGCCAGTGAGTACTTTGAATGTACTCGCAAACATTATGAACACTGGGATAATATAATTGATAATCATGCACTGAAATATTCTATGATCACATCGTCAGTCATAAATAAAACATCTTTTATGCATGCAAGCAGGTTATTATCATGCAACATGAATAAGCAATAATGGAGTGAGAAATAATATGCCGTAGTAAATAAATAAATAACAAGCAATGCCACAGTCGGGCGTCTGAGCGACACCACATAAAGGGCTTAAAAAGAAATGCCACAGTCGGGCGTCTAAGCGACACCACATAAAGGGATTAAAAGAAATACCACAATCGGGCGTCTGAGCGACACCACATAAAGGGCTTTAAAAGAAATGCCACAGTCGGGCGTCTGAGCGACACCACATAAAGGGCTTTAAAAGAAATGCCACAGTCGGGCGTCTGAGCGACACCACATAAAGGGCTTTATAAGAATAATCACAATGAATATCCAGGAGGTAGAACCGTCCCAGGGACACTCAACAATACAATAATGCAACGGGTTAGTCCATCACAAAATAATAATCATGGTTCACAAGTAATCAGTCGATATCCAAGTTTGGTTTAACAATATCTCCTCCGAAGACCGACACTAAGACCAACACTTGACCCATCCCAGACTGTAATCCTTAACCATGGACACGGCTATTCGAATAGGTTTAATCTCTGCAGAGGGTGTACTCTTTACCCACGAGTAACGGATTCCTTTAGTCCATCGGGACTAATTCCGTCTACGGTCTTTTAGTAGAACACGCCTAACTTGCACACACCAGCTTAACTCATCGGTGTCTGGAATCACCCACGACACTTGTTAAGCAAAACTCTAAGTGGGGAGGCTACAACCTCGCGTAGCATGGGATCAAATTTATATCGCGCGCTCTAAGGGGTGGCCTCCCCTCTCGGTCCCAACCGGAAACACCCATGCCCCCGGACCAGGTGGCATGCCTACCGGCTACAACCGATATCTTCCACCATGGCCTCTCTGTACGGTGTGTGCTGTGAAAGGGGTTGACGACTTACTGAACCATACCCTACCTGCGGCAGGGACAAGTGGTAGTACAGCAAGTATGGGGGTTACTGGAACAAGACTCGGTCTACGGTCGACTCAGGAGGTTTATAAGTTCCCTGCATGACATGTAAACAAATATATTTCAATCAACAAAATCACCACTCAATATACCTTACCATGCCATACCGGACATAACCGTCCCGACGGGGACCGGCGACAAGCTCACGCCTACCCAAGGCCGAGGCTTTCCCGGATTCCTTTCCGGCATGCATGCAAGGCACATGAGGATGATTACCATCACAATTATATTCATTTCCAACAGCAAGGAAATCACTATATGCTTCCATGCAAATGATCATGTCACATGAAATAACAAGTCCTCGAAGTAAGGTGGTGTTATAAACGTGTCAAATAACACAACCAAAAACATTATGCCAGGGTTCAGAATGCTTGCCTTTAAGTTGTGGAGGGGTGAGGTGCTCTCCAAAACTTTTGAAAGTTTCTTCTCTCTCTCCAAAAATCCTATTTAAAATATATTTGAATTAACACACATTTCAAAAACAGTACAAAAAAGTTGTTTGGAAAATTTTCAAATAAATCTTAAAATAAACTAGACCAAATTTGCGGAAGGTAGGAAAAAGAATCAACTCATTTGGAGTTATAATTAAAAAGTTATAGCCAGTCAAAGATCTGGTCAAAATCTGTTATTTGAAATAAAACAGAAAAGAAAACGTTTCAGAGGGGAATACGCTTTCGGAGCGGGGAAAACGTACTGGGGGGGATTTACGCCTTCACTTAAACACGTGGACGGCGCGGTGAGACACTAACAGTGGGTCCAGGTAGCCCCACTAGTCAGGTTTGACTAGTCTCTCTTTCCCCCTCCTTCCCCTGTCCCGAGCGGAGGCGGAGCTCAGGCGATCGTCGCCGGCGACTGGCAGCTCTTCGCGGGGCCCCGAGGGCGGGGATGGATCCGCCACTCCAGTGCGGTCCTCCCAGTGGTTGCCAGGCCGGTGGGGACGGAGGGAGCTGCCGCCGGTGGCTTACGGGAAGATGAGGAAGCTCTTGGTGGAGAGAACGGAGAGTGGGAGGCTCTGGTGGTGCCGAATTGGCCGGGGCAGTGGCGGCGGCTACAGTTGCCGGAGATGAGGAAGGAGACCTCTCGGGATCGATTGGCTGCCACGGGAGAACTAGGGGAGCATTCTAAGGTTGCCTGTGTGCTTGAATGGGTTTGGGGCCTCCTTTTTATAGCTCGTCGAGGTTGGTTCCGCGGCGGCCGGATAAGCTCTCCGGCGAACCGACGTTCTGTAGCAGCAGGGCATCGTGGCGTGGCTGGGGATGACGGCAGGAGCTAGCGGACGAGCGGGCACTGCTCCAGGGGCCAGGTGGCGAGCGGAGGAAGGTTCGGTGGCGCCGACATGGGTAGAGGCTGTCGGGCGGCGGCAGCGGCTAGCTCTTGGCCTGTCGGGCGTGGCGAGGGGCGGCTTGGCGCGTAGCGGTGAGAAGGGGAGCGCGTGGCGTGGTGCTGCAGAGCGAGCCAAAGCCGTGGGGGCCAGCGTGTCGGCTCGGCGCACGTGCGTGCCAAACGCACGCTTTGCTCGCGCTCCGGGCGTGCACGGGACGTGCTCGACGTAATGCCAGAGCATGCTAGAGGTCGAGGTTGAGGCTGGGAAGAAACAGGACTAGGTTAGGGTTAGATAGAGGATGAATGGGCATGGTGGTTAGGTCAGGTGGCCACGTTCACAATGTAAACTTGAATCCATGCCAAATCTGGCTATGCACTCAGAGTGTTCGACAAAATGCTAGGGGCACTTAGGCAGGTCTTGGAGTGGCCAAAAACTCCAGATGGTGGTCTCTTTAGATGCAAGAGAGAGTGGTGAGGTTAGTTTGGCAAAAGGAGAAACTTGCTAGTGCAAGTTTTACAAAATTTCAATTCTGGACAGGAAATAAATGACATTATTTCATGAACCAAAAATATGCCAATGGGGGCATGCTCCTGGACTTAGGGGTTTGGTAGGGCTATCTACAAGTAGGAGAAAGCACAAGATTATTGGAGCAAAATTTAATAGGGTTGTAGTAGAAATCACAAGGCTGGACCAGAATGAAGATGAGGTTGATTCACTCAAAATTTTCAAAGAACAGCACTAGGTTTTTGCATAAAGTTGATTCATATGCTACTACCAACATCCCATAATTTTGGTGGAGGCCAGAAAGAAATATTTAAATGGGTTGTAGTGCAAATTGCACTCTGGACTAGAGAAGAAAAATTGAGTGTAGAGCTCAAAATATTTCATGAATAAAATATATTTTTGCATAAAAGTGATTTAAAAACATCACATGACATCTCCAAATTTTGGTTAGAATTTTAGGTGAATTTATCAAATGGTTGTAGTTCAAATATGGCCATTTAACCTTGAAAAACCATTTTCAAGAAAGTAAAGATCAAGCAACTTAATTATTTAATTAGTTATATTAAATAAGGGAAAGTTTCTCTTGAGAGATTAAATATGTCCAATGACATACTTGAAAAGTTTTCTCTTTGGGAAAAACTCATCATAACAGGGAAGGGAATGATTTAAAAATCAAAATGGAGCTCAGATATTCAAAGTTTTAATTCCTGGCAAAAATTTTAATCCATTAAAACAAGGCCAAATTTTTGGGGTGTCACAGAGGAAAGGGTGATGCAGCAAAGTAGAGTAAGTATTTCCCTCAGTTTTGAGAACCAAGGTATCAATCCAGTAGGAGGCAACGTGACAAGCCACCGAATACCTGCACAAACAAACACCAACTTGCACCCAACACGATAAGGGGTTGTCAATCCCTTCACGGTTATTTGCAAAGTGAGATCTGATATAGATGGATAAACGGTTAAATAATATTTTGGGTATTTTTGGTTTATGGAACGGAAAGTAAAAGATTGCAAAGAAAGTAAATCGGAAACTAAAATTATAGATCAGAAACTTATATGATGGAAAATAGACCCGGGGGCCATAGGTTTCACTAGAGGCTTCTCTCAAGATAGAAATTATTACGGTGGGTGAACAAATTACTGTCGAGCAATTGATAGAAAAGCGCAAAGTTATGACGATATCTAAGGCAATGATCATGAATATAGGCATCACGTCCGTGTCAAGTAGACCGAAACGATTCTGCATCTACTACTATTACTCCACACATTGACCGACTCCTGTCTGCATCTAGAGTATTAAGTTCAGAAGAACATAGTAACACATTAAGTAACATGACCTGATGTAGCGGGATTAACTCAAGCAATATGATGAAAACCCCATCTTGTTATCCTCGATGACAACAATACAATACAAGATTGAACCAAAGATAAGCACTTCTCCCATTGCAAGAGAAAACAATATAGTTAGCCAAACCAAATCGATAGTTCGAAGAGACTTGCAAAGATATCAATTCATGCATATAAGAATTCCGAGGAGATTCAAATAATGTTCAAGGATCTCGGCAAACACACCGCAAAAGAGTATTACATCGAATAGATCTCCAAGAACATCGAGGTGAACATGGTATTGAGAAACAAAGAGAGAGAAGAAGCCACCTAGCTACTAGCTATGGACCCGTAGGTCTATGGTAAACTACTCACGCTTCATCGGAGAGGCAATGGTGTTGATGTAGAAGCCCTCGGTGATCAAATCCCCCTCCGACAAGATGTCGGAAAAGGCCCCAAGATGGGATCTCACAGGTACAGAAGGTCGCACCGGTGGAAAAGTGGTTTTGTGGCTCCCCTCGAAGTTTTCGGGGTATTTGAGAATATATGTATAGGAGGAAGATCTACGTCAGGGGGTCACTAAGGGGACCACAAGGCCGGGGGGCGCGTCCTCCAACCTTGTGGCCGCCTCGTGGCTCTTCTGACTTGCAGTCCAAGTCTCCTGGATGTCTTCTGGTCCAAGAAAAATCATCGCGAAAGTTTTATTCCTATTGGACTCCGTTTGGTATTCCTTTTCTGCGAAACTCTAAAACAAGGAAAAACAGAAACAGGCACTGGGCTCTAGGTTAATAGGTTAGTCCCAAAAATCACATAAAATAGCATATTAATGCATATAAAACATCCAAAACAGATAATATAATAGCATGGAACAATAAAAAATTATAGATACGTTGGAGACTTATCACCCAACAAAGCTAAACAACACTTGGCCCCCCTTATTCAACTTTCCTGGTTCCGCCATGGCTCATCACCCACAAAACCGGCCTTTCTTATCAAGTCGTTCCGCCATGACTGGTAGGAGGAGTTTTTGGTGGACATATAACCAGGGAGCAAAGACCAAGGCCGTGGAAGCACTAGAGAGGTCCCGCCGCTATGCGCAGCCGCAACAGAGATATCCCGGCGCGCTGCGGAGCCCTCAAGCGAGCTCTCACCGGCATGTGAGGGCTCTCACAAGCGCACTCACCGCATCTGCGATCACAACAAGCTGGCATTGCTGAAGTCCTTGGCCAGCGACGAAGACATTCTCGCTGGCCTCATTAAGCAGCAGGAGCTGGTCGACGGCTTGATGAAGCTACTCGAGATCAGCGATGCCTCGGTTGAGATGGCGACCAGCCTCATCGAGCAACTCATGGGTGACAATGCGGAGCTCCGCAAGGTGCTCACCAAGAAGAAGGAGGAGGCCGCCGACTGGAAGATGTTGCATGAGCAGAGCAATGCCTCGAGGATGACTCTAAAAGAGGTCGTCAAGGAACTGATGGGTGACTTGAGGAAGCTTCGAATCGAGCGCGAGCAAGAGGTGGCGGAATCCATGGCTGCTGTCAAGAAAAGTTGTGAGGAATTGGAAGGAGCTAGAGGATGTCGTCGCGTGCCGATCCATCGAGGAGTGGAGACAGTAGCGAGCCAGATAATTGTCTGCGATTTCCTTCTTAACTTGCCCCCGTGTCTTCCGGGCTTTGCCGCATGTGGTATTTTAAATTATCCAGAATATGTAAGACAATTATTATACGCGTCATAGTAAATTTGTCATCGTATTATCCGTTGCCATTTTATTCGTTGTCGTATTATTTTTTGCCCTATGTGGCATTTTAAATTATCCGGAATACGAGTTGAAAACACGAACAAAGCAAATGCTAACATTGAGCGGGGCCATGGGATCACAAGCAAACACCCTCCGTCCAGGTGCTTTAATTAACCGTGTGTTAAACAGCGGCTCGGCCTCCATTAATGGAGAAGTTGTGAGCGAGGCGGGCGGCTGGTGGATGGAGGTCAAAGAGCTCACTTCCCTGTGAGCATGGACGGCCTTGCTGCTCGCACGTGTCCCGTCGAGCCTACGAGGTGGACATGATGCATGCGTCCTATCGAGCCTGCGTGACAGACTGCTTGCACGCGTCCCGTCCAGCCTGCATGGCGGACTTCTCTTGCTCGTCCCGTCTAATCAAACAGATGCACACACGCCACTGAGTATGGTTAAATTTTGGCACAAAATAGAAAGATGACCAATGAACGAGGACATAGGTAGTACTATCCACGGGAACACACGGTTCATATAATACAACCATTTGCGATATCAATGTGTCAGCTATTTGTTTCAAAAGGACCGTTGGCTATTAATGTGTGCACCTTGTCTCAAACTGGATGATATTTTACCATGGGATATATGTGTCATGTCATGAAACCATGCCAAGTTTCATGTTTTCTGGGTGAGTTTTTGATTTACTCGGATTAAAAAACCGAGATTCTCAATGTTTCAGGACGGCGAGACGTTTGTAATTCATTCCTTTCCTTCAATGGGACCTAAACATGCACCCAATGACACATGCATGATTTTCCACCCGTTTTGCTTCACTTTAGCATGTGCTTGTAGTTCAAATTTGAATTATGGACTACATTGAATGCCTAAAAACTGAATTAATATATAAAATGGCCAAACGAACCCTGAACAGTTTCAAATTTCAGCACGACACTCTTGTTATTCTATGTTGCCCGTAGAAAACAAAATACAAGGTGAGAAGAGGCAGCAATTATCGTTTCGCCCACAAGAGGCTTTGGTTTGTAAGAGTCTTGTAATATAGATGGGCCCAAATGGACAATTTTTTTACCACGACATATATGTGCCACGTCATGACACCATGCGAAGTTTCATGATTTTCTGGCGAGTTTTGGATTTACGGAGATTTAAAAACCAAGATTTGCAATGTTTGAGGCCGAGCCAGGACACCGAGACGGTTGAATTCATTCCCATTCCTTCCATGGGATCTAAACACGCACCCAAAGGACACATGTACAATTTTCTAGCCATTTTGGTGCACTGGAGCATGTATTTGTAGTTTGGATTTGAATTATGGACATTAAATGCCTAGAAAACTCAATTAATGGATAAAAAGGTCAAATGAACCCTGAATAATTTCGAAGTTCAGCGCGAATCTCCCATTGTTCCATGTCGCATGTAGAAGAAAATATAAGGCTAGAAGAGGGAGCGATTATCGTTTTGCCCACAAGGGGACACGTTTCCCTATAGAAACCACGAGGGTTCTTGCGAGAGGCTCCAGTTTGTAAGAGGTTTGTAATAAATCTTGGCCCAAATTGGACAATGTTTTTACCACGACATATATGTGCCATGACGTGACACCATGCCAACTTTCATGATTTTCTGGTTAGTTTTGGATTACAGGGATTTAAAAACCAAGATGACGAGCCAGGACGCCGGTGCGGTTGCAATTCATTCCCATTCCTTGCATGGGACCTAAACATGCACCCAAGGACACATGTATGAATTTTCTAGCCATTTTGGTGAACTGGGGAATGTATCTGTAGTTCAGATTTGAAATATGGACATTAAATGCCTAGGAAACTCAATTAATGTATCAAAAGGCCAAACAAATCCTGTCATTCCATGTTTCCTGTAAAAAATACAAGGCGAAATGAGGCCGTGATTATCGTTTCGCCCACAAGGGGGACATGTTTCCCTATCGAAACCACGAGGCTTCTGGAGAGAAGCTCGGGTTTATAAATGGCTTGTAATAAAACTTGCCCCAAAATGAACAATTTCTTTCCTCGACATATATGTGCCATGTCGTGACACCATGCCAAGTTTCACGATTTTCGGGTGAGTTTTGGATTTATTGGGATTTAAAAACTGAGATTCTCAATGTCCGAGGCCGAGCCAAACGCCGAGACAGTTGTAATTCATTCTCATTCTTTGCATGGGACCTAAACATGCATCCAAGGACACATGTATGATTTTTGTAGCCATTTTGGTTCAGTAATTCGAATTATGCACATTAAATTAATTCTTATAAAACTTAATTATAATGTATAAAATGTTGGGGAACATAGTAATTCAAAAAATTCCTACGATCACACAAGATCTATCTACGAGAAGCATAGCAACGAGATGGGAGAGTGTGTCCACGTACCCTCGTAGACTGAAAGCAGAAGTGTTATGTAACGCGGTTGATGTAGTCGAACGTCTTCATGATCCAACCAATCCAAGTACCGAACGTACGACACCTCCGTGTTCAGCACACATTCAGCACTATGACGTCCCTCGAGCTCTTGATCCAGTAGAGGGTCGAGGGAGAGTTCCGTCAGCACGACGGCGTGGTGACGGTGTTGGTAATGTGATCCGCGCAGGGCTTCGCCTAAGCACTACGACAATATGACCGAGGTGGTAAAATGTGGAGGGGACACCACACATGGCTAAAGAACAATTGATGTGTCTTTAGGGTGCCCCTGGCCACGTATATAAAGAAGGGGGAGGAGGAGGCCGGCGGCCAAGGTGGGTGCGCCAAGGGGGGAGTTCAACTAGGATTCCCAATCCTAGTTGGATTCCCTTTCCTATTCCAAGAGAGGGAAGGAGAGGGAGAGGGAAAGGAAAGAGGGGGTTGCGCCCCCTCCCCCTAGTCCAATTCGGACTACCTTGGGGGGGGGCGCCACCTTGTTGCCTGCCCTCATCTACTCCCTTATGGCCCATTAAGGCCCATAACTTCCCCGGGGGGTTCCAGTAACCCCTCGGTTCCCCGATAAATATCTGAAACATCCTGAAACCTTTCCGGTGTCCGAATACGTTCATCCAATATATCAATCTTTACCTCTCGACCATTTCAAGACTCCTCGTCATGTCTGTGATCTCATTCGGGACTCCAAACAAACTTTGGTCTCCAAAACACATAACTCATAATACAAATCGTCATCGAACGTTAAGCATGCGAACCCTACGAGTTCGAGAACTATGTAGACCTGACCGAGACATATCTCTGGTCAATAACCAATAGCAGAACCTGGATCCTCATATTAGCTCCTACATATTCTATGAAGATCTTTATCGGTCAAACCGCATAACAACATACGTTATTCCCTTTGTCATCGGTATGTTACTTACCCGAGATTCGATCATCGGTATCATCATACCTAGTTCAATCTCGTTACTGGCAAGTCTCTTTACTCGTTCCGTCATGCATCATCTCGCAACTAACTCATTAGTTACATTGCTTGCAAGGCTTATAGTGATGTGCATTACCGAGAGGGCCTAGAGATACCTCTCCGATACACGGAGTGACAAATCCTAATCTCGATCTATGCGAACTCAACAAACACCTTTAGAGACACATGTAGAGCATATTTATAATCACACAGTTACGTTGTGATGTTTGATAGCATAGAAGGTGTTCCTCTGGTATTCAGGATTTACATAATCTCATAGTCAGAGGAATATGTATAAGTCATGAAGAAAGCAATAGCAATAAAACTAGACGATCATAATGCTAAGCTAACGGATGGGTCTTGTCCATCACATCATTCTCTAATGATGTGATCCCGTTCATCAAATGACAACACATATCTATGGTTAGGAAACCTAACCATCTTTGATTAACGAGCTAGTCAAGTAGAGGCATACTAGGGACACTCTGTTTTGTCTATGTATTCACACATGTACTAACTTTCTGGTTTATACAATTCTAGCATGAATAATAAACATTTATCATGATATAAGGAAATATAAATAACAACTTTATTATTGCCTCTAGGGCATATTTCCTTCATAAAAAAGGCCAAACGAACCTTGGATATTTAAAGCAGTTCTGGTCAACCGTCTATCACCCGTGGGTAAGCATTGTGCGCATGCGTAGTGCTAGCTCACGCTTCCTTCTCTACTAAGTTTTCCCTATTAATGTTGTTATATATACAAACACACTACCGTTTCCCGCCACTCCTCCCATCAGTTTCCCGCCTCTTCTCCCATCGGTTTCCCGCTGCTAGTGTTAGTGCTCATGGAAGGCTAGGCGGTGACACACCGGCCATGTAAATATTGCACACAGTTTCCAAAAGCACAAACGTGTGTGATAGTTGGGAGTAGGTCCCATACGGTGACCAGCGTGAAACGCCTTAAAGGCAAGGAGGCAATTCTTGTCAGCAAGGGGCGGCTTCCCATCCGCTAACCTAGTCAAAGAGAATGCAGAAGTTAAGCATGCTCGGGATGGACTAGTCTAAGGATGGGTGACCCCGGTGGGAAGTTGCGTATCTCAAGCTTCATTTAAACGTTATGATATGACCATTATAGACATTTACCATCTAAATGTCTCTATAGTGACCTATCATGACGATTATATAAACCTTGGGATCCTTGTTTGCTAATTTGTAGAATATGTTTTTTATTGGTAATGTTACTGATGTAGTTGGTGCCCCATCGAACTTGTGCTTTTGGGATTTGAACAAATCACATACTAGACACGTACATTTTTTGGGGCCACATGCAGGGTATAGGGGGCCGGGTTTTCTGACTAAGCACGTCTCCCTTGTGCGGTTTATAGACGCCACACATATCTGTGGGCTCCCCGAGGTCTATATATCATCCTTATCCGATAACGAGGGGGGCCCACACAATCTATCTGTTTGACCCAACATACGAGAAGGGTTTGATCATGATGGATTCCTATTGCTATGTGTGCTATGTTAGACCAAATAAAGTTTGAGCACATGCGTTGGACGACACCCCCCCCCCCGCGCGCCTCGAAGTTGGGGAACCGACATCGTACATATTGAACCTAGCTTGGGGTCGGGTATGGTGTTCAGTTTGTAATGTAGTTGGTGCCCCATCAAAGTTGTGCATTGGGGATTTGAACACATCACACACCACCCATACATATTTTCGGGCCGCATGCAGTGTATAGGGGGTCTTCTGATCAACCACGTCTCCCTTGTGCAGTTTTTTGTGATGACACGCATATCTGTGGGCTCTCAAAGTGTATATATCATCCCTTTGACCGATAACAAGGGACATGTGTTGGCCATGAAAGGATTTCTCCTAGTTTGTTTTAGGGCCGGCCACCGTCACATGTCGTTCAACAAAAGTTCGACCTCATGCGTTGTCAGGATTCCCTCCCACACACTCGGATTGGTGGGTTCGACTGACATCATACCCTGCGTATCTCGTCCTTAATTACCTGACTTTCATGGTTGTTGTCTGTATCAAGAGGCAGGCGCCACAGCTAAATTGTACATTATTCAATATTGAAAACACAAATCACACCTTCCGACATACATCATTTTGGGGCCCATCCAGGCGGTGCTGGTTTTGTGGTCCCTCTCGTGTGATTATTTGATGATGGTTCAATCTATTGGCCCAAGCGGTTTATATATATATATATATCCATTTTTTATCGACAACAACAATTGTCCTTTGACCAGGCGATAGATTCACTGGTCCGTCTCATGGTAGGTCATGGTGACATGCATGTATGACCAAAGTATCATTACGTGCATCCGCCCCGCTGACATGAAGTGGGAGGTGGGTCAAGCACCCTAGCTAGGTAGCTACAACATTATGACATTGTAGATATATCCAAGGGTGCTTTTGGGTTTGCGAGGCAGGTGCCACCAAAGTTGTGCATTGTGTATTTAAAGTTTTAAACATCACACCCTATATTCCTACATATATTTGGCCACTTCCAGGTGGTTCTTGACTTCTGACCCCTCTCATCGATCTTCGACGACACACCCAACCATGGGCCCACGCGGTCAAAGTTGTGCATTGGAATTTTGAACATCATAGACCACCCTTTTCACTCATATATATATATATATATATATTTGAGCCACATGCTGGTGTGGCTGTCTTCTGACCCTCTCTGACGTTTTTTGCTGCAAAGACTCGGATGATGCTCAATGGACACGGGTGTACTGGCTTCACTGTGTGCCATGCAAGTGCGTTGTGAAATCACCACGGCTGTCCAAGCGAGATCAAGGGTGTAGGTAGTGATTAACCGTGTGCGATGCTAGTGGGCTGTGAAATCACCATGACTGCGCAAGCGCGAGCAGAGGTGGAGGTAGTGGTATAACCATGTGCGATGCAAGTGCGCTATGAATCCCCATGACTGCGCAAGTGATGTCGCTTGAACTACGTCGTATTTCCTCAAAGAGGAAGGGGTGATGCAGCACAACTAATGTAGGTATTTCCCTTAGTTATGAAACCATGGTATCAATCTAGTAGGAGAACCAAGCACCACTATGTAAACGTTACCTGCACACAAAGAACAAATACTTGCAACCCGACGCTTATAAGAGGTTGTCAATGAAGTAAATATGCCCTCGAGGCAATAATAAAGTTATTATTTATTTCCTTATATCATGATAAATGTTTATTATTCATGCTAGCATTGTACTAACCGGAAACTTAGTACATGTGTGAATACATAGACAAACAGAGTGTCACTAGTATGCCTCTACTTGACTAGCTCATTAATCAAAGATGGTTAAGTTTCCAAACCATAGACATGAGTTGTCATTTGATTAACGGGATCACATCATTAGGAGAATGATGTGATTGACTTGACCCATTCCGTTAGCTTAGCACTTGGTCGTTTAGTTTACTGCTATTGCTTTCTTCATGACTCATACATGTTCCTATGACTATGAGGTTATGCAACTCCCGATTACCGGAGGAACACTTTGTGTGCTACCAAACGTCACAACGTAACTGGGTGATTATAAAGGTGCTCTACAGGTGTCTCCAATGGTACTTGTTGAGTTGGTATAGATCAAGAGTAGGATTTGTCACTCTGATTGTCGGAGAGGTATCTCTGGGCCCACTTGGTAATGCACATCACTATAAGCCTTGCAAGCATTGTAACTAATGAGTTAGTTGCGAGATAATGTATTACGGAATGAGTAAAGAGACTTGCCGGTAACGAGATTGAACTACATATTGAGATACCAACAATCGAATCTTGGGCAAGTAACATACCGATGACAAAGGGAACAACATATGTTGTTATGCGGTTTGACCGATAAAGATCTTCGTAAAATATGTGGGAGCCAATATGAACATCCAGGTTCCGCTATTGGCTATTGACCGGAGACTTATCTCGGTCATGTCTACATAGTTCTCGAACCCGTAGGGTCCGCATGCTTAAAGTTCGGTGACGATCGGTATTATGAGTTTTTGTGTTTTGATGTACCGAAGGTAGTTCGGAGTCCCGGATATGATCATGGACATGGAGTCTCCAAAATGGTCGAGACGTAAAGATCGATATATTGGACGACTATATTCGGACACCGAAAATGTTCTCGGTGGTTTCGGAGAAAACCGGAGTGCCGGAGGGTTACCGGACCCCCCCCCCTCGGGAGAAATAGTTGGCCTTATGGCCCTTAGTGGAGAGAAAGAGAGTGCTGGCCTAGGGCAGGCCACGCGCCCCTCCCCCTTAGTGGAGAGAAAGAGAGTGCTGGCCTAGGGCAGGCGGCGCCCCCCTTTCCTTCTCCCTCTCCCCCTTCCTTTCCCCCTCCTAGCGCGCCTACAGGGGCCGGACGGTCTTCCCCCTTGCTCCTTTATATATGAGGGCAGGGGGCACCTCTAGACACACAAGTTGATCTGTTGATCTCTCCCAGCCGTGTGCGGTGCCCCCCTCCACCATAATCCACCTCGATCATATCGTAGCGGTGCTTGGCGAAGCCCTGCATCGGTAGCATCATCATCACCATCATCATGTCATCGTGCTGACGAAACTCTCCCGTGAAGCTCTGCTGGATCGGAGTTCGTGGGACGTCATCAAGCTGAACGTGTTCTGAACTCGGAGGTGCCGTGCGTTCGGTACTTGGATCGATCGGATCGTGAAGATGTACGACTACATCAACCGCGTTGTGCTAAAGCTTCCGCTTTCGATGTACGAGGGTACATGGACACACTCTCCCCTCTCGTTGCTATGCATCACCATGATCCCGTGTGTGCGTAGGAATTTTTTTGATATTACTACGTTCCCCAATAGTGGTATCCGAGCCTTTTTTATGCGTAGATGTTATATGCACGAGTAGAACACAAGTGAGTTGTGGACGATACAAGTCATACTACTTACCAGCATGAAAACTTTGGTTCGGCGGTATTGTAGGATGAAGCGACCCGGACTGACATTACGCGTACGCTTACGCGAGACTGGTTCTACCGATGTGGTTTGCGCACGGGTGGCTGGCGAGTATCAGTTTCTCCAATTTAGTTGAATCAAGTGTGGCTACGCCCGGTCCTTGAGAAGGTTAAAACAACACTAACTTGAAAAACTATCGTTGTGGTTTTGATGCGTAGGTAAGAACGGTTCTTGCTCAGCCCGTAGCAGCTACGTAAAACTTGCAACAACAAAGTAGAGGAGGTCTAACTTGTTTTTGCAGGGCATGTTGTGATGTGATATGGTCAAGATATGATGCTATATTTTATTGTATGAGATGATCATGTTTTGTAACCGAGTTATCGGCAACTGGCAAGAGCCATATGGTTGTCGCTTTATTGTATGCAATGCAATCGCCCTGTAATGGCTTCACTTTATCACTAAGCGGTAGCGATAGTCGTAGAAGCAATATTTGGCGAGACAACAACGATGCTACGATGGAGATCAAGGTGTCTCGCCGGTGACGATGGTGATCATGACGGTGCTTCGGAGATGGAGATCACAAGCACAAGATGATGATGGCCATATCATATCACTTATATTGATTGCATGTGATGTTTATCTTTTATGCATCTTATTTTGCTTAGAACGACGATAGCATTATAAGACAATCTCTCACTAAATTTCAAGGTACAAGTGTTCTCCCTGAGTATGCACCATTGCGAAAGTTCGTCGTGCCAAGACACCACGTGATGATCGTGTGTAATAAGCTCTACGTTCACATACAACGGGTGCAAGCCAGTTTTGCACATGCAGAATACTCGGGTTAGACGAGCCTAGCATATGTAGATATGGCCTCGGAACACTAGAGACCGAAAGGTCGAGCGTGAATTATATAGAAGATATGATCAACATAGTGATGTTCACCATTGAAAACAACTCCATCTCACGTGATGATCGGACATGGTTTAGTTGATATGGATCACGTGATCACTTAGATGATTAGAGGGATGTCTATCTAAGTGGGAGTTCTTTAATAATTTGATTAACTAAACATTAATTTATCATGAACTTAGTACCTGATAGTATTTTGCATGTCTATGTTGTTGTAGATAGATGGCCCACGTTGTTATTCCGTTGAATTTTAATGCGCTCCTTGATAAAGCGAGTTGAAAGATGATGGTAGCAATTACACAGACTGGGTCCGTAACTTGAGGATTATCCTCATTGTTGCATAGAAGAATTACGTCCTGGAAGCACCGCTAGGTGCCAAACCTGCTGTAGGAGCAACACCAGATGTTATGAACGTCTGGCAGAGGAAATCTGATGACTACTCGATAGTTCAGTGTGCCATGCTTTATGGCTTAGAACTGGGACTTCAACGACGTTTTGAACGTCATGGAGCATATGAGATGTTCCCGGAGTTGAAGTTAATATTTCAAGAAAATGCATGGATTGAGACATATGAAGTCTCCAATAAGTTCTATAGCTGCAAGATGGAGGAGAATAGTTCTGTCAGTGAGCATATACTCAGAATGTCTGGGTATAACAATCACTTGATTCAACTGGGAGTTAATCTTCTGGATGATAGTGTTATTGACAGAATTCTTCAATCACTGCCACCAAGCTACAAGAGCTTCGTGATGAACTATAACATGCAAGGGATGGATAAGACGATTCCCGAGCTCTTCGCAATGCTAAAGGCTGCGGAGGTAGAAATCAAGAAGGAGCATCAAGTGTTGATGGTCAACAAGACCACCAGTTTCAAGAAAAAAGGCAAAGGGAAGAAGAAGGGGAACTTCAAGAAGAACGGGAAACAAGTTGCTGTTCAGGAGAAGAAACCCAAGTCTGGACCTAAGCCCGAGACTGAGTGCTTCTATTGCAAGCAGACTGGTCACTGGAAGAGGAACTGCCCCAAGTATTTGGTGGATAAGAAGGATGGCAAGGTGAACAAAGGTATATGTGATATACATGTTATTGATGTGTACCTTACTAATTCTCACAGTAGTGCCTGGGTATTTGATACTGGTTCTGGTGCTAATATTTGCAACTCGAAATAGGGACTATGGATTAAGCGAAGATTAGCAAAGGATGAGGTGACGATGTGCGTGGGAAATGGTTCCAAAGTCGATGTGATCTCGGTCGGCACGCTACCTCTACATCTACCTTCGGGATTAGTTTTAGACCTAAATAATTGTTATTTGGTGCTAGCGTTGAGCATGAACATTATATCTGGATCTTGTTTAATGCGAGACGGTTATTCATTTAAATCAGAGAATAATGGTTGTTCTATTTATATGAGTAATATCTTTTATGGTCATGCACCCTTAAAGAGTGGTCTATTCTTTTTGAATCTCGATAGTGAAGATACACATATTCATAGTATTGAAGCTAAAAGATGCAGAGTTGATAATCATAGTGCAACTTATTTGTGGCACTGCCGTTTGGGTCTTATTGGTGTAAAGCGCATGAAGAAACTCCATTCTGATGGACTTTTGGAATCACTTGATTATGAATCACTTGGTACATGCAAACCATGCCTCATGGGCAAGATGACTAAGCCACCGTTCTCCGGAATAATGGAGCGAGCAACAGATTTGTTGGAAATCATACATACTGATGTATGTGGTCCAATGAATGTTGAGGCTCGTGGTGGATATCATTATTTTCTCACCTTCACAGATGATTTGAGCAGATATGGGTATATCTACTTGATGAAACATAAGTCTAAAACATTTGAAAAGTTCAAAGAATTTCAGAGTGAAGTGGAAAATCATTGTAACAAGAAAATAAAGTTTCTACAATCTGATCGTGGAGGAGAATATTTGAGTTACGAGTTTAGTCTTCATTTGAAACAATGCGGAATAGTTTTGCAACTCACGCCACCCGGAACACCACAGCGTAATGGTGTGTCCGAACGTCGTAATCGTACTTTACTAGATATGGTGTGATCTATGATGTCTCTTACTGATTTACCACTATCATCTTGGGGTTATGCTTTAGAGACGACTGCATTCACGTTAAATAGGGCACCATCTAAATCCGTTGAGACAAATCCTTATGAACTGTGGTTTGGCAAGAAACCAAAGTTGTCATTTCTTAAAATTTGGGGCTGCGACACTTATGTGAAAACGCTTCAACCCGATAAGCTCGAACCCAAATCAGAGAATGTGTCTTCATAGGATACCCAAAAGAAACATTTGGGTACACCTTCTATCACAGATCCAAAGGCAAGACTTTTGTTGCCAAGAATGGATCCTTTCTAGAGAAGGAGTTTCTCTCGAAAGAAGTGAGTGGGAGGAAAGTAGAACTTGATGAGGTAACTGTACTTGCTCCCTTACTGGAAAGTAGTTTATCACAGAAACCGGTTCCTATGACACCTACACCAATTAGTGAGGAAGCTAATGATGATGATCATGAAACTTCAGATCAAATTACTACCGAACTTCGTAGGTCAACCAGAGTAAGATCCGCACTAGAGTTGTCGGAGATATACCCCGCGGCGTAAACCGGCCGGAAGTTAACCCGGTCAGGACTTGGCGGTTTATCTGAAGACCCCGCTGACACTTGGCGAGTTACTAGCGACCCGCCCTGACCTGGTGGTTTACAAGCAACCCACCTGGTCATTATGACTCACTGGTGATCCGGCGTGCGGGACAGACGGATGACAAGGCCCAAGGCCTAGAAGGCCGGTTCACGTTTAACGGTGGGCCGGTTTAAGAGGAAAGGCATGAGGAATATTTGTCCTACAAGGAGTTAAGACCTGGACTTATATCCGGTTTGTATTAGAGATAGACTAGTCCTAATACTAATAGGACTACACATGTAACCCGCCCCTCCAACATATATAACGAGGGGCAGGGCTCCCCAAAAGGGAGAAGATAGACAAGTTCCAGAAGTGGGACAAGTTAGGTTTAGACAATAGCTCTCGAAATAGATCACTCTTGTAACCGTGATCATCATCATCAATATCAATGAAGCAGGATGTAGGCTTTTACCTCCACCGTGAGGGGCCGAACCTGGGTAAAACATCGTGTCTCTCGTCCCACTCAACCCCTCTCAAGCTACCACATAGATGCGTTGGCCTCGCGACTAAGTCCTGACACTAAGGACATCTGCCGTGACATTTCCACGACAAGAGTGGTATGGTAATCTTGTTCTGGAGGTCATGTTGCCAGACCACGACGAACCTATGAACTATGTGGAAGTGATGATGTTGGGGTATGGGGTCCCGGCAAACCCTTAAGGTTCGAACACTGGGGTGCGCGCGAAGTCTTTCCCTCCAACTGATCTACGCTCTAGCTTGCTAGGATCTCGCAGGCGAACTCGATGAACTCACAACACAGAAGGACACAAGGTTTATACTGGTTCGGGCTACCGTTGTGGTGTAATACCCTACTCCAGTGTGGTGGTGGTGGATTGCCTCTTGGGATGATGATGAACAATACAAGGGCAGAACGGCCTCCTGAGGTTGAGGCGTTCTTGTGCTCGGGGAGCTTGTGTGTGAGGTGGTCTCTCCTTTTTGGCCGGGGATCCCCCTTCCACTGTGGTGGCTAGTCCTATTTATAGAGGCCCTGGTCCTCTTCCCAAATATCGAACGGGAAGGGAGCCAACAATGGCGGGCTAATTTGAAGGGGGACAGCCAGTACAAGCTATCCTGACAATAGGTAGTCTTCGCCTGCACAAAGCTCTATTGGTGACGCCGTTCTAGGCTCCACGGTGACCTCCGTCTTGCAGTCCTCGGTCTTGGTTTTGTTGCACTAAAATGGCAACCTTTACCTGAGGCCTTGGTACTCCGCGGCTGCGCTTGCCCCCTTTGCACCAAAGAGGAAACAAGGACGCTGTGCGCGCTGGCGCCCGCCTGGTGTCGATCATCACGGCTCTCATCATGAGAACCTCGTGAGGTTCGCCTTGCCTTGATATCTCCGCTCCTCGTGAGCTTGCCGGGCTAGGACGCTCCAATGGAGGTCTTGTGTCGTCTGCCTCGCGAGGCTTGGCCCCTCGCGAGGGTCTTGGGCGCTTCGTTGGTGAGGATGGGCCATATGGCCTGCTGGCTTAGCCACGCGGCAGGCCGCAGGTAGGCAAGTCTGGGGACCCCCGTTCCCAGAACACCAACAGTAGCCCCCGGGCCCAAGGTGCACGCAGGCTTGGCTTTGCGGCGAAGCCAAGGGTCAAGCTCGAAGCGCCGCGGGCCCCCAAAGCCTGCAGCCTCGGTTGACGCGTGGCGGTTGATTGGACGTGGGCGTCTCCGCTCCCCCACGCTGCTTCGGTGACTGCACGACTTGACAAGTCCCTACGACATGCAAGGAAGACCATCATTACCTGTGATCGTGGGAGACGCCGGTTGGCCTTCTCTTGCTATAAATGGGGAGGGGGCGGAGCCCCCATTTCCCATCTCTTCCTTGCTTGCTTCCTCCTTCTTGCTCCATTGCTCGCAGTGCCTCCGATGGCGCATGTCGGTGTCAAAACCGGCCGATCTTGGGTAGGGGGTCCCGAACTGTGCATCTAGGCGGATGGTAACAGGAGGCGGGGGACACGATGTTTACCCAGGTTCAGGCCCTCTTGATGGAGGTAATACCCTACGTCCTGCTTGATTGCTCTTGATAATATGAGTAGTACAAGAGTTGATCTACCATGAGATCAGAGAGGCTAAACCCTAGAAGCTAGCCTATGGTATGATTGTTGTTGTTGGTCCTACGGACTAAACCCTCCGGTTTATATAGACACCGGAGGGGGCTAGGGTTACACAGAGTTGGTTACAAGGAAGGAGATCTACATATCCGTATTGCCAAGCTTGCCTTCCACGCCAAGGAGAGTCCCATCCGGACACAGGATGAAGTCTTCAATCTTGTATCTTCATAGTCCAACAGTCCGACCAAAGGATATAATCCGGCTGTCCGCATACCCCCTAATCCAGGACTCCCTCAGTAGCCCCCGAACCAGGCTTCAATGATGATGAGTCCGGCGCGCTGATTGTCTTCGGCATTGCAAGGCGGGTTCTTCTTCAAAATCTGAGTACCTGCTAAATAGTGTCCCACTTCTCGTAAATGTTGCGCTTCTTGGCTTCTGCGTCCAATAATGGCCATCTTCCACATGTCAAGCGCATGTGAGGAGCCAGGGTGTTTTTACATTTACCACCCCATCTATGTGAATGAACTGTCTATTAAAGAGACGAGGATCCTCAGATCCAAACCACACCATCCTCCCTCAGCGAGCATTCATCGGAGCGTGCCCAAAAAAATCCATCCCAACAAGGCTGGCCAGTGCAGCTCCTCCTCTCGCCCCCGCAGCCCCAAGCCCGGAGACTAGGAGAAGTGTTCCGTCCCACACAACCAATTAGTGAAGCTACAGACACAGGGATTCCTCCCTCCAGCGTATATGGTCCCGGTTCGAGCCGGGCTCGCCACCTATAATGGCGGGGAGCAAGCGGAGAGCTTTCCCAACCCCTCTAAGGGAGAGCGGGTATGCCTTGTCCCTTATTTGTAAGGGGACTCAGATTTCCAATCCATCCATTTCTCTGAGGGCTCCTGGAGATCTACGGCCTCCAGTTGCACAACCTCACCCCTGCCTCCATACTGCATATCGCTGGTTACCTAGCCCTTTGCGAGCTGTTTCTGGGTTGCGAAGCTCATTTTGCGTTGTGGAAGAAGTTGGTTTGCCTTGTGCCCCGTACACAGAGGGGATCAATATATCAAGTGCGCGGAGCCAAAGTAGGGCGCATTGCCGGGACCGGATACCTGTCTGGTACCCCGAAGAAGACGTCTGAGGACTGGCCTTCGGAGTGGTTTTATATGGAGGATGTTCCTCTCTCGGATCCTATCCGGATTGGTCTTCCTGAGTTCGACAACGCCCCTTTGAAGAAATGCCTAAGCTGGCGCCCACGGAGCCCAAAGGAGGAAGATGATAGAGACGTATTTTATCTGATGGGCTGGATAAAGTTGCTGGCCAAATCATGACTAACCATAACCGAGGATATGGCAATATGCATTATGCAGGGGGTGCAGCCACTTCAATATCGAGGCCACCCCATGTTGCACTTCAACAGGGAAGATGATGCCACTCGCTGCGGGCGCAAGGGACTGGACTCAGTTGCCGCTCTAGCAAAAATTCTATCCGATCTGTATAAGGGGGAAGAAGAGGAGTTCCTCCACATCAAGCCACGGGATGGATTCTCCATGAACAACCCTCGAAGCTGGGTGAGCTTCCGCTCTTTTTACTTCCATCCTACCCTTGTTTTCGTGATAAATATTTACCTTGCCGTTTCATTCCAGGAACTGCGTAAGGCGGTAGGGAAGATCAATAGCCCACCTCCACAACCGGAGGATCCTGAGTGGGTCCTCGACCCCGGCCTGAAAGAGGATCCGGACATATTCGTGGAGCTGATTGATAGGATTTTCTATCAGCTAAGCTGTGATGACGCCATGGTGGCCATTATAGCCGACTACCTTGGGCTACTCCCAGCCTCGCAGGTAAATGAGACCGGAGTCCCAACCTTTGAAAAGGATTTCCTTTTATGCACTTCACCTACCGTATACAAATATTGTTTTATAGGGAAGGCCCTCGGGACGCCATGCCGAGCCCGCGGCGACTTGCCAACAAGGGGTTTCAAAGCCGGACATGCTAGAAAGGAAGGCGGTCCAGACGGAGACGCCGGCGTAGAGGTATGATGCAACACCTCACTCTGTGGTTGTTGTCTTTAAAAACATAATAACACCCGTGTTTCCTAGAAGGAAGAACGCTCGCCGGACAATATCCGGAGAGGTCGCCGATCACGCCTCTACCAGTCGGGCTCCAAGGCCAGACACAGAGGCGGAAGCTAACACAAGGTACACGCCGGATGCTCCTTCTACAGAGGATGTGGATAAGATATCCGCTACGAATTCCGAAGTGGAGAGCGCCATGAATCACAGGCGTCGCCGAGCCGTACTCCATGACGCTTGTTTCTCCCGATGGGTGTTTGATGCATTCAACTCGGGAGATGCGTACATCCGTGCTGCTCAACATGGTCTAGCCAGAGCCATGGACCAGTATGTAAAGGATGTACGGGTAAGAAAATTTGATGAGTATATATATCAGTAGTCCCTGAGACTTGAAACAGTTGGCACAACTGATTTAAGGATCATTTATTGTGCAGGTTCTTATAGAGAAGAATACTCGACTGTCATAGGAGCTAGAGGAATGCAAGAACCAACTTCGGGCCGCCGTTGCCGCATTGAAGGAACCTGAAAAGTCCCCAGCTGGTAACATTTGTTTCAAAGAATGATAGGTACCATATAGTGTGCGGCATGGCTGCAGATCTAACAATAGATATTGCAGATGACTCCAGAGAGAATCCGGAGGACCAGCATGTCGTACGACAGCTAAAGGCTGGCGAACGCGTGCTGACTAAGGCCATGCAGGAGAAAAACAATCTCCAAGACGCCAATACCAAGCTGAGCGTGGAACTAAAAGATGTTCGAGCCCAGCTTGCAGACTCCGTGAAGGAGAATAAGCGGCTTCGACGCGGCAATTTTAGTAAGGGCTTGAACGAACCCTTAAAATAGTGCGGCGGAGAAGTCGGCTAACAGAGTTATGTCTGCAGATATGCTGACGGGTTGTCCCGTGGAGGAGATGGCCGGGTCTGCGGGTGATCTTCTACCCGAGCTCTCACAACAGCACGAACAAGTTCGGCAGGTGATGCAAGGTATTGCCCAGGCCTTGTGGCCATCCGTCTCCCTGCCAACAGGCATTGGAGAGCTTGCGGGAAAGCTCAAGGGAGCACCGCGGCACTTCCGATTATGGAAGATATCGGCCTGCCGTCAAGGTGCCAGGGAAGCCTGAGCCATGGTGAAGACGCGGTATACCAAGGCTGACCCAAACCACATGGCCGAGGCCAGACCTGTGGGGCCCGATGGGAAAGAGATCCCCGTTAGCTTAGTATATGGGCAAGAAGAATTAGCCGCAAAGTATTCCCAACAGGATAGTAGGCTAGACAGCCTGTTGGATGGTATAGAAGAGGAATTTAGTCAGTCTACATGACTATGTAATTAAAGTGACATGTATAATGCCTTCTAGCCGGATTGTAAATCATTTGTCATGGCGGACCTTTTCGCTTCAACCTCGGGACCCAATAGTCCGGAGTGTATCTGAATACCCGCTCAGTTATATAAGAACCGAGGTATGCATGGAAACCAGGCGTAGGGGTCATTAGTGCTTGAACAGACAAGTACCCAACTAGTTATGTTATATTACATGGGTAGTAAGAAACATCTTCCAAGGAGTATAGTTCTGTTAAGGGTTCCTTTCCTTGGGTACGCGTGCCCTAAACTGCATGTCCGGACTGCGAGAGGAGACGCAGGCAAAAACATCTGGGGGCACATATGGAAAATAAATAAAAATCATCTTTTGTTCACCGACCGAATATCCCTTAAGAACGCTAGCTTTCGGCTTCACCTAGTCTGAGGTACACATCCGGCTGACCCGGCAGTAACAATCGCAGAGGTGCTCCCCTTATGCCCTAGCCGAATTAACGGGAACGTAGGGCATTAATACAAGAGCCAGGCGACCCAGCTTGGCCAAAACTTAAGTCATATCGATGCATATAATGGCGAAGAAAAAGTACATGCAGAAGAATCACACATGTGCGAGCATGAAGCCCAAATAAATAATTAAGCTTCTGCGTAAGAAGCCCCAAGGTATAATGAGCGCAGTTAGCGCGTCAATAGTGTGCAAGCAAGGCACAAGTTGGCCCTTGAAGGCCTTGAGAAAGAATAAAAGAAAGAAAGAGAAAAAAGACAGATAATGTATATGCAAAAAATGGACAGGGGAAGGAGACGAACATAGAGTCCGGCACTAGGCGTAGAATCTTTGGATCCTGGCTGCGTTCCACGGGTTCGGCTCAAGTCGATTATTCGATGCATCCCGCAGACAGTATGCTCCACCGGTCAGAACTTGGTCAATAATGAAGGACCTTCCCATTTGGGCTCGAGCTTGGTCTTTTTCTTCTCCGGCAGGCGTAGAACTAGCTCGCCAATGTTATAAGTTTTGGCCCGTACTTCTCTGCTTTGGTATCTGCGAGCCTGTTGCTGATAGAATGCGGAACGGGCTTTTGCCACGTCGCGCTCCTCCTCCAGGGTGTCCAGACTGTCCTGTCGATCAAGCTCGGCTTCTCTTTCTTCTTACATGCGCACTCGAGGTGAGTCATGAATTATGTCACAGGGCAGAACCGCCTCTGCGCCGTACACCATAAAGAAGGGTGTATATCCAGTAGTACGATTCGGCGTGGTCTGCAACCCCCAGAGTACGGAGTCGAGCTCCTCTACCCAGTGCGTGTTAGACTCCTTTAAGGACCGCACTAATTTGGGTTTGATGCCGCTCATGATAAGACCATTTGCTCGCTCAACTTGGCCGTTAGTTTGTGGGTGATAGACAGAGGCATAATCGAGCTTAATGCCCATGTTGCTACACCAGAGTTTTACCTTGTCGGCCGTGAAGTTCGTGCCATTGTCAGTGATGATGCTGTGGGGGACGCCATAACAGTGTACAACCCTGGATATTAAGTCTATCACCGGCGGATTCTGCCATTTTAACAGGTTTGGCTTCTATCCATTTGGTGAATTTATCCAACATGACCAGTAAGTATTTTTTCTTATGGGTTCCCCCTTTAAGGGGTCCAACCATGTCAAGCCCCCAGACCGCGAAGGGCCAGGTAATGGTGATTGTTTGGAGGGCGGTGGGTGGCATGTGGCTTTGGTTTGCAAAAAGCTGGCAATCGATGCAGCGTTGGACCAAGTCCTGTGCATCTACCCGGCCCGTCGGTCAATAAAAACCTGTACGGAAGGCCTTGCTTACAAGGGCCTGGGCTGTGGCGTGGTGGCCGCCGAGTCCTACGTGAATTTCTCCCAAAAGCTTCTGCCCTTCCTCTTCGGAGATGCACCTTTGAAGGACTCTGGTAGTGCTTTTTTTAATACAGCTCTCCCTCGTGGACCCTGTAGGCTTTAGATCGCCGCACTATGCAGCGTGCCTCATTTTGGTCCTCGGGAAGCTCCTGCCTAGTTAGGTAGGCCAGGAATGGTTCTGTCCACGGGGCGATGATGGCCATTATTACGTGGGCTAAAGGTGTTATTTCGGTGGCAGAGCCTCCGATTATGTCAGAGTGTTTGATATTAGGCATTTTGGCCGGGTTCGGACTATTGTTACCGGTGTTGCCTTCCCATACCACGGATGGCTTAAACAACCTCTCAAAAAAGATGTTGGGGGGACCGCATCGCGTTTTGCGCAGTCGGGCGAGGATATCCGCTGCCTGATTGTTTTCCCGAGCCACATGGTGAAATTCGAGCCCCTCGAACCGAGCTGACATGTTCTGGACGGTGTTGCGATAGGCCGTATCTTCGGATCCTTGGCATCGAAGTCTCCATTTATTTGGGATATTGCGAGGTTCGAATCCCCACGCACCTCCAGGCGTTGAATGCCCATGGAAACTGCCATCCGAAGACCATGTAACAGGGCTTCGTATTCGGTTGCGTTGTTGGAGTCTGTATACAGTATCTGTAGTACATATTGAACTGTATCTCCAGTTGGGGACGTCAGGACGACGCCAGCCCCCAGACCAGCCAGCATTTTGGAGCCGTCGAAGTGCATGATCCAATGGAGTATAAGCCGTACTCTTTAGAGAGTTCGGCGTCCGTCCATTCGGCGACAAAGTCGGCCAATACTTGCGATTTAATGGCTCGCCGGGGTTTGTATGTTATGTCGAACGGGAGGAGCTCAATGGCCCGTTTGGCAATCCGGCCCGTGGCGTCGCGGTTGTTGGTAATATCATTAAGTGGCACTTCCGAGGCTACTGTAATTGAACACTCTTGAAAGTAGTGTCGCAGCTTCCGGGATGCCATGAATACTGCATAGGCTATCTTTTGATAATGTGGGTACCGTGATTTGCATGGAGTGAGGACAGTGGATACATAATATACCGGCTTTTGAAGGGGGGATTTATGTCTGTCTATTTCTCGTTCGATGATGAGCACTGCGCTTACAACCTGATGAGTTGCCGCAATGTACAATAGCATTGGTTCACCGATGTTTGGCGCGGCCAGGATTGGGTTGGTTGCTAGTATGGCTTTTATTTCTTCCAATCCGGCTGTGGCAGCGTCCGTCCACTCGAAGTGTTTGGTGCACCGAAGGAGGTGATAAAGGGGTAATGCCTTTGGTCCTAAGAGGGAGATAAAGCGGCTTAGAGCCGCCACACATCCGGTTAATTTCTGGATTTGTGTGAGGTCCATTGGGATAGCCAACTGTGACAGAGCTCGGATTTTGGCCGTATTTGCTTCAATTCCTCTACTGGAGACAATGAAACCCAGGAGCTTTCCGGCTGGTACACCGAAAACGCATTTTTCCGGATTGAGCTTGATGTCGTATGTTCGGAGGTTGTCGAATGTGAGCCTCAAGTCGTCTATTAAAGAGTCGACGTGTTTGGTTTTGACGACCACATCATCTACGTATGCCTCTACTGTTTTGCCGATCTATTTCTCCAGACATGTCTGAATCATGCGCTGATATGTTGCGCCGGCGTTTTTGAGCCCAAAAGGCATCGTGTTGAAACAGAAGGGGTCGTATGGTGTGATAAATGCCTTTGCGGCTTGGTCGGACTCCGCCATCTTGATTTGGTGGTAGCCGGAGTATGCGTCGAGGAAACACAATGAATCGTGTCCTGCGGTAGCATCGATAATTTGATCCATGCAGGGGAGGGGGAAGGGATCCTTTGGGCAAGCCTTGTTGAGGTCCTTGAAATCGACACATAGGCGCCAGGATTTGTCCTTCTTCGGTACCATCACCAGGTTTGCTAGCCAGTCCGGGTGTTTTATTTCTCTAATGAATCCGGCCTCCAATAATGTAACACCATCGATGCGGCTATATCTCCCACGTGTCGAAGCACGACTTAGAGGCATAACCGCATTGAAAGCAATGTCACAAGTGAGGTAATCTTCACAACAACCCATGTAATACATTAGGGAAAGAGATACATAGTTGGCTTACAATCGCCACTTCACATAATTACATGAATAAAGCATTACATCATCCAGATACAATCAAGGTCCGACTACGGAACCAAAATAAAAGAAGACTACCCCAAATGCTACACAGATCCCTGATCGACCCCAACTGGGCTCCACTACTGATCGACTAGAACGAAACAACACAATGGATAAGATCTTTATCGAGCTCCTCCTTGAGCTTGGTTGCGTCACCTGCTCGGTAACATCGGCACCTGCAAACTAGTTTTGGAAGTATCTGTGAGTCACGGTGACTCAGCAATCTCTCACCCTCGCGATCAAGACTATTTAAGCTTATAGGTAGGGTAAAAGGTATGAGGTGGAGCTGTAGCAAGCGACTAGCATACATGGTGGCTAACATACGCAAATGAGAGAAAGAAGAGGAGGCAAAGCACCGTCGAGAAACTATGATCAAGAAGTGATCCTAGAACAACCTACGTCAAGCATTACTCCAACATCGTGTTCACTTCCCAGACTCCGCCGAGAAGAGACCATCACGGTTACACACGCGGTTGGTGCATTTTAATTAAGATCAACTTCAGGTTTTCTACAACCGGACATTAACAAATTGCCATCTACCCATAACCGCGGGCACGGCTTTTGGAAGTTCAAAACCCTGCAGGGGTGTCCCAACTTAGCCCATCACAAGCTCTCACGGTCAACGAAGGATATTCCTTCTCCCAAGACAATCCGATCAGACTCGGCATCCTGGTTACAAGACATCCTCGACAATGGTAAAACAAGTCCAGCAAGATCACCCGCTGTGCTGACAAATCCCGATAGGAGCTGCACATATCTCGTTCTCAAGGCACACCAGATAAGCTAAGCATACGGGACCCAACGTAACCCAAGTTGCCAAGGGACGGCCCCGCACGGTGCTCTGGGTTGGACCAACACTTAGATAAGCACTGGCCCGGGGGGGGGGGGTTAAAATAAAGATGACCCTTGGGCTGGCCGACCCAAGGGAAAGAAAAGGCTAGGTGACGAATGGTAAAACCAAGGTTGGGCCTTGCTGGAGGAGTTTTATTCAAGGCGAACTGTCAAGGGGTTCTCATTATAACCCAACCGTGTAAGGAACGCAAAATCTGGGAACATAACACCGATATGACGGAAACTAGGGCGGTAAGAGTGGAACAAAACACCAGGCATAAGGCCAAGCCTTCCTCCCTTTACCAAGTACATAGATGCATTAATATGAATGAGAGATATTTTGATATCCCAACAAAATAACCATGTTCCAAACATGGAACAAGCTCCAATCTTCACCTGCAACTAACAATGCTATAAGAGGGGCTGAGCAAAGCGGTAACATAGCCGAACAACGGTTTGCTAGGACAAGGTGGGTTAGAGGCTTGGCTTAACAATATGGGAGGCATGATAAAGCAAGTGGTAGGTATCGTAGCATAGGCATAGCAAAAGAGCGAACAACTAAGAAAGCAAAGATAGAAGTGATTTCGAGGGTATGGTTATCTTGCCTGAAATCCCGCAAGAAGAAGAGTGAGTCCATGAAGAAGACAAATGGACGTAGCCAACGGATCCTCACAAACGCAACGTTACCGGATTACCGAGAAGAAGTACACCGGAAAGAAAGCAAACAACATAGTAAACAAACATCACATAAGCATGGCACGATGCGCAAACAAGTATGATGCATGTCCGGTTTAATGAACCATGGCATGGCAAAGTGCATAAGCAACCCTGCAAATTAAGTGGAGCTCAACATGCAACGGGTTGCATATTGACGGAACACCACATTAAAGTTATTTAGTTTCATCTCGTTTATGTACCCAACAATATTAAATGTTGTTAAACATGGCAAGAGGGTGAAGCAAATGAAAACTATCTATCTAGGCTAGTTTAAATGAGGCCGAAACAACAAACAACAAGTCCGGAAAACCCCATGTGCAATATTATAGGTTTGGTACTGTTCTGCACTAAACACAATTTTGGAGTTATTAAACATCCAAAGTGAGTACACCATGTTAAACTAGGCATTTTCCTACCCCATTTACATATAAAGTTTGTTACAAACCGAGTTACGGTTATTTAGTTATGAATTAAACCGTTTTAGCAAGTTATTTAAGCAAATTTAAAAAAACAACTTTTTAAACATTTTAAACATAGATGAAAGTTGCATATTATTAAACTAGATGAAATTCTAAGCAAGTTTCATATTAAGTTTGTTTTAATCCGATGCATGGTTGGAGAGTTATAAAATGCATGACGTTTAGGGGCTATACTGTAAAACTGTAAAACCTGAGATAAAAGGAAAATCGCTGGACGAAAAAAACACGTAATGGGCTGGATCTGGAACAGAGCTGGGGAGCTGCTCACATTGGGCCTTAGCAGGCCGGCTGTTTTAGAGGCTGGCAGGGGAAGGAAGCGCCTGGGCCGGGAGGCCGAGCGCTGTGCCTTGGCGCTGGAAGGGAGGTAGCACGGGCGGGTAGCGAGGCCGCTCGGTCAAAACGGAGGGAGTCAAAGCGGGCACTGGTCGCTGGTCATCCTCATCCTCGAAGTAGCGGGAGTAGGTGCGCGACGGCGCCGGGAACAGCAAGGAGGTGGGCTACGGTCGGGGATCGAGGGACTTGGCCGCGGCGACTCCAGGCGATGCAGTGGCTGCTCCAACCGGCGAGGAAGGCAAGCGGTCGGGCGGAGCTGGAGGCCAAGGCGGCGGCATCCTGGTAGAAGCACAGGACACATGCAGCATCGGTAGAAACGGGGCGGCGGTGAGGAACCCTTGGCGTGAATCCATGGCGGCGCTGGACGCCGGTGACAGGGCGCAGGGGTCCAGGACCCGTGAGGAGGAGAGGGGCGGCCATGGCGTTTCCTTGGACTTGGACGGCTCGATGAAGATGAGCAGCAACGGACAGGTGCGGCTCCTGCAGTGGGACGAGGCGGCGCTGTACTTGGCGTGATCTCCCGTGATGCGGGAAAAACGAGGGAGGCCGGAGATGAGACTAGGAACGCAGGTTCTTGACGCTGGATGTGGTCAGATCGAGCAGCATGGAGAGTTGACGAGGCCGATGACGTTCTTGAATTGGTGGCGCAATCCTTGCAGGAGAAAACACGGTGACCACGCGATTAGTAGCAGCAGAAGAGAAAAACAGCGAGAAAACAGGGAGGAGGCCTTGCGGGTCGGGGCGGCTTGATGGTGGGGGCCATGGCGCGGTGTTGCTGGGGGCCTGACAGCGCTGCTCTCGATCCATCCTCGATCAAGGCACGGGAGGGGGGATGAGGCACTGGATGGAGGCCGAGAGGATTTTTGGATCGATGGGGATTGGGTTTGGATCGGGCAAGATGGAGGCTGGTTGGTTGGTTGGTTCGGCGCTGAGAACAAGAGAAGTGGCGGCGGCGTGGGGATGGGATGGATGGGACATAATCCTAGATTCTAGGGTTTGGTCTAGTTATAAATACCGAGTGGATGTGGGTAGGGGCTAATCCGTCCCTTCAATCGTAATCGGACGATCGGGAAAAATAGGCTAGGGAGCCCAAATAAGAAAACGGAGACGTTTTGTAGATGTTTGGGGATGATCCGGACACAACAGTGACGATTGTCCGGGTCGGGTCCGGGACAGCTTTCGGACGAACGCGAGGGGCCGATGCACTGTGCAAGGAGGAGGTTTCGGGGCCTGGTGGTAGGTAGTGGGCTGTGTAGAAGGCCTCAGGCTAAGAAAAGAGAATATAGAAAGGCCCGGCGATTGTTTCCGGAGACCGAAAACGTCCGACGATTGACCGACTATAATGCCGCTATAGTTTAACGGTTGGGCTACCAAACGAACTCCGAATGCAATGAAACTTTACAGGCGGTCTATCTACACTACAATAAGACCACACGCCAACTTTCAACCCAATCCGAGAACATTTTCCGGCCACTTATAAAATACTATTTCGGACATGCTACGGGCGCATGCAAGTGTGGTTGGGCTCAGAACGGACAACGAACGGAACTGGGGGAACCCGGACGGATGCATGTTTTGAAAACATGATGATGCAATGCACATGATGACATGATGAAATGCAACACGCAAGCAAATGACATGGCAACAATAGCGAATAACTGGAAGACACCTGGCACATTGGTCTCAGGGCGTCACAACACTCCACCACTACGAGAGGTCTCGTCCCGAGATCTAGAATGGCACCGGAGGGAAAACGGAAGAGAAAGAGAAGAGGTAAAACTAAGTTGCTTCTTTGACCAATGAGTGAAACCAAAGAACCTTGAAAAGGTTAAGCCATTTCGAGAAAAGAATACAACGAAGATGAACGAAGTTGAAAACACTCCGTCAGAAAAGAGGAACAAGAAAGAACAACTTCGGGTAGCACTCCGATTGAAAAGAAAAAGGAGTTGAATAAGAACTTGATAGGATGAGAAGATACTTGAATGAAAACACGACACTCCGGTTGGAAAAGGAAGGAATTGAACATGATCTTGACAAACTGAGATGAGGAGTGAAAATAGAAACCTCACTAGACCTCCGGGAGAAAGAATAGAAGTTGGATCGTTGGAACAAAAGAACGGAGAAGAAAACAACATCTTCTACCTTAAATGTGTTTGCAAAAGCATCTTTAGGAGAAGGTTCGAATGGAGTTGTTGGAAACCAACAACGAAAAAGAGTAATCTTGTGGTGAGCTTATGGAGAACCTCTCAAAACTAAGTTGAAATTCTGCCACCGACGGAAACGATAGATTGGATTGATATTCACAAGGAGACGAGAAACTATTTCACCAGGAGGATAGATGGAGAACTTGGGTCATTTATGAGCACCATAAATAGCAACAATTCTTATGGAAGGCTTTAGGTGAAACATGACACAAGATAACTCCAACGAAGGGATTGATGGATTTAAAATACCTCATTCTTAACAACATGTGACTCATGAAACATGAACTCAAATTATCAAGAATGACATAATACCACCTCCAATGATACGGAAGAAAGAATTGCACTTCGGAATGCGAGATGAAGAAATGCTTGAGCTCCTTAGAAAATAATGTAGATGAACACTTGGAGAAGGATTTAATCCTTTATGAACCATCATGTAGTGCCTCCATGAAGAACTCCGGTAAGAAAAGAACGAACAAACGAAATGAAGGAGAAGTTGAAAACACAAGGTGAAACCTTGTACTGATTTAAATGAATCTGTGTGGTGAAATAGTTGAAAAAGGTTGGAACTCCGGGAAAAGGAGAAGATGAAACAATTGAAATCAGGAATTTAATGAACCTCCGGAATAAGGAATTAATCATTTGGGTGAAACAAGAATAGGAATTACGTTATGCTTATCCTTCACCAATTTAAATAGATGACAAACCATGGATTTGGCAGACTACTTATTCTCGAAGAAAGGATTAAGATAGATATCGCGCCAACTTGGGAAGGTATTGAACGGACCACTGGAAGAATTGAAAAATGAATGAAGAAAGGATAATGAAACACCGGGAAGAATTTTCAAATGAACGAAGATGCTTGAGAGAATTTAGATACAAGTGAAACGAATAGATCACGGACCGATTAGAGATCACTTGAACAATGCACCGGTATGGTTGGAGAATGATAACTGAAAGCTGAATAGGAATAATCCCGAAATGATGGCCTCCAGAGAATCAAACTGAAAAGACTCTTGAATAACTCTGGATGGGTGACAAGAATTATCACAATCCAAAAACAACTATGAGAGGATGGCAACAAGCTAGAATGACGAATCTTTGAGAGAACGGATAAGATATGGAGGTAAAACTCTTCTTTGGTCTTCCAGATTCGAGAATGATGACGAGAAACACCACCATGATAGTTGATTAGGCACTCTAGAAGAATCAAAAGCGAAGAGGTTGAGCCAACGATGAAAAGAATTTGAAACAAAATCTTGGAGAAAAACATTAGACTGATGATAACTAATTCTTACGTCAGACTTGGAAAAGAATTTGAGAGTAAACTCCGGGAGAATAAGAAGAGTCAGGTAAGATCCTGGGAAAATACTTGTGGGTTAGGGCCCACTCAAAAGAAACACCGTTGAAAAGGTCGCTTGGAAGATAGATTGCACCGGTTGAATTAAAAGACTTGAATGAGAGAACATCCTCGAAAGATCTTAAACGAAATGCAGAGTGGAAACACTAATCTTCGAGATATCTTGAGCACTCCGGAATAATTGAATAGTGAGAAGTGGATGATTAAGAGGTGCACCGGCATGAGAAGGTATTGAAATGATGAAAAAGTATGATCAACAAAGCTTGACTTGAATCCACCGGAGAAGAAAAGAATCATGAATGATGATCTTGAAGCTCCGTTAGAATCTTTCGGATAATCACCGGATAAAACATTGATTGACAAGAAAGAAGAGACTTCACATGAATAAAAGGATGCTAGATTAAGACATCAGATTCCTTGAAGGAAAAAGGGTGGGAGGGCGGGAAAAACAAAGGCAGCTTGGAACAGATGAAATGAGCACCGTTTAGAAGAAGTGAGTTGATCTTGCAGATGTTGAAATGATCGGATCCACTTGAAGCGAAAAACACCCCGGTTGAAAAGGATTGACATGACAGACTCGATGATCGAGAAGGACTGGTATTCACATAGGAACTTGAGAAAACCGCTTAGGAAAGGTATGGAATCAACATTTGACTTCGAAGCAACTCGAATACCACAACTCCAAAAAAGAAAAGGATTGGCTTGCAGAATAAGCCGGAACAAACATATGATAGAGATTTCATCCGAAGTTTTCGTGGTGGGGCCTACACAGGCTCGATCGTGCAGAACCATCATGTACAAGGCAGTGCACATGACATACGAAGCGTCCCCGAGTCAGCATAGCCAAGGACTCTTTAAGGCACAACGAGACCACTTTAAAACCAACCGTGGATAGGCGGACCACTAGACGTCGAACCCCAATTTCAAATCATACATCTGTCGGAAAGATATCCTAAGAGCTACTTGAATTCCCACTTATAAACTCCCGAAACTTTCCGGTTATGCAATCAGGTGTTGGGGATACAGGGGAAGCATAATATCTCACCCAAAACTAACAAATCCTACATCCAACTGTATCCATCCTTCAACACATAACCAATAAACCTTCGGAAATCGTTTACCTCAACCGTCAAAAAGTATCCGTTATACAAGTTATGGCAATACTCCCGAACTCCTGCCCCAGTACTGAGTGGCGTCGAGGTTATCTCACCAACAACTGCATAAAAGAGATTTTTGATGTCGGCGAACTCAGGTATTCCAGAACTGCAACGATAAAATTGTGACGGCAACACCTCGGAGCTCAACTCCCCGGGACACTGCCACAACCCCTAAATGTCAGGAGGCAACAAGAACAATGTTCTCGTCACAAAACCATCGGAACGATTCCAAGATACCCGCGTGATCCTAAATTTTTTTAGTGAAATTTGAGAAGAGAAGAGTCAAAACTCTATGTCAGGATGCCTCACCAGAGCGACAAAGGGACTGAGGAGTAAAAAGAAGTCCTCTCTCCGATATATATATATAATCCTAAATGACTCAAAACATTTTTCTAGACTCAACAACGCCAGCGATTCGATCAAGCAGGGGGCTCCTAAAGTCGGGGAAGGCTCTGATTACCAACTTGTAACACCCTCGATGCGGCTATATCTCCCACGTGTCGAAGCACGACTTAGAGGCATAACCACATGGAAAGCAATGTCGCAAGTGAGGTAATCTTCACAACAACCCATGTAATACATTAGGGAAAGAGATACATAGTTGGCTTACAATCGCCATTTCACACAATTACATGAATAAAGCATTACATCATCCAGATACAATCAAGGTCCGACTACGGAACCAAAATAAAATAAGACTACCCCAAATGCTACACAGATCCCCGATCGACCCCAACTGGGCTCCACCACTTGTCGACTAGAACGAAACAACACAAAGGATAAGATCTTCATTGAGCTCCTCCTTGAGCTTGGTTGCGTCACCTGCTCGGTAACATCGGCACCTGCAAACTAGTTTTGGAAGTATCTGTGAGTCATGGTGACTCAGCAATCTCACACCCTCGCGATCAAGACTATTTAAGCTTATAGGTAGGGAAAAGTTATGAGGTGGAGCTGCAGCAAGCGACTAGCATATATGGTGGCTAACATACGCAAATGAGAGCGAGAAGAGGAGGCAAAGCACGGTCGAGAAACTATGATCAAGAAGTGATCCTAGAACAACCTACGTCAAGCATAACTCCAACACCGTGTTCACTTCCCGGACTCCGCCGAGAAGAGACCATCACGGTTACACACGCGGTTGGGGCATTTTAATTAAGATCAACTTTAGGTTTTCTACAAACGGACATTAACAAATTCCCATCTGCACATAACTGCGGGCACGGCTTTCAAAAGTTCAAAACCCTGCAGGGGTGTCCCAACTTAGCCCATCACTAGCTCTCACGGTCAACGAAGGATATTCCTTCTCCTAAGACAATCCGATCAGACTCGGCATCCCGGTTACAAGACATCCTCGACAATGGTAAAACAAGTCCAGCAAGACCACCCGTTGTGCCGACAAATCCCGATAGGAGCTGCACATATCTCGTTCTCAGGGCACATCGGATAAGCTAAGCGTACGGGAGCCAATGTGACCCAAGTTGCCAAGGGACGGCCCCGCACGGTGCTCTGGGTTGGACCAACACTTAGAGAAGCACTGGCCCGTGGGGGGGGGGTTAAAATAAAGATGACCCATAGGTTGGCCGACCCAAGGGAAAGAAAAGGCTAGGTGACGAATGGTAAAACCAAGGATGGGCCTTGCTGGAGGAGTTTTATTCAAGGCGAACTGTCAAGGGGTTCCCATTATAACCCAACCGTGTAAGGAACGCAAAATCCGGGAACATAACACCGATATGACGGAAACTAGGGCGGCAAGAGTGGAACAAAACACCAGGCATAAGGCCGAGCCTTCCACCCTTTACCAAGTATATAGATTCATTAATATGAATGAGAGATATTGTGATATCCCAACAAAATAACCATGTTCCAAACATGGAACAAGCTCCAATCTTCACCTGCAACTAACAACGCTATAAGAGGGGCTGAGCAAAGTGGTAACATAGCCAAACAATGGTTTGCTAGGACAAGGTGGGTTAGAGGCTTGGCTTAACAATATGGGAGGCATGATAAAGCAAGTGGTAGGTATCGTAGATTAGGCATAGCAAAAGAGCGAGCAACTAAGCAAGCAAAGATAGAAGTGATTTCGAGGGTATGGTCATCTTGCCCAAAATCCCGCAAGAAGAAGAACGAGTCCATGAAGAAGACAAACAGACGTAGCCAAAGGATCCTCACAAACGCAACGTTACCGGATTACCGAGAAGAAGTACACCCGAAAGAAAGCAAACAACATAGTAAACAAACATCACATAAGCATGGCACAATGCGCAAACAAGTATGATGCATGTCCAGTTTAATGAAGCATGGCATGGCAAAGTGCACAAGCAACCCTACAAATTAAGTGGAGCTCAATATGCAACGGGTTGCATATTAACGGAACACCACATTCAAGTTATTTAGTTTGATCTCGTTTATGTACCCAACAATATTAAATGTTGTTAAACATGGCAAGAGGGTGAAGCAAATGAAAACTATCTAGCTAGGCAAGTTTAAATGAGGCCGGAACAACAAACAACAAGTCTGGAAAACCTCATGTGCAATATTATAGGTTTGGTACTGGTCTTCCCTAAACACAATTTTAGAGTTATTAAACATGCAAAGTGAGTACACCATGTTAAACTAGGCATTTTTCTACCCCATTTACATATAAAGTTTGTTACAAACCGAGTTACGGTTATTTAGTTATGAATTAAACCGTTTTAGCAAGTTATTTAAGCAAATTTAAACAAACAACTTTTTAAACATTTTAAACATAGATGAAAGTTGCATATTATTAAACTAGATGAAATTCTAAGCAAGTTTCATATTAAGTTTGTTTTAATCCGATGCATGGTTGGAGAGTTATAAAATGCATGATGTTTAGGGGCTATACTGTAAAACTGTAAAACCTGAGATAAAAGGAAAATCGCTGGACGAAAAAAAACACGTAACGGGCTGGATCTAGAACAGAGCTGGGGAGCTGATCACATTGGGCCTTAGCAGGCCTGCTGTTGTAGAGGCTGGCAGGGGAAGGAAGCGCCTGGGCCGGGAGGCCGAGCACTGTGCCTTGGCGCTGGAAGGGAGGCAGCCCAGTCGGGTAGTGAGGCCGCTCGGTCAAAACGGAGGGAGTTAACGCGTGCACTGGTCGTTGGTCGTCCTCATCCTCGAAGCAGCGGGAGTAGGTGCGCGACGGCGCTGGGAACAGCAAGGAGGTGGGCTCCGGTTGGGGATCGAGGGACTTAGCCACGGCGACTCCAAGCGATGCAGTGGCTGCTCCAACCGGCGAGGAAGGCAAGCGGCCGGGCGGAGCTGGAGGCCAAGGCGGCGGCGTCCTGGTAGAAGCAGAGGACGCAGGCAGCAGCGGCAGAAACGGGGCAGTGGTGAGGAACCCTTGGCGCGAATCCATGGCGGCGCTGGATGCCGGTGACAAGGCGCAGGGGTGCAGGACCCGTGAGGAGGAGAGGGGCGGCCATGGCGTTTCCTTGGACTTGGCCAGCTCGATGAAGACGAGCAGCAATGGACAGGCGCGGCTCCTTCAAGGGGACGAGGCGGCGCTGTACTTGGCGCGATCTCCGGTGACGCGGGAAAAACGAGGGAGGCCGGAGATGAGACTCGGAACGGAGGTTCTTGATGCTGGATGTGGTCAGATCGAGCAACAAGGAGAGTTGACAAGGCCGACGACGTTCTTGAATTGGTGGCGCAGTCTTTGCAGGAGAAAACACGGTCACCACGCGATTAGTAGCAGCAGAAGAGAAAAACAGCGAGAAAACTGGGAGGAGGCCTTGCGGGTCGGGGCGGCTTGACGGCGAGGGCCATGGCGCGGTGTGGCTAGGGCCTGACGGTGCTGCTCTCGATCCATCCTCGATCAAGGCACGGGAGGGGGGATGAGGCGCTGGATGGAGGCCGAAAGGATTTTTGGATCGATGGAGATTGGGTTTGGATCAGGCAAGATGGAGGCTGGTTAGTTGGTTGGTTCGGCGCTGAGAACAAGAGAAGTGGCGGCGGCGTGGGGATGGGATGGATGGGACATGATCCTAGATTCTAGGGTTTGATCTAGTTATAAATACCGAGTGGATTTGGGTAGGGGCTAATCCGTCCCTTCGATCATAATCGGACGGTCGGGAAAAATAGGCTAGGGAGCCCAAATAAGAAAACAGAGACGTTTTGTAGATGTTTGGGGATGATCCGGACACAACGGTGACGACTGTCCGGGTCGGGTCCGGGACAGCTTTCGGACGCGCGCGAGGGGCCGATGCACTGTGCAAGGAGGGGTTTCGGGGCCTGGTGGTTAGTAGTGGGCTGTGCAGAAGGCCTTAGGCTGAGAAAAGAGAAGAGAGAAAGGCCCGGCAACTGTTTCCAGAGACTGAAAACGTCCGACGATTGACCGACTATAATGACGCTATAGTTTAACGGTTGGGCTATCAAACGAACTCCGAATGCGATGAAACTTGACAGGCGGTCTATCTACACTACAATAAGACCACACTCCAACTTTCAACCCAATCCGAGAACATTTTCCGGCCACTTATAAAATACTATTTCGGACATGCCGCAGGCGCATGCAAGTGTGATTGGGCTCAGAACGGACAACGGACGGAACTGGGGGAACCCGGACGGATGCAGGTTTTGAAAACATGATGATGCAATACACATGATGACATGATGAAATGCAACACAAAGCAAATGACATGTCAACAATAGCAAATAACTGGAAGACACCTGGCACATTGGTCTCGGGGCGTCACAAATAACTTGGCTAGTTCTTCTCCCATAGCTTGTCTCTTAGGTTTAGAGAAACGCCGAAGAGTCTGCTAGACCGGCTTGAATCCCTTTAGAATATTAAGGCTGTGCTCGGCCAGCCTGCGTGGGATTCCTAGCATGTCTGAGGGGTGCCAGGCGAATATGTCCCAATTCTCGCGCAGGAACTCTCGTAGTGCGGCGTCCATGGCGGGGTTTAACTATGCCCCAATGGAGGCTGTTTTTGTAGGGTCCGTTGGGTGGACTTGGAATTTGACTATTTTATCCGCTGGTTTAAAAGAGGTCGACTTGGATCTCTTGTCAAGTATCACGTCGTTCCTGTCCACTTGGAGTGTAGCGCAGTTAATTCCTCGGTCGAAAGGGCTTCAGATAATGCCTCGTGGGCCAATGCGGCTGTTTTGTTTTCGGCACAGAGTGTTGTGTCCGCATCACTAGCGAGAGTGATGATTCCATTGGGCCCGAGCATTTTGAGCTTCATGTACCCGTAATGGGGTATGGCTTGGAAGATCGTGAACGCCTCCCGCCGTAAAATGGAGTGGTATCCGCTACTGAACGGGGCCACTTGGAATGTAATTTCTTTGGACCTATAGTTCTCCGGCGTGCCGAATACCACATCTAGTGTGATTTTCCCAGCACAACGTGCTTCCCGACTGGGGATGATTCCTCTGAAGGTTCCAGTCTATTTCCATTTTTGAAGAGTTTCCTCATAGATGAGGTTTAATCCACTGCCGCCGTCCTTGAGTACTTTGGTGAGTCAAAATCCGTCCACAATTGGACTGAGGACCAGTGCAGCTGGTGCTCGGGTTGTTCGGAATTTAGGTTCAGCACTGGCATTGAAGGAAATAGACGTGTCACTCGATGGATTTATTGCTGCCACGTGGCAGATTTCGGCAAGGCTGCAGACTGTTCGCTTGCGCCTATTATTTGATGCGAAGGTTTCAAAGACTGTTAATACCGTATTGTTTTCCCCGGGATGGTGCTCTGTGGCATCTCGGATGAGAAGATCCTCACCACTTTTGGCCACCTGCTGGAGTACCCAACATGGTCTAAGGCTGTGTGTTGGTATGGTATCCGCTGTACTATGAATTTTGCAAGGTCCGTTGAGCCATCCTTCCAATACGGTTCCACGCCCTGTAGAGGCACTACAAAAAAATACACTTCCGTGATGATACGTGTTTGTCACAGTAGGTGCGTTTTCTATCATGCATGTACATCCATGACAAATTTATGACAGAATCAAGATAGTCATACTTGTGCTGTCGTAGAAGTGTTCCATGACATTGCCAAAATTATCATCACGGAAATATCCACTTCCATGACGATAAATCGCGCGTCACAGAAGTGCTTTCGTCAAGGGTGACTGACACGTGGCATCCACTGTAACGGAACACCGTTAAGCTATCGGGTCGGATTTTGGATCCGATAACCCATTAACAGCCACGACCAATGCCGATTTTCCATGTGTAAAATTCTCATTGGCTGACGGATCCACGCGTCAGCTCCACGTTGGCACAGGTGTCACTCATCCAACGGTTGAGATGGGCCTACGATATGTTGACACGTGGGGCGGCCCAAAAGTGGCCCACAAAGATTAAATGGGCCAGCCCAACCGAAGGCCCATAAGATTTAGCGGACCATAATGGGCCAGCCCAGCTAAAGGCCCACAAAATTTAACGGACCATAATGGGCCGGCCCAGCTAAAGGCCCACACGATTTTGCAGACCATAATGGGCCGGCCCAGCTAAAGGCCCACAAGATTTTGCGGACCATAATGGGCCGGCCCAGCTAAAGGCCCACAAGATTCTGCCGACCATAATGGGCCGGCCCAGCTAAAGGCCCAACATTCTTTGTCAAATCGGCCCATCAACGACCTGTCCTAAACTTGTTATCAACGCGGCCCATGGTCACTTCTGGCCCGTTAACAGTCCGCTAAGTAATTGGGCCGAATTACGGCCCGGTGTATTTCCGGCCTGTTAAAGGTCCGGCTTCATTTGGGCCCATTTACAGGCCATCAAAACTTTCGGCCCATAAGCGACCGTGAAGGATTTGGGTCATATTCGGCCATGTCTGACATTCGGCCTGTTAGTGGCCCACTATAGCTTTGGGCCACTTTCGGCCTATTGTCATGTTCGGCCTGTTAACGCCGGACGTAAATCCATGGGCCATATGTGGCCCAAAGTCATATCGGGCCCATTAACGGCCCATATAAAAATGACGATAATCTAGCTTGACTGAAGTTCCGGCCTTTTAAAGGCCCATGTATTAGGTCGGCGCATTTACGACCCGTCCGAATTTTGGCTTGTTAAAGTCTAGTGGGTTATTTGGCACAATCAGGGCCCAATCTCACTTTCGGTCTATTAAAGGCCCATGTATTTTATGGGCTCGAGATATTTACACCTGTAAACGGCCTATTTTTACTGAGGGCCCAAATTATGTTTAGGCCTGGTAAAGGCCCACTATGGGCACAGGCCTACCAGGAAAATATGAAAGCTTATGCTGATTTAGGCCCAGATATTTTTAGTGGGCTACATGCCAATTTCATCCCGTAATCGTTTTTAGCCCAATTGGAATGGGCCCGACGAATGTTGGCATGTTGGGCTCCTACGAAGGTTTCGGCCAAATACATTACTAAGATAAACCTACACTATACAAAAATAGCGTCGTAATTACTGCAGCCTGAGGCAGCATCATAAATGTTGTATCACAACAAAATAAATTCCAACCATACAACGAAAGGCCTGTTGGCATAAAGTTTACAGTCCTTCCAGATAAAAGCACCATCAGATGTATAGAAGCACAGATCATTTGACCCGAGTGCTAATGTTTCAGGCTGTAGAATCTGATGGAGCAGCACGATCTCCACCTTTTTTCCGCCATTGCTCTTGAACAACGAAGCGGATGTCTGATAGTCTGGTTTCAAAACCATTCATATCTTGACGACATTTTTCAACCACTATTCTTGTTTCCGAAACAACGTCCATTAGGGATTGGACTTGTGTCTGGAGCATAGATATATCACTCTGTCTAGCAGGAAGATTTTGTTCAGTAGGCGATTTGGATGAGGTTACCTTGACAACCAATCCAGAATTACGCAGGAAGGTGCTTTTTGCACTATTACTGGAGAGATACTGACGCACTGCAGCAAGAGGTGACATTGTGCCTGTAGTAGCCTCGTCACCTTCAGGTGGTTGTGGCTGTTCAATCATTTGTTGCATAGCTTCCTGAAAGTTTGAGCTTGTAGATTAGTGTACCAGATAAGTTACAATGAGACAAAAACAAACAAAGTAGGTTAAACATTTATACATAACTTATTTTGGTGAACTACTGTAATACATTAGCATGTATTGTAGTGCCAACTACATAATAAAATCACTTTCGGAACATATGTCCATGTAGCATGCCTACTGTATTGTCTATTTCCTCACATTCGTTGACATCTAAGGATAAAGAGACATGGTTTAAAGTAGGATGAACATACTGTGACATCATTCATATCATGGGCAAACAGATATAAAACAAACAGGCTATTTTATCATTGTGTGCGCACGTGAACATGACAACTAGATTACAGATCAAGACGAAAAGAATATCCTTCATCTCTTTTAAACCATGTAAGGTGAAATGATACATTAAGACAACTGTGAATAAAAGTGAACAGAGTAACTGACATTGGCTGCAAATCAAGTAGTTAAATGAACACATCACAGTACCTGTCGGAGTAAATAGCCATGGGTAGCCTAGCCGGCTTCCCCTGGCCCTTCTAAACAAATTACGAGCCCGTCCGGATCTCAAGGATCGAAGACTTGGGGGCCGCCTTCCCCTTGCTGGCTGTCACCCAGGCCGGCTTTCGGAAGGTGGCCCGACTTTAGCCCTTATGAAGAAAGCCATGGGAGGGCCGACTTCGAGAAGCCGGCCGCGAGAAGGCCGACTCCAAGAAGCCGGCTCCCATAAAGCGGTCGAGACCGTACCCTGAAAGTTTGCATCCACCTAGCGGCGATGTGACGGGGCGTGGCTACAGTGAAGCCTTCCTCCCCCGAATCCCGGAGCGCGCCTGGCACAGTGCGCCGTACGGAGTGGGCATGACTCGTCCGGCGCAGCACTGTTGCCATGCTGACCCTGGTGTCACCCACGACGGGCCGCCAATGCGGCCCACAGATGGTGGGCCCCTTCGGGCAGAGAGACACCCGAAGACGGCCACGCCTCCCCCCAGTCGGCCCAAGACAGAGCCGGCTTGCCGCCTCCCTCGAGGAAGACGCCTCATTAAGGAGACAAGACGCGGTGAGGCTACAGCGATCGCCCGATGGGTGGCGGCACTGTAGCCGCGCCTACCACGATGAAGCCCTCGTCACCAAGATGAAGCAACAGTAACCAGCCGCCGACCAGGCCCTGGACAGTGGGGCCTGCCTGTCGACCAAGGGGCCGGCAGCCGGTGGGACCCACCAGTCGGCGGGCCCCAGCAGCCGGCGTAGAAGCCGGCGAGCGCAGTCACAGACGGCTGGGCCCCGCGCCCAGTCGGATTACCATTGTACCCCCGGGGGGTAGGCCTATATAAACCCCCCGGGGCACCCATGCAAAGGGTTCGACCCCCTGCTAGTCCTAGATACCACACAAGGAGAAGAAGCAAGCTAGCCGTGCCCTTCTTCCTCCTCCCACCGAACAGCTCAAGGAGCATTGTGTAGCTACTTGTCCATCTAGTGATCATGTAGAGACCCTGCAGAGCAGCAGTAGGGGTGTTATCTCCACGGAGAGCCCCGAAGCTGGGTAAGATTCGCCAGCGTGCATGTCTTCGCCTCATCCCGTTTCCAGGCACCGGCGATGTCTTACTAGCTCCCACAATGATAAGCCACCCGTTGGCATATGTCGCACCTACCACCCGACATTTGGCGCCCACCGTGGGGCCAGGTGCACCGTCGTCCGGAGACCTGTTCTGGACGGGAACCCTCTTCCTCCCCAGCGAGCGTAGCCATCCCGGCACGGCCGATGGCGCTTGCCACAACGCGCTGCAAGGCGTCACCAGCATCTGCGCGGCGAGCAGCCTCGCCGATCTCCTCGACGAAACCCTCATCTCCGACGAGCTCGCCTCTGACGCGGGCACCGACCACATCTCCAACCTTCTCGGCCAGCTCCATGTCTCTAGCGAGCCCGCTGTGGATCTGGAGTCGGTTGGCTCCACCGACCCGATGCCTGTCGACTCCGACACGGCCTCCTACGACACCTTCCCCACCAACGTCACGATCTACAACGACCCGCTTCCTCGAGCCGACGGCTGCGATGCTATCACCACCGAAGTGATGGTTGTTGGCCACGGCGGCCCGGCCGACGAGAGCGCCCACGACGCCCCGCACACGGCGGCCCACGACCTGTCCGCCCCCTCCCGGCCAATGCCGACGACGAAGCACTGGAGACACGCCGCCTCGCCCTCCTCGCAGAGGGCCGGAGGCTGGCTTCCGTGAGACGCCTCACTGAGGCCTACCAGCGCGAAGCTGACCGCGCCGCCTTTGGCACGCCGGCCCCTGACGGGCCAAGCCGGGCCGGCCTTGTCAAGCAACGCGGCGCCGTCATCGTCGATACGCTGGGAGTCGACCGCCCGGTCTATGCCACTCCGCTCAAGAACTTGCGTGCCGCCCAGGCGGCCGTAGACGAGTTGGACTGCTTGGAGGACAAAGACCTCCCCCACATGACCCGGCGCATCGAGCAACTGATTGACGCGGCTGCACGGCGGCACGAAGCCGACGCCCGCGCGGAAAGCCCTCCCCCGCGCCGGGATCACGGCGCGACATCCCGGACGCCGACTACGAGCAACACCCGCGCGCGGCGCGAGAAAGAGCCGGCTGCCAGCCGAAGCCGGACCCGAATCTCCATCGAGCGAGACGCGGACGGCCATCCCCGAGCCATGGAATGGCGGGGCAAGCCGCCTCCGCCTCCACCCCGTGGAGAGAGATATCCCACCCCGCCGCCAGTGGTGCACCCGACTCTCAGCGGCCGACTAGGTCGCCGCGAAGGAGTCGGCGAGAACGACGCCCGCCATCGGATTGACCGCCTGGCGCGATCCCTGGCGCTGGAAGAAGAAGACGATGTCGGCCCGCCTTGTTTCGGCCCCCGCATCCGCGACGAGTCCTTCGCCAAAGGGTTCTCGCTCCCAAGAGACACGCCCAAGTACAACGGCTCCGTGAAGCCGGAAGATTGGTTGATCGACTACTCCACGGCGGCTAGCATAGCCAACGGCAACCGGCACATTGCCGTGAAGTACGTGCCCCTCATGCTGCAAGGCACGGCGCGGACCTGGCTCAACAGCCTCAAACCGCGCAGCATCAACAGCTGGCTGGATTTCACCGAAGCTTTCATCCGCAACTTCACCAGCACCTACAAGCGGGCTCCCAAGCCCAGACAGCTCTCCTTGTGCGTACAAGGCCCCGCCGAGTCCACTCGCGACTACCTCACGCATTGGGCCGAGCTCCGCAACTCTTGCGAAGGGGTGCACGAGGTGCAAGCCATAGAATACTTCACAGCCGGATGCCGAGAAGGCACCCTCCTCAAGCATAAGCTCCTCTGTGACGAGCTGACTACCCTCGACGAGCTTCTGGACATAGCAGACAAGTACGCCACCGCCGACTCCTCGATGAAGATCGAGCTTCGGGTAGACGCGTCCGGAAAAGTACTCAACCCGGCGCCCAAGACGCCGGCTCGGGATTCCGGCCGACGCCCACACTCGAACGACCACAAGCGCAAGGGCCCCGCGCCGCTTCCCGCCAGTCGGCAGGTGGCCACAGTTGAAGACGTGCCGCCTGAAGGGCGGCCCGCGCCCAAGAAACCCAAGGGCGGGCGGCCGGCTTGGCAGCCGGCTTTCTCCTACGAGCAAACTCTCCATGCCCCGTGCAAGTTCCATAGCGGCGCGAAGCCGTCCAACCACACAACCCGGAAGTGCCATTGGCTCACCCGAATCTCCAAAGGCGAGGGGCTCGCGCCGCCTCCACCTGCCGGCCCGCCGCCTCCGCCTCCGCCGCCTCCGGCCGCTCGGCCCACAGTCAGAGCCATGCACGACGAATTCCCCGACGAGCAAGCGACCTACATCATCTTTACGAGCCAGCCCGAAGATCGGCGCAGCAGGCGCCAAGAGCAACAGGAAGTCAGCGTGGTCGGTGCCAACCCCGCCGGACACATGCATTGGTCAGAAAAGCCCATCAGCTGGAGCCGGGCCGACCATCCAGAGGTGATGCCGTCTCCCGGCTCTTATGCGTTGGTCCTGGAAGCCACCCTCGCGACGGACAGACGCGCGGCCCGCTTGTCCCTTGTGTTGATAGACGGCGGGAGCAGCATCAACATCCTGTACCGTGACACCCTGGAGAAGCTAAATGTCAAGACGAAGCAGCTCATGTCTACTCGGACAGTGTTTCATGGCATCGTACCCGGCCTGTCCTGCGCCCCCATTGGCAAGATCAAGATTGATGTACTTTTTGGGGACAAGGAGCATTTCCACCGGGAAGCGATCTGGTTTGAAGTGGTGGACTTGGAGAGCCCTTATCATGCATTGCTTGGCCGACCTGCCTTGCCCAAATTCATGGCGGTTCCCCACTATGCATACCTCAAGATGAAGATACCTAGCACCAAAGGCGGCATCACCGTAGCTAGCGATTACAAGAAGTCCTCTGAGTGCACGGCAGCCAGCAGCCGGCTGGCCGAGTCCCTTGTGATTGCCGAAGAAAAGAAGATGTTGGACCGAGTCGTGGCCATAGCCGACAAGCAGTCGGCCGTGTCCCCCGACCCCAAGGAGCATGATGCTCAAGTATCTTTCCAGCCGGCCAAAGAGACGAAGAAGATACCTCTTGACCCCGAGCACCCAGAGAGATTTGCCGTCATCGGGGAAAACCTGAACAGCAAATAGGAAGGCGAGCTCGCCGATTTCCACCATGAGAATTGGGACATCTTTGCATGGTCCCCCAAGGACATGCCGGGTGTTCCGAGGAAATTCGCCGAGCACAAACTACACGTACGAGAAGACGCAAAGCCAGTCAAACAACCCCTTCGCTGACTGTCAGAGGAGAAACGCAGGATTGTGGGACAGGAGATAGCCCGGCTTCTGGCAGCCGGCTTCATTATGGAAATTTTCTTTCTAGAGTGGCTTGCCAACCCTGTCCTTGTGCTAAAGAAGAATAACAAGTGGCGCATGTGTATAGACTACACGAGCCTCAACAAGGCCTTCCCCAAAGATCCCTTTGCCCTACCAAGGATTGACCAAGTGATAGACTCCACAGCCGGATGCGAGCTGTTGAGTTTCTTGGATGCTTACTCAGGATACCACCAGATAAAGCTGGATCCGGACGACCGCCTGAAGACCGCCTTCATCACGCCATTTGGAGCCTTTTGCTACCTGACTATGACATTCGGCTTAAGAAATGCCGGTGCCACTTTTCAGCGGTGCATGCAAAAGTGCCTCCTCAAGCAACTCGGTAGAAACGCTCACGTCTACGTGGACGACATTGTGGTGAAGATGGAGAAGCGCGGCACCTTGCTGGGAGACCTCAAGGAAACATTTGAGAACCTACGCCGGTTCCAAATCAAGCTCAACCCCGAGAAATGTCTGTTCAGAGTGCCAGCCGGCCAGCTCCTAGGCTTCCTGGTCTCCGAGCGCGGCATCGAATGCAACCCGGTGAAGATCAAGGCCATCGAGAGAATGGCGATCCTCACCAAGCTTCGAGACATCCAAAAGTTCACCGGATGCTTGGCCTCCTTGAACCGCTTCATCAGCCGGCTCGGAGAGAAAGCTCTCCCCCTCTACCGCCTAATGAAGAAGAGCACTCACTTCGAGTGGAACGACCAGGCCGACCAAGCTTTTCGCGAGCTGAAGAAGATGCTGGCCACGCCGCCCGTCCTGGCGGCGCCAACTGAGAAAGAACCCATGCTCCTTTACATTGCCGCAACCAGCCGGGTGGTCAGCACCGTCATCGTAGTCCAACGCCCAGAAGAAGGCCGAGCCCAGCCGGTCTAGAGGCCGGTGTATTATTTGAGCAAGGTGTTGTCCACCTCAAAACAGAACTACCCGCACTACCAGAAGATGTGTTATGGCGTGTACTTCACCGCCAAGAAGCTGAAGCCCTACTTTCAAGAGCATCCCATCACGGTCGTATGCACCGCCCCGCTGGCCGAGATCATAGGCAGCCGGGACGCATCCGGCCGGGTGGCGAAATGGGCCATCGAGCTGGCCCCTTACACAATCTTCTACCAGCCCCGCACCGCCATCAAGTCCCAAGCACTGGCCGACTTCCTTGTCGACTGGGCCGAGACCCAGTACCTACCGCCGGGTCCCGACTCCACCCATTGGCGCATGCACTTCGACGGGTCCAAGATGCGCACCGGCTTGGGAGCCGGCATCGTCCTTACCTCTCCCAAAGGCGACAAGCTCAGATACACACTGCAGATTCACTTTGCCGCCTCCAACAACATGGTCGAGTACGAGGCGCTCATACACGGGCTCCGGCTTGCCAAAGAGCTCGGCATTCGCCGGATCCTATGTTATGGCGACTCGGACTTGGTGGTTCAGCAATCATCCGGCGACTGGGACGCCAAGGACGCAAATATGGCAAGCTACCGCTTCCTGGTTCAACAACTCAGCGGATACTTTGAAGGATGCGAGTTCCTCCACGTACCACGAGCCGACAACGAGCCAGCCGATGCCCTGGCTCGAATAGGCTCCACTCGGCAAGCAATACCAACCGGCATCGCTCTACAACGCCTCCTCAAGCCGTCTATCAAGCCGTCTCCAGAGTCCGATTCCATCTTCGTGCCGCCTGACCCCGACGCGGCCGGGTCCGGCTCGGGGGCTGCCACACCCGGCTCAGGGACTTTCGTAGCCGGCTCGAAGACTTCGGCAACCGGCTCAGGGACTGCCACACCCGGCTCGGGAACTACCGTAGCCGGCCCGGGGACTGCACCAGCACAACAGCCGGCGGCCGACTCCGGCATTCCACCACCCAGCCCGCCCACCTTGGTGGCAGTAGCCACATTGGTAGTAGGAGAAGTCGCGGCCCCGTCATGGGCTCAGTCCATCCTCAACTTCCTAGTAAACCAAGATCTACCGGCTGACGAAACAGAGGCAAGACAAATCCAACGTCGAGCCAGAGCATACACAATCGTCAACAGAGAACTCGTCAAGCGCAGTGTCACTGGAGTCCTCCAACGGTGCGTCGAGCAAGAGAAGGGCATTGCAATCCTCAGAGACATTCAGCAAGGAGAATGCGGCCACCATGCGGCCTCAAGATCACTTGTCGCCAAAGCCTTCCGCCATGGTTTCTTCTGGCCGACTGCTTTGAATGACGCCAAAGAATTAGTTAAATATTGCAAGGGGTGCCAACTCTTCAGCTCCAAGCAATACATGCCGGCTTCGGCACTCAAGACCATTCCCCTCACTTGGCCCTTCGCCGTTTGGGGACTGGACCTGGTGGGCCCATTCAAGACGGCGCGCGGCGGCATGACACATTTGCTCGTCGCCGTGGACAAATTCACCAAGTGGATTGAGGCAAAGCCGATCAAGAAGCTGAATGGGCCGACTGCTGTGACCTTCATCGCAGACATAACAACACGGTATGGCATGCCACACAGCATCATCACCGACAATGGCACGAATTTTGCCAAAGGAGCCTTGGCACGTTTCTGCGCAGCCCAAGGTACCCGGCTGGACTTAGCATGCGTCGCCCACCCGCAGTCAAATGGCCAGGTCGAGCGAGCCAACGGCCTCATCCTCTCCCGCATCAAGCCTCGACTGGTCATACCTCTGGAGCGTTCAGCCGGCTGTTGGCTCGATGAGCTGCCGGCTGTCCTCTGGAGCCTGCGCACTACACCAAACAAGTCAACCGGCTTCACCCCTTTCTTCCTTGTGTATGGTGCCGAGGCGGTCATCCCAACTGACATCGAGTTCGACTCGCCTCGTGTAACCATGTACACGGAAGCGGAGGCCAAGGAAGAACGAGAAGACGGCGTCGACCTGCTAGAAGAAAGCCGGCTGTTAGCCCTCAGCCGGTCTGCCATCTACCAGCAGGGTTTACGCCGCTACCACAACCGGAAGGTCAGGCCAAGATCTTTCCAAGAGGGCGATCTTGTGCTCCGGCTGATCCAGCGAATAGCCGGCCAGCACAAGCTCTCGGCCCCTTGGGAAGGCCCCTTCGTCATCAGCAGAGCTCTAGGCAATGACTCCTACTACCTGATCGACGCACAGAAGCCGAAGGCACGCAAGAGAGGCGACTCCGGGCAAGGAGTCAGAACGACCATGGAACGCCAACCTCCTTCGAAGATTTTACAGTTGAAATGCAGTATGTATCACGCTAACTTTTGTATTAAGTACGAGACAATAGGCCCCCCGAGGAAGGCTCGGGGACTGCCATCTCTTATCTATGAATGAAAAGTATCATGCTTATGACTTTGTCATTTCATTTACTTATTCCGTCCGGCACCGGGTTTGACTAGTCGGCTTGGGGACTGGCCGACTGGAGTTATATTAGAAGTCCTACCCGCAATCAGACAAGTAGTGTGCCGGCTCCCAAGCATTCTCTTGCCAAAAGTCGCAGTCCGAAGAACCGGCTGTCCGGCTGGCAAGAGTTAAAGGCAGGAACAGGCGCCCACACAAAAAACGGCTAGGGACTAACGGACTAATATAACAAAAGCCGGTTTTTCTACCACCGCCGAATGGCTACCAGAGTAGCCGGCCGGCCGGTTTCCATTCACTTCACTTCAATCCAAGAAAGCTCGAGTACTTGCCTCCCCAAAGAGGGAAGGCGGCAAAGGAAAAAGCCTAAGGATAAAAAGCATACGCGAATGGAAACCAAACATGCACATAATAATATTTACATAAAAGACCTCCGAGATGCCAGCATTCAACATAGTTTGGATACACCCCCAGTGGGTGGAACTGCGAAAACTTAATGAAGATTGTTCAAAAGACAACAAGCAGGAAAAATAAGGACGGCAGGTCAAGCCGGCGGAGCGACCGACGAGCCGGGCTGGTTGGCGGAGACGGTTGTGCCGGCTAAAGGAGCGGCCGGCTGGCGAACCTCGGCTTGGTCACCGCCTCCTGCAGAGGGCGCGCTTCCACGCGCCTCGTTGCTGGAGGCATGGTCAGCCTGAGATCGGCCGGTTGTTCCACCAGCCGGCTCGACGTCTTCGCCGTCCTCCTCTTCGTCATCCTTGCCCTCGTCGTTGGAGGCGATCTCCTGTGCTGAGTCCTCGCCCACCGCCGGGTTCAGCCCGAACCACTCCTACGGCTGGGCAACACCGTCATCATCGATTTCGGGTGCAAAAACGCTGATGTCGGTGCACTCGGCGATCGTTGAAGCTCGCTGGGCGATAGCCGGCATCACCTCCTCCAGCTCCGCGTCGGCCTCCATCCGCCAAGTGCGCAGCTGGTCCAGGCTCAGCCCTGGGTACCAAGCCCGAACGAACTCCAACACCCGCCCGGCTCCGAGGCGGGCCGCCGACGCCTTCCAAGCATCAAAGCGACCGACTGCGACCTCCAGCTAGTCGGCAGTCCGGCTTGGGGTGCGGAGGATCGTCTCGCCGGGCCAGAGGGCGGCCAACACTTGTGCCCCGGCAAGTTGGAGCCGGCGAAGCATCCGATGAGCCGGCTGCAACCGCGCCTGGACAGCCAAGAGCTGCTCCTCAAGCGTTCGGTTCGCATCCGGCGCGATGTTGGCCCCCGCCTGACGGCGCGCCTCGCGATGGGCCTCGATGCTTTGGGCGGCGAAGGCGGAGTAGCCGGGGAAGTAGTCTGCACACAAAAAAAATAAGCAGCAGCCCAAGTTAAGCCGAAAACCCAGGCGCCAAGGGGCAGGAAAGGAGCGAGGAAGGCGGCTTACCGTCGATCAAGTCCTCGATGCAGCCGAAGCCCTCATCAAGTGCTCGCCGGGTCTCAGCCCAGCTCGCCGCCTCGGTCTCATACTCTGCCTTCAGGGCGGCCTCGCTATCCTGCACTTGCTGCAGGGCCGCCTTGTGGCTCTTCTCCTGGTCAGCCAGCTTCTTGGCCAGGCAGTCATGCTCCTGGACCAACACAGCATACTCGGCGTCCTTGGTATGAAGGGCGGCCTGCGCTTCGCCGAGCTCCTTCCTCAAGTCGGCGTTGGCCCCTGAAGACAAAGAAAAAGACAAACCAATAAGGAAAAAGTCGTCAAGAAAGGTCCGACCCGACAGCGCAGCAGTCAGCCCGAATCTCGGGGACTACACCCAGTGGGTGCGCTGACGCGCCCCCACAGGAGACAGACAAAATCAAGCACTTACTTCGGCTGTCGGCCAGGTCGTCGGTCCTCCGACTCAAATCCCGAGCCTGTGAGTTGAAGGCGGTAGCACGGGAGTTATGATATTCCTGAAAGACTCAGACAAGAAGCAAAGATAAGGTGGTCGTCAAGAAAGATTCGACCCGACTGCGCAGCAGTCGGCCCGAATCTCGGGGACTACACCCAGTGGGTGCGCTGACGCGCCCCCACAGAAGAAATCAAGAAACCAAAGCGGCCAAGAAAGAAAAACTCACCCGGATGACGGCCCGCGTCGACAGGAACTCTTGGGTGTACTGCTGCAGCAGGGCGGCCTGAGCTTGAAGCCGGCTCCGGACCTCTTGAGCCGCCGCATTTAGCTCGCTAGTCCCTCCGCTGGGAGTCCACTCGGACGTGGCAGTGCTGGCCATCTCCAGAGCCTCCGCCGACTGACCAGCGCCCATGACTCGGCGCGACTCCGGTGGAGCGGCGCCTCCCCCTGCGCGCCGGTGCATCGCTGGCTGCACCACGAGGACGGCTCGGTCCTCCGGCTCACCCCCGGTCGGCTCCTCTGGCGCCGCCGACGATTGGCCGCCTTGGCCCGCTCCGGTTGGCGCTGCTGGCGGCGCTCTCCTCGCTGGCAGGTCTTGGACGATTTCCTCCGCCAAGGGCAGTGGGGTGTCAGGGGCCATGGATCGGAGGGGAATGGCGAGCAACAGAGGCTAGTTGTGCGAACCCTCTGCCTCCATCTCCGTGGTCGCCGCCTCCGCTTGGGCCTTGGCTGCCGCGTCGGCCCGCTCCCTCGCCGCCTGGGCAGCCGCTTTCTCCGCCGCCTCGCGCTCTTCCCGCGCCTCACGGGCGTTCCGCTCTGTGGCCTCCCTGAGGTCGGCGCGGGGGTCCACGCGGTGGGAGCTCGAAGACCCTCCAGTCGGCCCGACTACGGAGCCGCCCGGACCCCGCTCAAGGGAAAGCGGCGCCCTGCCCAGCAAGCGGGAAAAAGTTAAGAAGAATTTTTCGAACAGAAAGAGAATGATAAAGAACATGCGACAGGGCAACTAACGACTTACGCTGAGAACATCTGAGGCTGCTTCACTGTCTTGCGGAAGTGGGCCGCTTTCGCAGCCGCCTCATCTCGCTTGGTCGCCGCGGTGGAGGCTTTGGACTTCTTCGGCCAACTGCAGAAGAGGATCGACGCGGCCCGGCGCTTCTGTGCGCCGCCGCTGGCAGCCGGCACGGTGGACGAGCCCGCGCCTTGATGGTCGGCCGCCGGCTGGCGACGCGGGGCGACTTCGGCTTCAAAGTCATCCAGCCAGTCCTCGAAGCTGGCGGTGAGCCTTGTGCCTCCGGTCTCGGCGTCATACCCCACGACGGCGTCTTCCATGGCGGCCGCCCCCAAATCCGGGTCGTCGACGTCGTCCGACGTGCGGTCGGGGGCATACTGGCGTTCTATCCCCGCTGCTCCGGTCGTCGGCGGGAGAAGGGGGTTCTGCAAAGAAAAACCGACTGATCAGAAACCGGCCGTCGTAAAGCCGGCCACCAACGAAAAGAAGAAAGAGAGGAAAACTTACCACGAGCGGAAGGTTGGCGCGAGAATACGGCGCCTTGCCGTATCGCCAGTCCTCGGCGAGCTTGCAATTGGAGATATAATTGACCATGTATGTCACCTCCGCGTGAGGCATCTCCCTGGTGCTCAGCCGGCTTGGGTCGAAGCGGCCGCTCATCTGGCACATCATGTGGGGCCGGCTTTGGAGAGGAGATATCCGACATTCCACAAAGGCAGCCACCAAGTCGGCCCCGCTCAGACCTTCTGACTGGATCATCACCCGAAGCCGGGAGACGGCGGCGTTCTTGGCCTGAGATAGTGACCGGGATCGGAAACTCCATGAGGGCTGCCTCCCAGCCGGCGGGCCGGCTATGTAAGCCAGCAGATTGACGTGGTCTCCTTGCTCGGCGACGTTCTTCACGTAGAAGTATGACTTCTTCCAGATCTTCACCGACTGGATTAGGGGGATGGGCTGGAATGGGTTGTTCTCGCCCGCTCTCCTCATGGCGATGAAGGCTCCGTAAGGGGCGGGCACGCCTGCGACGACGGTGCCGAGTTTGCTCTGGAAGAACTCCCCCCAGAGCTCCAGCGTGGGGAGCAGCCCCAAGAAGCCTTCGCAGAGGGAGACGAAGGCCGACAGCAGCATCACCGCATTGGGCGTGAGGTGATGCGGCTGAAGGTTGTAGAACTCGAGGAAGGAGCGCAGAAACCCGCTCGCCGAAAGGCCGAATCCGCGCAGGAAGTGCGAGCGGAAGACGACCCGCTCGCCCTCCTCCGGTGCCGGCGAAATCTCCGTCTTCGGCGCCAGACGGACCCGCACGAGGTTGGCGTCGGGCAGGCGCCGAGACTGGCGGAGGAACTCCACGTGATCCTCATGGACGTTGGAGCCGTCCCACGAGCTCGACAGCGCCATGGAAGCAAGACGATAGGGCAGCGCGGCGGCGCTGAGACGAGAGGCTGCGGCAACAGTAAGAGGAAGAAAGGAGGACGAGAGGGGGCGGAGCGAGAGAGAGCGTGCGAACCTCTATCTCTCCCCCTCCCCCTACTTATAGGCTTGCGTGGCGGAGCTGAGGAGGCACGGCGCGGGGAAGTGTGGGTATCGATCGTGCCCACTCCCCCACGCCCCACGATTACTGTGCCATGATGGCAGAATAAAACCGCCGTGGGAAGGTGAGCGGTCCTTGTGGGCCACGGAAGATCCGCGCTCGGACCGAGGCCTGCGAGTGGCGGGCCCGGGCCTGCGGCGACGTCCCGTCGCGCGCGTGCGTTGGCAGGATTTCCTCGCCACGTGGCCCGCATTCCCGCCTACGAGAGCCGGAGCTCTCTGAAGTCGGCGCGCATGAGCAAAGCCGGCCCCGCAGGATAGGAAGCTGACCAAGCTTCTCGTCCCCTTATCAGCCTTGAAGCTCGCTCAGCTTCGGGGACTACTGTCGGAGTAAATAGCCATGGGTAGCCTAGCCGGCTTCCCCTGGCCCTTCTGAAAAAATTACGAGCCCGTCCGGCTCTCAAGGATCCAAGACTTGGGGGCCGCCTTCCCCTTGCTGGCTGTCACCCAGGCCGGCTTTCAGAAGGTGGCCCGACTTTAGCCCTCATGAAGAAAGCCATGGGAGGGCCGACTTCGAGAAGCCGACCGCGAGAAGGCCGACTCCAAGAAGTCGGCTCCCATAAAGCGGTCGAGACCGTACCCTCAAAGTTTGCATCCACCTAGTGGCGATGTGACGGGGCATGGCTACAGTGAAGCCTGCCTCCCCCGAATCCCGGAGCGCGCCTGGCACAGTGCGCTGTACAGAGTGGGCATGACTCGTCCGGCGCAGCACTGTTGCCATGCTGACCCTGGTGTCACCCACGACGGGCCGCCGGCGCGGCCCACGGATGGTGGGCCCCTTCGGGCAAAGAGACACCCGATGGCGGCCACGCCTCCCCCCAGTTGGCCCAAGACAGAGCCGGCTCCCCGCAGCCGGCTTGCCGCCTCCCTTGAGGAAGACGCCTCATTAAGGAGACAAGACGCGGTGAAGCTACAGCGATTGCCCGACGGGCGGCGGCACTGTAGCCGCGCCTACCATGACGAAGCCCTCGTCACCAAGATGAAGCAACAGTAACCAGCCGCCGACCAGGCCCTGGACAGTGGGGCCTGCCTGTCGACCAAGGGGCCGGCAGCCGGCGGGACCCACCAGTCGGCGGGCCCCAGCAGCCGGCGCAGAAGCCGGCGAGCGCAGTCACAGACAACTGGGCCCCGCGCCCAGTCGGATTACCATTGTACCCCCGGGGGGTAGGCCTATATAAACCCCCCGGGGCACCCATGCAAAGGGTTCGACCCCCTGCTAGTCCTAGATACCACACAAGGAGAAGAAGCAAGCTAGCCGTGCCCTTCTTCCTCCTCCCACCAAACAGCTCAAGGAGCATTGTGTAGCTACTTGTCCATCTAGTGATCATGCGGAGACCCCGCAGAGCAGCAGTAGGGGTGTTATCTCCACGGAGAGCCCCGAAGCTGGGTAAGATTCGCCGGCGTGCATGTCTTCGCCTCATCCCGTTTTCAGGCACCGGCGATGTCTTACTGGCTCCCACAATGATAAGCCACCCGTTGGCATATGTCGCACCTACCACCTGACAGTACCAATCAGTTCAAGGCAGGAGGAGTAAGGACTTACAACAGCGGCTTGAACTGGTGTGCTCATGCCCTTCATCTTGCTGGTGTGGCAATCCTTGAATATTAGCACTGCATTTGGTTCAGGTTGTTTTTGGTCCGCACGGGATTTCCTCTGTATTTGGAACAAGTCAATATAGATACGATAATATGGCACAAAAAAAGAAGGAAGTAACAGCTATTTACAAGAGCCTTGCAGTGTGCAATATAGCTACGAGATCCTGTGGTCTGTTGGAATTTCACTTTAGAACGGTTGGTTTTGTTCTCCAAACAGTTAGCCTAGAAGAAGATACACTTGTAAGGCACATACATAAATACAAGTTCAATATGTGGTCTGATCAAATACATATAGCCTACGTGATACTTTGGATCAGACCAGTGTTTAACGAGGGTTGTCTAGTCTTCATCTGTAATATATTCCACTGGAGATATTTGGGCAATTTCATTGTTAGCCTTGCCTTCAAAGTGAGATTTTTCTAAGGTGGTACCGATAATTTCGCAGAGCTGACTGAAAAACATGAGTGCATGCTTGTCTAGTTGCATCATCTTTCGGATCCAACTTGAACCTCATCTATTGAAAAAAGATTGTGAGTCTTATTAGGAGGAAGCTAGAAAGTATGGGACAGAGCAAGACAATATTACTAATTGCGATGAATAACATTACTTACAGATAAATGGTCAAGGAAGGTGTTAAACTGGGTATTGTGTTTCTCATTCCTGTACTGGATCCATGTTGGGAGGATATGTGCATGACACCTAACGGCAACGGTTGCCTCTGGTACTAACTTGGCTGACTCTGTAGCATCATGTGGCCTTTTTAAACCTGCCTCAAAATGGATCTCCATTCTTCCTCCTTTAGATTTTGTTAATCTATCAAGCATTATCCCTGATGTCTGTTTCCGCTTGCGCCGTGGTGCTAGTTCAACAACGAATATGGAAAGTGTTAGTGTACATCAAACTGTGACATTACATATAAAGGTGCATGCAACTGCAACTTGACTCGGTCAGGTACCGTCTTAGTGTTGATGCTCATGAGGTTCATCTGATCTTGCCAAGTCCTGTTGTGTCAGCAGTGCTTCGGAAGTAGTGTTAGGTGTGAAGGCAGCTTGGGAACTGGCCAGTTCCGGAGCAAACGAACAAGTAACTGGTTGAGATGCTGGTACAGTTGAAGCGGATGCTGCAGCTGGTGGAGCAGGTGATACTGTGTTTGTAGATTTAGCCGGTGGACTTGGACCTTCTACTGCACTATAAGTACCAGTAGAATCTCGACGGCAGAACCTTTTCCGTTTCACCCGACGAGTAACAACACTCCCTACTATATTATTTTCCTTGCTCGTTTCTGACTTTGCCATGTCAAGCTATACCCACAACACAAAAGAATAAAATCACTCTTCAGAACTCATTGGTGCATGATACAATCAAGCAATACTTTGATGTAAGACAACCGTATGAGGATGGAATAATGTAAGAAAAACAGGACGGCATGACATATTCACAGCTACGATGTGCAAACTAAGAAGAAGGATTGTCAAGAAAATAGAAGTAATGCAAGCTAGACACCATATGAAAGATGCAACCAATATTACTCTGCCAAGTTAAAAGTGTCTTGTCATAAGTGGCAATTCGAAAAATTAGAAGCAGTACAACGTAGAAATCAATGCAAGATGCAACCACTATCAAACTGCCATGTTAAAAGCGTCCAATCATGAGTGACTGATGCGGGATACACAACAGCAGTACTTTGATGTGAGAACATGGTATGATAGATACATACAGTGTATTCTAGACACAGAAAGCCATGTCATATGCACATGTATAAAGTATAAACTCAGCAGGTGCAATTTAATCAAAGTAGAAGAAATACAGGCTAGACAACATATGCAACATGAAACCAATTATCACACTGTCAACTTAGAGCAAGCACCTGCGATGGTGCAGTACGGGAGATGAACTCATCATGTAGACTTGGGACTTCAACTTCATTAGCAGTAGCAGTGGCAAATCTAGAGAGTCTCTATTTGCGTCGGTCCGGAGGACCAACATCCCCTAACTTACTCTTTTCCTTCCTATTTTCTGATATTGCCTTATGAAGTCAAAACCACAAGAAGATGAATTAAATTAGCTCTGCATAACTGGTTGATGCATGATACAGACGAACACTACTTTGATGTAAGGCAAGCGCAGGATAGGAGGATGGAGTATATACAAAAAAAGACAGCGTTTCATATTCACACGTACGATAGGAGGATGGAATATGTATGAAAAACAGTTAGCGGAAGGCATTTCAACAAAATTAGAAGAAATGAAAGCTAGGAACCATATGAACATGCAACCAATATCACTCTATCAGGTAAAAAGTGTCTCATCGTAAGTGCCATTTCAAGAAATTAGAAGCAGTACAAGCTAGAAGAAAATGCAAGATGCAACCTACATCATAGTCCCAAGTTAAATTTGTCTTATGGGTAAGTGATCGTTGCAGGTATAAGTTGTAAGCTACACAAATGCAATTCAACATAATCAGAAGCAATACAAACTAGACATCATACGGAAAACGCAACCACATATAACAGTTCCAAGTAAGAGCAAGCACCTGTGATGGTGGAGTAGGGGAGATGTGCTCATCATGTACACGTATGTTCTAGAAACAGGAACACGTGTCATATTCACATGAATTATGTGTAAAGTAAGCAGATGCAATTCAACTTTGAAGCAATACAAGCTAGACATCATATGCAACATGCAACCACATATAATAGTGTCAAGTTAGAGCAAGCACCTGTGATGGTGGAGTAGGGGAGATGTGCTCATCATCTACACATCTACGTTGACTTTCTAGCCTTGTGTTGTCTTTCGAATCTTGGTGGGAGGATGGAAGAGTAGAATCTGTAGAGACCCCCTGTTTGAGTTGCTCCGAAGGACCACCATCATCCACTGCCGGACTAATTTCCTTCAGCTGTAATGATTTTGCATTGTGAAGTCAAACCGATAAGAAAAAGGAATAAAGTTCGCTCTTCAGAACTCATTCATGCATGATACTGACGAACACTACTCGGATGAAAGGCAGACACATGATGCGAGGATGGAATATGTATGAAAAACAGGATGGTGTGACATATTCACACCTATGATGTGGTAACTAAGCAGAAGGCATTTCAACAAATTAGAGGCACTGCAAGCTAGACACCATATGAAAGATGCAACCAATATCACTCTGCCAAGTTCAAACTGTATGGCGTTTCAACAAATTAGAAGAAGTACATGCTAGAAATCATATGCAAGACACAACCAATATCACAGTGGCGACTTAAAGGTGCCTTATCATGAGATATAGTATGTACCAAAAACAGGAAAGCGTGTCATATTCACATGTATCATGTGTAAGCTAAGCAGATGCAGTTTACACTAATTAGGAGCAATACGAGCTAGACACCATACGCAACATGCAACCAGATATCACACTGCCAAGTTAGAGCAAGCACCTTGGATGGTGGAGTAGGGGAGCGGAGACTTCGACCTTGTAATGCACTATCAGTACAAGGAGAATCGGTACATAGGCTCCGTTTACGTTGCTGCAGAGGACCACCATCATCGCCTTCCTTACTCTTTTCCTTCCTCTTTCTTGATTTTGCCTCGTCAAGTCAAACCCACAAGAAAAAGGAATAAAATTTGCTCTTCAGAACTCATTGATGCATGATACTGATCAGCACTACTTTCATGTAAGACGAACACTACATATCACACTGCCAAGTAAGAGCAAGCACCTGCGATGGTGGTGTGGGGGAATTGCGGTGGTCAACTAGAGAGCTACATTGACTATCTTCATTTAGCCTTGTTGTTTCTTGAGAATCATGTGGGGAGGCTGACACTGCACTCTTTAAACGAGTATGGCATCTCACAGAAACCCACCCGGGTGACTGTCTCATCATAAGTGATTGACGAGGGATACAAAACAACATTAGTTTAATGTACGAACATGGTTAATAGACATATGTAGTATGTATCAAAAATAGGAAGGCATGTCATTATCAAAGGTATAATGTGTAAAGTAAGCAGATGCAATTTAACGAAATTGCAAGCAATACAAGCTAGACACCATATGCAACATGCAACCACATTTGACAGCGCGAAGTTAAAGCAAGCACCTGGGATGGTTGTGTGTGGCAATTGAGATCATCAACTGCAGAGCTAAGTATACTATCTCCAACTGCTGACTCTTCACCCGTTAGAGCGCTGGAACGCTTAGTGCTTATCTTTGAATTACACTGGAGCGACTTCTGTCTTTTCTTTTCTGCATTCATCAACACTGCGTCAGAGTCTGAAATACCCATGCATAAAAAAACAATAGTGTGAGTATGGGTGAAGTGTGTGCACAATTAGTACAGTGTAAAGGTAGCAGATAGCAGGTCGGTGACAAAAAAATGACGGGAGACATATGATAGCTCTACAACATGCATGGCACACTAAATTACTACAGGATTCTATGAAAATAACAGTTGACTGAAAGCAAATAGATCGGTCCATTTTTTCTGCACCGTCCGATGTACAAAGAACAGGCAGATCGCCTTCATCTACCTCCAGTGAGTCAGTGTTGACGATCTTCCTCGAAATGCCAGCGACCACCGGCCCAGTATTCCTCCCCTCGACCTCACCGCACCGCCGTGCTTGGCACCGCCCCCCGGCCATCCATTCAAGCCCCGCCGACCTCCAGATCGGGCGCAAGCAGCTCTTGCGCCCCACACCCCTATGATAGACACCGATGCGCTGTTTCCCTGGGGAACAGGCGGACTAGGTGCTCCGCACACCTAAGCGGGTGCTTCTTCTTTTAATTGCGGTTCGACTGACCCTGAATTGAAATCCAGGCAGGCTACTGACCTCTAGCAAAGGTGAAATAGTAAAAGGGAGGAAACCTTGTGCATTTAGTATCACGAAGAAGATGCAGTAAGAAGCGCTCAACTAGTTTCTTTCGTGGGATGAATACGGTGTGAGCGGAGACGTAAGATTTGCACGAATAATGGAAGAGGAGTACCTCTTTCTGCTAGTAGTGTTGTGTCCTCCTTCTGTTTTTTCGACGATCTTCTTGTTGTTTGCCAGAAACCAGAAGTTGTGGAGGACGGTGCAGCCTTGGATGAACCCACGGCCAAGTTGTTGGGTGTGGTGCAGTGGCCGTCTGTCGGTGGCCGGGAAGCAGATCCGAGGCGGAGAACGACGGCGTAGCGGGAACAGCTCCGGTGCGGTGGACGGTTGCGACAGTGGAGCCGCAGCAGTGAGGCGCAGGACGGCGTGGTCGGAGTGGTTCTGGTACGGCGCACGTCGGCGTCAGCGTCGTGGAGGCAGCTCTGCCTCGGCTTCAGCTGCTAAGTCCTTGAGGGTGTTGCGGTTGCGATTGCGTTGGACGACGACGTCAGGGTACCGGCTCCGGCGTGATGGAGGAGGGCGGCGGTGGGTTGGCCGCTATGGGGTGGAGGACGGAGGAGGCTGGGGTTTCGCGGCTGGTGGAGAGGGTGTTTTCGCGCCCACTGAGTATGAATGGGGAAACGGAGGGAGGCGGGGAACTAAGGGGGAACAATGTTTCGGTTTGAGACGCGCTTGTTTGAAATTTGGGGAAATTTACAAACTTTCCCCCCATCTAAAATTTCGGACATATTACGGGTTGGGGGTAGGACAGTCATGTCAGGTATCCCAAATGTGGGCGGGATAGATTTCGGCCGAGCGCATGGGTAGGCGCCCATGGCGTATGAATGCTTCTCTGGCGTCTTGGTGAAGTTACAAACCTACCCCGATTTAGACCTTTGGACATCGGGCCGATAGGCTACACGGGCCAGAGTCAGGACAGTAATTTCCTACCACCAAAACATTAGTCTCGCGCGGTTTCGGGTGACCAGAGGCCTATTTGGCGCTTCGTTCAATATTTGGGAGCAGAAGCATTAGGCCTCCTTTGGTTTGTTGGATTTTTGTAGTAATTCTATAGGATAGGATTTGCAAAGGAAAAATTCCTTTGAAGCCCTTTGGTTTGTAGGAATGGATTCCTATTCCTATGTAGGATAGGAATCAGTCCTTCACGTTTTGAAGGAAAAAAACATTAGCCTAGACTCAATGGAAAAATCCTATCCTATGCACCAAATGACATCTCTTTCTCTATAGGAATTGACATGCAGGTCATCTCACTTCCTATGATTTTCCTATTCCTATATAATTCCTATCCTATGAACCAAAGAAGGCCTCAACGTTTTCGGTTCTCTTTAATTGAACTTTCAGGATTTGTCAAACTTCACAAATCTTTACTCTTGAAAATCCTAAAGTTGCGATTATTTTTGAATGGAGGGGGTACATTTGAATATACATTGTACATGGGTATATAATAAAAAATATGCAACTTACCTCAGTTCATGCATGGTTCCAGATATAATCTCCTTGGTTGCAAAAAAAAGTTAGATATGCGTATGAATATATATAGCATGTTCAAACTCACAACAAAGATTGATGCCCCCTTTTACATCTGATTTACAAATGCCATTATCTCGGGTTCAAATAGATGAATGCACTTCCTATGAATTCGAATCTTTGAAACCCCCTTTATCTTGAATTCGACATGTATTCTATTTCGTAGCTAGCAATTTGGAATGTATCCATGCAAGTGACAAATGTATAAATTGCTTCACACTAACAACATGGAGTGCACTAATTAATGTTTATATATGAATTGCAAAAGCATCCATTGCCTGTATTTCAAACCGCTCTCACTCTATGGATCGATAATATGAAATAAACACATGCATATGCTAGAATTCAATTGCAGTTGAGGAAAGAGCCTACTCCCGGTACTGTATATTAGTGATAGGGGTGTGTACAAAGTACACGTGAATACCAGGTATTGTGCGTGTGTGTATACTATCGACGAACTAAGCCCCAAGCTTGTATAACATACTAAGGGCCTAGGGTTACAAATCATATATAGTCGGCTTATCACCAGTGGGGATAGAGTCCTCCGCGACTCTAGTAGCTTCGTGTTGTACGCCGAGTCCTCCACATGGGTCTTCGTATAACACGTCTCGGTCCAACCTATATGTGGCGCAGGATGGAACCGACCCATGAGTCTTCATGTTGACCCACCACAACTAGAAATGATGTGCCCACCACACCACACACGCAATCCGCCACTAAGAAAATAAGCATATACAATAGTACAACGGTATCTAGCTCGCGATACGTCTCCATATTTTGTTCATGACACTGACGGACTTTGCATTTGATGCGTGCTCTGTATTTTGTTAACGACACTTACGGTCATTGTATTTGAAGCGAAAGCACGATATGGTCACTGGACTTCAGAATAAGCTCATCACGGTCACCACATACATTTTGTCGTGCTAACCAACATGTTGTTGGATGGTTAGAGGACAGTGGTTTCTCGAGCCCACCAAGGTTAAAGTCCCGGTGCTCGCATTTATCTTGTGTTAATTTCAGTATTTTCCGGCGACGTACGTTCAGTGGGAGGAGATGTTCCACTCGACTACGAGGCACCTATGGTGACTTCGTAAAATCTCAAGATCATATATGCTGGCCCACTCTCTCGAAGGTGCTCATAGGGGTAGGGTTCGCGTGTGTGCGCTTATAGCGGTGAGTGCTTCCGCGTATATATGAGCCCTTGCGTCTGTACCGTGTTAAACAAATACATATGATTATACGGTCACTGGCTCATCCGTACAACTCCGTATTTTGTTGATGACACAATAAATTGACCAGTCAAACGTTCCATGCGGTGCGACTAGTGTTGCACCATCGGGGCGTGTAACCATGGGGCCCACCTGTCAGCCCGTATATGAATGAAAGAAATGGTAGTTTGAGTTTGTACTGTGTTAATAAAATAGGAGTACATTTTAGGGTGATCATACGGTCACTGGCTCACCATACAGCTCCGTAATTTGTTGGTAACACGATCAATTGACCAGTGAAGCGGTCCACATTCAGCAGCGCACATTACCATAGGGCCCACCCGTCAGCGCGTATTTGAAGGACAGAAATGGTAATAAATTAGTGGTCGGTGGGTATTCGAAGTCGTGAGACCTCTGGTTGGCAGTCACCGGCGGTTAGGGGCGTTCATTGGGCGGTGGGATGGGGATCCCCGGAGAAAAGCTTAGCAGGGGGGGGGGGCTAGAGGGATGGCCGGTGCGGCGGCGGACCGGCGGTGGGGAGTGGTTTCGGGGAGGGCGGGCCGGCCGCGGGCGGCGGGGGCTGGCGGTTCAGCCGGTGGTGGCTGGCGGCTCAGGGGGGTGGAGTTTGATGATAAACTGGAGGCCCTTGATTTCGTATCCACCGGTTGGAAAATCTAATGACCAGAGATGAAAAAGTCAATCAACTGACGTGTAGCCTCACCCCGCACATACACATGCACGCACGCAAGACACGCACGCGTGTAGGCGTGCAACACTGACACGTACACATGCACGCATGCTAGCGTGCAACACTGACACGTACACATGCACTCACGAACACACGCACGTACACACCCATGCATGCAACACTGAATCATACCCTTGCACACACGCAACACTCGCACGCCTGCATGCACGCAGCACTCGACGCAAGACACACGTTCAACCTATACGTGCATGCACCGTTTGTTAAGGACATGGATTGTTATGGGTATTAATCAATCTTATCTGTGATAAGCAGAACATTGATGTTTGCAGCGGTCTTTATGAATCACAATGTATCGAACGGGCTATCAACATAGTAGGCTTATCTACATGGAAAAGATGATGTCACACTCAATGAACAATCATCAGTTTATGAAATGTCCGCTTCTGACCGCCCTGGCCCACCAAAGGTTCCTCTATTGTGCGCTGCCTGCGTTGGGTCACTAACATGCATGCCATGCACCCAAAGAGCCCACATGTCAGTGGAAGAACGGCGCGGTGTCCTAGGTCAGAGTCGAGGGCGCCATTCGCGGCACGCCCGGCTGAACACGCCTCCGTGCCGCATTCAAACGCCTCCATGAAACCCGCCCGTGTGGAAGCCGAGAAACCCACTCTGGACACACGTCCGTTCATGTCCGGGCCGCTCCCCTATCTCCTCCACCATTTTGTCCACTCTTACAATGGGTTACGGAGAGTAGTTATTCCGCATCCAAGCCGGCTGGGTAGCCCACCGGATACAAGCTATGCAGCTCGTTGATCCACCTCCCTCCCCTCGCCCGACGGAGCCAGTTGCCGCCCCAGGCCGGCGCGCGGTTCAGCAACTCGCCGCTCCAGGCCAGCTCGATGAGGAGCGGCGCACGGGCGTCGTTGCTGCCGTCCACGCCGCCTCCTCGTACCGCGTCTCCCGTTTCTATGGCCGAGACTCCCATGCCGGCGGCCACACCGTGCAAGCAGCGACAGAAGCCGGGTGCACGGAGAGCGATGAGTCGGTGGCCAGCGCCTCCGCGTCCGCCGCCATCATCGAGGAGAAGTAGAACACGGGAGGCCGCCACCGCTTGGGTCCCATGAAGGCCACCACGGAGGCGACGCCGGCGTACACAGCAAGTTTCTTGCCGGATACTTTTTTTGCGAGGACCTTCGTCGAGCCCGCATGGGCTCCACGAAAGAGGGAAATGTTAGGATGAACTCGAGCCGGTGCTGGCCATGGCGAAGTAGTGGCCGGTGATGAACTCGAACCGGTGCCGGCCACCATCATCTTCGGCACCAGCCAATGATATCAGTTGGGCAGTGGGGAAGCGAGCCGTCGTTTGCGCTGAAGCATATACCTCCGGGGCTCCTGGTAGTCTGCTGATCGTGCTGCCGGACATGAGGAACACAAATCGATCGGCGGGCGACCATTTCGGCCAGGTATTATATACCTGTGTTGTCCAGAACTAGCACCGCATAGTTCATTTGAATGTAATGAAATTCGTCATGTTTGTATGAAAATCCGGTATTTTATATGATTTCCGTCGTTGTTTATATGAAATATTAGTTTGTCTACGTGTTTGCGTGAATTTCGTCCGGTTGGTTGAGTTGCTGTCATAATGTGTGCGGCTACGGTTGGATGGCGTAATTTGCAGGTCGTCGGTCGGTTTGCGGGCGGCTCGGGCGGCGTTGTGGGACAAAAAAACACAGCTCGTGCGAGCTCGTCTCCAACGTGCGCGCTGGAGGATGCATGACAGCATGAGCACCCGAGCCATTCCTCGTTCATCGGTGGCAAAGGCACCAGTGGACAAAAGGGTCACCAATATTTTGGCTACCCCAGGCAAGATCCAAATAGCCCCTCCCAATAGATTCAAATCCCTCGTTCGCCATGGAATTTTTCCATGTGTTGTTTTCATGGACTAGCAAGATGCCCGTGCATTGCATGGAACATCAAGATGCATTTTTTTTGCAAACTCCCGCATGCATGCAAGGGATAATCAATGTCCTCCTTTGCTAGTACCATGAGGCAAACACCATTAATATTGCATCAATTAGTGTTAGTGGCCTTGTATATCTGCAAATTGTAATTTTGATAGTGGCCCCTTGTATATAAAAATGGAGGGAGAAAGATGAGAGATAAGGTGAGGAGGAGTGGGGCGTGGTGGTGACTGGTGGTCGGACTAGGCGGAGGCATGGGGATGGACGACGCATTATGTCTAGGTTTGTATCTCTCTCACACACACCCACGTAGGTGGGGGACGTGCACGAAGAGAAGAGGTGCATGCACAGCGCACGTACTCCCGTCTCTTTCCCAACCACACCCACGTGGGTACACGCTGGAGCTCATTTCTGTATGAAAAAGGCAGGCCACGTGGTAATTTGGCATGTGTACTGGTTGTCCCCTTGGTGGAGGGAGGATCATTTACCATGGGTGAACAAACAAATTGCGACTTGACGCGTTATGTTAAATTAAAAAAAGAGGCAAACCATGTGGGGCCTACCTTAGAGGCAAGGCTCTATACACTGGAGTACTTTTGATGTGTCCCGTCAACTCGCAGAACGAGGAGAAGCTTGCTTAGTACGCCGTCTCCCCCGCCCACGGGCGTGGTGGCTCGCAGGATGAGGTGAAGCTTGCTTACTATGCCTTACGCCCGCTCCCTCGCCCACGTGCGTGGTGGCTCGCAGCACGAGGAGAAAATTTTACTACTCTCTCCGTTTACTCCTCGTCCCTACTACGCACTTTGGTTAGTACTCCCTCCATTTACTTATACAAGGCCACTATAAAAAAATACATTTTGCATCTATACATGGCCATAAATAGTAATCGATACAAAAGTTACTACTCCCTCCTTTCCAGTTTATGGCTCAATTTCAAAATCTCTCCAACCAAGGTAGACGGTGAGTGGTCGAATTAATTTCGTATTTTGCACATGTAATTAGTACGCTCGTTTTTCTCAAGAAGTTATGTTTACCGAGGCATTAATTAGAATGAATGCATGAATGACCACCAAATTTCCATGAACTTGTACATGCATTGGTTAGTTTCCTCTTGACACTGCTTGCGTCGGGTGATCTAACGCACCTCGAAATCCAACATGCAATGGTACTACTACTAGTATAGTAGAATTGAGACTTATCAAATGGAAAAACGAATGTTTTTTAGATGAGCCCTATAAACCCTAGTGGGTACGTACTCCGTAAAAACAGATTTTTCCAAAACTAAGTCGCTCCCTTTCATGAATTCTGTAGTATACTCCTACGTCGATGCTCCCTTTCATGAATTCTGTACTTCCTGTCGCCGACATGTGGGACATATAGCAACCGGGTCAACGTGTCAAGGAACAAATAACAGTGCAGAACAGCAGGGGGGATGCACCCCACTTGTACTAGCCCAGTAGTAGTAATGAGCAATGAGACGTCAAATCACAATGCCGCACTTTCCCAAACGAACGAAGCAACCATTATTTCACACTTCGGTTCGCCATCATCTCAAACCACATACTAGTATTGCTTCTGCCTCAAGAGGGACACGCGCATCGCCTTGGTACATCATGACACGTGGGACCGCATGACAGGCCATGCTCCCTCGCCGATCGCTCGGTAAAATCACCTCATTTTTACTATACTTCCTCCGTATCGGTTTACTACATGGCATGGACGTCGTTGTAGGTTGAGAATTTAACTGGCTATATATGTGATGAACAGTACTCTAGCCTTTTAAAAAATGTATACTTTTGTACAGTAGTACTATCGATGGATTGCGCCATGTTGCAAAAATTGAAATTAAAAAAAAAGTGGTACATATAGAGAGCGCTCGTCGCCAAATTATGCATATAGTACTATTAAAAAGGCTAGTCACAATAATGGTGTCCAGCACAACCCACCCCTCAAATAAAACTAAGATGGTGCTTGGATACGTTTTAGTCCCATGACTAAAAGTAGTGGGGCTAAAACATGCTAGCCTTACCCATGCTTGGATCCAAATACTAAAAAGGCTAAAATCAAGTTAATGAGCATTTATTATCCTCCAAACCCTCCATTCCAGAACTCGCATGTGTTAAAGGAGAGGAGTTAAATGAGTAGAGAGAGGACTAATCCACATTTTAGTAGGGGTACCCCTGACTAAAAAAATTTAGTCTCAAGACTAGTTTTAGCCCCTCTTTAGTCAGGGGTGCTTGGAACTTTAGCCTTTTAAAGAGACTATTTTAGTCAGACTAAAATAAGTCCCTTGGATCCAAGCACCCTCTAAGCATCCTGGAATTCTTTGACAAAACTAAGCACCATGAAATTCTTTGACAACTAAACGGTTGGCTATATGATGTTGGCGATATATATTGTACGTATATAATGTGAAGAAACGAGTGGTAGTACTATACCAACTAAAAGATGAAATGTAAGAAATACTAGTATGTACGTACTGAAGAGTTAAAGTAACGAGAAGAAACATAACAGAGTTCTGCTGGGGGCTCAGCACAACACACCCCTCAAATTAAATTAATCACAACTGAAATTAAACTTTGCAACTATTCCGGTAGACACTGCATTAGAACCACCATGAGCAACGACACTGCCACCTTACTCAGAGTCCTCGTCCACGTCCTCGACTTCGTCCTTGTCCCTCTTCCTCTTGGCCGATACTTCTTTACTTGAACCGCACACTTGGCTATTGCTCTTCATCCAACCCTTGTAGATATTGAAGCAAAGGTAGCCATCCATTGCAGCGTAGTGGATGTGGACTATATCTAGTACATTCCTCTGCCATGCATGACGATGAAACGTGTAATGAGGTTTCTCCAGTTTACCGTACGAAGGATGAACCATGGCTCCTGCCAGGGTCAGCATTGATGGCTGGCGAGAGGACACCAGCCGATTCTTCTTGAGGTCGAAGGTGTTGCCTACAATGAGGCCTATCCAACGCAGGACTTCTTTGTCGTTACCAAAGTCTACAGTAACGAATTTCACCGCTTTGTTCATGAGGAAGTACTTAAAATCCTGGCACTCAACATCGGCATGGCATATGTGGTAGACCAAGCAAACCTTATGTACGCAAACCTGGATCACGGCGGGCTTCTTCCTCTCTTCGTCCTTTAGATCCTTCTCTCATCCCAGGACTGTGGTGTACTCAACATCTAGCCCAGCAACCCACTCATCATCTGAGTTTTCAAACATGCAGCTGAAGCGAGAAAGGCATCCTTTCACCGTCGCAGAAGAACGGGTGTAGATGACATCAAACTCATCGCCGGTGATGGTTCTAACCTTGTACTCACCGCCGATCATGGAGATTTCGGACGCCATGGATTTGGGAGGAGGGTTAGGATTAGTGGAACTACCGTAATGTGAATGGACGGGATGACTAGGAGCGAACCGCTGTAGTATTGAAGGACGTGCGGGGATGAGTAGGAGCGAACTGCCAGCGTGCGAACGGTAGGGTAGTGGCTTTCCATTCTCCCATGATACGGGCTTCCGAGAGCCCTTGGATCTGAGATCGAACGGTTGCATGGCGTGATTCAAGACCTATGGGTGAATATCCTATCGTGGAGGGTTATTCTACAAATTTTCAGCAACTTAGCATGCGACCGTTTGATCTCAGATCCAAGGGCTGCCAGTAGCCCGTATCATGGTCGCGCCTACCACGACCGTCGCGTCGCTCGCGTGGTCACGCCCTTGGGGATTTAACATGATGCGTTAGGCTATCTGATGTTGGCATGTCATACATAGTCATCACTTAGTCACTCATACTACAACAAGGTTGGATACAAGTGTATTTTTTTACTCCTCTCTATCTCTTTCTTCGTATTCAAGGAAGAAACGGTGCTAAGCGCGTGTATTTATTACATTTGCCAAGGAGTGACCTCTTCCAATGAAATGGTGTTGCTAAGTTTGCTTCATTTAATTAGTTATAGACTCAAAATTATCTTTTCACCTAGGTACACGTGCTTAGAACCGTTTCTTCCTTGGGTCACCAAACTAGTCTCTCTCTTCTTGATTAACTTGCCACATCAGACTTTATGTCTATGTGGCAAGCTTAAGCACCTATAGGAGCAAGTAAAAGTAAGTACAATAGTGCGCTTTACATGACATTTTTGCATATGTGGAGGAAAGAGAGGAAAGGAAAAAGCGGAGAAGTGGGCTCTCATGCAAGAGTCAGCCTCTACTACATGGTGGAGCATTGGGAGAGGCACCTGTATGGAGGTGGTCAGGAATCTGGAAGACTCACGACGGTCGTAGCGCCGCAGTTAAAATGATAATGGCAAGTCAACTCACGGGGCCACACCTGTCCAGCAGTAACTCGCTGTCAAATCACACAACCCTACGTTTGCAGCAGCCTACTCCCTCGTCTTCTTGCGTCTCTGTCGAACCAACTAGGCGGAACTGCCCCGCCTCCTACCGCGCAGGAAAAGCCCCGCCCTCGACTTTTAAATACAACTACATCCGCTTAAGAATCCAATGATATACTTTTTGTGACATAGTAACTCATATTTAGTTAGTCAAATGGAGGACCTAGAACTACGTGCAGGCCCTATAAACCGAGACGCCTAAAAATAAAAAAACCAAGACGGAGAGGGTAGTTCAGCACGTATCTTTTTAGATCAATATAGTCAGGATTCACCAAGGAGCAAAACCAAGTGGTAGGCTGCTCCTGTCGTGTTGGCGTAGCAACTCAAGCAGGGTCAGTCCGCACACGAAATGGCGACACACTTAGTAGGACCCCTTTGGCCAACATGTGGCTCATCCACCGTCTTGTTCCACGTGCGATGCACCAAATTACAGTTCGGAGCAGCGGTTGGAATTGGAGGCACCCCGGTCGTAGCGCCGCAGTAGTAGAAAATGAGCGACAAGGGGTCAAATCAGAAAGCCCCACCTTTCCCGCATTAAGCTGGACGGACCAAGCAACCATCATTTCACTCTAGGGCACAAGAGCATAAAGAAAAGAGAAAACAATGATGCGTGCGGCAGCTACCTAGGGCGCCCTAGGGTAGGGGTCTCCACTACAGATCCTTTTTTTTGAAAGTGCCTCCACTACAAATCAGCTTCTCCCTCATCCTCTTGAAGAAAACCGATGATGAGTGCGGCAGTAGGGTTTGTAGGAGTACTACGGCGTGCGGTGCCACGTCATAGTAAACGGGTTCGAGCCGACGCCTTAAATATGTGTGGGCCGCTTGGTTTTACGGGAACGAGGCAGCATTTTGGGTTCGGGGACCAGTGGAGATATAGTACATACAAAAAGTTGTGGACGTAGGTTCGACCGAGAGGCAATGATGCATGGGCCGTGCATTTTGATATACCCGGGGCTGCGTGAAATTTGCTACTCTACTCAAAACTAGTAAGGTACACATGTATTGAACGCATGAGATTTCGAAACCAAATTATGAATAAATACACACTAAAAGATGTAAAGCTTTGAGTCATATATGCATGATGTATATGTTTGTTTAGTTCTTATAGTTCATCTCATTCAAAATCAATAAGTTTTATGAAAATGTTAAGATTCATGGGGTTGTGCATTGTACTCCCTCCGTTCCAAAATAGATGACCCAACTTTGCACTAACTTTGTACAAAGTTAGTGCAAAGTTGGGTCATCTATTTTGGAACAGAGGGAGTAAATCATAAAGTAAAAAACAAATAATGGCAATTCATTTAGAAAAAAATAATCAATTATGATACATAAGATTCTAGAACAAAGGAGAAGTGCTTGTGTTTTGAGGTTTGTGCATTATGCTTAAGTTCAACCATGGAGTCTTCTAAATTGTACATGTGGCAGATCTGGTGGAATGTTGATGATATCCAACGGCCAGTAGTGCTCGGATTTGCCTATCTCTGCACTGTCGGGTTAGCTTGATCCAGCGACCATCTTTCAAAGTTATTGGCACACTATATAGTTCTTGTGCCATAGTTGCATGTTTTGGAAAAAAGCTACTAGTGGGTTGTACTATCTATTTAGGAATACAAGATGTATACATGGAAGTTGTAGGGAAAGAGATGACATGGAGCATCTCAATTCCTATGAGTAGGGATTGGAAAAGAGATGTCATTTGGTTCACATCATAGGAACTTTTCTATTGAATATATAGATGACATGTTTCTCAATTCCTATGAGGAGGGATTAGAAAAGAGATGTAATTTGGTTCATATCATAGGAACTTTTCTATTGAATATACGCTAATGTTTATTTTCCTTTGAAATTAAGGGAGTATAGGAATCCATTCATATGAACCAAGTGGCTCTAAAGCTATAGAAATGATATCATGTTTATTTTCTTTGAAATGTGGAGTATATCAATCTATTCCTATGAACCAATTGGCTCTAAAGAAAAAATCCTATAAAAATCCTATCATATAGAGTTCCTATGATATTCCTCGACACTAAAGGATGCTTGAAATTGTTGCGGGTGATACGATGGTCTTTCTTTGTAGACTCGTCACCCAACTTTATAGTTACCTCTCGAAGATGAATGAAATGATATATACATGGTATTCTACATGTGCAATTTGGTACACGAAAACTCGGTAAAAGTTTGCGAGGTTCGAATTTTCAATAAAGCTATATGCACTGCATTTCGGTACGGAGGGAGCATAGGGCAGTTGCTAACACTCATGTGGAAGATTTGTGTGTAGGAGGAGTGGCTATTCTGTTAAATGACATGGCAAAACTGACACTGTCGGATGCCAATCTAACGGTCCTTACGGCGTTCGTCAGGAAAAGGCTTGTGGCGAACGTTTGTCGGATAATGATTTACGGACACATGCATTGCATTGATACGTGCCCCCTCTCTCTCACGCACACGCACCCTCAGGAGTCACGACTCTCCCGAGTCCTCTCGCAGACTCGCACGTCGCACCCATCGTCTATCTGCAGGTAGACGTCACGCACATATGTGCCCTTCACACCGTACCCTCAGAACTTCTGAAAAACAAAAGACGGCGCGCACATTTTATTTTAGCTCACACGTCACACACTTGTACTATTACTCTTGCGGCGAACGTTCTTTGGGCATAGTATATTGTACTCTCACGAAGAGAAGCGGTGCACGCACGCACTAGTTCTCTCGCACCCACTCGCGGGTACACGTAGGAGCGCATTTTTTTGAAGCTGGTACAACAAAATCACTCCACTATATATAAAAGCAGGAGCCTTAGCGCTTGCTTTACTAGGGTTCCTCTTGTTCACTCTCTCATGCTCTCCAGATCTAAGCAACACATAGGTGGCCACACTCTCTCTCAGCTCACGGCTGGTCACAAATCCGGCCGGACAACCTCGACCGGGGCAGGGGTGTAGGTGCATCGTCCACGCTGTCGTCGGCGGCGAGGGAGGAGACCAACGGCTGCCCGCGCGTTCGGATCGGCGGCCGTGCCGTTCTCTCCGAGAGAGCACCGGCTCGGGAGGGCCTCCAACCCCTTCTTCCTCCCTGCGGTATTGTGGCCAAGATGCGGCCTCCCGACGTCGTCTTTGCGACATGCCGATGACCCTCAGGTATATATTCCTTCGAAACCTGCCTTGCTCTACTGCCCCAGTTCCCTTCGTGTGGATCCTTTTCTACTTTTGTCCGCTGTTCCAAAGCCACCTAGACTTCTACTAAGGCACATGCTTTGCACGTATGTTCTGTATGATAGATACTCATATACCTTCTTTTTAGAGAGAGAAATGGGTACTCGTATCTTGAGTAGATATCATAGTGTGTTTGTTTGCATGATCTAAGGACTATTCCGAAATAAGAAGCAAATCACTTGCACAAATCAAACTGAGTTCCAAGTAAGAATTTGATTACAAGATAAAAGTTGTAGTTTTATTATATGCTGTTTCTTGGGTTCCACTGATGTATAGTTCCAGAGTTGTTTGACAGTTTACATGCATGTTTATGGACTATTTTGTGCAACTAAATAAGTCATTTAGGTCTGACAGACACTCATGTCCTGTATTAGCTTGAGGTATAGCTTATGTATGACTGAAATAAAATATTACACTTTTCTGTGAATAATAAAAATATTACATTTCTCGATGAAGCAGAATAAAACTTTAGCTAGCATCAGCCATGCAATGTTATGTTATGTGAACAGTGTAAACTTTGCAGTATAGCGGCATCTAAAAATCCCATTTTTACAGTAATCTAAAAAAATAAGTTAGTAGTAGAGTGTTTATTTCCCAGGTGACAATGGGGAACAAAAATGTGCTAGCTATTTGCCAACTTGTCGTACTTGCATGTGAGGAGGTGGCAGCAGTTTCTAGACATTTCTCAACTTTAGTAGGTGCAATCCAGATTCAACGGGGACTTCTTTATTTGTTTACTTGGAGAGCAGAGTCGGCCATGTGCACAAGGAGCGGGAGTGAATCCGGCAGCTTTTAGCCGTCAGATCATGTCATCCTTTGTTTGATGGACGGCAGTGATATGCATGAGAGGGGAAATGAACGGTGGATTTTGAGACAATGCTTGTTTGGGCGGGAGAACCGAAGATGGAGTGGTAAATCCAATTTCAAAATTGCCGCATTATAGTAGTAGTAGATTAGAAGTAAAGCTATTTCATACAGTCGACTCAAAGCGTTGGTTCAAACAGGGAAGAAAGTGGGAAAGCTGTAGCATGAATCCAGGACTTGGTTCTGAGAGGAAACGGGGGAAAGTAGTAATATATGTCATTGTTTAAATAACCGTATATCTTATTTACACAAACAGGGATGTTTGTCTCCATATCATTTCGGGATGTCTGTCTCCGTATCGTTTCTATCTGCGCAATCAAAAGCACACACCTCAGTTTTAGTACAACTGCGCAAAATGAGATGGCTATCCCTCGCTGCCATCGTCTAACCTCCCGTCTTCAAGGTATCCCTACATTGGTAGTAACTAAGGTAGAATAACCAACGCAATCTAAAAGAAGCTGATTCATATGTTATACTTCCTGATTGCAGTGTAGGGACGAGCGAAAACAACTGCATCCTAGTCCGGAATGCACTTTCTACCAGTTCATCCATGGACCAAGGACTAGCTGGCACGGTTGCATGGCGGTTTTTTGGACAGGTGCGCGGACAAGAGGCATTGTGGTCTGCTTATTTCTGCAAATAGCGGTGCTTAAATTTAGTGGAATGCACAACCATTTCAGCTGGTCAGTACACTGCATGGTTCAGTTCAGCATTCCAGCTGATACCACAATTATAATTGGTTATTCTGGAATGAGAGAACCTAACCCTGAATGGTGGCAACAAGAAAAAACCAGAGTGAACTCCAGGAAATTTAAGCCTGCCGGTAGGCCCTTTGCTCAGAGAGAAGCCTTGCTTGTTTTTTCCTGATTTGTAAACCTTCTCACAACTTTGTATTTTGCTGTGAACTAGTATATGTTTTTTATGTTCTATGAATCATTGAGATGTATAAAATTGCTTAACTTATGCTTTTCAAGTTTTTTATGAAGACGAGTTTAATAAGAGTGTTCCACATGAGCGCTGGACTAGCGTGTGAACGTTTGGAATTTATTACATTGTGGCCTCAATTAACTGCATGAACCACTGTAACAAGATACATAGTTGCTTATATGTCAGACAACAGATTGTTGATTGTTAGCTGGTTGATAGCCTAGTGTTGAAGCGAGCTGAGCCAATGTGCCGTGTTTTGCACAACTGCTTACAAGTGGGGTAGCACCAACAGTGTTTACAAGTACTTATGTATACGTCGGCGCACGGTTCTCGAACGAGTGCTCTATTTCATCAAAAAACACACTGCTCGTATGATAAACCGTGACAACTTATGTCTTACCATGCCATATTCATGAAAAAACTAGTGAGGACGCATCTGTTTCGGCAACAATTACGATGGTTATCACATGATTCACGGGCACAAAAAGTAGCAGCAGTTCCCATAGACGGATTCAAACAGACTACTAGCCCCAGAGGTGTCAATAACAGGCAAGGTTCGGATAATTAGACACAATCCAAACTACTATTAAACACTAGTTGGGGCAACTATTTCATGCCTCGATCTAATTTGGGCTGGACACAAGACGGACCTTGCCATGAACATCATCGAGGACGTCCCGCGGCAGCTCAATCCTGCGAACCTTCATGAAGACAACCTTGTGGCCTTGCCACTGATAAACTTGTTTGTGGAGGCATGCCACGTCATCTTCCTGCATAAGCTTGACAAGAACAATATTCCTCACAAATGAAGGAGTAGCTTTGAACTTCTTGTGCTTCTATACACCCTGGACAACACGCCTGACAACAGTGAGGCTGGAATACAACTCTTCATTGGTATAACCACAAATGGCTTCCAGGATCCAACAGCCTAAGAACTTTGTTTTCCCAGTGCGTATATTCAGGTCGTCCGCATCAAAGCTAATAAAATTTTGCATTATTAATCACCACATACTTCCTTTTCTAAAAAAAATCACCACATGCTTAGACGAAAAACCACAATCGAGATCGGCAAAGAAGGAAATCACCTTGGGCAGCTCAGCAGGGGCGGGCCACATCCTCGAAGGGGGAAAACTGCTCCTGCAGTGCCACGGGGGCTGTAACCTCAAATGGGGCGTTGACCATCTTAGTATCTGGGGTCGCCTCGGTGGTTGCCTCCATCTTCTTGGAGCTCTCTGTCTCGTGGGTATCAGCCTCCCGCGTCTGCTCCAATATTGACAGATCTTTGCCTGGTTCTCCTTGGTCCATCATGAAACTAACGAATACTAGGAGTCCACTAAAAGTAGAACACAATCGCAATGACAATGAAACAAAAAAGATAGTGAGGATCGGTTACTGCTTTGCAAAAGTTCTTTTTTTCCTCTGAACGAAAATATACCAACATCACGGATCCGCTTACCTTCCCTTCGTTCGGAGAGAAGAACAGTGGCAGATGCAAGTGTTGCCTTTCTTGAAGACAGTGAGGGAGAATGGGATTCAGCAAATAGTGAAATGATGGTTGCTTTGTCCGTCAAACTTACACTGCGGGGAGGTGGGGTTTTGTGATACGACGGCTCGTTACTGCCGCGCTACGACCGGGGTGGCTCTCCGCCTGCATACTGCCTTCTAATTTGGTGGATGGCATTTGGGCCCGCGCGCTGCATGGCCCGCATGTCGGTGAACAAAAGTATAACGGCATTCAGTAAAGGGAGACATTTCAATGACCTAGGAGGAGCCAGAAGTGGTAGAGTGTCTCCACTGTACTAGTAGTAATTGTTTTTTTGGGTAGCTGTAGAGTGTCTCCACTGTACTAGTGGTAATTGTTTCTCGGGTCCCAAGACAAAACAACCCATCCACACTAGTAAATAGTAAAATCAATTCAAAAACCTAGGTGCTCTTCTTCCTCCTCGCTCCCACCCACCTCACGTCAGCTCGCTCCACTCGTACCCCCAAATTCCTCACCTCACTCCTACAGAAAACCCCAGCTCCACTTCTTCCTCACTCCTACAGAAAACCCCTAGCTCCCCTTCTTCTTCGCTCGCACTACAACTAGGCTCGTCATTCGTTACTCTGCTCAAATCCGTGAGCGCGACGCGACGCCCTCGAGGAAAATGGAGTCGGCTAACCCCAGCGCCAAGAAGATGAGGCTCCCGCCAGCGGCGACGCCTGTTGTAGATCCCGCACTCGGCAGCGCGGGGAGAAGCGGTGACCCCGCCCCCACCGGATCCCAGGAACCTATAGAATCTCGGGTGGACCACATCAGCGATCTCCCAGACGCCATCCTTGGGGAGATCATCTCACTTCTCCCCACCATGGATTGCTGCCGCACCCAAGTCCTCTCAATTCGGTGGCGCCCTCTATGGCGCGTCATTCCCCTTAATCTCGACTGTCGTCAGCTATCTCTCTTCAATGATTTTGAAATCCCCAGAGCCATCATCTCCTCCCACCAGGGCTTCGTTCAAAGCCTCTGCATCCCGTCATGCTACCTGAGCAAGCATACCATGCCCTGCACGGTGGACGCCTGGCTGGAATCCCCTGAATTCACAGAACTACAGCTGCTTGAGTTCTACTATTCCCCTGGAAATCTCATACCACATACCGAACGCCATGAACTTGTGCCCTCAACACCGATGTCCATCTTGGGGTTTTCATCCTCTCTCCACACCGCCACCTTTGCACAGTGCTACCTACCAGACAATCTGGTACTAAACCATCGACTCCCATTTCTCAAGAAACTTTCACTTGTGTGGGCTCGTATATCAGAGGCCTCATTGCACAGCATCATCCACTCCAGTTGCCCTGCGCTGGAGTGCTTGGTGCTTGTATTCACAGTTAGAATCGATTGTCTCCAAATAAAGTCGCCTAACCTTGTAAGAATTGGAATTTCTTTTGACGGAAGGCTGCTCATCATCCAAGATGCCCCTTCACTTCAAAGGTTGATCCTTGATTCTAGTTATTCACCGTTGCAAATATCCGTCCTCTCTGCGCCTAAACTGGAGACCTTGGGTGTAATACATGATCTCTGTGCTCATTTCAATATGGTGTTTGGCTCCATAGTTCTTCAGGTACTTTATATCATCTACACTTGTAACCATAAGCTACATTTTAAATTTCTGCGCATAATTTATATATCATCTTGGAGTACACATTTTGTACTAATATTATGTTCTATGCTCAATGAAGAGTTTCTCCATGGATGGCCTATCAATGGTGCTAGATTTTGTCAAGATCTTATATATCCAAATGAATAGTTTTGATCTGAACAAGATTATTGGCTTGCTGCAATGCTTTCCATGTCTGGAGAAGTTGTATATAAAGGTAATAATTTCACGCACATTGGAAGCCCGCATATAGTGTACTAGAATTAACCGTTCAGCTGTTACTCTTTCGACACTCTTCTTTTAGACCTTAACTATTTTCAATCTTCATGTATTTAGGCAATAGGACGGGGTAAGAAAGTTATAACCAATCGGTGGATTCGTAAGCATCGGGATTTTCTCACTTCTCATGAGATTCGATTGAAGACAATAACGCTAGAATGATATGTAGCCAACCGTGCAAACACAAGATTTGTCACATTCTTCATGCTGAATGCGAGGTTACTATTGTCCATCAGGCTTAAGTTTATTAGCAGGATGGTTTTGACGGATGGGTATGTCGAAGAGCAAAAAAAAGGAGTTTCAGGTGGGCAAAAGAGCTTCCGAACGTGCCGGGCTTCTATTTTTACAACATATTGTGGTCATAATCCAGTAAATTTTAAGACCCAGGATGTTCATTCTATGGACCTGACCGATCCATTTGACTGTGACTGCCGAAAACAGTGCTGGAGTTAGATGTTGTTACCCTTTTCAATCTGGTTTTTTTGTAAACCTGATGAACAATTAACCCTCGTGCTTTTGTACAGTTTGTAAGCTGGAGTTAGATGTTCCTGCCCTTTTCAACTCGGCTATGACTGTCATATTTTCTTTGAAACAAGGCAAATGGCTTGCCATTCATTTAATTTAGAGTGAAATATTGTAACAAATCCAAACCAAGGGAAATAACATCACTCTCGCCAGCTGCTTGAGCTCACTGTGCATTACAGAAGCCAAGTGATTATCCCCCACCAGCACCCACAAACTTATTTCGAACTAGCACATCAAATGGGCTATAAATTTTCATAGGAAAGGCTGCATGACCGTGACAGATTTGGATTCTGCCATTTGGGACCCGCGAGGAAATAGCCTATCCAAGGTGGTGTCGACTTACTAGCCAGCCAACAAACGATTCTGCCTACCAGCCGTTGGATTGACATCCAACATTTGTCGTGTATCTTCTACCTCTTGTCTTCTTCTTCCTCCAATCGCCCAAACCTAACCACCCCATCGGCTCCACCTGCTCCCGCCTCCCATGGCTGGCTGCGCCTCCGCCGCCCTACCATACGTACCCTCGAACATTGGCTAGTCCCTCCCTCTATTCCCCCCACACATCCTGTTATTCTCCGGGGATGTCAGCCCCAACACGCACCCGCGCCCGAACCAGTCAACCCTCGTAGTCACCTCCGCCTATGACTGGACCGGCGCATCTTCAATGGCTCCTGTTCGTTCCGTCTGAGGCCTCGCCGTCGTCCTACGCCTTGGTTCGCTCGCCATGCGTGGTGCGCCGCCCTCTTGTGTTGTCAACATCGTCAACAACCGAGAGGAACAAGGAGATGACTATACGTGGAGAGGATGACAGTAGGGACCCACCAGCGTCATGGCAGTATGCAAGCAAGTGCCTCTATAGTACAAGCCCAAAAATATGGTTCCTCCTAATGGTTGGACATCTGGGGCTCATGCCATTGTCAATGTAGTAAATAAACGAGAGAATTACACTACGAGCGGCTGACACCAGGGACCCAGCAAGTCAAGCAGTTTTTTTTTGAGGAACAGGCAGTTGTTATTTATACTAGTTTTAGCGACGGATCAGGGTAATAACCGGGCTGTGCGGGGGCTGTGGCCCGTCTAGCCAGGGTTTTATTTATGTTTACCACATCATGAGCCCAGTTGTGTTTTTTTCTTGCTGAAAATGGCTAGCCCAGTTCTATTTTTTAAAAGAAATACCCAAACAAGGCCTACTTGCTTTATCGGCCCTGCTGGGCTGCAAATCTTTCAAGACGAGGAGAGTTTCATTCGGTTTGCCCAGAAATGGGATGTACATTTTTAAAACACATCAAACCGGGAATTAGTTTCAATTTTTTTTCATTACAAGATCTTAAATTCCATTGATTTTTATGCGTGGACAATTATTTGGATTTTATATTTATATAAATTATTTTTCAAAATAGTTTGAATGTGAATCGATATTTCTGGATTAAAAACAGTTGACCGCACCGAAATATGCAAAATTTCATATACTTTTTAACCGTGGCCACAATATGGGGTGTGATGCTAACAAAAAGAAGATGGGCTCCAAAAAAATTCTTAAGAATTAGAAAATGGGTTGTACATTATTAGAAATAATGGCAGATGGGCTGTATGCTGTTTTCCACTGATTTGAGGCTGACTTGTGCGCCTACTACAGGTTGACGTGTATGCTTTCATAAAAAAAGGTTGACGCACACGCAACGCCCTGTCAACTTAGTCAACACATGAGAGCAGTGTCTGTTGGATGTCCATCCAACGGCTGTCGTGCTTCTTCAATCTCTGCTCTTCATGCTCAAGCGGCTCAAACAAGCACCGGCGGGACTGCCTGCTCCCTCCTCCCGCGGCCGGCTATGCTGCCGTGAAGGCCTCACGGCCCCATCATACTCCCATCGCTGGCCTAGCCATCCCTCTACTCACCCACACATGCTGTTATTCTCCGGCGACGCAGACGAACCAGTAAACCCTCGTACTCCTCCGCGTGGGAAACAACTGTCGAGTATTCCCTGGCTCCGTGTCGTTCCCTTCCTAGGCCTCGCCGTCGTCCACCGCCCTGGTGCTCTCAGCACGGCCTGGTCAACGTGGTCAATGAACGACATCCATCGGAAGTGGACTGTACGTGGAGAGGCTGACAGCTGGGTCCACGGCTGCACGCAAGGAAATGGCTAATTATTATGCGCAAAATAATGATTCCTCCGCCTGATAGCTAGGACCCACAGGAAGGGCCTCTGTATTTCTCGAAAAAATGTTCCCCCCGCTGATAGATCGGACCCACCAGCTATATCTTCGCACGCAAGGAAGTGCCTCCTTATTACGCCCAAAAAAATGAATACCCCCTGCTAGCTGGGACCCACCATATTGTTGGGCTGACGTGTGGGCCTACTAAGTTGATAGGGACGGAGAGCTTTATCAACTTAGTCAATACTCCAGTGACCGTATGATGTCCATCCAACGACCATAGTGCTTCTTCAACCTCTGGTCTTCTTGCTCTAGCCGCCCAAAGCAGCGCCGGTCGTGCTGCCTGCTCCTGCCTCCCATGGCCGGCTGTGCTACCGCGGAGGCCTCACTGCGCCCATACTACTCCCACCACTGGCCAGGCCATCCCTCCACTCACCCACACCCCCTATTATTCTGCGGCGACGGCAGCCTCACACCGCAGCCGAACCAATGAACGCTCGTACTCCTCTCCGTGTGGGCATCCATTGCCACGTCTTGCACGGCTCCGCGTCATCCCCTTCCTAGGCCTCGCCGTCATCCATCACCGTGGTGCTCTCGGCGTGGCGTGGTCAATGTGGTCAACGACCGACTTCCATCGGAAGAGTACTGTATGTGGAGACGCTGACAGCTGGGTCCGCGACAGCCACAAGGAAGTGCCTCCTTATTACGTGGAAAATAATTACTCCTCCACCTGACAGCGGGGACCCACCGGACAGGCCACCAGTATTTTGCGAAAAAATCATTTCCCCCTGACTGCTGGGACCCACCAGACGGGCCACCGTATTTCACGAAAAAAACGTTCCCCCCGCTGTTAGCTCAGACCCACCGGAAGTGCCTCCTTATTACGCACAAAAAAATGAATACTCCCCTGTCTAGCTGGGACCCACCTTGCTGGGAGGCTGACTTGTGGTCCTACTAAGTTGACGGGGACGAAGGGCTTTGTCAACTTAGTCAATATGAACGATTCTAGCTCCTGTGACCGTACGATGTCCATCCAACGGCCGTAGTGCTTCTTCAACCTCTGGTCTTCTTGCTCCAGCCGCCCAAAGCAGCGCCGATTGTGCCGCATGCTCCTCCCTCCCATGGCCGGCTGTGCTGCCGCAGAAGCCTCATCGCCCCCTACTATTACCACCGCTGGTCAGGCCCTGCGGCGACGGCAGCCTCACACCGCAGCCAAACCAGTGAACCCTCATAGTCCTCTCCGCACGGGCTTCCACTGCCGCGTCGTCCCCTACCTAGGCCTCGCCGTCGTCCACCGCCGTGGTGCTCTCCGCGCGGCATGGTCAACGTGGTCAAGGAAAGACTTCCATCCAAAGAGTACTGTACGTGGAGAGGCTGACAGCTGAGTCCAGGGCCACAACCCAGTTACTTTGTGATTTGCCAAGTAAGTCGCTTTGTCAGGCCTGTTTGGCTGCAAATCTTTCAAGACGAGGAGAGCTTTCATTCGGCTGGCCGAGAAAATGGCCCATCAGTAATGAGAAATGGGTTGTACATTTTTAAAACACATGAAACCGGCAATTAGTTTCAAATATCTTTTTTTTCATTTCAAGATTTTAAATTACATTAATATTTATGCGTGGAGAATTTGTTGGATTTTATATTGATATACATTTATTTTTAAAATCAGTTTGAATGTGGGTCGAAATTTCGGGATTAAAAACAGTTCGGACCGCACCGAAATATGCAAAATTTCGTATAATTTTTTAACCATTGCCACAATATGGGCTGTAATGCTAACAAAAAGAATATGGGCTCAGAAAAAAACCATAAGAATTAGCAAATGGGCTGTAAATTATTAGAAATAATGGCAGATGGGATGTATGTTGTTTTCCACAGATTTGAGGCTTTCCTAAAAAAAGGTTGACTCACAAGCACTGACTGTTGGATGTCCATCCAACGGCCGTCGTGCTTCTTCAATCTCTGCTCTTCCTGCTCCATCCGCTCAAACAAGCACCGGCGGGACTGCCTGCTCCCTCCTCCTCGCGGCCGGCTGTGCTGCTGCGCAGGCCTCACCGCCCGACCGTTCTCCCATCGCTGGCCTAGCCATCCCTCTACTCACCCACAGCTGCTGTTATTCTCCGGCGACGGCAGACGAACCAGTAAACCCTCGTACAGTCGTACGCCCCTTCGCATGGGAAACAACTGCCGAGTCTTCCCTGCCTCTGTGTCGTCCCCTTCCTAGGCCTCAGCGTCGTCCACCGCCCTGGTGCTCTCGGCGCGGCCTGGTCAACGTGGTCAACGACCGACATGCATCTGAAGTGGACTTTACGTGGAGAGGCCGACAGCTGGGTCCACGGCCACACGCAAGGAAATGCCTTCTTATTACGCGCAAAATAATGATTCCTCCACCTGACATCAGGAACCCACTGAAAGGGCCTCTGTATTTCTCCAAAAAAACATTACCGCCGCTGACAGCTCGGACCCACCAGCTATATCTTCGCACGCAAGGAAGTGCCTCCTTATTACGCACAAAAAAATGAATACTCCCCCTATTAGCAGTGACCCAGTGCAGTGGCAGGCTTACTTGTGGGCCTACTAAGTTCACGGGGACGGAGGGCTTTGGGAACTTAGTCAATATTGACGATTCTAGCTCCAGTGACCGTACGATGTCCTTTCAACGGCCGTAGTGCTTCTTCAACCCCTGGTCTTCTTGCTCCAGCCGCCCAAACCAACGCCGGTCGTGCCTCGTGCTCCTGCCTCCCGTGGCCGGCTGCGATGCGGCAGAGGCCTCACCACCCCTACTACTCCCACCGCTGGCCAGGCCATCCCTCTACTCACCCACACCCCCCGTTATTCTGCGGCGACTGCAACCTCACACCGCATCGAACCAATGAACCCTCATACTCCTCCATGCGTGGGCATCCACTGCCGCGTCTTCCCCGACTCCGCGTCGTCCCCTTCCTAGGCCTCGCCGTCGTCCACCGCCCTGGTGCTCTCGGCGCGGCGTGGTAAACGTGGTCAAGGAACGGCTTCCATCAGACGTGGACTGTACATGGAGAGGCTGACAGCTGGGTCCACGGCCGCAACAAGGAAGTGCCTCCTTATTACGTGCAAAATAATTATTCCTCCACCTGACAGCGGGACCCACCGGACGGGCCACCGTATTTCGCGATAAAAACATTTCCCCCTAACGGCTGGGACCCACCAGCTACATCTTCGCACGCAAGGAAGTGCGTCCGGGCAAAAAAAACGATTCGCCCCCGGACTGCTGGGACCCACCAGCTACATCTTCGCAGGAAAGGAAGTGCCTAACAGTCGGGACCCACCTGGTCGAAGCGTACATAGCGTTGTCATTCTGGTCACGAACGTGTACGTACACACTGGTCGATGTAGAGGCGGGCACGTGTCATAGTAGAGGCATGCACGTGTCGTAGTAGAGGCGCGCACGTAGCATTTACACGTACGTACAGCGACCAGGGTGCAAGAAAGAAAATGTGGCCACGTATGTGTACATACGGGCGGGGTCTCGAACGCCTACTTGCGCATACGTACGGTCAGGGCTCGTGTACATGGCTAGGTCAGAACGGAGAAACAACGTCGTCGTCGTGTTCATGGGGAGGCAACGGAATGCGTCGTGTTCATGGGGAGGCAACGGAATGCTCGTGTTCATTGGGAGGCAACGGAATGCATCGTGTTCATTGGGAGGGCTTGGACGGAACAGGCGATGGAACCGAGGCCTGGCATACCGCAGAACGGAGGAAATGGCCTTGTGTTCGACTAGCCACGTTCGAAACGGGATCCTGTTCATTGGGAGGGGTCTGGCATACCGCAAAACGGAGGAAACGGACCTCCTACGGTCGAAACGGGGGTCCTGTTGATCGGGAGGGGTGTGGCGTGCCGCAAAACAAACGAAACGGACTTGTGTTGGAGCGCAACGGTCGAAACGGGGGTCCTGTTCATCGGGAGGGGTGTGGCGTACCGCAAAACGGTACTCCAGGGGATACTGTTCATCTCCACCGTCGACCCCCTCCAGCCTCCACGAGCTACTGTTCATCCACCGTCGACCTCCTCCAGCCTCCACATGTGACTGTTCATCCATGGGCTCTTGTTCATCCAGCCTCCACTGCGCGCTACTCCACCTGCTACTGTTCAACTAGCCCTCTCCACGGGCTCCTGTTCAACCACCCCTCCACGAGCTACTGTTCATCCTGCCTTCCACCATCTACTATTCATCCTGCCCTCCACGGGGTGGTCCTGTTCATCCAGCCCCAACCGGCTTGATCGATCGAGGTCCTGTTCATCCAGAGGAAACACCACGGGGTCCTGTTCATCCACCCCCACCGGGAACAGTTCATCCAACCCCCCCCCCCCGCAGCGCTCACTGTTCATCCAGAGGCAGCATCGATCGGCTTCAGTTAGCAACAGTAGCGAAGGAATCGCTCGATCGGGTTCAGTTAACAGCCATCGATCGATCGCTCAGGTTCAGTAATGCGTAGCCTGCAGTGCAATCGCTCGGGTTTAGTTAGAGACCAATGCCTCGCTCAGGTTCAGTTAGAGCCAACGCCTCGCACACACGCGCGTATGTGTATGAGAGAAACGCGCATCGCTCGGCCCCCGACCTCCCACCGTAACCGGGAATCCCCGAAATTATCCTCGCCCTAGCTTCTACCATGGTTTTTTCTGTCATGGACGGCCCAAAGAATGTCATGCAGCTGCATCTCCAGCGCGCCCAGGACAAAAAGCCCATTTTCTATCAGGATTTTTTGTCATAGAAGTAGGAGCCCACCACATCTATGATGATACCTGGTTTTGTCACAATTATCATCATAGAAAAAAATTTCGTTCGGCCCAAAATGTCACGGATGTGTCTTTTTTTGTAGTGAGGGTTTTCGCTTCTTTGTAATTAACTCGGGTGTCTTATGAGAGTGCACCCTTTTACTTCGGACTGGGTGTATATTTGGAGCCGAATTATCCCAAAATTTCATTTCGGTTTGCCAGGCGCTTTCCATCGCATGTACTATGGACTCATACTTTCGTACTATGGATGCCAAGTCAACGAAGCGTGATATGTCACGGTGACTTTTGGCGTTAAGGATTCCCTTGTCCGTGCAATTATTGCGGAAAAATGAGACTGCGTCTTCCTCGCGACAATCCTTAACCTTGTTCATCACACGGAGGAATCTGGCCAAATAATGATGTATTGTTTCCTGGGGGACTTGCCTGATGTGGGAAAGATCGTTATGTTTGGGTAGGTGGGTGGATTTGAGTCCGAACCCTTACCCGATCTGAGACCCAGGGGCCGAGGAGTCCCCAATCTTGGAAGTTCGGGTTCTGGGATGTTGCCCGATAAGTCTGGCCCGCCGCCTGACTCTAGGTACAGGGCTTGGGTGATGTCCTCCCATAAACGGGTATCCGGCTTGGAGAGCTCAGGAATCCGGACATAGTTAGTCCTCAAGATAGAGGAAGAATCGTTGCATTGTTCCTCCACCACCGCAATATGATAGGTGACCGGTGGACAGTTAATCTCCCTTTGATTGGGTTTAGGCCCAATCCGATCATAGTCCGTAGCAACTCCCAAGGTGGTGATGTGATCCAAGAGCTCGTTTAGGGATGAGAGCCCCATTGGATCCATCTGCTCGGCAAATTTCGAGCCGACGTGGAGGCTGTTTTCGATGACCCGAGAAGTCATCGTCGGTGCAGCAGCCGAACGGGCGGTCATGATGAAACTGCCTAGCCGGGGAGTTTCCCTGACAGCCAGGGCTCCCCCGATGGTAATGTTGTTTTTAACAACGAGACGAGGCATCCTTCCTTACGGTGATGGCACAGTGGAACTCTCAATGAAAGCACCAATGTCGGTGTCAAAACCGGCGGATCTCGGGTAGGGGGTCCCAAACTGTGCGTCTAGGCGGATGGTAACAGGAGGCGAGGGACATGATGTTTACCCAGGTTCGGGCCCTCTTGATGGAGGTAATACCCTACGTCCTGCTTGATTGTTCTTGATAATATGAGTAGTACAAGAGTTGATCTACCACGAGATCAGAGAGGCTAAACCCTAGAAGCTAGCCTATGGTATGATTGTTGTTGTTGGTCCTATGGACTAAACCCTCCGATTTATATAGACATCGGAGGGGGCTAGGGTTACACATAGTTGGTTACAAGGAAGGAGATCTACATATCCGTATTGCCAAGCTTGCCTTCCACGCCAAGGAGAGTCCCATCCGGACACAGGACGAAGTCTTCAATCTTGTATCTTCATAGTCCAACAGTCCGGCCAAAGGATATAATCCGACTGTCCGGATACCCCCTAATCCAGGACTCCCTTAGCGCCTCAAAGGAAGTTCTCTGCCGCCGAGAAGGGTAAGGCCCCTCGCGAGGGCCCTGGATCCCAAGTGCCCAAGCGCGGTCGCGGCCGCCCGCGCAAGCACGCTGCGACCTCCGCCGTGGCTCACCGCCGAGGCGGCGCCACGGCACGCGGAGGGGGCCGTCCCAACCATGGTGGTCCAGTCGACGGGGGGGGGGGTGCGCAATGGTGGCGAGGCCTCCCCGCCCGCGCTTCCATTCAGCGGAGGCATCGCCAGAGTTCATTGTTTGGTCAGAAAACCCTGCCGGCAACTGGCTCTAGCTTCCGTGCTTCTTTGCCGCTGAGCTGTCGGCCCCTGGTCCTGGAGGCTCTGGTTGCAGGTGGATGGTTGCTGCAGCAAGGCCTCCTGGGTCGCGGTCGAGACTTCTGCCGCGGGCAACATAGCCCTGGCCCGCGGCTGGCAGACGTTCGCCCGCGCGCACGGCCTGGGCAGGCGGTGCACGCTCCAGTTCCAGTATGACGATGGGTCGACCCTTTTCGTGAGGGTGTTCGGGGAAGATGGCCGCCGTGCCGGATGCTGCCCCTAGATGAACGACGGCGAGGAGGTTCTCGGCCTTGGCGACGGTTGTGACGAGGGTGAGGGCGAGCCTGCCCTCAGTGGCGACCGCATCTCCTCCAGCTACGACAGCTCTCCCTCCTGCGACAGCTCCAGCAGCAGTGGCTACATTCAGCCGCCGCGCCGCCGCGCTCGCTTCGAAGGGGGCAGCGGGTCATCCCGTCGCCGCGCCTCCGTGAAGCGCGAGGAGGGGTCTGGCTAGGCTTGTGCGCCGCCAAGGGCCTGCCCCGCATATTGTTGAAACGCCGCTTTGTCTGGGTTTTCCTTTTCTTTCCCTATACCAGAAAATGAAACCAGTATGGGCCCAGAGAGGCGTGTATCGAACTATGGTTCTTGGTCAATGCAACGTGTGTGTTATTCCCATGTCATGCTATTATTTTGCGCAGAGATAACCTAACCTGGCGTGTTTGGGATGCCCTTCCTTCACGAGATATCTGCATTTGCTCAGGAACTGCAAGAATTTGTTAGGGGGCGCTAGAGGATTTTACCGTTCACCCGAACCTTGACTCGGCGCATTGCATCACGGTACCCGACAGGCACGGATTTAGGGGAGTTGCGCCAGCTTCCAGGCTCGAACGAGGGTGACTCGCAAGAAAGCAGAGGGAAGGAAAAGCTCGCGAGGGTACCTGCTTAGCCACCTTGCGAGGTAAGCGAGAGAGAGATCACGGGTAACCCAGAGCCAAAAAACGCGGTAAAAGGCGAAGGAACCAAAAGCATGGAACGCCAAAGGCAAACTCGATTAAGGAAAAGAAAGCCAACTACGGAAAGCAAATGAAAAGCCGCGTCCGGCACCTAATCTAGTCTTCGAGTCTTCTCACCAGCGCGGATGTCGGGTGGTAGGTGCGACATATGCCAACGAGTGGCTTATCATTGTGGGAGCCAGTAAGACGTCGCCGGTGCCTGGAAACGGGATGAGGCGAAGACATGCACGCCGGCGAATCTTACCCAGCTTCGGGGCTCTCCGTGGAGATAACACCCCTACTGCTGCTCTGCGGGGTCTCTGCATGGTCACTAGATGAACAAGTAGCTACACGGTGCTCCTTGAGCTGTTGGCGAGAGGAGGAAGAAGGGCACGACTTGCTCTCTTCTCCTCCCTATGTGGTGTCTGAGACTAGCAGGGATTGATCTCTCTTTGCATGGATGCCCCGGGGGGTTTATATAGGCCTACCCCCCTGGGGTACAATGGTAATCCAGCTGGGCGTGGGGCCCAACCGTTTGTGTCTACGCTCTCCGGCTTCTGCGCCGGCTGCTGGGGCCCGCCGGCTAGTGGGTCCCGCCGGCTGCCGGCTCCTTGGTCGACAGGTAGGCCCCACTGTCAGGGCCTTGTCGGCGGCTGGTTACTGTTGCTCAGTCTTGGTGGCAAGGGCTTCGCCGAAGTGGGCGTGGCTACAGTGCCGCTGCCCGGTGGGCGATCACTGTAGCCCCACCACGTCTTGTCTCCTTAATGGGGCGTCTTCTTCGAGGGAGGTGACAAGCCGGCTGTGGGGAGCCGGCTCTATCTTGGGCCGACTGGGAGAGGTCTGGCCGCATTCGGGTGTCTCTCTGCCCAAAGGGGCCCACCGCCCGTGGGCCGTACTGGTAGCCCGTCGTGGATGACATCAGGGTCAGCGTGGCAACAGTGCTGCACCAGACGGGCCATGGCCACCCGTACAGCGCACTGTGCCAGGCGTGCTCCGAGATTCGGGGGTGGTAGGCTTCACTGTAGCCACGCCCCGTCACATCGCCGTTATGTGGATGCGGACTTCGAGGGTATGATCTTGACCGCTTTATGGGAGCCGGCTTCTTGGAGTCGGCCTTCTCGCGGCCGGCTTCTCGGAGCCGGCCCTCCCACGGCTTCTCTTCATGAGGGCTGAAGTCGGGTGGCCTTTCGATAGCCGGCCTGGAGACAGCCGGCAAGGGGAAGGCGGCCCTGCGTCTTGGATTCTTGAGGGCCGAATCGGCTCGTAATTTTTTCAGAAGGGCCAGGGGAGCCGGCTAGGCTACCCATGGTTATTTACTCCGATAGTAGTCCCCGAAGCTGATCGAGCTTCGAGGCTGACAAAGGGACGAGAAGCTAGGTCAGCTTCCTATCCCGAGGGGCCGGCTTTGCTCGTGCGCGCCGCCTTCGGAAAAGCTCCATTTCTCGTAGGCTGGAACGCGGGCCACGTGGCGAGGAAATCCTGCCAACGTACGCGCGCGACGGGACGCCGCCGCAGGCTCGGGCCCGCCACTCGCAGGCCTCGGTCCGAGCGTGGATCTTCTGCGGCCCACATGGACCGCTCGCCTTCCCATGACGGTTTTATTCTGCCATCAAGGCACAATAATCGCGGGACATGGGGGAGTGGGCGCAGTTGATCCCCACGTTCCCCCACGCCGCGCCTCCTCGGCTCCGCCGCGTGGTCTATAAGTAGGAGGAGGAGGGGGAGCGGCAGAGGCTCGCGCGCTCTCCCTTACTCCGCCCCTTCTCGCCCTCCTTCTTCTTCTCTTCGCCGCAGCAACTCTTTGTCGCGCCGTTCCGCCGTCGCCTCATCTTGCTCCCCGCCGCATCGCTCCCATGGCGCTGTCGAGCTCATGGGATGGCTCCAACGTCCACGAGGACCACGTCGAGTTCCTCCGCTGGATGCGGCGTCTGCCCGGCGAGAACCTTGTGCGGGTTCGTCAAGCGCCGGCGAGGGAGATTTCGCCGGCACCAGAGGAGGGCGAGCGGGTGATCTTCCGCTCGCACTGCCTGCGCGGCTTCGGCCTCCCGGCGAGCGGATTCCTTCGAGCCTTCCTCGAGTTCTACCACCTCCAGCCGCATCACCTCACGCCCAACGCGGTGATGGTGCTGTCGGCCTTCGTCACCCTGTGCGAGGGCTTTCTTGGAGTTCTCCCCATGCTCGAGCTCTAGGGGAGTTCTTCCAAAGCACGCTCGGCACCGTCGTCGCGGGCGTGCCCGCCCCCTGTGGAGCCTTCATTGCCATGAGGCGGGCGAGTGAGAACAATCCGTTCCCGTCCATTCCGCTGATCCAGTCGGTGAAGCTTTGGCAGAGGTCTTATTTCTACGTGAAGAACGTCGCCCCGCAAGGCGACTACGTCCACCCGCCGGATTACGTAGCCGGCCCGCCGGCTGGGAGGCAGCCTTCATGGAGCTACCAGGCCAGGTCGCTGTCTCAGGCCGGAAATGCAGCCGTCTCCCGGCTTCGGGTGATGATCCAGTCGGAGGGCCTGACCGGAGCCGTCTTGGTGGCCGCCTTCGTGGAGTGCCGGGTTCTTCCGCTCTAAGGCCGGCCTCACATGATCTGCCAAATGAGCGGCCGCTTCGACCCGTGCCGGCTGAGCACCAGGGAGATGCCTCACGCAGAGGTGTCTTACATGGTGAATTATATCTCCAACTGCAAGCTCGTCGAGGATTGGCGATACGGCAAGGAGCCGTATCCCCGTGCCAACCCTCCGCCTGCCGTAAGTACTTTCTTCTTTTCTTCCTTTTTGTAGCCAGCCTCATGATAGCCGACTCTTGATCAGATCGTTTGCCTTTTGCAGAACCATCTTCTCCCGCCGACAGCCGGGGCCGCGGGGGTAGAGCGCCGGCTCCTCCCCAACCGCACGGTGGACGACGCCGACGATCCGGACCTGGGAGCGGCCGCCATGGAAGACGCCATCATGGGGGAAGGCGACGAGGCCGGAGGCGCGGGACTCGGGGCCAGCTTCGAGGACTGGCCGGATGACGACGAGGTCGAAGTCGCCCCGCATCGCTAGCTGGCGCTCGATCATCAAGGCGCAGGCTCGTCTGTCGTGCCGGCTGCCCGTGGCGGTGCGCAGAAGCGCCGGGCTGCGTCGACCTTCTTCGGCAGCCGGCCGAAAAAATCCATGGCCTCCACGGCGGCGACCAAGTGGGATCAGGCGGCCGCGAAGGCGGCCCGCTTCCGTAAGGCGGTGAAGCAGCCGCAGGCGATCTCTGCGTAAGTCGTTGAATGTCTTGCGTATGTATTTTTGTCTTCTTCATCCGAAACTCTTCTAAACCTTTCTTTTCTTGCCGCACAGGGCGCCGCTTTCTCTCGAACGAGGTCCTGGCGGCTCCGTAGTCGGGCCGATGGGAGGGTCCTCAAGCTCCCGCCGCGTGGGTCCTCGCGCCGACCTTAAGGAGGCCACGGAGCGGAACGCGCGGGAGGGGCGGGAGGAGCGGGAGGCGGCGGAGCGAAGGACCGCCCAGGCGACGAAGGAGCAGGCCGACGCGGCGGCCAAGGCCCGGGCGATGGCGGCAGCCGCGGAGACGGAGGCGGAGGCTTCGCACAACCGGCCTCCGCTGCTTGTTGTTCCCCTCTGCACCGTGGCCCCCGACGTTCCCGTGCCCCCGTTGGAGGAGGTCGACCAAGGCCCGCCGGTGATGGAGAGGCGGGAGGATCCCGTGATCTTCGTGGAGGGGGCGTCACAGACGGCGCCGACTGGAGCGGGCCAAAGCGGCCAATCAGCTGTGGCACCAGAGCAGCCGTCCAGGGGCGAGCCGGCGGCAGGGGCCGGCCTCGAGGTGCAGCCGGCATTGCGCCGGCGCGCAGGGGGTGGCGCCTCCGCGCCGGAACCGCACCGAGCAGCGGGCGCCAGCCAGACGGCGGAGGCCCTGGAGACGGCCAGCGTCAGCACGTCCCAGTGGACTCCCAGCGGGGGGACGAGCGAGCTGAACGCGGCGGCCCAGGAGGTCCGGAACCGGCTTCAAGCTCAGGCCGCCTCGCTGCAGCGATACACTCAAGAGTTTCTCTCGACGCAGGCCATCATCCGGGTGAGTCTTCTGTCCTTGGTTATTTTGCTCTTTCGATTTCTTCCGTGGGGGCGCGTCACCGCACCCACTGGGTGTAGTCCCCGAGTTCCAAGCCGGTTGCTGCGCAGGCGGTTTGGAACTTACTAGGTCCTGACCACTTAACTTATCCTTGCCTCCTGTATAATCTTCCAGGATTATCATAACCTTCGTGCAGCCGCCTTCAACTCCCAGGCTCAGGAGCTGGGCCGGAGAACTGAGGACCTGACCAGCAGCCGGAGTGCGTGTTTGTCTCGCTCATCTCCTGTGCGGGCGCGTCAGCGCACCCACTGGGTGTAGTCCCCGAGATTCGGGCCGACTGCTGACCAGCCGGGTCGGATCTTCCTTGACGACTTCCCCTTATTAATTTTTCCTTTGTCTTCATGCTTGCAGGAGCCACTGCCGACTTGAGGGGGCAGCTCAGCGAGGCGCAGGCCGCCCTTCGTGCCAAGGAGACTAAGTACGATGCCTTGGTCCTGGAGCGCGACCGCCTGGCCAAGAAGCTGGCTGACCAGGAGGAGAGCCATAAGGCGGCCCTGAAGAAGGCGCAGGATAACGAAGCCGCCCTGAAGGCCGAGTTCGAGACCGAAGCGGCGGGCTGGGCTGAGACCAGGCAAGCGCTGAATGAAGGCTTCGGCCGTATTGAGGATTTGATCGACAGTAAGCCGCCTTCCTCGCTCCTTGCACGCCCCTTGCCGCCTGATTTGTGTTCTAACTTGCGCTGCTTTTTATTCTCTGTGCAGACATGGCCGTGGAGTAGTCGAGGAGGCGCGGCGTGGGGGAACGTGGGGATCAACTGCGCCCACTCCCCCACGTCCCGCGATTATTGTGCACAGCCCGGCCGTGGAGTAGTCGATCAACCAATCTTCCGGCTTCACGGAGCCGTTGTACTTGGGCGTGTCTCTTGGGAGCGAGAACCCTTTGGGGAAGGCTCGTCGCGGATGCGGGGGCCGAAGCAAGGCGGGCCGACATCGTCTTCTTCTTCTAGCACCAGGGATCGCGCCAGGCGGTCGATCCGATGGCGGGCGTCGTTCTCGCTGACTCCTTCACGGCGACCTAGCCGGCCGCTGAGAGTCGGATGAGCAACAGGCGGCGGGGTGGGATATCTCTCTCCATGGGGCCGGGGCAGAGGCAGGTTGCCCCGCCACTCCACGGCCCAGGGGTGGCCTTCTGCGTCTCGCTCGATGGAGATTCGGGTTCGGCTTCGGCTGGCAGCCGGTTCTTTCTCGCGCCACGCGCGGGTTTTACCCGTAGTTGGCGTCCGGGACGTCGCGCCATGATCTCGGCGTGGGGGAGGACTTTTCGCGCGGGCGTCGGCTTCGTGCCGCTGCGCGGCTGCATTGATCAGCTGCTGGATGCGTCAGGTCATGTGGGGGAGCTCTTCGGCCCCCAGTCCATATAGCTCATCTACGGCCGCTTGGGCAGCGCGCAGGTTCTCGAGTGGAGTAGCGTAGACTGGGCGGTCGACTCCTAGCATATCGGCGACGATAGCGCCGCGCTGTCTGACAACGCCGGCCCGGCTAGGCCCGCCTGGGGGTGGCGTGCCAAAGGCGGCACGGTCGGCTTCGTGTCGGTGGGCCTCAGCGAGGCGTCTCATGGTAACCAACTTCCGGCCCTCCGCGAGGAGGGCGAGGCGGCGAGCTTCCAGTGCTTCAGCATCGGCATCGGCCAAGAGGGGGATGGACAAGTCGTCGACCTCCGCGTGCGGGTTGTCATGGGCGCTCTCGTCAGAAGCGCCGCCGTGGCCGATGACCATCACCTCGGTGGTGACAGCGTCGTAGCCATCGGCCAGGGGAAGCGGGTCGTTTTAGATCGTGACATTGGTGGGGAACGTGTCAAGCGAGGCCGTGTCAGAGTCGACAGGCATCGGATCGGTGGAGCCAACCGACTCCAAGTCCATGGCAGGCTCGCCGGAGACGTGGAGCTGGCCGAGGAGGTTGACGAGGTGGTTGGTGCCCGCGTTGGGGGCGAGCTCGTCAGAGATGAGAGTCTTGTCAAGGAGATTGGCGAGGCTGCTCGCCGCACAGATGTTGGTGACACCTTGTAGCATGTCGTGGCAAGCGCCATCGGGCGTGCCGGGCTGGCTATGCTCGCGGGGGAGGAAGAGGGTTCCCTTTTTATTCTCTCAATGGCCTTGATCTTTACTGGGTTGCATTTGATGCCGCGTACGGAGACCAGGAAGCCTAGGAGCTGGCCGGCTGGCACTCCGAACACGCATTTCTCGGGGTTAAGCTTGACTTGGAACCGGCGTAGGTTCTCAAATGTTTCCTTGAGGTCTTCCAGCAAGGTGCCGCGCTTCTCCGTCTTCACCACAATGTCGTCTACGTAGACGTGGGCACTTCTGATGAGTTGCTTGAGGAGGCACTTCTGCATGCAACGCTAAAAAGTGGCACCGGCATTTCTCAAGCTGAATGTCATAGTCAGGTAGCAGAAGGCTCCGAATGGCGTGATGAAGGCGGTCTTCAGGCGGTCTGCTGGATATAAATTTATCTGGTGATACCCTGAGTAAGCATCCAAGAAACTCAACAGCTCACATCCGGCCGTGGAGTCTATCACTTGGTCAATCCTTGGCAGGGAAAAGGGATCTTTGGGGCAGGCCTTGTTGAGGCTCGTGTAGTCTATACACATGCGCCACTTGTTGTTTTTCTTTAGCACGAGGCCTTGCTTCATGGGTAGAACTTTCGGAGGTGCTGGATGTTCCAGGCATTTTGGATGGGTGTCCCCTCTTGCGTCTCCAGTCGCACGGCGCCAGGCCTGGCGATGTGAGCGACCCTGAACGGGCCCTCCCACATGGGTGAGAGCTTGTGCAAGCCTTCCCTAGAGAGGACCCGCCTCAGGACCAGGTCACCCGTCTCGAGCGTCCTGGAGCGAATGTTGCGGCAGTGGTTGCGCCGCAGCGCTTGCTGGTACCTTGCTGCTCTTAATGCAGCTTCGCGACGTTGTTCCCCCCCCCCCAGCACGAGATCCATCCCCCACATGGCATCCTGCTGCATTTCGTTGAACGCTAGGACCCGTGCGGAGCGATGCCTGACCTCGTGAGGGAGGACCGCTTCAGCTCCGTAAACGAGGAAGAACGGAGTCTCGCCCGTTGGCTTAGTAGCAGTGGTGCGGATGGACCACAACACGGACTGGAGCTCGTCGTGCCAGCCCCTGCCGCGGGCCTCTAGCTTCTTCTTGAAGGTCCTCATCTTGAGGCCCCTCAGGACCTCAGCGTTGGCGCGCTCGTCCTGACCATTGCTCCTGGGGTGGGCTACCGAAGCATAGCAGATCTGCGTTCCAAGGTTAGCATAGTAGGTCTTAAAGAGGTTACTAGTGAACTGCGAGCCGTTATCTGTGATGATGCGGTTGGGGACCCCGAAGCAGCTCACAAGGCCCTTGATGAACTTGACGGCAGAACTGGCTGGAATGGTTCGGACGGCTTCCACCTCTGCCCACTTAGTGAACTTGTCGATGGCGACGTAGAGATAGCGGTAGCCCCCTGGCGCTCGCAGGAACAGGCCTAGGACGTCCAGCCCCCAGACCGCGATCGGCCACGTGAGCAGAATGGTTTGGAGGCCCTGAGAAGGCTGATGGATTTGCTTGGCGTGGAATTGGCAAGCTTCGCACGACTTCACCAGCTCGGCTGCATCGTTAAGTGTTGTAGGCCAATAGAATCCGCTGCGGAAGGCCTTGCCGACGAGGGTCCGTGATGACGAGTGATGTCCATAGTCCCCATCGTGTATGTCAGTCAGCAGCTCCCTCCCTTGATCACTGGAGATGCAGCGCAGCGTAATGTCGTTCGGTCGTTTCCTGTACAACTCGTCGTCTTGAATGTAGTATGTCATGGCCTATCGGGACACGCGCTCCACGTCCTCTTCTTTCCCCGGCAATGTCCCGTGCATCAGGTACTCTCTGAACTCCTTGGTCCAGCACTCCCCCTGGGGCTCGAGCACCAAGAGCAGCCGAGCTCCTGAGGTTGGGCCGCAATCTGGGGCTCCCGAGGCCGGGGGCTAAGGGAGCTCCTCCCGAGGCTGAGTCGCGCTTGACGGAGGCGACGTAGCTGACGGCTTGAAGAGCCGCTCTTCGAAGACGCCGGGCTCCTGCGGTTACCGCTTGGATGCTCTTTTGGCGATGTCGTCGGCTTCCTTGTTGGTGCCCCGGGGCACGTGCTGCAGCTCCAAGCCTGCGAACTGCTTTTCCATTTTGCGCACCTCAACAAGGTAGGCCTCCATGTGCTCGTCCTTTGGCTCGTACACTTTGTTGGAGAAGTTGACGAGGAGCTGCAATTCGCCCTTGATGGTAAGGCGTCTCACCCCCATAGTCGCCGCAGCCTTCAGGCTGGCTATGAGGCCCTCGTATTCTGCGATGTTGTTAGAGACCTTCTCGTCGTGCTGAAAGCAGAGTTGCACGGCGTAGCAAAGCTTGTCCCGAGTGGGAGAGATGAGCACTGCTCCAGCCCCCGCGCCCTGGTGCGCAAAGGCACCATCAAAATACATGACCCAGCCGTCTGGCGCCTCGCTTCCTGGGGAAGTGGACCGGTCTTCTCCTTCCTCAAGAGTCGGGGCATCTGCCCATTCTGCCACAAAATCGGCAAGCACGGCTCCCTTGATGACCCTTGTGGTGCTAAACTCCAGCTGAAATGCTTGCAACTCGATGTTCCATTCAGCGACCCTTCTGGCTGAGTTTGGGTTCCTGAGTATCCTCTCCAACGGGTAAGACGAGACGACCTTGATGGGTTGCCCCTGGAAGTAGTGCCGCAGCTTGCGCGAGGCCACCAAAAGTGCAAGCAGGAGCTTCTGCGGCATGGGGTAGCGCGCCCTCGTGTCCCACAGCACCATGCTGACGAAATACACTGGGTGCTCGGCGAGGGCCGATACATCATTGAGTCTCGGGTCCCGCGTAGATTGCGGCATATCCTGAGGTGATGAGTCTCCTGAGACCTAACTGCCCTCGGGAGCCTTCGCGATGTTGCTCTACTGAGCTAGGTCTCCCACCGCTGATGGCTTCGCTGCACCTCTCCGGCCCGGTGTTGTATCAGCTCTACCTTTATCTTGACGCTCTTCTCGAACCGCCACCAACGCCGCACTGGCAGAGTGCGGGGTGGCGGCAAGGTAGAGCACGATAGGCTCGAGAGGCCGTGATGCCACCATCAGCGGGGAGCAGGTGAGGTATTTCTTGAGGTCCCGAAAGGCCGGGTCGGCCTTCGGCGTCCACTCGAAGGGGCCTTTCTTCTTCATGAGCTTAAAGAAGGGCAGGGCGCGCTCACCTAGATTAGAGATGAAACGCCCTAATGCGGTTACCCGTCCTGCCAGTTTTTGCATCTCCTTGAGGGTCTGTGGTGGGCTCATGTCTTCGATGGCCTTGATCTTTTTCGGGTTCGCCTTGATCCATCTGTGGGATACGAGAAACCCTAGCAACTTGCCAGACGGGACGCCAAACACACACTTTTCCGGGTTAAGCCTCAAGTTCACTTGGCACAAGCTCTCAAAGGTCTCCTCCAAGTCTTGAATCAACGTCCTCACCTCGCGAGATTTAACCACTATGTCATCAACGTAGGCCTCTATGTTCCTGCCGAGCTGCCGCCCCAAGGCGATGTGCATCAGCCGCTGAAAGGTTGCACCCGCGTTGTAAAGGCCGAAAGGCATGCAGGTGTAGCAGTACACCCCACATGGTGTCAAGAAGGCCGTCTTCACCAAATCCTCCACCGCCATCTTGATCTGATGGTATCCAGAGAACGCATGCAAGAAACACAGCAGGTCGCACTCGGCGGTGGAGTCGACGATTTGATCGATGCGGGGAAGGGGGAACGGGTCTTGGGGGCAGTCTTTGTTTAGTTTGGTGAAGTCGATGCACATCCGTTCCTTCCCGCCTTTCTTCGGCACTACAACAGGGTTCGCCAGCCATTCGGGGTATCGAACTTCACGGATTGTTCCTGCCGCCTCCAGCTTGCGTGTCTCTTGGACGATGAAGGCCTGCTTCTCGGTGGACTGACGTCTTGTTCGCTGCTTCATGGGGCGTACATTGGGGCACACCTTCAGATGGTGCTGGGTTACCTCTCTCGGGTCCCCTACCAGCTGATTAGGCTCCCACGCGAATATCTCCTTGTTCGTGCGCAAGAACCTCACCAAAGCTTCTTCTTCCCCCGGGTTCAGGCCGGTTCCTATGGTGAAGGTGGCTCCTGAAGACCCATCCTCGTTGACAGGCATTTGCTTGGTCTTCGCCTTGTCTTGGGTGAACAACCGCTTTTTCTTGGTGAGCGGGACCTCCTTGGCCTCCGGTGCGCCGGCGTCAGCTGGCTGCGTTGCTGCCGCGGTCTTGAAGGCGAGCCTGAGCGTCATCACCGCCATAAACTGAGTGAGAGCAGGGTACCCGAGGACGGCATTGTACGGGAGACCGATGCGGGCGATGTTGAAGTCCACCAGCTCGGTGCGACACTTATCCCGCGTGCCAAAGGTGACAGGGAGGCGGATCTGCCCCAAGGGGTGAGCAGCTCCACCTCCCACCCCTGTGAAGGGCTTGCTGAGGCCGAGCGGTTCGAGCGGCACATGAAGAAGGCTGAAAGCTTCCACGGAGAGCAGGTTGAGACCTGCGCCGCCGTCGATGAGGGTCTTGGTGACGGCCACATTGCAGATGGTGAGCGTCCAGAGCATTAGAAACATTCCTGAGCCGGCGGTGGAGCCGGGGTGGTCTTCCGAGTCAAAGGTGAGGTTGGCTTCCGGCGCGGCCCAGCCCGGCGGAGCCCCGGGGCGCTTGCAGGGGGCTCCGATCTGGCAGAAGAAAGGCTTGGCATGGCGATCTGAAGGAGGTGCTTGGGAGCAGCCCAGCAGTGCCGCGATTGCGTGGTGTGCCGGTGCCGCATAGCGCGCAGTGAAGAGGTCGCGGAGTTCTCCCGGGACGTCACCGTGGATCCCGGGAGGCCGAGCAGCCAGGCGCGCGGCTCGCCGACGAGGGCCAGGGGGAACAAGTTTGCCATGATCTTGTCGTCACCTCCGGCTTCGAGGACAGCGTCCTCGTACTCTAGTAAGAAGAGTGTCGGGTCTGCCGCGCCGTCGTAACGCGGCGACATCTCCGGCCTGAACATGACCGACCACTGCACCCGCCGGAGGGCGGGCGCCAGGGCTCGATACCCAGACTCCCCGATGTTGGCGCCGGCCGAGGAGGTCGGTGGTGAGGTACCTGTCATGGGAGCGTGGTGCGGCGGTACAGGGCGCTGGTCGATGGAGAAAAGCTCTGGCGCACCCCTACCTGGCGCACCAAATGTCGGGGTATGGGGTCCCGGCAAACCCTTAAGGCTCGAACACTAGGGTGCGCGCGAAGTCTTTCCCTCCAACCGATCTACGCTCTAGCTTGCTAGGATCTCGCGGACGAACTCGATGAACTCACAACACAGAAAGACACAAGGTTTATACTGGTTCGGGCCACCATTGTGGTGTAATACCCTACTCCAGTGTGGTGGTGGTGGTTGAGGTGTTCTTGTGCTCGGGGATCTTGTGTGTGAGGTGGTCTCTCTTTTTTGGCCGGGGATCCCCCTTCCACTGTGATGGCTAGTCCTATTTATAGAGGCCCAGGTCCTCTTCCCAAATATCGAGCGGGAAGGGAGCCAACAATGGCGGGCTAATTTGAAGGGGGGCAGCTAGTACAAGCTATCCTGACAAAAGGTAGTCTTCGCCTGCACAAAGCTCTGGTGGTGACGCCGTTCTGGGCTCCATGGTGACCTCCATCTTGTAGTCCTCGGTCTTGGTCTTGTTGCACCGAAATGGCAACCTTTGCCTAAGGCCTTGGTACTCCATGGCTGCACTTGCCCCCTTTGCACCAAAGAGGAAACATGGACGATGTGCGCGCTGGCACCTGCCTGGCGCCCGCCTGGTGTCGATCATCATGGCTCACGTCATGAGAACCTCGTGAGGTTCGCCTTGCCTTGATATCTCTGCTCCTCATGAGCCTGCCGGGCTAGGCCGCTCTAGAGGAGGTCTTGCGTTGTCTGCCTCGTGAGGCTTGGCCCCTCGCGAGGATCTTGGGCGCTTCGTTGGTGAGGATGGGCCGCACGGCCTGCTGGCTTAGCCACGCGGCGGGCCACAGGCAGGCAAGTCTGGGGACCCCCGTTCCCAGAACACCGACAGATGATGGGCATAGATTCCGCAAAATGGCTAGAAGCCATGAAATCTGAGATGGGATCCATGTATGAGAACAATGTGTGGACTTTGGTTCACTTGCCAGATGATCGGCAAGCCATCGAGAATAAATGGATCTTCAAGAAGAAGACAGACACTGATGGTAATGTTAATGTCTACAAAGCTCGACTTGTTGCGAAAGGTTTTCGACAAGTTCAAGGAGTAGACTACGATGAGACATTCTCACCCGTAGCGATGCTTAAGTCTGTCCGAATCATGTTAGCTATTGCCACATTTTATGATTATGAAATTTAGCAAATGGATGTAAAGACTGCATTCGTGAATGGATTTCTGGAAGAAGAGTTGTATATGATGCAATCTGAAGGTTTTATTTGTGATGCCCTGAGACCGATGCGCCAGGTGTCTTCCAGTTATTCATTGTTGTTGCTATGTCTTTCGCTTGCGTGTTGCATCTTGTCATGTCATCATCTGCATTGCATCATCATGTTTTCAAAACTTGCATCCGTCCCGGTCTCCCCGTTCTTTCCGTTGTCCGTTATGAGTCCAGACACACTTGCACGCGCCCGCGGCATGTCCGAAATATTATTTTATAAGTGGCCGGGAAATGTTCTCGGAATGGGTTGAAAGTTGGTGTGCGGTCTTATTATAGTGTAGATAGACCGCCTGTCAAGTTTCATCGCGTTCGGAGTCCGTTTGACGCCCCAACGGATAACTATAGCGGCAGTATAGCCGGTCTAACGTCGGACGTTTTCGGTCTCAGAAAACTGTTGTCGGGCTTTCCCTCTCTTTCCTCTCTAGACCTTCTACACAGCCCACTACCAACGGTCAGGTCCAACCTAACCTCTCTCGTCAGCCCGCAGCCTGAATGAAATTTGGCAAATGGATGTAAAGACTGCATTCCTGAATGAACTTCGAAGTGGATACAGTAAGTCACAACGACAAGTCTTTTTTCGTAATTAAGCATGACATCTGCTTCATTTGCTTCAACTTATATTTTTTTTACTATTCTACTAGTGTATCCCCTGCCATGCAAGAGTTTTTGTATTGGATAAGATAGGTTTCAGTCATACTATGGAGGTAAAGAAAGTTTATTTAAAGACTGAGCATGGTTATATTTTCCACGCAAAATTATACAATTCAGACGACTACACCTATTTTGGATGCAAGACATGGCGAGCACTGTGCAAGACTTATGCATTTCAGCCTGATATGGTTATCACCTTTGATATTCGTCCGGAAGATGATATTGAAGGTAATACCGACATCTGGGTCGATGTGTAGACGCCTCCAGTTACACCAAAATGTAAGTTTCTCAACCATATTTATGTCTTTGATATTGTTTATTCAAAAATAGTTGACAACTAATTTGTATTGTCAGCTTATTTCGGTGCAAGCAAACATGTCCAGCGCTTGGTAGACAGGACCTACTACTGTCCCGGGGCTGAACTAAACTGTGAGGAGCTAAGTCATTATGTTTCATGGCTTGAGGATCTTGATACCGTCAAGACAAATTTTCTTCCTGGACTTAGAAATCTTAGTACTGAAAACGTGCAACCAATAGTGTTCATCATGAACTACGGTCACATCTATTTAGGAAGGATGGTAAGATTTTTACTATTTGTCCTCAGTGCATCTTTTCCATGCATTATTTGTGAAGCTAAACTTCATTGCTAAGTATGTGACCATACGATGTTCTTCAACAGGGACTCCCGATGAATGTTGTGCCTTATGGGATCGAGACTAAAGGTACCATGAGTATTATTAGCTTACGACCAAGATATCCTACATGTTACTTTAGTGCATTCAAGATCAGCGATGAATGCTTAATAGTGCAAGACTGGACCAGATATGTGATGGGGGAGTGCAGACAAGTACTAGGGGGCAGCAAACAGATGTGCTACCCAAAATTAGGAGACAGGTTCATCTGCATGCTCCAACTTGATCAAGGAGGAGAGCTACACATGTTTTATGTTGTTTTACCTAAGAGAGAGCAGCAGGAGTGATTAGCTAGAAATGAGTTTGAGGATGATGATGTGCTACACTATTACTATGATGATAAAATAGCTAGTGTTGGTGGTAATGACTGATGATTATTATTAGCTAGTGTTAGTGGTGATTAAATAAATATTGTTGGTGCTAATGAATATGATGATGATTAAATAGCTTGTGCTAGCGGATTAGATTCAAGTGGAGGCAACATGTGGTGCACATTGAAAGTACTACTAGTGCAAACTAGATCAAGTTTGGATTAGTAGTATACTTTTGACATGCACCACATATTGCCTCCACTTGAACCTAATCCACCTTCATTTGACACACTGTTATGGACATAATGATGTAAACCTCATACCTGGTATTGTACCAATATTTGTACGATGGTGCATAAATACACTAAAAATAAAAAATAAAAAAACAATACTAGTAGCGATGGAAAGAAAACACGTTGCAAGTAGTTACATTAGTAGCAGCGTGGGAGTGAACAAGCGCTGCAGCTATTTGTCCTAGCAGTAGCGCGTGCGGCACGCGTTACTGCTAAGCTACTAGTGAGCACAAAACCAGCGCTACTGCTAGGGTTTTCCCTAGTAGTGCATTCTGTTAGCTTAGCACTTGATCGTTTAGTTTACTGCTATTGCTTTATTCAAGACTCATACATGTTCCTATGACTATAAGGTTATGCAACTCCCGATTACCGGAGGAACACTTTATGTGCTACTAAACGTCACAACGTAACTGGGCGATTATAAAGGTTCTCTACAGGTGTCACCGATGGTACTTGTTGAGTTGGTATAGATCAAGATTAGGATTTGTCACTCCGATTGTCGGAGAGGTATCTCTGGGCCCACTCGGTAATGCACATCACTATAAGCCTTGCAAGCATTGTAACTAATGAGTTAGTTGCGAGATGATGTATTACGGAACGAGTAAAGAGACTTGCCGGTAACGAGATTGAACTAGGTATTGAGATACCTACGATCGAATCTCGGGCAAGTAACATACCGATGACAAAGGGAACAACATATGCTGTTATGCGGTTTGACCGATAAAGATCTTCGTAGAACATGTGGGATCCAATATGAACATCCAGGTTTCGCTATTGGTTATTGACCGGAGACGTGTCTCGGTCATGTCTACATAGTTCTCGAACCCGTAGGGTCCGCACGCTTAAAGTTCGGTGACGATCGGTATTATGAGTTTTTGTGTTTTGATGTACCGAAGGTAGTTCAGAGTCCCGGATATGACGAGGAGTCTCGAAATGGTCGATACGTAAAGATCGATATATTAGACGACTATATTCCGACACCGGAAGTGTTCCAGGTGGTTTCGGAGAAAACCGGAGTGCCGGGGGGTTACCGGACCCCCCCCCCGAGAAATAGTGGGCCTTGTTGGCCTTAGTGGAGAGAGAGAGGGCTGGCCTAGGGTAGGCCACGCGCCCCTCCCCCTCTGGTCCGAATTGGACTAGGAGAGTGGGGGAGCGACGCCCCCCTTTCCTTCTCGCTCTCCCCCTTCCTTTCCCCTCCTAGTAGGAGTAGGAAAGAGGGGAGTCCTATTCCTACTAGGAGGAGGACTCCTCCTCCTGGGGCGCCTACAGGGGCCGGCCAGCCTCCCCCTTGCTCCTTTATATACGGGGGCAGGGGGCACCTCTAGACACACAAGTTGATCTGTTGATCTCTCCCGGCCGTGTGCGGTGCCCCCCTCCACCATAATCCACATCGATCATATAGTAGCGGTGCTTAGGCGAAGCCCTGCGTCGGTAGCATCATCATCACCGTCATCACGCTGTCGTACTGACAGAACTCTCCCGTGAAGCTCTACTGGATCACAGTTCGTGGGACATCATCGAGCTGAACGTGTGCTGAACTCGGAGGTGCCGTGTGTTCGGTACTTGGATCGGTCGGATCGTGAAGACGGACGACTACATCAACCGCGCTGTGCTAACGCTTGCGATTTCGGTCTACGAGGGTACGTGGACACACTCTCCCCTCTCGTTGCTATGTATCACCATGATCCTGTGTGTGCATAGGATTTTTTTTTGAAATTACTACGTTCCCCAACAGTCAATCCCTTCTTCGAGTAATGGCACCAGAGATTGTCAAGTTGACGCGATATAAATTGTGGTAGATTGGATAAATAGATCTCGATAAAACACGAAATAAAATAAATAATAAAAAAGTGCAGCAAGGTATTTTTGGGTTTTTGGAAATATAGATATGAAAACAAAAGCAAATAAAAATAGATCTTAAAGAAAATATGATAAGAATGGACCCGGGGGTCGTAGATTTCACTAGTGGCTTCTCTCGAGAAAATAGCATACGGTGGTAAACAAATTACTATTGGGCAATTGATAGAAGATCGAATAATTATGACGATATCCAATGCAATGATCATTATGTAGGCATCACATCTAAGATTAGTATATCGACTCCTACCTGCATTTACTACTATTACTCCACACATCAACCGCTATCCAGAATGCATCCAGTGTATTAAGTTCATGGAGAAACGGAGTAATGCAATAAGAACGATGACATGATGTAGACGAGATCAATTCAGGTCGGAATAGCCCCCATCTTTTTATCCTTAATACTCCCTCCTTCCATCTATATAGGGCCCAATGCATTTTTCGAGGCCAACTTTGACCAAATGTTAGACCAATAATATATAACATGCAACTTACACAAAGCATACCATCAAATTCATATATGAAAGAAGCTTCCAATGATATAATTTTCATGTTATACATCTCATGTACTATTAATCTTGTCAATAGTCAAAGGTGGTCTTGGAAAACGCATTAGGCCCTATATAGATGGAAGGAGGGAGTAGCAATGATCCGTGCGTGTCTTGCTGCCCCTTCTGTCACTGGGAAAGAACACCGCACGACCGGACCCATCACAAAGCACCTCTTCCCATGGCAAGAAAGTTCGATCTAGTTAGCCTAACTAAACCAAAGATTCGAATAAGAAATACGAGGCTACAAATAATCATGCATATAAGAGATCAAAGAAGACTCAAATAATATTCATGCATAAAAGATCTGATCATAAACTCAAAGTTCATCTGATCCCAACAAAAACATCCCAAAAAGAGTTATAGATCTCCAAGAACATCAAGGAAAACATTGTATTGAAGATCAAAAAGAGAGAAGAAGACATCTAGCTACTAACTACGGATCCATAGGCCTTTGGTAAACTACTCAAACATCATCAGAGGGGCAGCAAGGATGACGAAGAACCCCTCCGTGATCGTTGCCCCATCTGGAAGAGTGCCGAAAAAGGCCTCTAGATTGGATCTCGTGGTTCTGGAGCTTGTGATGGCAAAAAAAAGTATTTCGTCGACTCCCCTAGGGTTTTGGGGATTTTAGAGTATTTATAGAGGCGGAGGTAGGTCAAGGCGGTCCCCGTGGGCCCCACTACCCATCAGGGCACGCTAGAGGCCCCTGGTGCGCCCTGGTGCCTAGTGGGCCCCACGGGCCTCTTCTCGTGGCCTCTAGAAAGCTTCCAGGATCTCTTCTTGCCAGAAAAAATCTCCAAAAAGTTTTGTGGCATTTGGACTTCGTTTGGTATTGATATTCTGCAATGTAAAAAAAAGCAATAAACAACAACTGGCAGTGGGCACTAAATTAATAGGTTAGTCCCAAAAAATGATATAAAGTTGCTAGTAAATGTATATGAAACATCCAAGATTGGTAATATAACAACATGGAATGATAAAGAAAATTATAGATACTTTGGAGACGTATCACTGCCTATTTCATCGCTTTGTCTTGGTCTATGATTAGTGATTTTGGTTGTTTCCCTGACATGCACAACAGAAATTTCTCAAAAAGCAACTTGAATGTTCCAATGTTCTCATTTTGCATCAAACCATATGCAAATAGGAAATTGTCACCATGTCCATTTATTCCTACAAACGGAGCAAACTTTAACACATAATTGTCTGTTTTGTAGGTTGTATCGAAGCTAACGCAATCTCCATACTGTTGGTAATTTCTGATACCAGTACCATCTACCCAGAATATGTTTCTTTCTTTACCATTTTAGCCATATCTATTGTATAATAGAACATTGTGGCTGCTGCTTGTTTCCGTTCAAAGTACTCTTGAACCTGCATCATGTTATTTAGGCCCGACTCTCCTCTAATCTTTTTCCTTTAATTGCTGACATGTTTAGTTGTGTATGGTAGATCTTTAAGTTGTCCCCTCATGAACAACAACATAGCCTTGATCTTCCTATTTGGAATATTGACTGAGTTGCATGTCCTTATCATTAATTTCTCATCTGATGTCATTAACTTGTGTGACCTTAGAAATATCTTCTCACTAGGTGGACTCATCTCGTGGTTATGCTCTAGTATGATTCTTGTTATGGTCCATGCCCCTTTAATTTTTGTAGCAATCATCTCAGCTCTGCAATTCGTCCTTGTTATTAAGTTTTTCTCCTACCCTTTGACATTTGTGAGTTCTCAAGCACTTTTCTATCTTTGTTGTATTATCTTCTCCTAACCCCCACTCATGTTGGTTTGTTCTCATTTTTTCTTTGATTGTTTTTCTGTCTTGGTTTGCCTGACTTGTTACATTTCAGAGTTATCCTTGAAACTGAGTAGTCACTACCAATGGCCCTCGATGTGTAATTTGCTTGCTTAATGATCGAGGATCCTGTTATGCTTGCAAAAGCATTGTAGAATCTATGTGCTTCATTTCAACTTTCAAAAGTCATTCCCAAAAGTGGAACATGATTGTTGTCGCCTTCCTGACTTAATCTAGGAGCTTTATGAAAGATCATGGATGTCACCTAGAGGGGGGGTGAATAGGTGCTTTAAAATAATTACGGTTTAGGCTTGAACAAATGCAGAATGAAACTAGCATTTAATTTGTCAAGCACAAAACCTAAAACAACTAGGCTCACCTATGTGCACCAACAACTTATGCTAAGCAAGATTGTTGGGGAACGCGGTATTTCAACAAAATTCCTACGATCACGCAAGATCTATCTAGGAGATGCATAACAACGAGAGGGAAGAGTGTGTCTACGTACCCTCCTAGACCGAAAGCGGAAGCATTAAGTAACACGGTTGATGTAGTCGAATGTCTTCATGATCCAACAGATCAAGTACCGAACGCACGTCACCTCTGCGATCTACACACGTTCAGCTCAATGACGTCCCACGTACTCTTGATCCAGCTGAGGCCGAGGGTGAGTTCCGTCAGCACGATGGCGTGTTGACGGTGATGATGAAGTTACCGACGCAGGGCTTCGCCTAAGCACTACGACAATATGACCGAGGTGGAAAACTGTGGAGGGGGCACCGCACACGTCTAAAGATCAACTTGTGTGTCTATGGGGTGCCCCCTCCCCCATATATAAAGGAGGGGGAAGGAGGAGGGCCAGCCTCAAGGGGCGCGCCCAAGGGGGGGATTCCTACTCCTAGTAGGAGTAGGTTTCCCCCTTTCCTAGTCCATGTAGGAGAAGAAGGAAGAGGAAGAGGGAGAGAAGGAAAGGCCCCCCCAAACCCTAACCCAATTAGGATTGGGCTTGGGGTGTGCGCGCCTCCACCTGGCCGCCGCCTCCTCTCTTCCACTAGGGCCCATGAAGGCCCATTAACCCCCCCTGGGGGGGTCCGGTAACTCCCCGGTACTCCGGAAAATGGCTGAACCTATCCAAAATCTTTCCGGTGTCCAAACATAACCTTCCAATGTATCAATCTTTATGTCTCTACCATTTCGAGGCTCCTCGTCATGTCCCTGATCTCATCCGGGACCGAATAATCTTCGGTACATCAAATCGCGTAACTCGTAATACATATTGTCATCGAACGTTAAGCGTGCGGACCCTACGGGTTCGAGAACTATGTAGACATGACCGAGACTCATCTCCGGTCAATAACCAATAGCGTAACCTGGATGCTCATATTGGTTCCTACATATTCTACGAAGATCTTTATCGGTCAAACCGCATAACAACATACTTTGTTCCCTTTGTCATCGGTATGTTACTTGCCCGAGATTCAATCGTCGATATCATTATACCTAGTTCAATCTCGTCACTGGCAAGTCTCTTTACTCGTTCCATAATGCATCTTCCCATGACTAACTCATTAGTCACATTGCTTGCAAGGCTCATTGTGATGTGCATTACCAAGAGGGCCCAGAGATACCTCTCCGACACACGGAGTGACAGATCCTAGTCTCGATCTATGCCAACTCAACAAACACCATCGGAGACACCTGTAGAGCATCTTTATAATCACCTAGTTAAGTTGTGGTGTTTGATAGCACACAAGGTGTTCTTCCGGTATTCGGGAGTTGCATAATCTCATAGTCATAGGAACATGTACAAGTCATGAAGAAAGCAATACCAATAAACTAAACGATTAAAGTGATAAGCTAATGGATGGGTCTAGTCCATCACATCATTCTCTAATGATGTGGTCCCGTTCAGCAAATGACAACACAAGTCCACGGCTAGGAAACTTAACCATCTTTGATTAATGAGCTAGACAAGTAGAGGCATACTAGTGACACTATGGTTGTCTATGTATTCACACATGTACTAAGTTTCCGGTTAATACTATTCTAGCATGAATAATAAACATTTATCATGATATAAGGAAATATAAATAACAACTTTATTATTGCCTCTAGGGCATATTTCCTTCAGTCTCCCACTTGCACTAGAGTCAATAATCTAGATTACATAGTAATGATTCTAACACCCATGGAGTCTTGGTGCTGATCATGTTTTGCTCATGAGAGAGGCTTAGTCAACGGGTCTACAACATTCAGATCTGTATGTATCTTGCAAACATCTATGTCTCTCTCCTTGACTTGATCGTGGATGGAATTGAAGCGTCTCTTGATGTGCTCGGTTCTCTTGTGAAATCTGGATTCCTTTGCCAAGACAATTGCACCAGTATTGTCACAAAAGATTTTCATTGGACCCGATGCACTAGGTATGACATCTAGATCGATATGAACTCCTTTATCCAGACTCCTTCATTTGTTGCTTCGGAAGCAGCTATGTACTCCGCTTCACATGTAGATCCTGCCACGATGCTCCGCTTGGAACTGCACCAATAGACAGCTCCACCATTCAATATAAATACATATCCGGTTTGTGACTTAGAGTCATCCGGATCAGTGTCAAAGCTTGCATCGACGTAACCATTTACAACAAGATCTTTGTCACCTCCATAAACGAGAAACATATCCTTAGTCCTTTTCAGGTATTTCAGGATGTTCTTGACCGTTGTCCAGTGATCCGCTCCTGGATTACTTTGGTACCTCCCTGCTAAACTAATAGCATAGGCACACATCAGGACTGGTACACAGCATTGCATACATGATAGAACCTATGGCTGAGGCATAGGGAATGAATTTCATTTTCTCTCTATCTTCTACAGTGGTCGGGCATTGAGTCTGACTCAACTTCACACCTTGTAACACAGGCAAGAACCCTTTCTTTGCTTGATCCATTTTGAACTTCTGCAAAACTTTATCAAGGTATGTGCTTTGTGAAAGTCCAATTAAGCGTCTTGATCTATCTCTATAGATCTTGATGCCCAATATATAAGCATCTTCACCGAGGTCTTTCATTGAAAAATTCTTATTCAAGTATCCTTTAATGCTATTCAGAAATTCAGTATCATTTCCAATCAAAAATATGTCATCCACATATAATATCAGAAATGCTACACAGCTCCCACTCACTTTCTTGTAAATACAGGCTTCTCCAAAAGTCTGTATAAAACGATATGCTTTGATCACACTATCAAAGCGTATATTCCAACTCCGAGATGCTTGCACCAGTCCATAAATGGATCGCTAGAGCTTGCACACTTTGTTTGCACCTTTTGGATCGACAAAACCTTCTGGTTGCATCATATACAACTCTTCTTTAAGATATCCATTAAGGAATGCAGTTTTGACATCCATTTGCCAAATTTCATAATCATAAAATGCGGCAATTCTAACATGATTCGGACGGACTTAAGCATTGCTACGGGTGAGAAGGTCTCATCGTAGTCAACTCCTTGAACTTGTCGAAAATCTTTTGCAACAAGTCGAGCTTTGTAGACAGTAACATTACCGTCAATGTCAGTCTTCTTCTTGAAGATCCATTTATTCTCTATGGCTTACCGATCATCGGGCAAGTCGACCAAAGTCCACACTGTGTTCTCATTCATGGATCCCATCTCAGATTTCGTGGCCTCAAGCCATTTCACGGAATCTGGGCTCATCATCGCTTCCTCATAGTTCGTAGGTTCGTCATGGTCAAGTAACATGACCTCCAGAACAGGATTACCGTAGCACTCTGGTGTGGATCTTACTCTGGTTGACCTACGAGGTTCGGTAGTAACTTGATCAGAAGTTTCCTGATCAATATCATTAACTTCCTCACTAATTGTTGTAGGAATCACTAGAACTGATTTCTGTGATGAACAACTTTCCAATAAGGGAGAAGGTACACTTACCTCATAAGTTGTATTTCCTCCCACTCACTTCTTTCGAGAGAAACTCCTTCTCTATAAAGGATCCATTCTTAGCAACGAATATCTTGCCTTCAGATCTGTGATAGAAGGTGTACCCAATAGTCTCTTTTGGGTATCCTATGAAGACACATTTCTCTGATTTGGGTTCGGGCTTATCAGGTTGAAGCCTTTTCACATAAGCATCGCAACCCCATACTTTAAGAAACAACAACTTGGGTTTCTTGCCAAACCACAGTTCATATGGTGTCGTCTCAACGGATTTCGATGGTGCCCTATTTAACGTGAATGCAGCCGTCTCTAAAGCATAACCCCAAAACGATAGCAGTAAATCAGTAAGCGACATCATAGATCGCACCATATCAAATAAAGTGCGGTTATGACGTTCGGACAGACCATTACGCTGTGGTGTTCCAGGTGGCGTGAGTTGCGAAACTATTCCACATTGTTTCAAATGAAGACCAAACTCGTAACTCAAATATTCACCTCCACGATCAGATCGTAGAAACTTAATTTTCTTGTTACGATGATTTTCCACTTCACTCTGAAATTCTTTGAACTTTTCAAATGTTTCAGACTTATGTTTCATCAAGTAGATATACCCATATCTGCTTAAATCATGTGTGAAGGTCAGAAAATAACGATACGTGCCGCGAGCATCAACACTCATCAGACCGCATACATCAGTATGTATTATTTCCAACAAGTCTGTTGCTCGCTCCATTGTTCCAGAGAATGGAGTCTTAGTCATCTTTCTCATGAGGCATGGTTCGCAAGAATCAAGTGATTCCTAAAGGCCATCAGCATGGAGTTTCTTCATGCGCTTTACACCAATATGACCCAAACGGTAGTGCCACAAATAAGTTGCACTATCATTATTAAACTTATATCTTTTGGCTTCAATACTATGAATATGTGTATCACTACTATCGAGATTCAATAAAAATAGACCACTTGTCAAGGGTGCACGACTATAAAAGATATTACTCATATAAATAGAACAACCATTATTATCTGATTTAAATGAATAACCCTCTCTCATCAAACAAGATCCAGATATAATGTTCATGCTTAATGCTGGCACCAAATAACAATTATTCAGGTCTAATACTAATCCCGAAGGTAGATGTAGAGGTATCATGCCGATCGCGATCACATCGACTTTGGAACCATTTCCCACGCGCATCGTCACCTCGTCCTTTGCCAATCTTTGCTTAATCCGTAGCCCCTGTTTCGAGTTGCAAATATTAGCAAAAGAACCAGTATCAAATACACAGGCGCTACTACAAGCATTAGTAAGGTACACATCAACAACATGTATATCAAATATACCTTCCACTTTGCAATCCTTCTTATCCGCCAAATACTTCGGGAAGTTCCGCTTCCAGTGAGCAGTCCCTTTGAAGTAGAAGCACTCATTCTCAGGCTTAGGTCTAGACATGGGCTTCTTCACTTGAGCAGCAACTTGATTGCCATTCTTCTTGAAGTTCCCCTTCTTCCTTTTGCCCTTCTTCTTGAAACTAGTGGTCTTGTTGACCATCAACACTTGATGTTCCTTCTTGATGTCTACCTCCGAAGCTTTCAGCATTGCGAAGAGCTCAGGAATTGTCTTATCCATCCCTTGCATATTATAGTTCATCACGAAGCTTTTGTAGCTTGGTGGTAGTGATTGAGGAACTCTGTCAATGGCACTATCATCAGGAAGATTAACTTCCAGTTGAGTCAAGTGGTTGTGGTACCCAGACATTTTGAGTATATGTTCACTGACAGAACTATTCTCCTCCATCTTGCATCTGTAGAACTTATTGGAGACTTCATATCTCTCAATTTGGGCATTTGCTTGAAATATTAACTTCAACTCCTAGAACATCTCATATGCTCCATGACGTTCAAAACGTCGTTGAAGTCCCGATTCTAAGTCGTAAAGCATGGCACACTGAACTATCGAGTAGTCATCAGCTTTGCTCTACTAGACGTTCATAACATTTGGGGTTGCTCCTGCAGCGGGCTTTGCACCTAGCGGTGCTTCCAGGACGTAATTCTTCTGTGCAGCAATGAGGATAATCCTCAAGTTACAGACCCAGGCCGTGTAGTTGCTACCATCCTCTTTCAACTTAGCTTTCTCTAGGAACACATTAAAATTCAAAGGAACAGTAGCACGGGCCATTTATCTACAACAACATAGACATGCAAAATACTATCAGGTACTAAGTTCATGATAAATTAAAGTTCAATTAATCATATTACTTAAGAACTCCCACTTAGATAGACATCCCTCTAATCATCTATGTGATCACGTGATCCATATCAACTAAACCATGTCCGATCATCACGTGAGATGCAGTAGTTTTCAATGGTGAACATCACTATGTTGATCATATCTACTATATGATTCACGCTCGACCTTTCGGTCTCAGTGTTCCGAGGCCATATCTCCATATGCTAGGCTCGTCAAGTTTAACCCGAGTATTCAGCTTGTGCAAAATAGCTTGCACCTTTTGTATGTGAACGTAGAGCTTATCACACCCGATCATCACGTGGTGTCTCGGCACGACGAACTATAGCAACGGTGCATACTCAGGGAGAACACTTATACCTTGAAATTTAGTGAGAGATCATCTTATAATGCTACCATCGTACTAAGCAAAATAAGATGCATCAAGGATAAACTTCACATGCAATCAATATAAGTGATATGATATGGCCATCATCATCTTGTGCCTTTGATCTCCATCTCCAAAGCACCATCATGATCACCATCGTCAATGGCTTGACACCTTGATCTTCATCATAGCATCATTGTCGTCTCGCCAACTATTGCTTCCACGACTATCGCTACCATTTAGTGATAAAGTAAAGCAATTACATGGCGATTGCATTTCATACAATAAAGCGACAACCATATGGCTCCTGCCAGTTGCCGATAACTGTGTTACAAAACATGATCATCTCATACAAAAATTTACATAATCATGTCTTGACCATATCACATCACAACATGTCGTGCAAAAACAAGTTAGACGTCCTCTACTTTGTTGTTGCAAGTTTTACGTGGCTGCTATGGGCTTAGAAAGAACCGTTCTTACCTACGCATCAAAAACCACAATGATTTTTCGTTAAGTGTGATGTTTAAACCTTCAACAAGGACCGGGCGTAGTCACACTCGATTCAACTAAAGCTAGAGAAACAGACACCCACTAGCCACCTGTGTGCAAAGCACGTCAGTAGAACCAGTCTCATGAGCGCGGTCATGTAATGTCGGTCTGGGTCGCTTCATCCAACAATAGCGCCGAATCAAAGTATGACATGCTGGTAAGAAGTATGACCATTATCGCCCACAACTCTTTGTGTTCTACTCATGCATATAACATCTACGCATAGACCTGGCTTGGATGCCACTGTTGGGGAATGTGGTATTTCAAAAAAATTCCTACGATCACACAAGATCTATCTAGGAGATGCATAGCAAGGAGAGGGGAGAGTGTGTCTACGTACCTTCGTAGATGAAAGCAGAAGCGTTAAGTAACACGGTTGATGTAGTCAAACGTCTTCGCGATCCAACCAATCAAGTATCGAACACACGACACCTCCGCGATCTGCAAACGTTTAGCTCGGTGACGTTCCTCGTACTCTTGATCCAGATGAGGCCGAGGGTGAGTTCCGTCAGCACGATGGCGTGGTCACGGTGATGATGAAGTTACTGATGCAGGGCTTCGCCTAAGCACTATGACAATATGACTGCGGTGGAAAACTGTGGAGGGGGGCACCGCACACGGCTAAAGATCAACTTGTGTGTCTATGGGGTGCCCCCTCCCCCGTATATAAAGGAGGGGGGAGGATAACGGTCGGCCTCAAGGGGCACGCCCAAGGGGAGAATTCCTACTCCTAGTAGGAGTAGGTTTCCCCCCTTTCCTAGTCCAAGTAGGAGAAGAAGGAAGAGGAAGAGGGAGAGAAGGAAAGGGGGGCCACCCCCCCCCAAACCCTAACCCAATTCGGATTGGGCTTCGGGGAGCGCACCTCCACCTGGCCACCACCTCCTCTCTTCCACTACAGCCCATGAAGGCCCATTAACCCCCCGGGGGTTCCAGTAACCCCCCGGTTCTCTGGAAAATGCCCGAACCTATCCGAAACCTTTCCGGTGTCCAAACATAACCTTCCAATATATCAATCTTTATGTCTTGACTATTTCGAGACTCCTCGTCATGTCAGTGATCTAATACGGGACTCCGAACAATCTTCGGTACATCAAATCACATAACTCATAATACATATCATCATCGAACGTTAAGCGTGCAGACCTACGGGTTCGAGAACTATGTAGACATGACCAAGACTCATCTCCGGTCAATAACCAATAGCGGAACCTGGATGCTCATATTGGTTCCTACATATTCTACGAAGATATTTATCGGTAAAACTGCATAACAACATACTTTGTTCCCTTTGTCATCGGTATGTTACTTGCCCGAGATTCGGTCGTCGGTATCATTAAACCTAGTTCAATCTCGTCACCGGCAAGTCTCTTTACTCATTCCGTAATGCACCATCCCGTGACTAACTCATTAGTCACATTGCTTGGCAGGCTCATAGTGATGTGCATTACCGTGAGGGCACAGAGATACCTCTCCGATACACTGAGTGACATATCCTAATCTCGATCTATGCCAACTCAACAAACACCATCGGAGACACCTGTAGAGCATCTTTATAATCACCCAGTTACGTTGTGACGTTTGATAGCACACAAGGTGTTCTTCCGGTATTCAGGAGTTGCATAATCTCATAGTCATAGGAACATGTATAAGTCATGAATAAAGTAGTAGCAATAAACTAAACGATCAAAGTGCTAAGCTAATGGATGGGTATAGTCCATCACATCATTCTCTAATGATGTGATCCCATTCATCAAATGACAACACATGTCCATGGCTAGGAAACTTAACCATCTTTGATTAACGATCTAGTCAAGTAGAGGCATACTAGGGACACTCTATTTGTCTATGTATTCACACATGTACTAAGTTTCCGGTTAATACAATTCTAGCATGAATAATAAACATTTATCACGATATAAGGAAATATAAATAACAACTTTATTATTGCCTCTAGGGCATATTTCCTTGAAAGAGAAACAACTAGGTGATAGAAAGATATATATCATGAAGCACTATGGCTAGCACAAAGTAAAGTGCATAAGTAAAGGGCTCGGCCCTTTATAAGCCGCCGCCCCGCACCCCGCAGCCCGCCCAGCCGCCCCGCCCCGTCAGCCCTAGCCGCCGCTGGCGCCAACTGCAGCCGCGCGCCTCCGCCGCCGCCGCCCGCCGGATCTCGCCGTTGACCGCCGTTGACCGGTCGGTTTTCTATGGATAACCCCGGTTTTTTTATTTTCTTCGGTTTATTTTCGATAGATCGGTTTTTCCGACGGTTTATTTATTTAGCGAACACCCACTCGTTCGTTTGTTTTAATGAATGGTTTTCACGTTTAGCCGCAGAGAGCGAACATTCATTCGTTAGCCTGTTCGTCAGTTTTTCTTTTTCTCGGATTTTCCGCGATTATTTATGATCGCGATTTCTGATCCGATTTTTGTTTTAGTTTAACTTTTCGCTCGTTTATCGGAATTAGGCGATTCAAGCGCCTAGAGTTTCGTCTCGAAGCCCTCTTTATGTTTAACCAACTTAAACAAGATTTTGCTACTGTAAAATTTGACTTTAGTCCAGATTAGTAAACGAAGCCTGTTTCTTTCGCCGTTTGAGTTTTGTTGGTTCGTTTGATTTGATTCTTTTTGCAAAATGGAGTTCTTAAGATGAACTTTCTGGTTAGATCTCTTATTTGAGTTTTACCCGTGCCCTTGCTTGATTATTGTATGCTTGTTTGTTTGCATAGAGTACTCGAAGTGCGAAGCGTGCTACTACGAGTCTCTAGGTTTCGCGGATCATCAGCAAGGCAAGTAACACTTTGATCATGCCTCTTATTACCCAGTTTTTGTGCATTAGTTTCGACCCTCAAACATTGCATGAGTAGGATTGATAACATGTGGGTATTGGGAAGTAGATGATGAGGTAGAACCTATCACTTGTTTTATTATCAAACCTTTGGGAGTTACTTCTATGTTGCTTATACTGCTATGCTATGCTCGTAGACGTGGATTGGGTTTGAGTGTATACTTGACAGTTGTGAGTATTGTTAATTAATGGTTAACTTAAGGTGGTAACTTTAATACACATCTGGAGGATTAAGGCACCTGGGGAATTCTAGTGATTGCCTATATTTTTGGAAATCCTGGGGTACCGTGTGATTTTCCTATGGACTGCCACCCAGGCTCAAAGGGATCATGAGATTATTCATGCTAGAAACTTCCGTGTGCAGCCACAAGCCATTATGGGCTCTGGCATAGTTGATTAAGTCGTGTGAACTCTTACAGTGGTAGACTAGCAGATGTAGGGGATGTAGCTGGTATTGTCTACCCATCGTAAGGTGGTAACGCTTTCGAAAGACTGTATCTCGGTCATCCGTTTCTCAAACACCATGTAGTGCGAGAAATCCAACGGAGGAGATCGAGTCTTGTGGGGAATCGTGCACAAACCTCTGCACAGTGTACAAACTAATCATGGTTAGCCGTGTCCCTGGTTATGGACATCTTGAGTATCTGGTTCTTCGATTATCATGTGGATCTCATCACTCTTAATTATAAAATTTGTTTGGTTGTTAATGATTACTTCTAATTGGGATTGAGAGGGGGTTTACCTTCTCAATGTTTTCAACAAACTTTGTAGTTAAATAAGGGAAAAATTGGCTTTTCGCAAAACATATTAACCATACAGCCTCCACCAGCCATATATCCCTATAGTGATAGCTTTATTCTGTTCATTACACTCTTGTGTTACATTGGAAGCATATTCTGTGTAGACTTTTTAGACTACGAGTAAGGAGCCTTAGGTCATGGTCATTCACTCAGTGATGCCGTTGGAGTTGATGGACTCACTTTATCTTCCAAGCCTTGCGCTGTTATCGTGTTAGATGGCCTTAAGCCATATTTATTGTAATAAATTCTCTTTTGAGACATTCAATGTAATTAAGTGTGTGATTGCTACTCTGTTATAAATCCTTCAAGTACTGTGCGTGTCGGCATTACCGATCCAGGGATGACACTTATGCACAGAGATCAGACTGGTTGAGGTCTGGTCGCTACAAGATGGTATCAGAGCACACGCTGACTGTAGGACACGACAATACAAAAAGAATACACTTCCGTGATGATACGTGTTTGTCACAGTAGGTCGTGTTTTCTGTCATGCATGTACATCCATGAAAATTTTATGACAGAATCAAGATAGTAATACCTGTGCTGTCATAGAAGTGTTCCATGACATTACCAAAATTATCATCACGGAAGTGTCCACTTCCATGGCGATAAATCGCGCGTCACAGAAGTCCTTTCGTCAAGGGTGATAGACACATGGCATCCACCGTAATAGAACGCCGTTAAGCTATCGGGTCGGGTTTTGGATCCGATAACCCGTTAACAGCCCCGACCAATGGGGATTTTCCACGTGTAAAATCATCATTGGCTGGAGGAAACACGTGTCAGCTCATCACTGGGACAGATGTCATCCACTCATTGGACAGAAGGCGCCTATGATATGTCGACATGTGGCACAGCCCAACAGAGGCCCATTCGTGTGAAAAGGCCAGCCCGTTTAACTTGGTCAAAAGGTGGCGGGCCGGTCCATGGAAAGCCTGTTAACGTCCTGTTCACATATAGCCCATTTACAGCCCGCTAACCCAAGGCCCGTTACACCCTATTCGAATTAGGCCCAGTAGCATCATCTGGGCCATCCAATATGATTCCATCTCGTTTTCACTTTTGGCCCATGTATGGCCCAGGACGTCTTTCGGCCGATATGAGGCCCTATGTAACTCTTGGCCTATTAACGGCTCATGGTGAAACTGGCCTGTAATGAACAGTGTATCACTTTACACCAATTAATGTCCCGTGGTGAAACTGGCCCGTAAAGAACAGTGTATCACTTTATACCCATTAATGGCCCGTTGTTCCGTTGGGCCGTTTCCAGCCCATGTTATCTTTCGGCCTTCTCAGAGCCCATTTATTCTTGGGCTATTTTCCAGCATTCGTTTACTTACGGCCCGTTACTGTCATTTTCTGCTTGTGGGCCAAATTCAGCCCATGGTTACAGTCGGCCCGTTTGTGGTCTGTTAATATGTTGGGCCGTTTTCATAGCGTCATCAAATACGGCCTATTAACGATGGCCCATTATGGTCGGCCCATGAACGGACGATTCCAACTCTAGCCCATTTACGGCCAGAATGCGGTCTATTTGGCCCATGTTTGGCCAATCGATCATACGGCCCGTATAAGGCCCATTGATGATACGGCCCGTAGGAGGCCCATTGTTTCTACGGCCCGTAGAAGGCCCACTGTTTCTATGGCCCGTAGAAGGCCCACTGTTTCTATGGCCCGTAGAAGGCCCACTGGTTATACGGCCCATAGAAGGCCCACTGTTTCTATGGCCCGTAGGAGGCCCAGTGTCACTACAGTAAATATTAGCCCATGGTTATTGTGGCCTAGTTTTAAAAAATAGGTTATTGCAGCCACTAGAAAACCGCGGAAAAAGAACTGCACTGACTGCAAGCAAACAAATAAACAAGAAAACAAGGAAATAAATAAGCAAGCAACTTACACTAGGCTATCACGGCTATTACACATATTACATCCACTGGGCATCAAAGTTCGCCACCAGTGCAAATATAGGGAACACAACAGCATATAAACGCCGCAGCAAAACAAGTCCAGAACTCAAACCACTTCAGAAGAGCTCAAGAAACAATATCCTGGGTACCCATAATGCTGGCAAGATGATTAGCAAGCTTATTGACTTTCTCTTGTTTGGCGCTTCAGTCCTCCAGCGCTTGTTGTTGCACCAGAAAGTATGCATCTGAATTCTACAGGGACTTCCTCAGTCCTTCGGCTTCCTGTCGTATAACATCTGATCGATGTCTTTCAACTTGAAGTTGAGACTCAAGAAGCCGAACTGATTCAGGAAACGAGTTAGAAGAGCTGGTGCCAGCAGTGGTAGCCAGTAACTCGAACACTACATCAAGACAGGACTTTGGGGTTGTCTCGGTGTCTTCAATATAGTTTTTATTAGCTTTCTTGGAGACCAACAGGGATGTCTCACTATCTTGAACCTTCTCTACATTACTTCCTTTACCATTGCATAACAGGGTACTCTTCTCCAATATTTTATCCGCGTTCTAAAAGAGAAACAAACAAACACATCCCAAGTATACAATGTAGTATATGAAACTCATTTTGGTAAACCAGTTCAGTAGTAAGCTGGATAGGATAACAGCATGAAACAAACATATATCTATGTAGTATGGTCACTGTATGGTCTATATCATTCTAGTTTATGTTGCCAAATCAAGATAGATACAGTTCGAATCATATCTATTTAAGACAAAGCAGCATAGACAGAATATAAGTGTGGGAAACTACACAGCAATAACAACACTTGTAATGTGCATGGCATGAGAACATAACTGTTTATTCACTTGAAACTGAAATCAACATAGAGCAAGTTACAACAGCAAACAGCCAAACACGTTGAAGAAACAGGTTTAAAACATACCTGTTGCGCCATTGGAGTTTCAGTTGCATCCTTCAAATTTGAAATTAGTTGGTATCAGTAAATACAGTGATGCAAGAGCAAAGTAGTATGAACCATAGCTACGGAACCTGACCTGAGAATAATTCTTGTTCTGCTTTAAGCGTTGACTTCGGGTTCGGAGTGGTGGTCCTCGTGATTTGGGCACTATAGTTGCCTTACTAACTGCTCGTGTTTGGGTGCTCTGTGGTGGAGACGGTGCTATGTCAACAGGAACTGGGTGTCTATCTGCTGGGGTTGGGGTTAGAAGGGGTGTAGCTGGTTCTCTGTCCAACTGGGTAGGGGTACAATCTGCATGAGTGTGGGTTATGTGTGGTGGGGCTGGTTTTTGGGCAAGTACAACCATGGTTCTATCTGCATCGACAGGTAGCACGATCTTTTCTGAATACCGTGTTTTTACTCCCACAGATACTGCCATCACTCCCTCCAATTGAAATGGCTGATAAACAAGAAAAGTAATTTAATGTACAAACATTGTAAGATAGAGAGGTGCAATGGATATTAGGGAAGAAAACAGGGCATGAAATAATTCACATTTATGTTGTCTAAGAGCAGGACATAATTTCACATATATGATGGCTAATTACACAGGATAGCATGACACAATTTCACATGTATGATGGCTTACTAAACAGGATAGAATGACATACTTCAAAATATGATGACTATGTAAATAGGATTACATGATATAACTATACGATGTGTCTATTAAAATGGTTGGCATGCCATAAATCACAAATATGCCGTCGATGGAAACATGATGGCATGATATAATTCACGGATAGAATGACATAATTTAAAATATGATGACTATGTAAACAGGATGAGATGATATAACTATATTATGTCTTTAGAAAATGGGTTGGCATGCCATAATTCAATACATGCTGTCTATGTAAACATCATGTCATGACATAATTCAAATATATGATTTATATACTAAGGAAGTGAGCAGAGGGCAATCGCATATATGATGTGTCAACTAAGGAGATGGCATTCAATATTGTGTATATGATGTAAAAACTAAGCATTGCACTACAAAAAATGCATTATATGAGTAATATAACCCTGCCAAGTTTGAGCATACACCTCAGGGGGATAATAGGACTGGTCATCTGCCTCTGAATCCTCCTCTGAAGAGCTATCTGTAACTAGCAAGATATTTGCTTCAGCAGGTAGCATTGTCTGCTCTGAAGACCTTGTTTTCACTCCAGATTTCTCCATCACCAATTCAAATGGCTGATGCACAGGAAGAGTAGTTGAATATACAAACATTGTCGACAAAAGCAATGAGAAATACAAAAAAGGACGGCATGATATAATTCACATATATGACGCTTGCCTAAACAGCACGGTATTGCATAATTCACATACATAATGCCTTGCAACAAGATAACATTGCATAATTCACATATATAATGTCTTGCAACAAGATGGAATTGCATAATTCACATATATGGTAATTAGACACTAAACAGGTGGCATTCACACAAAGCATGTCTAAACTAAGCCAATGACATAGCAATGCAAGAAACCATACACATGATATGAGCAACATAACCCTGCCAAGTTAGCGCATGCACCTCGGGGGGGGGGGGGGAATATGACTAGTCATCCGTCTCTAAATCCTCCTCTGAGGAGCTATCAGTAACCAGAAAGACATGCGCTTCGTCAGATAGCATTGTCTGCTCTAAAGACCTTGTTTCCACACCAGATTTTTCCATGACCGTGCCGAATGGCTGATGCACAGGAAGAGTAATTGAATGTACTAAACTTGTTGACAAATTTAACACGTAATAAAAAAAATTATGGCATGATATAATTCACATATAAGATGACTGGCTAACCAGGGTGGCATTGCAAAATTCACATATATGATGCCTGGCTAGACAAGATGGCATTGCATGATTCACATATACGATAAAGAAACTAAACAGATGGCATTGACACAAAGCATGTCTAAACTAAGCAGATGTTGATCTCAGCGTGATTGGCTTGGCCTGTGAGGATGCTCCGGCTGACTTGGCTGTAGGAGGAGGGGAAGAAGATCTTAGGCGTCTGGAGATTGAGCCCGAGGTACTGCTCCGTTGTGATGGAGGGTTTCGTCGTTGGAGCAGCTCCAGTGAGTTGTACGACGCCGAGGCTGAAGAAGGACAAGAGAGACAACGAACAACGTTAACCTGAGTGGAATTCTAATAGCATCTCCAATACATGACGTAAAATACATAACCACAAAGTGCTAGATGTAAAATACATCAGCCTCTCATCTCTGAACTTAATTGTCGAAACTGAATTTAACTGTCGAAACTAAACTTAACTGTCGAAACTGAACTTAACTGTCGAAACTGAATTTTGCTGTCGAAACTGAATTTTGTTGTCAACACTGAACGCACTAGCAAGGTGAGGCTACACGTCGGTCGACTGACTTTTTCATCTCTGGTTAGTCGATTTTGCAGCCGTTGGATACGAAATCAAGGGCCTGCGGTTCATCTTCAACCTCCACCCCCCTGAGCCGCCAGCCACCACCAGCCAAACAGCAGCCCCCCGCCGCCCGCGGCCGGCGGTGCGCCGCCCCGCCCGCCCCAAAAACACTCCCCACCGCCGGTCCGCCGCCGCCCCGGCCATCCCTCTAGGCCCCCCTGTGCCGAGATTTTTCTCCGGCGATCCCCACGCCACCGCCCCGCCACCGTCGGCGACCACCGCCCCCATCCTGAACCCTAAGATAGATAGTGGGGTACCTCTCCGGTGAGCCCCCCTCCCCGCTGCGGCTAATTCTTCCTTCACCCTGGCGAGCCCCCCCCCCCCCTAAAAATCGACTGACCCAAAAGTCGATTCAATCGACTGAAGTGTAGCTAAATCGGAGCAGCATCGCAAGCAAGGGCAAGAGCGAGAGCAGCAGCGCGAGCAAGAGCAATAGCAAGAACAGACCAGGCAGGGGACTGAGAGCAAGAGCAGCGCAGCAGCGCAAGCGAGAGCTAAAGCAGAAGCAGCTCCTACTGATGTGGACGTCGCCGCCGAGGGAGCAACGCCGTGGAGGAAGTGGCCGGCGATGCCGCCATGGATGGAGTCACGCCGTGTCGGCTCGGGACCGAGCGTCGACAGCACCGTGAGATCGAATCAAGAAGAAAATGCGACGATTAGTGTACAACCTCTTTGGTGGCGCCGATTAGGCCGCAGCTTCATCCGAGGAAACGGTGATGATGATGCTCTTCCGGTGGTGCAGGTGAATACGGCGGTGTGGGAATGGAGGTGGCGCGAAAGACGAGGGGAACATCGGGGCAGCTCCTTGGAGGTGGAGGACGGGGTGGCTGAACTGGCGGGACGATGAGATCGACGACGGATCCTCATCCAGTACGATGGATGAGGGACGTCGAGGTGTTGCTGTGAACGACGTCGTCGGGGAAGAGGCTCCGGCTGGGTGGCGGATGGAGCAGGGTGTGGGGTTCCGTCACGGGTTTTCGCAGCCTCGGTGTACGAATGGGTGGGTGGATGGGATGGCAGTGGGGAACCATGGCTTAGAGACGTGCTTGTCCGAAATGTGGGGTAAGTTACGAAAGTACCCCCATCGATTTGAGGTGGTTCTTTCGGTTCATGGGTGCCACGAGCATTTCGCGTGTCGGGATTTCACAGGAGGTGGGAGTTTTCATGCGCGTTGTAATTTCGGAATAGCAAGGCGCGGTTGAGATGGAGGGAGTTGTCAGAGCACAACGAGACAAAGATATATCTTAAATATTTCGGCCTAACAAGGCACGGGTTGAAGAGGCGGGAGTTTCGCAGCATGATAGACAGAGACGCTAGCTTGAATTTTCGGCATAACAAGGCGCGGCTTGAAATTTTGGAAGAACAAGCTTAACGTGTACCCAAAAAAGACAATTTGCACCTCAACACGCACAACACACACACACCATTTAGACTAGAGTAAGGTACACGTGCATTGCATGCATGAGATTTGGCAACCAAATTATGAATAAATACCACATTATAGCATGCAAGCTTTGAGTCATATATGCATGATGTAGATGTTTGTTTAATTCTTATAGTTCATTTCATTCAAAATCATCTAGTTTTTATAAGAAAGCTAATCTATTTTAAGATTCATGGAATTGTGCGTCGTAAGACATAAAGTAAAAACAAATAATGGCAAATCATGTAGAAAAACATTTTGGCAATTCTGATACGGAAGATTCTAGAACAAATAAGAAGTGCTTGTGTTTTGATGTTTGTGCATTATGCTTAAGTTCAACCATGGATTCTTCTAAATTATACATGTGGCAAAATCTGGTGGAATCTAGATGATATCCAATGGCTAGTAGTGCTCAAATTTGCCATCTTTGGACCAACGGATTCACCTCATCCAACGACCATCTTTCAAAGTTAAAGTTACCCGCACACAATAAAAAAATATAATATATATATATATATGGGTATAGATATAGATATGTGATGCGAAAGACGCCCATCATCTCCAATTAGAATAGTGTGTCCATGCACGGATGTGACGTGGCCAAATGATGTCTGCCATCGGTATCTCAAATTCAAATCAGTCTGACCTTGCTCAATGTGTATACATTACAACATGCTCGTTTCCAAACCACACCACGCAGATCTCCGTTATATTCATGCATGCATGGGTTTCAAACATCAGGATCTCTTATTCAAATATTTGAATTCAACTTTACATCGATTATGACCTCACCTATTCTTTTACACCCACACAGTAGTCTTCTCTTTATAATTGTACCACTAACTTTCTCTAGTGCACACACACTACCAGTCGGCATTATCCATCACACGCATGCAATCTTTTTCTTTAGGTCGGTCTCCCATGAAGGCACGCACCCACACACATCCCCCTCTCCATCATATTGGGCATTCTTTATCTCTCACGCGTGCATGCACAACGATCTATGTTCCTCTATGTATGTGTGTATATAGCTAGGTCTTTCATAGTTTTCCAGACAAACTGATCAATCGATATATCCAGTGAGGTCTCACCCTCTTTCCCACGTCCACATCGATCAATCTATACCTCTCTATATAGGATTAACATATATAGCTAATACACCCACATTAATTATATATCCAACGCCCCCCTCTCATCATCCATGCTTTCCGCTTCATCTCTCAGACGCATGCACAATGGCGAAGACAGGGGCAGTAAGGGCCCTGCCCCCCTCCCCCTAACATCACTATATATCGTGGCTAATATGAATGTGATCATTAGACAATTGCTGCTAAAAATGGTTTAAGTTCATGAATTGACCCTCCTCGTAAAGGATTAGCAATGCTTGGCCCCCTAGCTCATTTATTTTTCATGGCTCCGCCACTACGCGCAACAGTGCACGTGTTCGCCCCCTCTCTCTAAATATCGATCTCGCACTTGTGCATTCCTTCATAGTCTCCCTCCACTCGGCCGCTCGCACCATCTTCTAGCCCCCCACCGGATTTTGCCACATGTACAATCTAGCAGACTCCATGGTTGAACTTAAGCATAATGCACAAACCTCAAAACAACAGTGGTTCTCTTTTGTTCTAAAATCTTCCGTATCATAACTGCCCAAACTTTTTTTCTAGTTGAATTGCCATTATTTGTTTTTACTTTATGCTTTACAACGCACAATTCCATGCATCATAAAATAGATTAAGGGCTTCTTTGATTCAAAGGATTCTCAAAGGAATTTTGGAGGATTCTAATCATTAGGAATTTTTCCTATCTTGGTTCTTTGATTCGTAGGATTGTAAACCATAGGAATTTTTCCATATGTTTCATTTACACTAGATTTCATAGGAAACATCCCATCCACTCAAACCTCTTTGAAAGAATTCTGCGTTTTTTCTACGCACAATCAAACACTCATACAATCCTGTAGGATTCAAGACGACATTCCACTATAATCCCATGTTTTTTCTATTCCCGTGTTCTTAGCTTTTTTATAAAAACTAATTGATTTTGAATGAGATGAACTATAAGAATTAAACGAAGGGATACATCAGGCATATATGACTCAGAGCTTACATGCTATAGTGTGGTATTTATTCATAATTTCGTTGCAAAATTTGATGCGTGCAATGCACGTGTACCTTACTAGTACTTCGAGTATGTGCAAAACACGTAAATTAGAATACCAATGGCACGCTACACAGTGTCTCTCTTTCAGTTCAGGAAGCCACGTGGCACATGTGGAGGCGTTGTCGCGACCTCCTTGCGTGGATTGATCACAGTGACGTGCTGCTGGTTCTAGAAGAATGTACTCGTCCTCCCTGAGCCATACTGGCGGTACATGCATGAAGCGAAGATGTGCACGCATGCCACGCACACACTCATTCCCTCGCACACACACGCGGGTACACGGGCGGACGCAATTTTGTACCAAGATCCACCCCATGTGATAATTTGATGCGTGTAAAGTTGTTCACTTCATTGATGGTCAATTAATACAGCGCATACAAATTGAGTGGACGTGAGGGCGGAAGAAAGACATCATTACTCCACTGCGCGCATGCGAGTAGTTAAATCATGGGTTGCTAGTAGTACTTCAGTCGTGGAACAGATGATGAAGGCTCGCGTCAAGAAATCCCGCGTCATGGACAAAATGAAGAAGATGGCGGAGGAGACGCGCAAGGAGATGGAGGTCGTGGAGGCGATGAAGAAGCAGTTATGAGTCCACGCCGAATTAGATCATTTGAGGTGATAATCTTCCTTCTTATTTTGCTCCTGTGTTTCATCTTTTGCTTCGGGTGTTTTGCTGCACGTGTCACGTTCTCTGCAAGGCATGAATAGAACAATGGTTTTTTTTGAGGGAATGAATAGAACAATGCTAACAATGAGATGACTACCAAATTAGATCATTTTTATTGCCATATGGCACTGGGCTGCCGTGTTTCGTGCTCCTCCGTCGCAGTACTACTCCAATGGAAAACTTGAGTATACCGCACGGTTCTTTGCTCCTCCTCGATCAGGTTGTCGGTGCATTTATACGAGCAGTCAAATCAGAAGGCCCCGCCTTCCAGCGGTAATGAGCCGTCGAATCACAAAGGCCCTCGCCTCTCATGAAACCGACCAAGCTAGACTGCCCCGCCCTCTATCCTTTTAAAAAATGTATACTTTTGTACAGCAGTAGTATCGATGGATTGCGCCATGGAGCAAAACTTGAAATTAAAAAAAAGGCGGTACATATAGAGAGCGCTCGTCGCTACATTATGCATATAGTACTATTAAAAAGGCTAGTCACAATAATGGTGTCCAGCACAACCCACCCCTCAAATAAAATTAAGAGGGTGCTTGGATACGTTTTAGTCCCATGACTAAAAGTAGTGGGAATAAAACATGCTAGCCTCACCCATGCTTGGATCCAAATACTAAAAAGGCTAAAATCAAGTTAATGAGCATTTATTATCCTTCGAACCCTCCAATCCAGAACTCGCCTGTGTTAAAGGAGAGGAGTTAAATGAGTAGAGAGAGGACTAATCTACATTTTAGTAGGGGTACCCCTGACTAAAAAAATTTAGTCTCAAGACTAGTTTTAGCCCCTCTTTAGTCAGGGGTGCTTGGAACTTTAGCCTCTTAAAGAGACTATTTTTAGTCAGACTAAAATAAGTCCCTTGGATCCAAGCACCCTCTAAGCATCCTGGAATTCTTTGACAAAACTAAGCACCCTGAAATTCTTTGACAACTAAACTGCTGGCTATATGATGTTGGCCATATATATTGTACGTATATAATGTGAAGAAACTAGTGGTAGTTCTATACCAACTAAAAGATGAAATGTAAGAAATACTAGTATGTACGTACTGAAGAGTTAAAGTAAAGAGAAGAAACATAACATAGTTCTGCTGGGGGCTCAGCACAACACACCCCTCAAATTAAATTAAGCACACCCGAAATTAAACTTTGCAACTATTCTGGTAGACACTGCATTAGAACCACCATGAGCAACGACACTGCCACCTTACTCGGAGTCCTCATCCACGTCCTCAACTTTGTCCTTGTCCCTCTTCCTCTGGGCTGATACTTCTTTGCTTGAACCGCACACTTGGCTGTTGCTCTTCATCCAACCCTTGTAGATATTGAAGCAAAGGTAGCCATCCATTGCAGCATAGTGGATGTGGTCTATATCTAGTACATTCCGCTGCCATGCATGACGATGAAACGTGTATGGAGGTTTCTCCAGTTTACCGTACGAAGGATGAACCATGGCTCCTGCCAGGGTCAGCATTGAAGGCTAACGAGAGGACACCAGCCGATTATTCTGGAGGTCGAAGGTGTTGCCTACAACGAGGCCTATCGGACGCAGGACTTCTTTGTCATTACCAAAGTCTACAGTAACGAATTTGACTAGGTTGCTCTTGAGGAAGTCCTTAAAATCCTGGCACTCAACGTCGGCATAGCATATGTGGTAGACCAAGCATAAGTCATACACGCAAACCTGGATCACGGCGGGCTTCTTCCTCTCTTTGTCCTTTAGATCCTTCTCTCGTCCCAGGACTATGGTGTACTCAACATCTAGCCCAGCGACCCACTCATCATCTGAGTCTTTGAACATGCGTCTGAAGCGAGAAAGGCATCCTTTCACCGTCGCGTAAGAACGGGTGTAGATGACATCGAACTCATCGCCGGTGATGGTGGAGATTTTGGACGCCATGGATTTGGGAGGAGGGTTAGGATTAGCGGAACTGTCGTAATGTGAATGGACAGGATGACTAGGAGCGAACTGCCGTAGTATTGAAGGACGTGCGGGGACGAGTAGGAGCGAACTGCCAGCGTGGGAATGGCAAGGTAGTGGCTTTCCATTCTCCCATGATACGGGCTTCCGAGAGCCCTTGGATCTGAGATCGAACGGTTGCATGGCGTGATTCTAGACCTATGGGTGAATATCCTATCCTGGAGGGTTATTCTGCAAATTTTCAGCAACTTAGCATGCGACCGTTTGATCTCAGATCCAAGGGCTGCCAGCAGCCCATATCGTGGTCGCGCCTACCACGATCGTCGCGTTGCTCGTGCGGTCGCGCCCTTGGAGATTTAACACGGTGCGTTAGGCTATCTGATGTTGGCATGTCATACATAGTCATCACTTAGTGGTTTTGGCTATAAGGTTGGCTATAAGTGTATTTTTTTACTTCTCTCTATCTCTTTCTTCGCACTCCCTCCGTCCCATAATATAGGAACGTTTTTGACACTAGTGTAGTGCCAAAAACGTTCTTGTATTATGGGAGACAGGGAGTACTAGTATTTATTGCATTTGCCAAGGAGTGACCTCTTCCAATGAAATGGTGTTGCTAAGTTTGCTTCATTTAATTAGCTATAGACTCAAAATTGTCTTTTCACCTAGGTACACGCGCTTAGCACCGTTTATTCCTTAGGTCACCAAACTAGTCTCCTTCTTCTTGATTAACTTGCCACATCAGACTTTATGCCTATGTGGCAAGCTTAAGCACCCATAGGATCAAGTAAAAGTAAGTACAATAGTGCGCTTTACATGGCATTTTTGCATATGTGGAGGAAAGAGAGGCAAGGAAAAAGTGGAGAAGTGGGCTCTCATGCAAGAGCCAGCCTCTACTACATGGTGGAGCATTGGGAGAGGCACCTGTATGGAGGTGGTCAGGAATCGGGAGACTCACGCCGGTCGTAGCGCCGCAATTAAAATGATAATGGCAAGTCAAATCACGGGGCCCCACCTGTCCAGCAGTAACTCGCTGTCAAATCACACAGCCCTACGTTTGTAGCAGCCTACTCCCTCGTCTTCTCGCATCTCTGTCGAACAGACTAGGCGGAACTGCCTCGCCGCCTACCGCGCAGGAAAAGCCCTACCCTCGACTTTTTAAATAGTATATAGTATACTAATTTTGTATCCATGGATTGCGCCCGCGCCATGGAGCAAAGCGTCTAGAAAATGATGGTACACATGTATGGAGTATACAGCACGCCCGTCGCGTTCGCGTCGCACCTCAGATGGTTGGTCGGTCTGGCACGCTGCTCTCCGAGTGGAACGCGCGTCATATTGCGTTTGCACACACATGTGGGATGGCAATTGAGAACCGACCATAGGCACACTCCCCGGCCCTGCAAGTCGGTGACTTAATAGAAGAGGGAGACGAGCGATAGTACTAGAGAAGTGTTGTACTACGTTGGTGCCTGGACGATCCCTGCAAGACACGGAAGATCAGTTCATCCATGCATGTGACCAGACTCCAGCAAACACGCCTGGATTGGCTATCGTCTACATATCGTGCAGGTTGTGTTGTACATGGCTGTAGTTGTGGTGAGAAATCTAAAAAAAGGTTTCTTGTCATCTCGTAAAATTAGGTGTCATGTGCGTCGGATCACTGCGGGGGTTAAACAGCAACAACAGAGTTGGGCTAGTCATTGGGGGCACATGCACGAACAGTGACTACTCGGCTGCCATCTAGGTCAAGCCGGCTATGTTAATTAGGACATCTATCGACGGACCCCTTTTCTACGAGTTTATCTTTAATTTGAGCTTTGTTCCTCGTCTAGTTTGTCCGTTGGGATTCATGTTGTCTCCTTTGGGCAGTGAGGTTATGATGTCTTGTCATGTGGCATTTTTTTCGTGTTATATGTTATAATCCGGCGCTTCAGATCAAAATGACGACAACTGCGCCTCCGGGCCACATGCATGAAGACTTCTAGACAGTCATTGACGAGGTCAAGCCGGCTCTGGTAGACAAAAGAAAACTAGTACTACTCCACTATATAGGCAGGAGCCTCCGTGCTTGCTTGCTAGTGTTGCTCTCTTCACACTGTCTCGGCCTCTCTAGATCTAAACATGACAGCGGTGGCCACACACACACTCTCTCTCTCTCTGCTCACCGTTGGTCACAGATCCAGCCGGATCCTCTCCGCCGGGGAAGGTGAGAAGGTGCAACGTTCACGCGGTCGTCCTCGGCGACGGCTCTTACCCACTGTTGGGCGCGTCCCGATCAGCCTGCCTTGCCATTCTCTCCCAAGCACCGCTGGCGAGGGAGGGCCTCCGACCCCTTCTTCCTCGCTGCCGTAGTGTGGGCAGATCCGGCCTCCCGCCGCCCACCTAGCGACATCCCAGTGACCATCAGGTATAACTTCCTTCAAAACCGGCCTTGCTCTACTTCCCGAGCTCCTAACGTCGCTGCATTTGTATCTTCTCAGGCCCCCTCGTAGTTAGGATCAATCGGCTGTTCAAAAACCACCTAATTTTTTTATGTTTAAGAGGTAAAACTAGTTCATGCACTCGAATTTAGTACTACTTGGTTCAAACAAGGAATAAAGGGGTGGGGGAGGATTTGTTACTTGAATCTAGGACTTGGTTGAAAGAGGAAATAATGGGGCGAAAAGTAGCAGAGACTGACTATCCAACTGGTCTCTAGGTCTAATAGGGAAATAAAGGGAAACGCAGTACAAACTCAATATAAACCCGATCTATTGGTTGAAAAAGGAAAGAAAGTGGGGACTGGGGGACAGGTCAACAGAGTAAGTCCGGCACTAGATTTGCTAGCCTCACACAGTATAAGGTGGCTATACCGAACAAAAATGGGACCAACCCAGATATCTTGTTGTGATGTTTGTTGCCCTGAGCCACTCTTATGTAATGCCATTGGTAAAATGTAGCAGTCGCACTGCTAAAAGTAAGGACACGTTAAACCAATGTTGTTTTCAATGTAATGCCTCCAGTAATATGAATCAATGGCACTTCTTTACATGTCCTGCTAAAATTTCCCATTAAGATAAGTTGGTTCTTTTCATTAGAAATGAAACTGTCCTGGTCCGCCTACTCTCCCGTGCCCAAAGGAATGTCGTATTTAACGGTTGTCATAGTTAATCCTAATGCCCACACTAATATCTAGCAATGCCAGTGTTTTAGAAATTGCTACTGTCCTTGTAGGATTGCCATTCAGATAAGGAACATGCTTCTTTTCATTTGATGCATGTTTCATCACTTGTTAGTCACCCTCCTTTCCACCTTTTTTGTGCAAATAGAGATATACATTTCACGCTCGATCTTAGTTGAACTGCGCAAATGATATCCAAATTATAGTTGAGCATTCCAGGAGCTTCACAACCAACCTTGATGTTGCTCAATTTTATTATAACTAATGAAGAAGAAGCTATGTGGGTTTCGTTTTCTGATGGAAATGGAACCGGGGCTGGAGCCCTTTTCTTAAAAAAAATTGAAGAAGCAGCTGCTAGCTCACGGGACATTGCTTCATTTTAGGTGAACTGCACCAAAAGGTACCATGAATTGAATCATCCATGTTGGTAACTGAAAGAGCCACCTTCAGCATCCCAGTCTATGCACCCCCGGCCTCCATCCTTGCGACGCACGGTACACCTTGTTTGCCACCTGCTCGACCCTAGTGTCACTGATAAAATGAAGTAATAATACAGTGAAAATAGACCGAGTGACATCTCTATCATTTCATTTCCAATGTAGATAAAGAAAGTGCTTATCTTTGTTAATGTATGTTTCATCAACTAGTCCCATTGTTAATGTTTAAGCGTTTCTGCAAACTAGGGTGCTTAATTTTAGTTGATATGTACAAAAATAGAGATATGAATGTCTCAAGGCACCTCCTTCTACTACCGCTGTACACTTATGTTCATCACTGGTAGAAGGTGTATCTGGGAGACTTGGGACGATGTCCAGTATGAGGTGTACCATATGAGGCGTCGCAGGGACAATCTCGCCCTCGTAGCATGGCATTCTATGATACTATCGCAATATTTTCTTCTATTTATTTTGTGTGTTTCATCAACTAGTGCCACTATAATGTAATCACGCTTTTTCATTATCTATGCAGACAGGGTTATTCAGCTACATTTTGGTGGAACTGCACAAATGTACGTATGGAACCGGCATATATGCAGAGTGCGAGGTGTGCCAAGTAAAAAATTACCGACACCAACCATGTTGCATGCACGCATTGGCATCCACCAGCACCAGTGGGATGTGTGGCGCTCTCTGTGGACAGATCTTTCTCGGCAACAAATCATCTAACCAAACAATAGTGGCTTATATTGGCATTTTTCTAGGGAGTACTCTTTTCTGGAAGAAGCATCAATCTATTTTTCTTTATTTGTACACCGTGTCACAACTTTGACCCAAAGGTCCAGAGCTATTTTAGGGTGATTGGTGTAGTACTCGGACACTTATTGTAAGCATGATTTTCATTAGCTGTCACACTGATTGTAAGCATGAGCAGGTGGAAGATTAGGTTAGTGTGAAGCTTACCTTAAACCCTACCGCCGCTGTTGAAACAAGGCAAGCATCGAGGGAACCGTGGAGAACAGCGGGGAAGCGACGGCACGCCATCCGTCCTCCTCTTGCGGTGGGAGAATGAATAATCCTGTGGCTCCGACTGGCTCTGCACCCTCACGAACGGCACACCATACTCGATCGATTCCTTATCCTCTAGGTGCTCGACCTTCGGCCCGTACGCCCACCACCTCCGCCTGACTGTTGCCTCGGGCGAATCTGTCTGCTCCATCGCCCAGAGGAGATACTCGATGAACTCAGAGGACTGCGGCATGACTGCCGCCGAGGAGTACATGTGCATCGCCGCCCTCATCACCGTCGTCTCGCTCTTTCGCATACGTTGCCACATGGCCCGCACCGTCCTCGAAATCTCCCACTCAATGTCAAACCAACTAAGGATCTCCTTCAACCTGGCTAACTTTGCCTGGTCGCCGCCGGCGATCTGCTTGATTCGCTGCTACATCCTCTCCATATAGGTCCTTCTGAGTGGTCCGGTGCTAGCTTTGGAAGATGGGAGGAGAGATAGTGGTCTTGCAATAGAGAAGAGGGAGAGGCAAGACGGTGGTTTTGGAATGGAGATGATGGAGAGGACAGGAGGTGGTTTTGCAATGGAGAAGATCAGAAGAGGGAGAGGCGAGACGGTGGTTTTGGAATGGAGATGATGGAGAGGAGAGGAGGTGGTTTTGCAATGGAGAAGAGCGAGAGGAGCGTGCGACAATGATTTAGGATTGGACGAGAGGGCCGGCGCGCTGTGACTGGATCAAAATCAAAATCAATTTATCCTTCAATTAAGAAAGCGACCCCACATTAACTAGTCTCCCTTTTATTCTGGGTCATAATTGACCATGATTTTCGCACATAAAATATATGTTATACGTTGCAAAAATAATATAATTTGAAAGTACATTCAGATACGAACCAAACGATACAATTTTTGGTGACATGCATTCACATTTTGCTTGTCAAATATAGTAAATGGTCAGACTTTGACCAAAAATACGCAAAACAACAAAAAATACTTCCAAGACAAGCGCCGCTCTTCCACTCTTCTCCTCTTAAACCACCGTCGCTCCTCTCCTGTTCCAATCTAAATGCAGCACGCTCCTCTCCTCTTCCATTTCAAAACCACCGCCCCTCCTCTCCTATTCCAGTCCAAAACCAGCGTTGCTCCTCTCCCGTTCTAATCCAAAACAAGCGCTGCTCCTCTCCTCTTCAATTCAAAAACCACCGCCAGCGAGTGAAGGTGTTGTGGAGAAGTAGATCGATGGAGGAGTACACCTGATACGTGAGGATCGCAGACAGCGACCCTGTGAAGCTAGCTAGGATGTTGGAGATATAGTCTTGGTTTGACAACAATGACCAATTAGCAGCGACGACGACATCCATGGCCAAATATCTGCAATAGAGCGAAAAGGCGGCGATACTCCCGGAGGGAGTCGCGCCGGAGTACATAGAGCTGCTCCTCTGGGCCATGGAGCAAACAGATTCACCGAATCCGATCGTGAGGGAGCGGTGGTGGGAGTATCGATCCCAGATGGAACATCCACCAGATATTGAAGGATCGAGCATCTACAGGGTGCCGTTTGTGAGGGTGGCCTGCCAGAGCGAGCCGGTGGAGTCTTCGTCGACCGAACCCACCTGCAAGAGGAGAAAAGCAGTTTGCTTGATGACGCTTGCCCGCCATCGTCTCCCTCGCCGTTCACATCGTCTCACGGGCGGCTATCTGCCGCTGAGGAATAAGAGGGGGCTGCCCCCTAGCCCAATAGTCGGGCAGGTTGTGAATTGTCAGGAGGAGCTTAGGGTTGTCAGTATTTGCAGGTTGTGAATTGTGTTTTGTGATGTGTATTTTGGGAGTACTTTCAGATATGAATGTCTTTTGAATTTCAGATTTGCAGTATTGAGCATATGAAGTATTTTATGAATTCTAGAGATCTACTTTTAGCACTTACAAAATGAAGTTTCATAGGAGTATAAAAGTGTAGACAATGTGATTCTCAGAGAAGAAACTGCAAGTTTCAGTTTCAGATAAGAAACTGCAAGTTCAGTTTCAGATAAGAAACTGCAACTTTCAGAGGCAGAGCATTTATATTAACATGGTCTTTTCAAACAGGGTTAACATCATGTTGGAAGTTTTATTCATGGTCGAAAATGGAACTACCAGCCAGTTAACATCATGCTGATCAACATTCATGCATAGCACATCTTCATATGATGCACAGTCAAAATGCCCACACAATGTCGAGTGTGCAAAACACAAAGAAAACGAGGGACGAAGTTTTGGCAAGTGTTGGACCTGGTTTTGGGCTGCCCCGTCTAGGCTTTCATTTTTAACATGCGCAGCCCACGACCTCGGATGGGAGGTCCATAGGCCTGTTTGTATTTTCTTAGGGCCGTCATGTATCGACCGGCCTATGGACCTCCCATCCGAGGTTTTATTTTTGGCAGCCCAATTTATGTATTTTTTTGAAGAAAACACAGAGGTCTGTTCTATTTTTCTATATAAGAATAGGAACGCCAGGTCCAACTTATGTTTCCCTTGTAACTATATTTATATATATTTAAATTATTTTATATGTTATTATATATTATTTTTATTGTCATCATATATTTAACAGATACTTGCATATGTAAGAAAACAATATCCCACATCTTATTAACTTATTAATTTCTTATCAAATAAAATCCTGGATTGTTTTGGAATGAAAATCCTAGTGATTGTGTACAAAAGCTTGGTAAGATTTAAGGACGAATGTAATAATATCACTTATTATTTAAATATATTTATAACAAAATGCTCAACCCCTTTTTATTTTTTGATAACATTGCTGGCCCAACCCAACATTATAATTAGAATCAGCCCAGCAAAATCATGTATTTCGAGAAAGTGCAAATTGCGTGTAATTTTTTAGGAAATAAAATAAATGGGCCACATGGACGCTACATTATTTGTTCACCCAGCCCAGCTAATGACTGTAATTCAAAAAAGATCAAATTGACTGTAAATTCTACCGTGCAAAAAAAGACTGTAAATTCTGAAAAAATGGGTTGAATACGTGCCACATTTTTGGAGGCTGAAATGTGGGCCAATAGGTCGATGCCAACGCAAGTCGTTGTCAATTTAGTCAACAAATGATTCTGACATGTTAGCCATTGGATTTACATCCAACGACCAGCATCCATCTTCAATCTCTCGTCTTCTTCCTCCAGCGCCGCCGAGACCACCTCCCGCCTCCTGCTGCTAGCAGCTCTGCTTAGCACGCTTTGCTTTGAAGCGCTACTCCACCGTTGGCCAGGCCATCCCTCCACACTCCTGTTCTTCTCCACCGACTGCCGAACCACTCCGCACTAGAACCAGTTAACCCTCGTACACCTCTCCGCCAGCGACTCTACTCCCGCGTCTTCCCATCTCCGGCTCATTGTTGTCCGGGGCCTCGCCGTCGTCCACCACCTTGGATGCGCTCGGCGCGGCGTGGTCAACGTGGTCAACGAACGACACCATCGGAAGTAGACTGTGCGTGGAGAGGCTGGCAGCTGGGTCCACGGCCGCACACAAGGAAATGCCTCCTTATTACACGTAAAATAATGATTCCTCCACCTGACATCTGGGACCCACCGGAAGGGCCTCTGTATTTCATGAAAATAACGTGCCCCCACTGACATGTCAGACCCACCAGCTATCTTCACACGCAAGGACGTGCCTCCTTATTACGCACAAAAAAAATGAATATTCCCCCTGCCAACTGGAAACCCAGCATAGTGGGAGGCTGACTTGTGGGCCTACCAAGTTGACTGGGACGGAGGGCTTTAGTCAATATGAACGATTCTAGCTCCTGTTACCGTACCATGTTCATCCAACAGCCATAGTGCTTCTTCAACCTCTGGTCTTCTTGCTCCAGCCGCCCAAACCAGCGCCGGTCGTGCCGCCTGCTCCTACCTCCCGTGGCCGACTGTGATGCCGCGGAGGCCTCACCGCCCCCTAATACTCCCACCGCTGGCCAGGCCATCCCTCTACTCACCCGAACCCCCTGTTATTCTGTGGCAACAGCAGCCTCACACCGCAGCCGAACTAGTGAACCCTCGTACTCCTCTTTGCGTGGGCATCCACTGCTGCGTCTTCCCCGGCTCCGAGTCGTCCCCTTCCTAGTCCTCGCCGTCGTCCACCGCCGTGGTGCTCTCGGCGCGGCGTGGTCAACTTGGTCAAGGAACGACTTCCATCGGACGTGGACTGTAGGTGGAGAGGCTGACAGCTGGGTCCACAGCCGCAGCAAGGAAGTGCCTCCTTATTATACGCAAAATAATGATTCCTCCACCTGACAGCGGGGACCCACCAGACGGGCCACCATATTTCACGAAAAAAAACGTTTCCCCCTGACTGCTGGGACCCACCAGCTACATCTTCGCACGCAAGGAAGTGCGTCCGGGCAAAAAAATGATTCGCCCCCTGACTACTGGAACCCACCAGCTACATCTTCGCATGCAAGGAAGTGCGTCCGGGCAAAAAAAACGATTTGCCCCCCTGACTGCTGGGACCCACTAGCTACATCTTCGCACGTAAGGAAGTGCCTGACAGTCGGGACCCACCTGGTCGAAGCGTACGTAGCGTTGTCATTTTGGTCGCGAGCGTGTACGTACATGTATACTGGTGGATGTAGAGGCGCGCACATGTCGTAGTAGAGGCGTGTACGTGTCGTAGTAGAGGCGCGCACATAGCATGTACACGTACGTACAGCGGCCAGGGTGCAAGAAAGAAAATACGGCCACGTATATGTACATACGGGCGGGGTCTCGAACGCCTACTCGCGCATACATATAGCCAAGGCTCGTGTACATGGCTGGGTCGGAACAGAGAAACAGCGTCGTCGTCGTGTTCATGGGGAGGCAACGGAATGCGTCGTGTTCATGGGGAGGCAATGGAATGCGTCGTGTTCATGGGGAGGCAATGGAATGCGTCGTGTTCATCGGGAGGCAACGGAACGCGTGGGAGCCAACCGGTTGGGTCGGAACGGAATGCGTGGTCGTGTTCATCGGGAGGGCTTGGACGGAACAGGCGATGGAAACGAGGCCTGGCGTACCGCAAAATGGAGGAAACGGACCTCCTACGTTCGGAACGGGGTCCTGTTGATCGGGAGGGGTGTGGTGTACCACAAAACGGAGGAAACGGACCTCCTACGGTCGAAACGGGGGTCCTGTTGACCGGGAGGGGTGTGGCGTACCGCAAAATGGACGAAACGGACCTCCTACGGTCGAAACGGGGGTCCTGTTGATCGGGAGGGGTGTGGCGTACCGCAAAACGGACGAAACAGACCTCCTATGGTCGAAACGGGGGTCCTATTCATCGGGAGGGGTGTGGCGTACCGCAAAACGAGACTCCACGGGATACTGTTCATCTCCACCGTCGACCTCCTCCAGCCTCCACGGGCTATCGTCCACCTCCTCCAGCCTCCACGGGCTCCTGTTCATCCAGCCTCCACCGCGTGCTACTCCACCGGCTACTGTTCAACCACCCCTCCACGGGCACCCCTCCACCGTCTACTGTTCATCCAGCCCTCCACACCACGGGGTCCTGTTCATCCAGAGGCAACGCCACCGCTCACTATTCATCCAACCCCCCTCCCCCCCGCAATGCTCACTGTTCATCCAATCGATCGGCTTCAGTTAGCAGCAGTAGCGAAGGAATCAATCGATCGGGTTCAGTTAACAGCCATCGATCGATCGCTCGGGTTCAGTAACGCATAGCCTGCAGTGCAATCTCTCGGGTTCAGTTAGAGCCCAACGCCTCACTCGGGTTCAGTTATAGCCAACGTCTCGCACACACGCGCGTACGTGGACGAGAGAAACGCGTATCGCTCGGCCCCCGACCTCCCACCGTAACTAGGAACTCCCCGAAATTTTCCTCCCCCTTGCTTCTACCACGGTTTTTTCTGTCATGGATGGCCCAAAGAATGTCATACAGCTGCGTCTCCGACCCGCCTAGGACGAAAATCCCATTTTCTGTCATGATTTTTTGTCATAGAAGTAGGAGCCCACCACATCTATCATGATACCGGGTTTTGTCACAATTATCGTCATAGAAGTGTCATATGTATGACAGAAAAAAATTTGTTCGGCCCAAAATGTCATGGATGTGTCTTTTTTTAGTGCGGCCACTAAGCTAAAGCCCTAGATCACTACTCTCTTCTCATTTCTGACTCCTCTCCATTTTCTACTCTTTAGGATGGCGGATGCAAGGATCAAGTTCACGCAACCGGATGAAGACACCCCTTTTTGGACGCCACATGAAGGAAGTTACTAGGTACCTGAACATTGGAATACCAAGCTTCACCAGGACTTACAACGCCACTTTACCAGAAGAGGAGCGCTGGATGATTCAAGTTCAAGTTCCAGGAAGGACATTCACGCCAGTCACTAAGCCCATAGAGTTTTCCTTTGATGCACCAACCTGGAGTCTAGGAAAGAGTATGGCAGCCCACATCACCATGGGACGCATTGGAGAAGTTTACAATAAGGTGCTTAAGGATACTATCTACCAGATTTGTGGGCGCCGAGATGAGCAATGGGAGATGATCAGTACTAGGAATGATAGATCCATTGCAGCTTTTATCCAGGAATTAAACCAGCATATTCGCCGCCAGGAGAATCAGATGTGCGCAGGCATGATAGACCTGAAGAAGGCAATGACCAAGATCATGGAGTTTGAGGAAGAACTCAAGTCTACACGCGATGGATACCAGGAGGAAATGACGATACTAGTGGAGATGAATGATGACCTGACAAAGAAGCTAGGAGTTTTCGTGGGAGACCTCGCGCCGGGAGGAGAAGACGATGAACCCCAGGAGATTCGTTCTGAAGACTACATCATCATCGACGACACTGACTCAGACCCTGACGATAGCGATGATGACTATGTTGATGAAGCTGGAGCAGATATCATGGAGTCTTCGACCGATCATATTTCTAGTAGACCACCATATTAGTAGTAGTATTCCACCATGTACATAGTATAGTCCGAGCAGTTTTGTAATGATAGTTCTAGACCGATTGTATGCCATTGTTTGATTTAATTGAGTGATATAATTGTGTTTGTCTCATGTGCATATGGGTAGTGTTTTCCCCCTAGACCTCATTCTACTCTGTTTTCTCATCTTTTCTAAACCCAACAGATGCCTCCGAGACGTGACCCTGGATTTACTTTTCCACCGGAGCTCACTCAGTTGATCCTGCAGCAGAATACCCTGATGAAGTTGTTAGTTCAGAACCAAGGCAACAACAACAACAACAACAACCCACCACCACTACCCCCAATTGACAACTTAGCCTGTTTTCTGAGGTTGCAGCCACCGGTGTTCTCCAGTAGCACCGAGCCGATAGTAGCAGATGATTGGCTCAGCAGGATTGGAAGGGAGTTAACCACTGCAGGATGCACGAATGCTGAGAAAGTGTGTTTTGCCACACACCTATTGGATGGACCAGCAGCCTCATGGTGGGAGAATTACACTGTCACCTATCATATAGCCATTATTACATGGGACCAGTTCCAGCAGGCTTTTCGCAGTGCCCATGTATCAATAGGAGCTATGGCCATGAAGAAGCATGAGTTTCGCAACTTACGCCAAGGACGACGCACGGTTGGCCAGTATGTGGATGACTTTAGTAAGCTAGCACGTTATGCCCCAGATGACGTTGCTACAGATGCAGTTAAGAAGGAGAAGTTTCTGGAGTGACTGAATGATGAGCTGAGCATGCAGTTGATGGTGGAAAATTTCAATAACTACCAGGAGTTGGTGGATAGAGATCTCATGCTTGAAGGGAAGCAGCAGCAGATTGACAGCCGCAACCGGAAGTATGGACAAGGGAAGTATAATTCTGGAGCTCAGCAGAGACCCCGTTTCACCCCGAACTCGGGAGGACTTGTTCATAACCATGGAGGCCACACTCATAATGGAGGAAGTTCACACAATTATAGTGGCCCCAAGCATGGGAATGGTAATGGAGGAATTAGCAGACATAACCGTTCCAACCCGGCAACACCCGCCAAGAAAGATTTCAGCCACGTTACTTGCTACAAGTGTCAAAAGATCGGACATTACGCCAATGAATGTCCTGAAGCTAACAATGGAAACGGCAATGGAAGCTCTGGGAAGAAGCCCAACCCTTTCACCAGGGGACAAGTGAACAACGTTAACGTGGAGGAGGTTGAAGCCCAGCCAGATGCAGTAATAGGTAAGTTTTTAGTTAAGTCATTTACTACAGTCGTACTGTTTGATACTGGTGCATCGCATTCATACATATCAAGGGGATTCGTGGATAAGTTTAAACTGCCAACCCAAGCCCTTAGGTCACCAATGTTAGTAACCTCGCCAGGTGTAACGCCCTCGATGCGGCTATATCTCCCACGTGTCGAAGCACGACTTAGAGGCATAACCGCATTGAAAGCAATGTCGCAAGTGAGGTAATCTTCGCAAACAACCCATGTAATACAATAGGGGAAAAGATACATAGTTGGCTTACAATCGCCACTTCAAACAATTACATGAATAAAGCATTACAACATCCAAATACAATCAGGGTCCGATTACGGAACCAAAATAAAAGAAGAACCCCAAATGCGACAAAGTCCTCGATCGACCGCAACTGGGCTCCACTATTGATCAACTAGAACGAAACACCACAAAGGACAAGATCTTCATCAAGCTCCTCCTGAGCTTGGTTGCGTTGTCTGCATGGGCTCATCGGCACCTGCAAGCTGGTTTTGGAAGTAATCTGTGAGCCACGGGGACTCAGCAGTCTCGCACCCTCGCGATCAAGACTATTTAAGCTTATGGGTAAGGTAAAGGTATGAGGTGGAGCTGCAGCAAGCGACTAGCATGTATGGGCTAACATACGCAAATGAGAGCGAGAAGAGAAGGCAATGCACGGTTGATAAAAGTATGATCAAGAAGTGATCCTAAAACAACCTACGTCAAGCATAACTCCAACACCATGTTCACTTCCCGGACTCCGCCGGAAAGAGACCATCACGGTTACACACACGGTTGATACATTTTAATTAAGGTCAACTTCAGGTTTTCTACAACCGGACGTTAACAAATTCCCATCTACCCATAACTGCGGGCACGGCTTTCAAAAGTACAAAACCCTGCAGGGGTGTCCCAACTTAGCCCATGACAAGCTCTCACGGTCAACAAAGGAATAGACCTTCTAGCGGGAAGACCCGATCAGACTCGGAATCCCGGTTACAAGACATTTCGACAATGGTAAAACAAGACCAGCAAAGCCACCCAGATGTGCCGACAAATCCCGATAGGAGCTGCACATATCTCGTTCTCAGGGCACATCGGATGAGCAAGACGTCGGATAAGCCAGCCCAGAGTTGCCCCTGGTAGCCTCGGACATCGCTCAGTTGGACCAACACTTAGAGAAGCACTGGCCCGGGGGGTTAAAATAAGATGACCCTTGAGCCGGCCGACTCAAGGGAAAGAAAAGGCTAGGTGGCAAATGGTAAAACCAATGTTGTGCCTTGCTGGAGGAGTTTTATTCAAGGCGAATTGTCAAGGGGTTCCCATTATAACCCAACCGCGTAAGGAACGCAAAATCCGGGACATAACACCGATATGACGGAAACTAGGGCGGCAAGAGTGGAACAAAACACCAGGCATAAGGGCGAGCCTTCCACCCTTTACCAAGTATATAGATGCATTAATTAAATAAGATATATTGTGATATCCCAACAAGTAAACATGTTCCAACCAGGAACAACATCTCCATGTTCCAACAAGGAACAAAACTTCAATCTTCACCTGCAACTAACAATGCTATAAGAGGGGCAGAGCAAAGCAGTAACATAGCCAATCAATGGTTTGCTAGGACAAGGTGGGTTAGAGGCTTGGTTCAACAATATGGGAAGCATGATAAGCAAGTGGTAGGTATCGCAGCATAGGCATAGCAAAAGAGCGAGCAACTAAGCAAGCAAAGATAGAAGTGATTTCGAGGGTATGGTCATCTTGCCTGAAATCCCGCAAGGAAGAAGAACGGGTCCATGAAGAAGACAAACGGACGTAGACGAACGGGTCCTCACAAACGCGACGTTACCGGAACCAACCCGAAGAAGCAAACCCCGGAAAGAAGCACACATCATAGTAAACAACCAACACAAGAACATGATATGATATGCGAGAGGCGGGATGCGATGCATATGCATGATTTACAAAGGAATTCTTGAACCTGGCCTCAACATGGAAATCCAAGTGTGCCACTGTAAAGGTGAGATGAAATCGCTTGAAAACGATATAAAGATCACCGGAATCGGAGTTACGGTTTGGAAATGGCAAGCAATTCAAATATGGCACCAGTATGCGATATACAGCAAGTAGCCATCTAAATGCAACGAGAAGAACATGCAACAGCACTCAAACATGGCAACAAAATACATGGCAGGGATGCATTCATGATGCTTAACAAAAGTCTGGCACTGAGCTACGGCCAATTCATATATTAACAGGTTCAAACAAGCATGGAAAAAATGCATATGGTAAACAGATCTCAGACTTAGTGAAATTAACACTTGTCTGGAATTTCAGATCATATAGCACTCTTCGAAGCATGAAAACTATATTCTACAGGACCTGATCATGGCAAAGTAAAGCATTGCATGGAGCTACTCAAAGAGCTTAACAAAAGTCCCTTAGTGACCTTGAGCCAAAAGGGATCAGAAAATACAATTGCAAGCATGTGAACATGGCAAAAACATAATCAGTTCTCAGACTTAGTGAAAACTGGAGCATGCTGAAACAGATATCAAGTAGGCATGTTTACGAGCTCGATGCACTCACTACGGAGCAATTCATGACAAGCTAAGCATACACCCATCAAGAATACACAAAATACAAGCTAGACATGGCAAGAACAATAGCATAGCATACACGGATCAACTACAACATCCTCGGCAAAATCGCTAACAAGTAGACAATCTACCCAGATTCACGAAGTAGCAAAAGTAGAGCTCGATTGACTCAATCTAGGGTGCTCCATAATTGCAAACAAAGAAATGGATGGATAGATCACTACAAGATTAACAAAACAACCTTACTGATCATCCTCAAAAGAGGCACGGATCACTAGAAAACAACATGAACATATGGCATAATGAGATAAACAGCTCAAGGACTTAGTGGAAATGCTAAGTCCCTGAAATCAGCATTACCAAGTGCCTCACTTTGCAAGCTTGTGCTAGACACCACACACATCACAAAAATACATGGGTTGCACCTCTGGAAAGATGGAAAAATTCTTCACAAAACATATGTAGATCTCATGGGCATATCATGCACACAATAATCATGGCAAAAATGACAAATATCTAAATGGAGCAGCAGATCTGACAAATAACTCAAGTAGCACTCTTCTAACAGCATTTCGGGCATCAAGATGAACTCAAATGAAAATGATGCAATGACATGAAATGATGTACTCTCTGAGGAGAACATTTTGATATGCTATATGCATGAATCGGAGCTACAGATGCGGAGTTACGGGATGATGAACATGGCCATATGAAATGTGGAAAACTCGGGGACTTAGTGAAAAAAATAGACCTCCAGATCTAGAGTTCATCCGGCGCGCGAACCGAGGCACGGACGGAGACACTATAACTGGCCGGATTTGTCGGGGAAGAAGAAGCAGCCGCCGGCGGGAGGATGGGGTGGCCGGATCCGGCGGCTGGCGACCGGATCGGGGCGCGGCGAGGTCCGGCGAGCAGGGCGGCGGCCGCGGGAGGCGCGCGCGAAGGCGGCGGCGATGGCCGGCTGCGGCATGGGGCGGAGCTCCGGCAGGTGCTGCGGTGGCCGGCGAGCACCTGGCGGCAGCGGCGGCACATATGGCGGCGGCGGTGGGTCGCCTCGGCGGGCGGCGCAGAGTCGCGCGGGCTAGAGGCGCGGGGCTTGGGCCCGGTTGGCGCGGAGGAGGGCCGGCCGCGGGCTTCCGCGGGCCACGGCGGCGGCGCGACGCCGGGGTGCCACGTGGCGGGCGAGGAATGGCGGAGGGAAGCGGGGCGGACGTGTCCGGCCCGGTCGGACACGTCCGGCGGCTGGAGGAGGAAGGAGACTAGGGTTTCGTCCGCGAAAATGAATGGGGTGCACATATTTATAGGTAGAGGGAGCTAGGAGAGTCCAAATGAGGTGCGGTTTTTGGCCACGCGATCGTGATCGAACTACCTAGATGATGGAAGGGGTTTAGGTGGGTTTTGGGCCACTTTGGAGAGGTGTTGGGCTGCAACACACACGAGGCCTTCTCGGCTCCTCGGTTAACCGTTGGACTATCAAACGAAGTCCAAATGGCAGGAAACTTGACAGGCGGTCTACCGGTAGTAAACCAAGGACGCTTGGCAAGTCTCGGTCTAATCCGGAAATGTTTAACCCCCACACATGAAAAGAAGGTAGAAATGACCTCTAGAGGAGAACGAAGCGCCGGAATGCAAAACGGACAACGGAGAAAAAGGTCGAATGCATGAGACGAACACGTATGCAAATGAAATGAACATGATGACATGATATGCAATGCATGACATGCAAGAAATGACAAGGCAACCACAGCGAATAACTGGAGGACACGTGGCACATCGGTCTCGGGGCGTTACACCAGGAGCAGAGTATATGGCTAGCCTATGGTGTGATCGGTTACCATTAAGGATTGGTAACTACATGTTCCCCTCAGACCTAATAGTATTGGAGTCACAAGGATTGGATGTGATATTAGGCATGGATTGGTTATTGAAGTATGGAGGGAACATTCACTGCGCCAGTAAGTCGATTTTGCTCACCACCCCAGAAGGAAGAAGGATCAAGTATGTATCCTGGCATGTGCCAAATAGGACTCAAGTAAATTCCTTATCAGAAGTTGTACAGGAGGAAGTACCAGTGGTGAAGGATTTTCCAGATGTATTTCCAGAAGAGTTGCCAGGCATGCCACCGGATAGAGACATTGAATTTTTGATTGAGCTTTTGCCAGGCACAGGGCCCATATCTAAGAGATCGTACAGAATGCCCGCAAAGGATTTGGAGGGAATTAAGAAGAAGATTAAGGACTTACTGGATAAAGGTTATATCCGCCCAAGTTCGTCACCTTGGGGATCCCCAGTACTTCTAGTGGAAAAGAAAGATGGATCATTGAGGATGGTTATTGATTATCAAGGATTGAATGAGGTGACGATCAAGAACAAGTACCCACTGCCGATGATATGATTTGTTTGACTAGCTGCAAGGAGCTAAGGTGTTATCCAAGATCGATCTGCGATCAGGATATCACCAGCTGAAGATTCGAGAGTAGGATATACCTAAGACAGCTTTTACCACGAGCTATGGGCTATATGAGTATACTGTTATGTCATTTGGCCTGACTAACGCACCTTCCTATTTTATGAACATGATGAACAAAGTGTTTTTTGAGGTTTTGGATAAGTTTGTCATGGTGTTCATTGATGACATTCTGGTCTACTCGAAGAATGAAGAAGAACATAAAGAGCATTTGCATTTGGTGCTTGGAAAGCTTAGAGAACATCAGTTATACGACAAGTTCAGCAAGTGTGAGTTTTGGTTGAAGGAAGTTGGATTTCTTGGACATGTTATATCCAGAGAAGGAATAGCGGTAGACCCCACCAAGGTTGTCACTGTGACAAATTGGGAGTTACCCACATCAGTTGGAGAAATACGGAGTTTTCTTGGACTCGCAGGATACTACCGGAGATTCATTGAGAATTTCTCAAAGATTGCAAAGCCTATGACGGAGTTGTTAAAGAAGGACACCAAATTCAAATGGACTGAGGAATGTGAGGCCAGTTTTCAGGAGTTGAAGCGACGATTGGTTACATCACCAGTGTTGATTCTTCCAGATCAACACAAGGATTATGAAGTGTATTGCGGCGCTTCTCGTCGAGGACTTGGAGCCGTACTTATTCAAGAGGGAAGAGTTGTTTCATATGCCTCACGACAGCTTAAACCCCATGAGATAAAATATTCTACGCATGATTTGGAGTTAGCAGCCGTAGTACATGCGTTGAAGACTTGGAGACATTTTCTCATAGGAAACCATTGTGATGTATACACGGATCACAAGAGTTTGAAGTATATCTTCACACAGAAGGAGTTGAATCTCAGGCAGAGGAGATGGTTGGAACTCATTAAGGATTATGATATGAGATTGCATTATCATCCTGGAAAGGCTAACATAGTAGCCGATGCCTTGAACCGAAAAAGTCATGTCAATACACTCATGATCGGGGAATTACCCAAGGAGTTGGCAGAACACCTTCGTGCGCTATGTTTGGAGATAGTTCCGAGAGGTTATGTAGCAGCTTTGGAGATTTAGTCTACTTTGATGGATAAGAATAGAGAAGCTCAGAATACGGACAAGGAGATTGCCGAGATAAAGGAAAGAATGAGCAAAGGAAGAGCTAAAGGATTTTGTGAGGATGAGCACGATACCTTATGGTTTGAGGACTGCGTATATGTGCCAAATGCTCAGGAGATCAGGAAGTTGATTCTGCAAGAGGCCCATGATTCGCCATATTAGATTCACCTAGGAAATACCAAGATGTATCTGGATTTGAAGGATAGTTCCTGGTGGACCGAAATGAAGAAGGATATTGCAGAGTATGTAGCAGCTTGTGATGTATGTTAGAGAGTGAAGGCAGAGCATCAGAAGCCAGTAGGATTACTACAACCATTGTCGATACCCGAATGGATGTGGGATAAGCTAGGCATGGACTTTATTACGGGATTGCCCAGGACTCATTCAAGCTATGACTCGATATGGGTTGTAGTCGATCGTTTGACGAAAGTAGCTCATTTCATCCCAGTGAAGACAAGTTACACCAGTACTAAGTTGGCAAAGATATACATGACCAGGATCGTATGTCTGCATGAAGTTCCGAGGACCATTGTATCAGATAGAGGAACCCAGTTTACCACAAAGTTTTGGAATCAATTGCATGAAACTTTGGGAACCAGGCTAGAGTTCAGTATGGCTTTTCACCCGCAGACAGATGGATAGACTAAGAGAGTCAATCAGATTCTGGAGGACATGTTGAGAGCTTGTGCACTAGACTATGGATCTAGTTGGGACGAAAATTTGCCTTACGCAGAGTTCTCATACAACAACAACTATCAAGCCAGTCTGAAGATGGACCCTTTCGAGGCACTGTACGGAAGGAGGTGCAGAACACCGTTGTTGTGGGACAAGGTTGGAGACCGACAGTTGTTTGGACCAGATTTGATTAAAGAGTCTGAGGAGAAGGTTAAGCTGATTCGTGATAGACTCAAGGTAGCCCAGTCCAGACAGAAGAGTTATGTGGATTCTAAACACAAGGAGACAGTTTACGAAGTCGGAGACAGAGTGTATCTTCGTGTATCCCCACTTCGAGGAGTGAAGCGCTTTGGAGTTAAGGGAAAGTTAGCACCACGTTTTGTGGGACCATACAAAGTTTTGGAACGTATGGGAGAATTTGCTTACAAGTTGGAATTACCCGAAGGATTTTCCGGAGTTCACGATGTGTTCCACGTTTCTCAGTTGAAGAAGTGTCACACGGAGATGGCTGATATTCCTCTGAGAGATACAGTACCGCTAAAAGCGATACAGTTAGATAGCGATTTGACCTACAAGGAGAAGCCAGTTAAGATTCTTGATTTTGCCAGCCGTGTCACACACAACAAAGTAATCAAGTTCTGCAAGGTTCACTGGAGTCACCATACTGAAGATCAGGCCACCTGGGAACGAGAGGAAGACCTACGGAAGGATCACTCTCACCTATTTTCTAGCCAACCCGAATTTCGAGGGCGAGATTCATCTTAAGGGGGGTAGGTTTGTAACATCCCAAATTTTCAATTTGGAATGTTATACATTAGACATCATTGCATATCATATTTTATTTGCATTTTGGTTGATCCGAGAAATTCTACGCAACTCAAGGACCCACGGAGAGAGTTGGGCATTTCATTATTTTCATATTCGAGTTTTCTCGAATTTTGAAAAGAGGATCATTTGATTTTAAGTATTTTCTCTTTGAATATTTCTTTTATAAAAATAAAAGAGAGAGGATAAAATGACTTCCTCAAAAAAAGAAATATCGGAGATTTAATATTAAAATCAAATAAAAATTTTATTCAGAGTTTTATTGCTATTTTATTTGAATTACGAAAATGTGCGTTTTTCAAAATTGCATTTTAGGCCCAACTAAATGTTCACCTTGTCCGGCCTATTTTTAGAGGACGGGGAAAATTTATTTCGGGATTTTTGGAGTCCGTTTAATACTTCTTTTCTTTCTTTTTCTGCACGTCGGAATTATTTAAAAAAAAGAGAAACCAACTTCGGGTCGTACCCGGCCAGGAGACCTCGGGCCGGCCCTTTATAAGTCGCCGCCCCGCACCCCGCATGTAATTCCCACGATGCGGCTATATCCCCACGTGGCGAAGCACGACTTAGAGGCATGACCGCATTGTAAGCAATGTCGCAAGTGGGGTAATCTTCACACAACCCATGTAATGAATAAGGAAAAGAGATACATAGTTGGCTTACACTCGCCACGTCACACAATAGCATAAATATCATTACATTCATCCAGATACAATCAAGGTCCGACTACGGAACCAAAATAAAGATAACCCCAAATGCAACAAAGTCCCCGATCGCCCCAACTGGGCTCCACTACTAATCGTCTGGAAAAGAAACGTAGTATCGTCCTGAGTCCTCATCGAACTCCCACTTGAGCTCAGTCGAATCTCCTAGAGCGGTCTCATCGGTCCCTGCATCTCATTTTGGAAGTAATCTGTGAGTCATGGGGACTCAGCAATCTCACACCCTCGCGATCAAGACTATTTAAGCTTATATGTAGGGCAAAAGGTATGAGGTGGAGCTGCAGCAAGCATTAGCATATGTGGTGGCTAACATATGCAAATGAGAGCGAGAAGAGAAGGCAAAGGCACAACCGATGAACTATGATCAAGAAGTGATCATAGAACAATGTACGTTAAAGCATAACTCGAGACCGTGTTCTCTTCCCGGACTCCGCCGAAAAGAGACCATCACGGCCACACACTCTGTTGATTCATTTTAATTAAGTTAAGTTTTAGGTTTTCTACAACCGGACATTAACAAATTCCCATCTGCCCATAACCGTGGGCACGGCTTTTGAAAGTTCAAAACCCTGCAGGGGTGTCCCAACTTAGCCCATCACAAGCTCTCACGGTCAACGAAGGATATTCCTTCTCCCAAGACAATCCGATCAGACTCGGTATCCCGGTTACAAGACATCTCGACAATGGTAAAACAAGTCCAACAAGACCACCCACTGTGCCGACAAATCCCGATAAGAGCTGCACATATCTCGTTCTCAGGGCACACCGGATAAGCTAAGCGTACGAGAGCCAACGTAACCCAAGTTGCCAAGGGATGGCCCCGCACAGTGCTCTAGGTTGGACCAACACTCAGAGGAGCACTAGCCCGGGGGTTTAAAATAAAGATGACCCTTGAGTCCGTGAAACCCAAGGGAAAAGAGGCAAGGTGGCAAATGGTAAAACCAAGGTTGGGGCATGCTGGAGGAGTTTTATTCAAGGCGAACTGTCAAGGGGTTCCCATTATAACCCAACCGTGTAAGGAACGCAAAATCAAGGAACATAACACCGGTATGACGGAAACTAGGGCGGCACGAGTGGAACAAAACACCAGGCATAAGGCCGAGCCTTCCACCCTTTACAAAGTATATAGATGCATTAAAGTAGACAAGATATAATAGTGATATCCCAACAATAAACATGTTCCAACAAGGAACAAACTCCAATCTTCACCTACAACTAGCAACGCTATAAGAGGGGCTGAGCAAAGCGGTAACATAGCCAAACAATGGTTTGCTATGACAACGTGGTTAGTTTTGACATGGCAATATGGGAGGCATGATAAGCAAGGGGTAGGAATCGTAGCATAGGCATAGCAATAGAGCGAGCATCTAGCAAGCAAAGATAGAAGTGATTTCGAGGGTATGGTCATCTTGCCTGCAAAGTTCTCCAAGTTGACGTTAGCTTGATCCTCGTAAGCGTACTCAACTTGCTTCTCGATCACGTACTCGTCTCCTGGCTCTACCCAAAGAAAGAACACAAGAAAAGGGAGACACAATCAACCACGTGCAACGCACAAGCAACATGATGCAAAACATGGCATGATATGTGGGATGTGAAATGCAATGCATATGCATGTTTCGGAAAGTAAAGATTGAACCTGGCCTCAACATGCAAAACCAAGAGTGCCACTTGAAAGATGAGTTGATTTCGGTCGAAATCGGTATAAAGATCACCGGAATCGGATGCACGGTTTGCAAATGGCAAACAAAACAAATATGGCACTGATCTGCGATTAACAGCATGAGGCCATCTAAATGCATCTAGAACAACAAGCTACTGCACTCTAACATAACAACAAATCACATGGCAGGGATCCCCTCAAGATGCTTAACAAAAGATGAACACTGAGCTATGGCTAAGTCACTCAATAGCAAGTTCAAATAAGCATGGCCAAAGTGCTAAAGATATCAGGTTACAGACTTAGTGAAAATAACATGTCAGGAATTTAACATCAGGGAGCAATGTTTAGAGCAAGATAACAATATGCTACAGGAACATATCATGGAAAATCAAGGCATGGCATGAAGCTACTCAAAGCATACAACAAAATTCCCTTACTGACCATAAGCTAAAAGGGATCAGAAAATACAATGGCAACCATGTGAACATAGCAAGTTTCGTTAACAGATTCAGACTTAGTAGAAAACTGGAACATGGCAAAACAGATATTAAGTAGGCATGTTTGCGAGCTCGATGCACTCACCACAAGGCATTTCACGACAAACTAAGCATACACCATGCAAGTAGACATGGCATAGAAGCTAAACATGGCAAGAACAACCTCATAGCATGCATGGATCAACTATAACAACGTCGGCAAAAATGCTTAACACGTAAACATTCTGCCAGGAACATTTTATAGCAAAAGTAGAGCTCGATTGAGTCATCCTAGGGTGCACTAAAATTGCAAACAAATACATGGATGGATAGAGCACAACAATATCTACAAAACATCCTTACTGGTCATGCTCAAAAGTGGCATGGATCACTCTGTAGCAACAAGAATACATGGCATAAAAATATTAACAGGGCAAAGACTTAGAAGATTTCTAAGTCCCTGAAATCGGCAACATTACTAGAGGTACTTTGCATGCTTGTGCTAGTCACCACAAAGATCACAAAAATACATGGCATACACCCATGTAAAGATGGCATGGCATACTTCAAAACACGTGTAGGGCTCATGTTCATAGGAGCCACACATTAAACATGGCAAAAATGACAAATGTCCAATTACTGATAAGGATCTGAAACTAACATTGCATAGCACCCTTGCAACAACATTTAGGGCATCAATATGAGCTCAAATGAACATGGTGCAATGGAATGAAATGAAGTACTCGTCGAGGCGAACAATTTGATATGCTACATGCCCAAAACGGAGCCACGGGTGCGGAGTTATGACGCAATGAAAAACACTAAAAATACTGGGGGTGAGGGAAAAAGTCAACCGGCTAGATCCAGATCTAGGGTTCATGCACGCCTCCCGAGGATGACCGGAATAGTGCTGCGGTGGCCGGAGCGTCGCGGGGGTTCGTCGGAGAGGAGGAGGCCGGCCGGATCTGAGGCCGGGACGGCGCGGCGGCGAGGAAGGGGCCTTGGGCGCGGCGACCGCGAGGTGGGGGCGGTGGTCGCCGGCGAGCGGGCGTGCTGCGGCCCGAGGCGATGCGGGTGGCGCAGCGAGGAGGAAGACGGCGGCGGGCGCGCGAACGCGGCGGGGACGCGCGCGGTCCAGGGAGGGCCTCCCATGGGCCGAGCGGGCCGGCGCGGCGGCGGATGGTGGCATGCCACGTGGTGGCTCAGGAGTGGGCGGCGGTGGCGGCGGACATGTCCGGCCCGGCGGGTTTCGTCCGGCGGCGCGAGGAGAGGGAGAGGGCTAGGGTTTGACCGTGATTTGGGGGGGGGGAGATGTCTTTATATAGGTAGAGGGAGCTAGGAGACTCCAAATTGAGCACGGATTTTGGCCACGCGATCGTGATCGAACTACCTAGATGATGGAAGGGGTTTAGGTGGGTTTTGGGCCACTTTGGAGAGGTGTTGGGCTGCAACACACACGAGGCCTTCTCGGCTCCTCGGTTAACCGTTGGACTATCAAACGAAGTCCAAATGGCAGGAAACTTGACAGGCGGTCTACCGGTAGTAAACCAAGGACGCTTGGCAAGTCTCGGTCTAATCCGAGAACGTTTGACACCCGCACACGAAAAGAGGTAGAAAGGGACACCAGAGGACATAGGAGCACCGCAATGCAAAACGGACAACGGGGAAAATGCTTGGATGCATGAGACGAACATGTATGCAAATGCGATGCACATGATGACATGATATGCGATGCATGACAAAGAAAAAAGCAACACGAAGACAAAAACCCGACAACGAGGAAATATCATAACTTAGTGCCGGAAATGGCATGAGTTGGAATACAAATATGGCAGGTTACATACAGGGTGTTACAACACTCCACCACTATGAAAGGATCTCGTCCCGAGATCTAGGACTGGAAAAACTCCGGGTATTCGGAATAGAGGTGGTCCTCGCGTTCCCAGGTGGCTTCACGGTCGGAATGATGTGACCACTTGACTTTCAGGAATTTGATAGACTTGTTGCGAGTCTTGCGCTCAGTTTCTTCAAGAATAGCAATGGAATGCTCATGATAAGACAGGTCTTCTTGGAGATCAATCTCTTCAAAGTTGACGGTGCGGTCAGGAGTCTTGAAACACTTGCGGAGTTGAGACACGTGAAACACGTCGTGCACATTTGCAAAGTTGGATGGAAGCTCAAGTTGATAGGCATGATCGCCTCTTTTACCAATGATTTTGAAAGGACCCACGTATCTAGGGGCAAGCTTCCCTTTGATACCGAAGCGACGAGTACCTTTCATTTGAGAGACGCGGAGGTAGACATGGTCTCCGATCTCAAAAGCCAAGTCACGATGCTTACTATCATAGTAACTCTTCTGGCACGATTGCGCGGCTTTGAGATTTTCCCGAATGACTTTGCACATTTCTTCAGCCTCTGTGATCAAGTCATTTCCAAGAAGTTGGCGTTCACCAGTCTCTGACCAGTTAAGAGGAGTACGGCACTTTCTGCCATAGAGAATTTCAAATGGGGCCTTGCCCGAACTTACTTGGAAGCTGTTGTTGTAGGAGAACTCGGAATATGGAAGACAATCTTCCCACTTCATACCGAAAGAGATGACACATGCCCTGAGCATATCTTCAAGAATTTGATTGACTCGCTCGACTTGGCCACTTGTTTGAGGATGAAAAGTTGTGCTGAAGAGAATGTTGGTGCCCATGGCCTTCTAGAAAGAATCCCAGAACTTAGAGGTAAAGATGCTTCCACGATCTGAAGATATCAACTGCGGAATGCCGTGTAGAGAGACAATCCTGGAGGTATATAGCTCTGCCAACTAAGCTGTTGTGATAGATTCTTTGATAGGTATAAAGTGAGCCACTTTAGTGAGCTTGTCGATGACAACGAAGATAGCATCATTGCCACGCTTGGACTTTGGAAATCCAGTCACGAAGTCCATCTCAATATGGTCAAACTTCCATTCTGGAATGGCAAGAGGTTGGAGGAGACCAGCTGGTCGTTGGTGTTCTGCTTTCACTCTTCTGCAGACATCACATTCATTCACGAACTGAGCAATCTCGTGCTTCATTCGAGTCCAACAATACGACTGCTTGAGGTGATGGTACATCTTTGTACTTCCAGGGTGAATAGAGAGGAGTGAATTGTGAGCCTCGTTCATGATGACTTTACGAAGGTCACCCTTAGGAACAACAATGCGATCCTCGAAGAATAGAGTATCCTTGTCATCAAGGCGATAGCACTTGTACTTGGGTCGGCTCTTGGCAATCCCAATCTTCACCTTCTTCACCATAGCATCAAGAAGTTGAGACGCACGAATCTGATCTTCCAAAGTAGGAGAGACTTGGAGGTTGGCAAGGAATCCTTGAGGAACAAATTGGAGATTGAGTTTGCGGAAAGCTTCACAAAGCTCTGGTTGGTGGGGCTTGATAATCAAACTGTTGCAGTAAGCCTTCCTGCTCAATGCGTCAGCAATTACATTGGCCTTGCCTGGAGTATATTCAATACTTGGATTATACTCTTGAATAATTTCGACCCAACGAGTATGCCCGAGGTTGAGGTTTGGCTGAGTGAAGATGTACTTGAGACTCTTATGATTAGTGAAGATGTCCACTTTCCTTCTTAACAAGAGATGTCTCCAAGTTAAAAGAGCATGGACAACTGCCGCCAACTCGAGGTCATGAGTGGGGTAGTTCTTTTCGTTGGGATTCAACTGGCGAGAGGTATAGGCCACAACTTTCTTCTCTTGCATCAACACTGCACCGAAACCTTGAAGGGAAGCATCACAGAAGACCTCAAACGGTTTGGATTCATCAGGAGGAGTCAGAACTAGAGCAGTGAGTAACTTCTCTTTCAGGTTGTTGAAAGCGATGTCACATTCAGGTGACCAGACATACTTCACATGATTCTGGAGAAGGTTGGAAAGAGGCTTCGCGATCTTAGAGAAGTTCTCAACGAACCTTCGACAATAGCTTGCGAGACCAAGGAAGTTGCGGAGTTGCTTCACATTCTGAGGCGGTTCCCAATTCACAATTGCAGACACCTTCTCAGGATTAACAGCTATGCCCTTGGCGGAGATGATATGCCCAAGGTAGAGATCCTCATCGAGCCACAACTCGCACTTTGAAAACTTCGCATAGAACTGATGTTCTCTGAGTTTATCCAGCACCAATCTCAAATGCTTGGCATGATCCTCCTTGTTCTTGGAAAAGACCAGAATGTCATCGAGGTAGACCAAGACGAAGTCATTTGTGTAGGCGTTGAAGATGAAGTTCATCATGCGAGAGAATGTTGGTGGAGCATTGACAAGGCCGAAAGACATGATAGTGTATTCATATGAACCATAGCTTGTACTGAATGTTGTCTTGGGGATATCTTCTTCACGAATGCGAATCTGGTGATAGCCCATACGGAGGTCAAGCTTGGAGAATACTTGAGCACCTTTGAGTTGCTTGAAAAGCTCATTGAAGTTGGGAAGTGGGTACTTGTTCTTTATGGTCTTCCTGTTCAATGGATGGTAGTCGACACAAAGTCGGTCCGTGCCATCCTTCTTCTTGACAAAAAGAACACCACAACCCCATGGAGAAGAACTTGGTCAGATGAGACCCATACGCTCCTGAATATCGAGTTGCTTCTTCATCTCCTTCAACTCTTCAGGTCCAAGCTTGTAACGACATTTGCAAACAGGTTCCGTGCCAGGCTCAAGATCGATGACGAATTCAACTGGCCGGTGCGGAGGCATTCCTGGAAGCTCTTCTGGAAAGACGTCTTGATATTCACAAACGACTAGAATCTGAGAGATGGCATCCAGCTTGCCCTTCTCATTGAGAGAAAACAGTCGGATCGTATCATCACGAGCGGCAAAGACAATTACATCCTCAGACGAATGTGTCAATTGAATCTGCCTGGCAGCACAATCAAGTTGAGCCTTGTGCTTAGAAAGCCAGTCCATTCCGAGAATAAGATCAATATCCGAGTCACCAAGGACCATTGGAGAAGCCAGAAACTTGAAGTCGCACCTCATGATAGAAACATCCGGGACCATCGTGGTGGCCCTCATAGACTTGGCCGGAGAAACCACTCCCATAGGTTTTCCCAACATTTTGGAAACGAAGTCATGCTTTGAAACAAATGATCTTGACATGAAACAATGCGATGCACCAGTATCAAAAAGGACTTTTGCAGGAGTAGAGTTAACTGGAAAGTTACCCATTATCACATCTGATGAGTCCTCTGCCTGAGCTGCGTTCACCATGTTGACCTTGGCAAACTTGGGATAATGCTTGACCACTGCAGTGCTAGCAGATCTCACAAGAGGAGGAGGAAGACGCCTCTAATTGAAGCATTTGTTGGCATAGTGACCCTTCTGCTGACACTTGTTGCATGTGACCTCTGAAAGCGGACGGTGATACGGAGCACTTGATCTTGGAGCATGAGACGAAGTCTTGTTCTGAAAGCCTGGTGAGGGAGTCCTGGATTAGGGGGTGTCCGGATGGCCGGACTATACCTTCAGCCGGACTCCTGGACTATGAAGATACAAGATTGAAGACTTCGTCCCGTGTCCGGAAGGGACTTTCCTTGGTGTGGAAGGCAAGCTTGGTGATACGGATATGCAGATCTCCTACCATTGTAACCGACTTTGTGTAACCCTAACCCTCTCCGGTGTCTATATAAACCGGAGGGTTTTAGTCCGTAGGACAACATAGACAACAACAATCATACCATAGGCTAGCTTCTAGGGTTTAGCCTCTTCGATCTCGTGGTAGATCTACTCTTGTACTACCCATATCATCAATATTAATCAAGCAGGACGTAGGGTTTTACCTCCATCGAGAGGGCCCGAACCTGGGTAAAACTTTGTGTCCCTTGCCTCCTGTTACCATCCGGCCTAGACGCACAGTTCGGGACCCCCTACCCGAGATCCGCCGATTTTGACACCGACATTGGTGCTTTCATTGAGAGTTCCTATGTGTCGTTGCCATCAGGCTTGATGGCTCCTACGATCATTGATAGTGATGCGGTCCAGGGTGAAACTTGACTCCCCGGACAGATCTCTGTCTTCGGCGGCTTTGCACTGCGGGCCAATTCACTTGGCCATCTGGAGCAGATCAAAAGCTTTGCCCCTGGCCGTCGGGTCAGATTTGGAAGTTTAAACTACACGGCTGACATCCGCGGGGACTTGATCTTCGACGGATCCGAGCCACTACCAAGCGCGCCGCACTGCCACGATGAGCATGATCTAGCTCTGCCGTCTAACAGTGCCCTGAAGGCCGCACCCGCATCGGCTTCGACCCTTAATTCGGAGCCAACTGCGCCGATCGAGGATGGGTGGTTGGACGCCGCCTCGGGGGCTGCGATCCTAACGGCGATCGAGCCGAACACCAGCCCCACACTCCGTGAGACTCATGATTCCAAGGAGACGGAGTCCTCTCTGGACTCCGAACCATTCGCGCCTCTGCCGATCGAATCTGATTGGGCGCCGATCATGGATTTTACTGCCGCGGACATCTTTCAGCACCCGCCCTTCGGTGATATTATAAAATCACTACCAAGAGAGCTCTGGCCAGACTACGGTCAGAGAGATTGGGATGCGGACGATGAATAAATTCAAAGCCCACCCACCACCCACTTTGTAGCCACTATCGACGATTTAACCGACATGCTCGACTTCGACTCCGAAGACATCGACGGTATGGACGCCTATGAAGGATAAGATGAAGAACCAGCGCCTATTGGACCCTGGAACGCCACCTCGTCATATGACGTATACATGGTGGACGCACCAAAAGATGATGACGAGGAGCGGAAGGATGCACCGAAGGCTTGTTCCCTCAAAAAGCAGTCAAAGCGGTGATGCAAGCGCCGCCCCAAATCCTGCCTTGACAGAAATAGCGATCACACAGACCCAGCGCTGGAGCAGGGCGAACCGCTGCCGGACAACGGCAATCCGTATAATCAAACCGAACAAACAAATCCTATCAAGGATAATGGTCCGGACGACATAACGCCGGACAGACACCCGGAGCAGCAAACTGCCTGTAAAAGTCTTGTTGCCACTGCGAGGAGTCTGAAAAAGCAGAAGCAAAGGCTCAAGGCCGTGCAAGACACACTCCAAATTAGATGTGGTAAAATACGTAACACTGCAGCAAGGTACGGCGACAATCGCCCCTCCAAGAGCTACCCAAAGCGGAAGCTGCTACCCGAATTCGATGAGGAGGCCTCAGAACCCCCACAACCAAATATAAAAGCAGCCACCTGGTCGGATAGACGACCCCTCTACCAACACAGAGCGGCATACAACGCCGCTCACAATACAATACGCGACCCATGCGAGGGATCGCACCCAAAGGACGGTGCAACAAGATCCATCTATGGACCATACAAGCGCGCCCCAGCACACAATGCAACACAACAAGCATCCGAACAACGCGGTACACCCAGCTACAGAGGTGCCGCACACCCCCTATGTTTCACCGATGAGGTGCTGGACCATGAATTTCCAGAGGGATTCAAGACCGTAAACATAGAGGCATACGACGGAACAACAAACCCTGGGGTCTAGATTGAGGACTACATCCTTCATATCCATATGGCTCGAGGAGATGATCTCCACACCATCAAGTACCTACCCCTCAAGCTCAAAGGGCCAGCTTGTCATTGGCTCAAATGCCTCCCCGAAAGCTCCATGGAAGTTGGGAAGAGCTCGAAGACGCCTTTCGGGAAAATTTTCAAGGGACTTATGTCCGCCTCCGGATGCGGACGATTTGAGTCATATAACTCAACAACCCGGAGAGTCAGCCCGAAAGCTTTGGAACAGGTTTCTTACTAAAAAGAACCAGATTGTCGACTGTCTGGACGCCGAAGCCTTGGCAGCCTTCAAGCATAGCGTCCGTGACGAATGGCTCGCCAGACACCTCGGCCAAAATAAGCCGAGAACGATGGCCGCATTAACAAACCTCATGACCCGCTTTTGCATGGGTGAGGACAGCTGGCTAGCCAGATGCAGCACCAGTGACCCCAGTACATCTGGAGTTAGAGGTGGAAACGCGAAATCACAGCGCAACAGCAATAACAAACGCCGGAATAAAGAAGACAGCATGAAGGGCACGGCAGTAAATGTCGGATTCAAAAGATCTCGGCCAGGTCAAAAGCCGCCCCCTAAAGGCACCAGGGATGAATTGTCCAGCCTCAACAAAATTCTGGACCAAGTATGTCAGATTCATAGTACCCCTGGTAAACCTGCTAATCATACCCACAGAGAATGTTGGGTCTTCAACCAATCCGGCAAGCTCAACGCCGTACACAAGGGAGAGGATACACCAAGTGAAGACGAGGACGAGCCTCCCAAGCAAGACATGGGGGACAAAAGAAATTTCCACCAGAAGTCAAAACAGTAAACGTGTTACACGTAATCAAGGGAAAAAACAATGCGGCACTCCCAGGAAAATATACCCAAGTGCCTGTCACCACGAAGTCCTGCCACTGGTCATCTCAACCGATCACTTTCGACCATCGCGATTACTCAGCAAGTATCCGACATGCAGGATGGGCTGCCCTGGTATTAGACCCAGTAATTACCGGATATCACTTCACAAGAGTCTTGATGGACGGCGGCAGTAGCCTAAACCTAATATATCAGGATACAATCCGCGAGATGGGCTTAGACTCAACACAAATTCGCCATAGCAATACTACCTTTAAAGGAGTAACGCCAGGCCCACGGGCTCGTTGTACGGGCTCCCTCCTACTACAAGTTATATTCGGCTCCCCCGATAACTTCCGTCGCGAGCATTTAACTTTCCACATCGCTCCGTTTCAAAGTGGCTATCAAGCACTGCTCGGACGGGAAGCTTTTGCTCGCTTTAATGCAATACCACACTACGCCTCCCTCATACTCAAGATGCCGGTCCACATGGCATCATCACAGTGCACGGAAATATCAAGCGATCTCTGCGCGCCGAAGAGAGTGAGGCTGCCTTGGCAGCCGCACAGTAAAGGCGCCCGGACAAGCGAAAGCATCCAATAGGTCGTCAAGACCTCAGATACAACTAATCGAGTCCAGCACCGCTACTTATACCGAATAAATGGTCACACCCCTATTTGTCAATACAAGGGGCTCAACACGCGCAGACGAGTGGCAATTTCTTATCATCTTGAATTATACATGGTTTCTTTAAAACCTATATTTTTGCACGACAACTTTTTCACTGGAAAGATGAGTTGATTTCGGTCAAAATCGATATAAAGATCACCAGAATCGGATGCACGGTTTGCATATGGCAAGCAAAACAAATATGGCACCGATCTGCGATTAACAGCATGAGGCCATCTAAATGCATCAAGAACAACAAGCTACTGCACTCTAACATAACAACAAATCACATTGCAGGGATCCACTCAAGATGCTTGACAAAAGATGAACACTGAGCTACGGCTAATTCACACAATAGCCGGTTCAAACAAGCATGGCCAAAGTGCTAAAGATATCAGGTTACAAACTTAGTGAAAATAACATGTCAGGAACTTAACATCAGGGAGCAATGTTTAGAGCAAGATAACAATATGCTACAGGAACATATCATGGCAAAGCAAGGCATGGCATGAATCTACTCAAAGCATACAACAAAAGTCCCTTACTAACCATAAGCCAAAAGGGATCAGAAAATACAATGGCAACCATGTGAACATAGCAAGTTTCGTTAACAGATTCAGACTTAGTAGAAAACTAGAACATGGCAAAACAGATATTAAGTAGGCATGTTTGCGAGCTCGATGCACTCACCACAAGGCATTTCACGACAAACTAAGCATACACCCAACAAGTAGACATGGCATAGAAGCTAAACATGGCAAGAACAACCTCACAGCATGCATGGATCAACTATAACAACCTCGGCAAAAATGCTTAACACGTAAACATTCTGCCAGGAACATTTTATAGCAAAAGTAGAGCTCGATTGAGTCATCCTAGGGTGCTCAAAAATTTCAAACAAAGACATGGATGGATAGAGCACAACAATATCTACAAAACATCCTTACTGATCATGCTCAAAAGAGGCATGGATCACTCTGTAGTAACAAGAATACATGGCATGAAAATATTAACAGGGCAAAGACTTAGAAGATTTCTAAGTCCCTTAAATCAGCAACATTACTAGAGCTACTTTGCATTCTTGTGCTAGTCACCACAAAGATCACAAAAATACATGGCATACACCCCTGTAAAGATGGCATGGCATACTTGAAAACACATGTAGGGATCAAGTTCATAGGAGGCACACATTAAACATGGCAAAAATTACAAATGTCCAATTACTGATAAGGATCTGAAACTAACATTGCATAGCACTCTTGCAACAGCATTTAGGGCATCAAGATGAGCTCAAATGAACATGGTGCAATGGAATGAAATGAAGTACTCGTCGTGACGAACAATTTGATATGCTACACGCCCATAATGGAGCCACGGGTGTAGAGTTATGATGCAATGAAAAACGCTAGAAATACTGGGGGTGAGGGAAAAAGTCAACCGGCTAGATCTAGATCTAGGTTTCGTGCACGCCTCCCGAGGATGACCGGAACAGTGCTACGGTGGCCGGAGCGTCGCGGGGGTTCGTCGGAGAGGAGGAGGCCGGCCGGAACGGGCGGGGCCGGCCGGATCTGAGGCCGGGATGGCGCGGCGGCGAGGAAGGGGCCTCGGGCGCAGCGACCGCAAGGTGGGGCGGCGACCTGGCGGCGGAGGCGGTGGTCGCCAGCGAGCGGGCCCGCGGCGGCCGCAGGTGGCGGGCGGCGGCGCGAGGCGATGCGGGCGGCGCAGCAAGGAGGAAGATGGCAGCGGGCGCGCGAAGGCGGCGAGGACGCGCATGGGCCAGGGAGGGCCTCCCGCGGGCCGAGCGGGCCGGGGCAGTGGCGGACGGTGGCGCGCCACGTGGAGGCTCAGGAGTGGGCGGCGGTGGCGGCGGACATGTCTGGCCCGGCGGGTTTCGTCCGGCGGCGCGAGGAGAGGGAGAGGGCTAGGGTTTGACCGTGATTTTTGGGGGGAGATGTCTTTATATAGGTAGAGGGAGCTAGGAGACTCCAAATTGAGCACGGTTTTCGGCCACGTGGTCGTGATCAAACGACCTAGATGATGGAAGGGGTTTAGGTGGGTTTTCGCCACTTTGGAGAGGTGTTGGGCTGCAACACACACGAGGCCTTCTCGGCTCCTCGGTTAATCGTTGGAGTATCAAACGAAGTCCAAATGGCACAAAACTTGACAGGCGGTCTACCGTTAGTAAACCGAGGCTGCTTGGCAAGGCTCGGTCCAATCTGAGAACGTTTAACACCCACACACGAAAAGAGGTAGAAAGGGACTTCGAAGGACATAGGAGCGCCGGAATGCAAAACGGACAACGGGGAAAATGCCCGGATGCATGAGACAAACACGTATGCAAATGCGATGCACATGATGACATGATATGAGATGCATGACAAAGACAAAAGCAACATGAAGACAAAAACCCGACAACGAGGAAATATCATAACTTAGTGCCGGAAATGGCAAGAGTTGGAATACAAATATGGCAGGTTACATACGGGGTGTTACACCACAGCCCGCCCAGCCGCCCCACCCCATCAACCCTAGCCGCCGCCGCCGCGCCGGATCTCGCCGTTGACCGGTCGGTTTTATACGGATAACCCTGGTTTTTTTTATTTTCTTCGGCTTATTTTCGATAGATCGGTTTTTCTGATGGTTTATTTATTTAGCGAATGCCCGTTTTAACGAACGGTTTTCACCATTTAGCCGCAGAGAGCGAACATTCGTTCGTTAGCCTGTTCGTCAGTTTTTCTTTTTCTCTGATTTTCCGCGATTATTTACGATCTTGATTTCTGATTCGATTTTCGTTTTAGTTTAACTTTTCTCTCATTTATCGGAATCAGGCGATTCAAGCACCTAGAGTTGCGTCTCGAAGCCCTCTTTCGGTTTAACCAACTTAAACAAGATTTTGCTACTGTAAAATTTGACTTTAGTCCAGATTAGTAAACAAATGATGTTTCTTTCGCCGTTTGAGTTTTATTGCTTCGTTTGATTTGATTCTTTTTGCGAACCGGAGTTCTTAAGTTGAACTTTCTGGTTAGATCTCTTATTTCAGTTTTGCTTGTGCCCTTGCTTGATTCCTTATTGTATGCTTGTTTGTTTGCGATAGAGTACCCGGTGTGCGAAGTGTGCTACTACGAGTCTCTAGGTTTCGCGGATCATCAGCAAGGCAAGTAACACTTTGATCATACCTCTTATTACCCAGTTTTTATGCATTAGTTTCAACCCTCAAACATTGCATGAGTAGGATTGATAACATGTGGGTATTTGGAAGTAGATGATGAGGTAGAACCTATCACCGTATTTATTATCAAACCTTTGGGAGTTACTTCTATGTTGCTTATACTGCTATGCTATGCTTGTAGACGTGGATTGGGTTTGAGTGTATACATGACAGTTGTGAGTATTGTTAATTAATGGTTAACTTAAGGTGGCAACTTTAATACAGATCTGGGTGGATTGAGGCACCTGGGGAATTCTAGTGATTGCCTGTATTTTTTGGAAATACCGGGGTACCGTGTGATTTTCCTATGGACTGCCACCCAGGCTCAAAGGGATCATGAGACTATTCATGCTAGAAACTTTTGTGTGCAGCCACAAGCCATTATGGGCTCTGGCATAGTTGATTAAGTCGTGTGAACTCTTACAGTGGGCGCGCAAGCCATTATAGCCACAAGCCGCACCCCCGCCTCCCACCACCGCCAGGGCGCGCCGCGGGGCAGGCACCTGTGCATCGATAAGCAGGATGCGATCAAGCCCACCAAGATGATGGACACGACGGCAAGGCCCTCCCGTCATCCCAAAGCCCGGGGCAAGAGCGAGGCCAGGCGCAAGCACGGCGGCTCAACAGCGGCAGAGTCGTCGGGCGGCCCCTCTCTGCTCTCCCCACCGTGTAGGCTCACATAGGAGCAAGGGCATGAAGCGGGCCATGCTGGGGAACAGGAGGCGGCGGCGGACCCGGTGGAGCAGTTCTTCCAAGGAGCAAAGACGAAACCCCCCCCCCCACCCTGCCCCGACGCCATGGCCGTGAAGATTGACAAGGTGATCGCCGCCAAGCTCGACAAGCCACTTTGCTTCGATGACACGGAAGACGGAGGCAGCGGCGACTTGCTGGACATGGGACCGGCCATGTCCCTAGCCCATCACACCCCACTGGCAGTGGACACGCACGAGGTGCAGCTGGGCGAGGTCACGCAGAGGGTCACGGAGATGCAGCTCCAAGGGGATGAAGTGGACGACGAACAGCAGCTGCCCCTCTTCTCCAAGCCGGCACCAGCAATCGTCGGGAAACCACCGGCAAGACACAAGACACCCCTCAAGGCTCGGCCATAGGCCAAGCCGGTTAGGCAGAGCGCCCGCCAAGCTGCCAACCCCTCCCCTGTGTCGGTCTCTCTGAGGGCGACGCTCCGGCTGGTGCAGGGCCTCGGCATCCTCGGGCCAAAGGAGAAGATAATGGCACGGGAAGCATAAGCCCTCATCTGCCATTTCGACGAACCTTTGTCTGACGATGATATTTAACATCCCAAATTTTCAATTTTGAATGTTATACATTAGATCATCATTGCATATCGTATTTTATTTGCATTTTGGTTGATCCGAGAAATTCTACGCAACTCAAGGACCCACGGAGAGAGTTGTGGATTTCATTATTTTCATGTTCGAGTTTTCTCGAATTTTAAAAAGAGCATCGTTTGATTTTAAGTATTTTCTCTTCAAATATTTCTATTATAAAAATAAAAGAGAGAGGATAAAATGACTTCCTCAAAATAAAGAAATATCAGAGATTTAATATTAAAATCAAATAAGATTTTTATTCAGAGTTTTGTCGCTATTTTATTTGAATTAGGAAAAATGTGTGTTTTTCAAAATTGCATTTTAGGCTCAAATAAACGTTCACCTTGTCCGGCCTATTTTTAGAGGACGGGGAAAATTTATTTTGGGATTTTTGGAGTCCGTTTAGTACTTCTTTTCTTTCTTTTTCTGCACATCGGAATTATTTAAAAAAAGAGAAACCAACTTCGGGTCGTACCCGGCCAGCAGACCTCGGGTCGGCCCTTTATAAGCCGCCGCCCCGCACCCCGCAGCCCGCCCAGCCGCCCCGCCCCGTCGGCCCTAGCCGCCGCCGGCGCCTGCCGCCGCCGCCGCCCGCTCACCGGATCTCGCTGTTGACCGCCGTTGACCGGTCGGTTTTCTATGGATAACCCCGGTTTTTTTATTTTCTTCGGTTTATTTCCGATAGATCGGTTTTTCCGACGGTTTATTTATTTAGCGAACGCCCGCTCGTTCGTTTGTTTTAACGAATGATTTTCACCGTTTAGCCGCAGAGAGTGAACATTCGTTCGTTAGCCTGTTCGTCAGTTTTTCTTTTTCTCGGATTTTCCGCGATTATTTATGATCGCGATTTCTGATCCGATTTTCATTTTAGTTTAACTTTTCGCTCGTTTATCGGAATCAGGCGATTCAAGCGCCTAGAGTTTCGTCTCGAAGCCCTCTTCTGTTTAACCAACTTAAACAAGATTTTGCTACTTTAAAATTTGACTTTAGTCCAGATTAGTAAACGAAGCCTGTTTCTTTCGCCGTTTGAGTTTTGTTGCTTCGTTTGATTTGATTCTTTTTGCAAACCAGAGTTCTTAAGTTTAACTTTCTGGTTAGATCTCTTATTTGAGTTTTACCCGTGCCCTTGCTTGATTATTGTATGCTTGTTTGTTTGCGATAGAGTACCCGAAGTGCGAAGCGTGCTACTACGAGTCTCTAGGTTTCGCGGATCATCAACAAGGCAAGTAACACTTTGATCATACCTCTTATTACCCAGTTTTTCTGCATTGGTTTCAACCCTTAAACATTGCATGAGTAGGATTGATAACATGTGGGTATTGGGAAGTAGATGATGAGGTAGAACCTATCACATGTTTTATTATCAAACCTTTGGGAGTTACTTCTACGTTGCTTATACTGCTATGCTATGCTCGTAGACGTGGATTGGGTTTGAGTGTATACATGACAGTTGTGAGTATTGTTAATTAATGGTTAACTTAAGGTGGCAACTTTAATACACATCTGGGTGGATTGAGGCACCTGGGGAATTCCAGTGATTGCCTGTATTTTTGGAAATCCCGGGGTACCGTGTGATTTTCCTATGGACTGCCACCCAGGCTCAAAGGGATCATGAGATTATTCATGCTAGAAACTTTCATGTGCAGCCACAAGCCATTATGGGCTCTGGCTTAGTTGATTAAGTCGTGTGAACTCATACAGTGGTAGACTAGCAGATGTAGGTGGTACTGTCTACCCATCGTAAGGTGCTAACGCTTCTAAAAGACTGTGTCTCGGTCATCCGTTTCTCAAACACCATGTAGTGCGAGAAATCCAATGGAGGAGATCGAGTCTTGTGGGGAATCGTGCGCAAACCTCTGCATAGTGTACAAACTAATCATGGTTAGCCGTGTCCCTGGTTATGGACATCTTGCGTATCTGGTTCTTGGATTATCATGTGGATCTCATCACTCTTAATTATAAAATTTGTTTGGTTGTTAATGATTACTTCTAATTGGGATTGAGAGGGGGTTTACCTTCTCAATGTTTTCAATAAACTTTGTAGTAAAATAAAATATATTCCTTTGTTGTAGGGAAAAATTGGCTTTTCGCAAAACATATTAACCATACAGCCTCCACCAGCCATATATGCATATAGTGATAGCTTTATTATGTTCATTACTCTCTTGTGTTACATTGCCAGCATATTCCATGTGCCGACCCGTTTTCGGGCTGCAATGTATCATGTTGCAGACTTTTCAGACAACGAGTAAGGAGCCTTAGGTCGTGGTCTTTCACTCAGTGATGCCGTTGGAGTTGATGGACTCACTTTATCTTCCAAGCCTTCCGTTGTTATCGTGTTAGATGGCCTTAAGCCATATTTATTGTAATAAGTTCTCTTTTGAGACATTTGATGTAATAAGTGTGTGATTGCTACTCTGTTATAAATCCTTCAAGTATTGTGCATGTCAGCATTACCGATCCAGGGATGACACTTACGCACAGAGATCAGACTGGTTGAGGTCTGGTCGCTACACGATATCATGGCCATCGCGAAGCTCACCAGCCTCGACGCCCACGCGCTCAAGGCGATCGCTGACATGCCTGGCCAGCATGAAGATGCTGTGGTGCCCCGTTCCCCATGTTAGACAACCATAGTTTAGAATTCGGCTGACGACGACCAGCAGTGTGATGGGTAGAGTTAGGTTTTGTTTCCTGCATGACGTGTTGTTACAGTAGCCAGGCTAGGAGGTTAGCTGTTCATCGGTGGGGTTTTGGGCCTATTGGTGGCCGTCGGCGACCCCAGGATGTACGGATGGTGTTCTCGTGTACTAAGCTCCCAGTAGTAATTAGTTGTCGGCATATCAGCGTGCACCACCATGATCTCCTCCACCGTAGCATGAGCACTTCTCGGTTTCCCCATGAATGACACAAACATGCCAATCATGAGATGGAACGTGAGAGGTCTAAAGATGCCGGCAAGGTGCTCAGTCATCCGTGACACTGCACAAGCACACAAGCTGGCGATCCTTTGCATACAGGAAACCAAGATCGACTGTTGGTCCACCTACTTAGCAAGAGAAATAGTAGGCGCATGACTAGACCAATGTATAGTTCTTCCCGCCATAGGAACGATGGGAGGGGCGGCCATCTTCTGTAACTCTAGCATGCTATCAGTGCAGTCTCACTCGATAGGGAAATTCTCTATCACAGCAAAGGTGCAGATTGGATAAACAGGCAAAGATTTCTGGCTAACCACGGTTTACGGGCCCTCAGATGAGGATAGGAAAGATGATTTCCTCGCAGAAATTGCTAGAGTTGCCCCTACGCCTGGACAAGCGTGGCTTATCAACGGCGATTTCAACATTATCCACGAGGCTAGAGACAAGAACAACAACAACAACATCAACCATAGGATCATGGGTAAATTTAGAACGGCAATCGACACGGGTGGCCTACGCGAGATCTGATGTCTACTACACAACCTTCTTCTTGTAGACGTTGTTGGGCCTCCAAGTGCAGAGGTTTGTAGGACAGTAGCAAATTTTCCTCAAGTGGATGACCTAAGGTTTATCAATCCGTGGGAGGCATAGGATGAAGATGGTCTCTCTCAAGCAACCCTGCAACCAAATAACAAAGAGTCTCTTGTGTCCCCAACACACCCAATACAATGGTAAATTGTATAGGTGCACTAGTTCGGCGAAGAGATGGTGATACAAGTGCAATATGGATGGTAGATATAGGTTTTTTTAATCTGAAAATATAAAAACAGCAAGGTAACTAATGATAAAAGTGAGCACAAACGGTCTTGCAATGCTAGGAAACAAGGCCTAGGGTTCATACTTTCACTAGTGCAAGTTCTCTCAACAATAATAACATAATTGGATCATATAACTATCCCTCAACATGCAACAAAGACTCACTCCAAAGTCACTAATAGCGGAGAACAAACAAAGAGATTATGGTAGGGTACAAAACCACCTCAAAGTTATCCTTTCTGATCGATCTATTCAAGAGTCCGTAGTAAAATAGCATGAAGCTATTCTTTCTGTTCAATCTATCATAGAGTTCGTACTATAATACACCTTAAGACACAAATCAACCAAAACCCTAATGTCACCTAGATACTCCAATGTCACCTCAAGTATCCGTGGGTATGATTATACGGTATGCATCACACAATCTCAAATTCATCTATTCAACCAACACAAAGAACTTCAAAGAGTGCCCCAAAGTTTCTATCGGAGAGTCAAGACGAAAACGTGTGCCAACCCCTATGCATAAGTTCACGAGGTCACAGAACTCACAAGTTGATCACCAAAACATACATCAAGTGGATCACGTGATATCCCATTGTCACTACAGATAAGCACATGCAAGACATACATCAATTATTCTCAAATCCTTAAAGACTCAATCCAATAAGATAACTTCAAAGCGAAAACTCAATTCATCACAAGAGAGTAGAGGGGGAGAAACATCATAAGATCCAACTATAATAGCACAGCTCGTGATACATCAAGATCATACCACCTCAAGAACATGAGAGAGAGAGAGATCAAACACATAGCTACTAGTACATACCCTCAGCTCCGAGGGTGAACTACTCCCTCCTCGTCATGGAGAACGCCGAGATGATGAAGATGGCCACCGGAGAGGGATTCCCCCCTCCGGCAGGGTGCCGGAACGGGTCTAGATTGGTTTTCGGTGGCTAAGGAGGCTTCTGGCGGCGGGACTCCCGATGTTTTTAGGGTATATGGACATATATAGGCGAAAGAAGACGGTCAGGGGAGCCACGAGGGGCCCATGAGGGTGGGGGCATGCCCAGGGGGGCAGGCGCGCCTCCCTGCCTCAAGGCCACCTCGAAGCTTCCTTGACTTCAACTCCAAGTCTCCTGGATCACGTTCGTTCCAAAAATCACGCTCCCGAAGGTTTCATTCCATTTGGACTCCGTTTGATATTCCTTTTCTGTGAAACACTGAAACAAGGGAAAAACAGAAACTGGCACTGGGCTCTGGGTTAATAGCTTAGTCCCAAAAATAATATAAAAGTGTTTAATAAAACCCATAAACATCCAAAACAAATAGTATAATATCATGGAACAATCAAAAATTATAGATACGTTGGAGACGTATCAGCATCCCCAAGCTTAATTCTTGCTTGTCCTCGAGTAGGTAAATGATAAAAACAGAATTTTTGATGTGGAATGCTACCTAACATATTTATCCATGTAATTCTATTTATTGTGGCAAGAATATTCAGATCCATAAGATTCAAGACAAAAGTTTAATATTGACATAAAAATAATAATACTTCAAGCATACTAACCAAGCAATTATGTCTTCTCAAAATAACATGGCCAAAGAAAGCTATCCCTACAAAATCATATAGTCTAGGTATGCTCTATCTTCACCACACAAAATATTTAAATCATGCACAACACCGATGACAAGCCAAGTAATTATTTCATACTTTTGATGTTCTCAAACTTTTTCAATCTTCATGCAATACATGAGCGTGAGCCATGGACATAGCACTATAGGTGGAATAGAATGGTGGTTGTGGAGAAGACAAAAAGGAGAAGATAGTCTCACATCAACTAGGTGTATCGACGGGCTATGGAGATGCCCATCAATAGATATCAATGTGAGTGAGTAGGGATTGCCATCCAATGGATGCACTAGAGCTATAAGTGTATGAAAGCTCAAAAACAAACTAAGTGGGTGTGCATCCAACTCGCTTGGTCACGAAGACCTAGGGCATTTTGAGGAAGCCCATCATTGGAATATACAAGCCAAGTTCTATAATGAAAGATTCCCACTAATATATGAAAGGGACAACATAGGAGACTCTCTATCATGAAGATCATGATTCTACTTTGAAGCATAAGTGTGGTAAAAGGATAGTAGCATTGCCCCTTCTCTCTTTTTCTCTCATTTTTTCTCTTTGTTTGTTTTTTTGTTTTTTGGGGCCTTCTCTTTTTTTATGGCCTCTTTTTTTGTCCAGAGTCTCATCCCGACTTGTGGGGGAATCATAGTCTGCATCATCCTTTCCTCACTGGGACAATGCTCTAATAATGATGATCATCAGACTTTTTATTTACTTGCAACTCAAGAATTGCAACTCGATACTTAGAACAAAATATGACTCTATATGAATGCCTTCGGCGGTGTACCGGGATGTGCAATGAATCAAAGTGACATGTATGAAAGAATTATGATCGGTGGCTTTGCCACAAATACGATGTCAAGTACATGATCATGCAAAGCAATATGACAATGATGAAGCGTGTCATAATAAACAAAACAGTGGTAAGTTGCATGGCAATATATCTCGGAACGGCTATGGAAATGCCATGATAGGTAGGTATGGTGGCTGTTTTGAGGAAGGTATATGGTGGGTGTATGATACCAGCGAAAAGTGCGCGGTATTAGAGAGGCTAGCAATGGTGGAAGGATGAGAGTGCGTATAATCCATGGACTCAACATTAGTCATAAAGAACTCATATACTTGTTGCAAAAATCAGCAAAGTATTACGTGCATGCTCCTAGGGGGATAGATTGGTAGGAAAAGACCATCGCTCGTCCCCGACCGCCACTCATAAGGACGACAATCAATAAATAAATCATGCTCCAACTTATTCACATAACGGTTCACCATACGTGCATGCTACGGGAATCGCAAACTTTTCATATCTCAAAACAAGCATCAAGTATCAAACTTATCATAGTATTCAATGCACTTTATATCACTACAAAAAATACACTTCCGTGATGATACGTGTTTGTCACAGTAGGTCGCGTTTTTTGTCATGCATGTACATCCATGACGATTTTGTGACAGAATCAAGATAGCCATACCTGTGTTGTCGTAGAAGTGTTCCATGACATTACCAAAATTATCATCACGGAAGCGTCCACTTCCATGACGATAGATCACGCGTCACAGAAGTGCTTTCGTCAAGGGTGACCGACACATGGCATCCACCATAACGGAACGCCGTTAAGCTATCGGGTCGGGTTTTGGATCCGATAACCCGTTAACAGCCCCGACCAATGGGGATTTTCCACGTTAAAATAATCATTGGCTGGAGGAAACACGTGTCGGCTCACCGTCGGGACAGATGTCATCCGCTCATTGGACCGAAGGCGCCTATGATACAGCGACACGTGGCACGGCCAAACAAAGGCCCATTCCTGTGAAAAGGCCGGCCCGTTTGACTTGGTCAAAAGGTGGCGGGCCGGCCCATAGAAAGCCTGTTAACGGCCTGTTCGCATATAGCCCATTTACAGCCCGCTAACCCAGGGCCCATTATGCCCTATCCGAATTAGGCCCAGTAGCGTCATCTGGGCCGTCCAATATGATTCAGCTTGTTTTAACTTCCGGCCCATGTGTGGCCCATGACTTCTTTCGGCCCATATGAGGACCTTTGTAACTCTTGGCCCATTAACGGCCCGTGGTGAAACTAGCCCGTAATGAACAGTGTATCACTTTATACCCATTAACGACCCGTTATTCCATTGGGCCGTTTCCAACCTAAGTTATCTTTCGGCCTTCTCAGGGCCCATTGATTCTTGGGCTCATTTGCAGCATTCGGTTACATACGGCCCGTTACTGTCATTTTCTGCTTGTGGGCCAAATTCAGCCCGTCGTTATAGTCGGCCCGTTTGCGGACCGTTAATACATTAGGCCGTTTTCATGTCAAAAAACCCCGTTGGGCTGTTTTCATAGAGTTATCAAATATGGCCTATTAATAGCCCGTTATGGTCCACGACTAGTACGGCCCATGATTGGTGAAATAATGATACGCCCCGTAGAAGGCCCATGGATCCTATGGCCCGTATGAGGTCCATGGATAGTACGGCCCATAGAAGGCCCATGGATCGTATGGCCTGTAGAAGGCCCATGGACCCTACGGCACATAGAAGGCCCATGGACCCTAAGGCCCGTATAGAAGGCCGATGGATCCTACGGCCGGACGAAGGCCCATGGATCATACGGCCTGCAGGAGGCCCATGGTTACAATAGTCCGTGTGTTGCCATGATTATTTTGGCCTAGTTACCAAAAATAGGCTATTATGGCCACTAGAAAAAAAACAGAAAAAGAACTGCAGTGACTACAAGCAAACAACTAAACAAGACAATAAGGAAATAAATAAGCAAGCAATTAATGCTAGCCTATTACCGCTATTACACATATTACATCCACTGGGCATCAAAGTTCGCCACCAGTGCAAATATAGGGAACAAAGCAGCACATTACATACACTGGTCGTCAAAATTGGCCACCAGTGCAAATAAACGCGGCAGCAAAACAAGAGCATAACTGAAACAACTTCATAAGAGCTCAAGAAACGTTATCCTGGGTATCCACCATGCTGGCAATAAGCTTAGCAAGCTGAATAGCTTTGTCCTGTTTGGCACTAAAATCCTCCAACGCTTGGTGTTTCACCAGAAAGTATGCATCTGAATGCTCCAGGGACTTCCGCGGTCCTTCCGCTTCTTGTCACAGCACAGCTGGTCGATGTCTTTCAGCTTGTAGTTGAGACTCAAAAAACCGAAATGATTTAGACAGTGAGTTTGAATAGCTTGTGCAAGCGGTAGTGGCCAGTAACTCGAACACTAAACCAAGACAGAACTTTGGGGTTGTCTCGCTGTCTTCAAGATAGTCTTCCTTAGCTGTTTTATCAGCTTTGTTGGAGACCAACAAGGATGTGTCACTATCCTGAACCTTATCTGCATTACTTCCTTTACCATTGCTTAATAAGGCACTCTTCCCCAATATTCTGTCAGCATTCTAAAAGAAGAAACAAGCAGACAAATAACAAGTTTAGCATGTACTAGTATATGAAACTCATTTCGGTGAACCAGTTCATTAGTAAGGTGGACAGGATTAAACTACCAAGTCTTCTATTGCCAAGTACTAGTATATAATAAAAGCATCAAACAAACATATATCTATGTCCTATGGTCACTGCATTGTCTTGCCAAATCAAAATAGAGACACGGTTCAAATCATATCAGTTCAAGACAAAGCAGTAGTGAAAGAATACAAAGCGTGGGAAACTACACGGCACAACAAGATTTCAGATGGGTACCATGTGTCTACATGTACAACAACACTATTGGCTCTGTTGTGATGCTAGTAATGTGCATGATATGAAAGTCAACTGTATACACAATTGAAATTGAAATCAATAGAGCTATTGATAAGAGCAAATCTATTAAAGAAACATGCGTGAACATACCTGCTGTGCCATTGGAGTTTTGATTGGATCCTTCAATTTAAAAATAAGTTTGTATGAGTAAATACAATGATACAAGAGCAAAGCAATCATAGTTAAAAAAGGCGTGCCTAAGCGAGCGCTGAAGCGCGCCTCGGCTCTAGGAGTTGGCAAAACGCTTTGCGCATACCTACGCATAAACTGTGCATAACTGCGCATAAGCATGCGCTTTGGTCAGTAAAGCGCAAGGCGGTGGCAAAACGCACAATTAATGCCTAGCGCTTTTTTGAACTATGATAGCAATGGAATCTTAAACTAGAACTGTTGTTCTTCAGGTTTAGGCACTAGTTCTACATGAACAGAGTACAGTAAGACGCAAGAATATAATACTTAAAAATAGAAAATGAGCTCATAGACCTTACCACATTCTTGGTTCGGGACCAGTACAGAACAAGGCGTTCCCAGTCATCGTCCAGTAAACGTGTCTCAGGAGAACCTAAGGGAATTTGATGAGTTTCTTTGCCGGTGAAGTACATTTTCTTCAGGTAATTCTGATACTGCCACCAAGCATTCTTGAAGATAGCAGAGGTATTAGCACAGGTTACCTCATCCTAAGTTTCCAAATCGGTCCTTCTCTATAGAGAAAAATGGGAAAATTTGCTGTATTATAACCATCATGGAGGTAGGATGTATGGGACGAAGCAAAGTAATTGCCATGAATAACATTACTTACACATAACTCCTGGATAAACACCTACAACTGGCATTTTCCTTCATCTTCTGTATAATATTTCCAATATGGGAAGATACGCACTTACGATTTAACAACATGAAATGCGATAGAAGCTAAACTATGACTAGCTGGTTGTGCTTCCTCCACAGGAATAGGCGTACTAACTGGTGGAGTTGGGGTTCGCCATGATAGTACTGGCCCTTTGGGCACTGGAGCTGCCTTACTAACTGCTCTTGTTTGGGAGCTCTGTGGTGGAGATGGTGCTGTGTCAACAGGAACTGGGTTACTATCGGCTGGGGTTGGGGTTAGGTTGGGTGAAGCCGGTTCTCTGTCCATCGTAGTAGGGGTACAATCTGCGATAGTTTGGGTTATGTGTGGTAGGGCTGGTTCTTGTGCATGTACAACCGGGGTGCTATCTCCACCAAGAGGTAGCACTGTTTTATTTGAAGACCGTGTTTTCAGTCCGCTAGATACTGGCATCACCCGCTCCAATTCAAATGGCTGATAAACAGGAAACATAGTTGAATGTATAGACAGTGTATGAGAGACAGATGCAATAGATAGTGTGGAAAAAAGAGGGCATGAAATAGTTGACATGTATATTGTTTAACTAAAATGGATAGCATGATATAATTTCACATATATGATGTCTATCTAAACTGGATAGCATAGCATAACATAATTCAAAGATATGATGAATAACTAAACAGGATCGCATGACATAATTCACCTACATGTTATCTAAGTAATCAGGATCGCATCATTTAATTCACATATGTGATTTATATGCTAAACAGAGGGCATTCGATATGATGTCTGAACTAAGAACATGGTGTTGAATATTGTGTATATGATGTCTAAACTATGCAATGCAAGACACTGTATGCATGATATGAGCGGCATAACCGTGCCAAGTTAGAGCATACACCTCAGTGGGGGAATAGGACTGGTCATCTTTCTCTTAATCCATCTCTGAGGAGCTATCGGGGCCCAACAAGAGATCTGCTTCGACAGGTAGCACTGTCTGCTCTGAAGGCCTTGTTTTCACTCCAGATTTTTCCATCTCCCACCCAAATGGCTGATTCATGGGAAGAGTAGTTTAATGTACAAACATTGTTGACAAATGGAAATATAATGAAGAAAAGGATGGGCAAGATATCATTCAAATATATGATGCCTGGTTAAAAAGGATGGCATTGCACATTTCACATATATTATGGCTGGCTAAAAGACATGTGTAGGATCGAAAGTATGTCTATAGGGGGGTGATTAGACTACTTGACCAAATAAAAATCTAGCCTTTTCCCAATTTTAGTTCTTGGCAGATTTTAGCTATCTTAGCACAAGTCAAGCAATCTCCACACAATTCAAGCAAGCATGCAAAAGAGTATATGAGCAGCGGAAAGTAAAGCACGCAACTTGCAAGAATGTAAAGGGAAGGGTTTGGAGGATTCAAACGCAATTGGAGACACAGATTTTTTTGTCGTGGTTCCGATAGGTGGTGCTATTGTACATCCACGTTGATGGAGACTTCAACCCACGGAGGGTAACGGTTGCGTGAGTCCACGGAGGGCTCCACCCACGAACGGTCCACAAAGAAGCAACCTTGTCTATTCCATCATGGCCGTCGCCCACGAAGGACTTGCCTCACTAGCGGTAGATCTTCACGAAGTAGGCGATCTCCTTGCCCTTACAAACTCCTTGGTTCAACTCCACAATCTTGTTGGAGGCTCCCAAGTGACACCTAGCCAATCTAGGAGACACCACTCTCAAAGAAGTAACAAATGGTGTGTTGATGATGAACTCCTTGCTCTTGTGCTTCAAATGATAGTCTCCCCCAACACTCAACTCTCTCTCACAGGATTTGGATTTGGTGGAAAGAAGATTTGAGTGGAAAGTAACTTGGGGAAGGCTAGAGATCAAGATTCATATGGTTGGAATGGAATATCTTGACCTCAACACAAGTGTAGGTGGTTCTCTCTCAGAAAATGTGTATTGGAAGTGTAGGTATGTTCTGATGGCTCTCTCTACGAATGAAGAGTGGGTGGAGGGGTATATATAGCCTCCACATAGAATCTAACCGTTACACACAATTTTCCAAACTCGGTGGGACCGAATGGTTAAACTCGGTCGGACCGATTCAGCAAACCTAGTGACCGTTAGGATTTTCGGTGGGACTGAGATGCAACTCGGTAGGACCGATATGGTTAGGGTTAGGGCATAACGTAATCTTGGTGTGACCGATTACACAAACTCGGTGGGACCGATTTTGGTAATAAGCTAACCAGAGAGTTGGTCAGGTAAAATCGGTGGGACCGATTCGCTCATCTTGGTGAGACCGAAATGTTACAAAAGGAAACAGAGAGTTTACATTGCAATCTCGGTGGAACCGCTCGCTCATCTCGGTAAGACCGAAACGTTATGAAGGGAAACACCGAGATTACAATCCCATCTCGGTGAGACCGAGATCGCTATCGGTGAAACCGATTTGCCTAGGGTTTGTGGCAGTGGCTATGACATTTGAAACTCGGTGGCGCCGGATAGATAGAATCGGTGGGGCCGAGTTTGACTTTTGGTTTAGGTCATATGTGGATGTGGGAAGGTAGTTGAGGGTTTTGGAGCATATCACTAAGCACTTTGAGCAAGCAAGCCATTAAGCAACACCTCATCCCTCCTTGATAGTATTGGATTTTCCTAGAGACTCAATGTGATCTTGGATCACTAAAATATAAAATGTAGAGTCTTGATATTGAAGCTTGAGCCAAACTTTTGTCCTTAGAATTTTCAGGGATCCACTTTCCTCATCCATGCCATGCCATTCATTGAGCTTTTCCTGAAATATTAATCTTGGAATAATGTTAGCTCAATGAGCTATATGTTGTTAGGAATTACCAAAACCACCCGGGGATAGTTGCACTTTCAATCTCCCCCTTGGTAATTGATGACAACATATAGATCAAAGCTTCGACAAATGATAATAAGAGTGAAAGATATCGTCGCTTTGAGAAGTATGTGAAAAGCAAGAGCTCCCCCTAAATTTGTGCATATCTTAAGATTTGCTTTGGACTGCAAATGCACAATGAGTTAGGATCATGGGTTACTCTTCCATGTCACATACATCTTGGTGGAGCGCTCAAAATGATAAGAATTAAATACATGCACTCATCACCAAGCAAAGTGAATGATCATATAAGGATAAGTAAGATAATATCATCTAACAAGCATAAGTGTAGCTTATGATCAACCACATGATCATCAATGTCTCACATATAATAGCGTAGTATCTCAAGCAATCAAAAGAAAAACAAAGTTCAACCAAGAAGACAAGAGAGAACAAAAAGCAAACTCTCTCTCTCGAAGCCTATGATCTATACATTTTCTCCCCCTTTGGCAACAAGTTACCAAAAAGTTCATAGAAAATGCATAGCACTAGAACGTCTCTCAGGCTTGGTCTTCAGGTGGTGGTGTCCGAAGAACTCCAAGGACGAAGGCTTCAGTTGAAGTAGACGGAGCTGATGGGGTAGGTGCTGGAGCTGGTGGTACTGAAGCTATAGCTGGTGCAGATGAAATGGCTCTAGTGTCCGGTACAGGCACTGCAGCAGATCTCTGAGCTCGAGGCACTCTGGCAAATGCATCAGTGGTTGTTCTGCCCTTCCTCTCCTGCATGTCATCCTGTAGCTGCTCCACAACTGACTGAATCTCAGTTACTTTGACATCTAAATCATAGATTTTTTGTTCCATGATTCTTTCCAGGCTCTGCTGGTTTTGAGTTAGGGTGGACAACCCCTTCTCAATCCTCAGAGATGATGCTATCAACTAACCAAGCTGGTCCTGCTTGCTTTTCAAAAAGTATTCAGATGCCTCCTCTTGAGTTGGCATCTTGGCAGCCTTCTCCATTTTTGCCTTCTCCTTCTTTGCTTGTGCTTGCACTAAGGAGGGTTCATCTTCATTCATCACAACTTGGTTGTCCTCGAAGTCAGGATAGATAGGCAAGTGTTCCTTATCCAACAAGTATGTGCCTGTGCCCATCTTTGAGTTTATCAACTCCTGGATCTGTGGGGCATATCCACAACTTCTTTTCTGGTCAGCTGTTGTCCTCTTGATAGTCTCAACTATAAGGCTCATGACCTTGAACTTCTGTGGCACATCAAATATATGTAGCAAGTTAATTGCATGCCCTCTGATCATGTTGTGGTCACCTGACTTGGGCAAAAGAGTGTGCCTTAGGATCCAGTTGATCGTTGGCAGTCCCAACAGAAGAAAATGGACTGACCCGAACTTGAAAGTCTCAAGAGCATCTTCAGGAATCTCCTTGTACATCTGTGACATAGAATTGTGATCCATCTTTTTCTTGGCATAAACATCCAAGTCATCTTTAATTTCCTTTGGGGCATTGATCATATTGGCCCATTCCTCAATAGTTGATTGGTATCTCATACCTTCAGACATCCAAACTATTCTGCCATCTGGATAGAAGTGTGCTATGGAGTAGAATTGCATTATGAGCTCCTCATTCCACTTTGTGAGCTTCTGCCCAACAAAGTCTGCAACTCCACAAGCACAGAAGCTGCCAAACACACCAGGATAGTGTTCCTCATTTTCCTTCATGTAGGTCCAGTTGACCCACCTCATATCACACACTATAGGCTTCTTGTCCAGCAGCACTGTCTCATAGAAATCCTGTTGTTCCTTTGTGTGGAACCTGTAATCAACAGCAGTCCTTCTCCTGGTAGCATATGGATCTGTCTCTCTCCATTTCCTCAGTCCTGAGTCTCTCCTGATCTTCATGTTCTCAGCCACAGGATGAGCATCATTGTGGTCTGGAATTTTTGGCTTCAATTTTCTCAGAACATGCTCTTCATCTTCTTCTTCAGCAACAGTCTCAGGCACTGGGGCCTTCTTCATCTCAGCGGCTGGTATGTTTCTGGTATTTCTCTTTGGTGCAGTCTTGGGCTTGGAGGCAGCTTTGGGTGCTTCTTTGGGCTTTGATGATGCATCCCCTGTCCTGATAGCATCACCCATAAGCTTCTGTGCCTTGGGTGCTGGTGCAACAAACTCTTGTTCCTCTTCTTCTTCCATCATGGAAGCCTTTCCAATCACTCTGGCCATGGTCTTCTTGACCCTTTCCTTCCTTTTCTTTCCTTCTACAGCAGGCTCTTTGGGTTGAGATTCCAAAGATGCTTGAGAGGATGCTCTGGCCTTAGACATTGGTTGTCTTCCTACTGGCCTTCTGATCTTCATCCCTGGCTTAACTACAGTTGAGCTGTACTCCTTCTTAACCACTTTCTTCTTTGATGTGGCCTCATCCTCAGTGGCCACATAGTCTTCATCCTCAGACTCTGAAGTTTTCTTCTTGCTTGCTCTAGTGGCAGCCTTTGGCAAATTTCTTGGGGTGCTCCTGCTACCATCATCTGAACTGCTAGAGGGACTAGTGCCCTCACTCAGGTGAACCTGCTCCTCTGACCTGTTCTGGTTGTCACTCTGGTCAGACATGTTGCAAACACTAACTGCAGACCCTGTGAATAGATATAGATGAGATAGAGTGGATGAGCATCACAAAATGCAGAGGTTTTTGCAAAAGAATGAGTCAAAAACTTAGTTTTAGTTTTCCACAGAAAGCATTTCGGATCAACCGATCTGCAAACTCGGTGATACCGAAGCAACTGTTGGAACCTAAACTAGTAAACTTGGTCAGACCGTGTCACAGTTCGGTGGCACTGAGACTGCTAGGGTTTCACAAAGTCCTGAACTCGGTCACACCGATTTGCAATTCTCGGTCAGACCGAGAACCACATGTGCAATGGCCTTGGCCGAATCGGTGGAACCGAGTTCTGCAACCCGGTGGGTCCGAGATGGTTTCGACGGAAACCTAACCCTAAATTTTCGATTCAACTCTAATCTACGGAGTGTTTTGACTGGATAGAAGTGTTTCAATCATGGTAAGAATCATAATGAACACAATGTGCTAGGAATCGGACGGGGATAGCACTGTGATCGAGTCCATACCCTAGTTCGGCGATGAACTCGCTACGGAGGCAACGGCGGGGAAGAATTCTGCTGACGGCAGCGGAGACCAGCGATAGGAGGCGGCTGGCGACGAGGAGGACAATCCGGAGACCCAGGAGGCAGAGCGAGCTATGCGCAGGCGAAGGGGTTTCGGAGAAATTTCCAAAAAATTTCCCGTGAGTATATATAGCCCGACCCTGTCGGTGTGACCGAGTGGAACAACTCGGTGGCACCGAGATGCATAACTGTTGACAGTTACAGCAACTCGGTGTGACCGAAAGGTTCAAATCGGTTGCACCGAGATTGAAAACCTACATCGACTTAGTGATCTCAGTATGACCGAAATGGATGAATCGGTCAGACCGAAACACACAAAGAAGTTTTGGAAGTTTAAGTCTATGACGAATCGGGGACTCCGAGTGCTCCTCACACAGAGTGGTTCGAATCTGACTTGATCAAATTTTGTGATGTATCATGAATAGTGTTTGAGACGAGAAAAACATAGATAGCTAGAGAGGGTTCTTAGGCATTCTTGTCCATCCACTTGGCAAAAGAAAAGAAACCCAATCAATCAAAACAACAAGTGGATGTCCTTGAATGAGTAAAATATGCAATCAACATGCTCACATAGTAAAATGGCAATTGAAATATGTGGCAAAGCATGCACAACCAATTCTAGCATCTATCAAACAATTTGCAATGACTAGGTCATCTATGTATGAGTATATTGACTTAGGAGTCAAATGAGAACATTTGATCATAGGTCATACTCATCGTTTATGTACAAGTGGGGTTACCAGTTTTACATAAAGCATTGTTGTGTTCACACCATTAGAGTTGCTTTAGCTCAATTCTTAGAGTAAATCTCCCCCTAGATGTGAGATCCCCCCTAAGAGGGATGAACTAACCTTGGGTTTTGTCGATGATGACTTCATGTAGATGTTGAAGATGTGGATGCTCAATGTTGATGTAGATCATTTGGAGCTATCCATTGGAGTGAGTTGCACTTTCAATACCTACACGGGTTAGTCCCACAAGGAACAAACAAGGTTATCCATATACATAGAGTGATGCACACACAAGATGATGTCTATGAAAGCTTTTAGGTTACCTTCTCCCTTATCTTACCAACAAGAGGGTTTCTGACTCCTTGAACTAGTGCAAGATGTGGAAGTTGATTGCACTTGTTCTTGCCAAGATGATAAGAGTGAAGTATGTTGGCGGAGTCACCCTCAAGAACTCTCTAGTTCTTCTTCTTCGGGATCCACACCATCTTGATGGGAATCCTCGGTGTTGTAGTTGTACTTGGTGAAGTGGAACTTGAAGTAGTATTGGGAACCCACTTGACCAAGGCCTTAGGAGCTTCTTCAAATGCATCAATTTCCTCTTGAAGCTTGTCCTTGCCTTTTTGCTTGTGGTCTTGTGGTCGAAGATCATCTTGAGCTTGTGTCCCTTTGAGAGAAGTAGGATCATACTTCTCTTGTTGAGGAACAAACTTCGTCTTGGGGTATTGATCTTCTTCCCACTCAACTCCATTGGCATTGAACTTTCATTCAAAACCAACACCTTGATTCTTCCGGTGCCTTCCTTGCTTGCGTACAATTTCCTCGAATTGCTTACTTCCGGCAAGGCTCTTGTAAACACCTTTCTCTATAATTCCCTTCAATAAGCTATTTTCTTGCTCAAGTGTAACTTGGCTAAGAGAATCATTAGTGGAATCAATAGAACTACTAGAAGCAACAATATTGGATTTAGCATGATTATTGTTACTACAAGAGGAAGAATCTTTCTTGTTCTTGTTACTAGACTTGACTTGAGGCATGTAAGTGGATAAGAGTAAACGCTTGGCAATGTAAGAAGAACTTTTCTTGCGAAGATCATCATTGATTGCTTTTAAGAACTCATGCTCTTGCTCAAGGTTGAGCTTTTCAAAGCACAATTTCTCATGAGTCCTTAGAAGTTCTCGATGATCTCCTAAGATAGTTTCATGAGCTAACTTAAGAGTGTTTAGTTCTTTAGTTAGAGACTCAATCTTCTCCTTATCATTGTCATTCATTTTATCTTGATTAGCATGATTAATTGACGTTTCATCATAGTATTCATCACTAGAGTTGTCAACAAGTAAATCATCATCACCTAACAAGTCATCTTAATCACTATTGAAATCAACATACTCGGGGTGTGATACCTTTGGGCCTTTAGCCATGAAGCATATTCCAACTCCTTCATTTGGTGAGTCAAATATGTCATAGGAGTTGGTTGTCACAAGTGCTAGACCGGCAACACCTTCATCTTGAGTATATTCGGAGTCGGAGTGATAGCTTCTCTCGGAGTGGTTGTCGGAGTCGGAGTCGGATACCCATTCACCAACATGAGCTTGATGTCTTCGTTTTGTGTAGCTCCTTGCTGACTTGTCCTTTCTTTCCGAATCCTTGCTTCTCCGTGAGGGTCTTCGTTCATAACGATCATCTCTACTCCTTCTTTCTCTAGATGGTGATTCTTCTCTTCTACTTCTTCTCTTGGGAGAATCTTCTCTTCTCTTGTAGGGGGCCGTACACTCATTGGAATAGTGTCCGGGCCTTCCACAATTGTAGCAGTTTCGCTCTCGACTAGAAGATCTTTTGTCATTGTAGGACCTTGATTTGGAGCTTCTCTCTTTGCTTCTACTCTTGTAGAACTTGTTGAAGTTCTTCACCATTAAGCTCAATTCTTCATTGAAGGTTTGTTTCTCACTCGATGATGTGGGGGCTTCACATGAGGCTTTGTAAGAACCACTTGATTTGTTGTGAAGTTCCTCTTTATCCTTGAGTGACATCTCATGAGCAACAATTCTTCTGATGACTTCCGTTGGCTTGAGATCTTTTTAATTGGGAATCATTTGGATCAATGTGCACACAGTTCATATTTTCCATCCAAGGCTCTTAGGATTTTCTTGATGATGAATCTATCGATCATCTCTTCACTCCCTAAGCCGGCAATCTCATTTTTGATAAGAGCAAGCCTAGAGTACATTTCAGCGACACCTTCACCATCCTTCATTTTGAACTTGTCAAGTTGACTTTGAAGCACATCCAACTTGGATTCCTTGACGGAGTCGGTACCTTCATGCATGTCAATCAAAGTATCCCAAATTTCCTTTGCATTCTCAAGATGGCTGATTTTGTTGAATTCTTCAGGGCACAATCCGTTGAAGAGGATATCACAAGCTTGAGCATTGTATTATAGCATCTTCAACTCATCCGCGGTAGCTTCACGATTTGGTTCTTTCCCATCAAAGAATTCACCTTGCAAGCCAACACACACAATAGCCCAAACGGCGGGGTAATGTCCAAGAATATGCATTTTCATCTTATGCTTCCAACTAGCAAAATTAGTACCATCAAAGTAAGGACCTCTACGGTGATAATTTCCCTTGCTAGACGCCATACTCTCCTAGGTTGTGAAACCAAGGCTATGACCACCAAAAGCTATGGAAATCAAAGCAAATGGAGACCAAAGCTCTGATACCACTTGTAGGATCGAAAGTATGTCTATAGGCGGGGTGATTAGACTACTTGACCAAATAAAAATCTAGCCTTTTCCCAATTTTAGTTCTTGGCAGATTTTAGCTATCTTAGCACAAGTCAAGCAATCTCCACACAATTCAAGCAAGCATGAAAAAGAGTATATGAGCAGCGGAAAGTAAAGCATGCAACTTGCAAAAATGTAAAGGGAAGGGTTTGGAGGATTCAAACGCAATTCGAGACACGGATGTTTTTGTCGTGGTTCCGATAGGTGGTGCTATCGTACATCCACGTTGATGGAGACTTCAACCCACGGAGGGTAACGGTTGCGCGAGTCCACGGAGGGCTCCACCCACGAAGGGTCCACGAAGAAGCAACCTTGTCTATTCCATGATGGCCGTCTCCCACGAAGGACTTGCCTCACTAGCGGTAGATCTTCACGAAGTAGGCGATCTCCTTACCCTTACAAACTGCTTTGTTCAACTCCACAATCTTGTTGGAGGCTCCCAAGTGACACCTAGCCAATCTAGGAGACACCACTCTCCAAGAAGTAACAAATGGTGTGTTGATGATGAACTCCTTGCTCTTGTGCTTCAAATGATAGTCTCCCCAACACTCAACTCTCTCTCACGGGATTTGGATTTGGTGGAAAGAAGATTTGAGTGGAAAGCAACTTGGGGAAGGCTAGAGATCAAGATTCATATGGTTGGTATGGAATATCTTGACCTCAACACAAGTGTAGGTGGTTCTCTCTCAGAAAATGTGTATTGGAAGTGTAGGTATGTTCTGATGGCTCTCTCTACGAATGAAGAGTGGATGGAGGGGTATATATAGCCTCCACACAGAATCTAACCGTTACACACAATTTCCCAAACTCGGTGAGACCGAATGGTTAAACTCGGTCGGACCAATTCAGCAAACCTAGTGACCGTTAGGATTTTCGGTGGGACTGAGATGCAACTCGGTAGGACCGATATGGTTAGGGTTAGGGCATAACGTAATCTCGGTGTGACCGATTACACACAATCGGTGGGACCGATTTTGGTAATAAGCTAACTAGAGAGTTGGTCAGGTAAACTCGGTGGGACCGATTCACTCATCTTGGTGACACCGAAATGTTACAAAAGGGAAATAGAGAGTTTACATTGCAATCTCGGTGGGACCGATCTCTCATCTCGGTAAGACCGAAACGTTACGAAGGGAAACAGAGAGATTACAATCCCATCTCGGTGAGACCGAGATCCCTATCGGTGAAACCGATTTGCCTAGGGTTTGTGGCAGTGGCTATGACATTTGAAACTCGGTGGCGCCGGATAGATAGAATCGGTGTGGACGAGTTTGACTTTTGGTTTAGGTCATATGTGGATGTGGGAAGGTAGTTGAGGGTTTTGGAGCATATCACTAAGCACTTTGAGCAAGCAAGCCATTAAGCAACACCTCATCCCTCCTTGATAGTATTGGCTTTTCCTATAGACGCAATGTGATCTTGGATCACTAAAATATAAAATGTAGAGTCTTGATCTTGAAGCTTGAGCCAAACTTTTGTCCTTAGAATTTTGAGGGATCCACTTTCCTCATCCATGCCATGCCATTCATTGAGCTTTTCCTGAAATATTAATCTTGGAATAATGTTAGCTCAATGAGCTATATGTTGTTAGGAATTACCAAAACCACCCGGGGATAGTTGCACTTTCAACTTGAGACTGCATAATTCCCATATATGATATAGAAACTAAATAGGTGGCATTATAGAACATGTCTAAACTAAGTAGATGACATATATGACGTCAAAAGTAGGCACTGCAAGGCAACATATGCATGATATGACTAACATCATCATGCCAAGGTAGAGCAAACACCTTGGGGGGTAAATAGGAGTGGTCAGCGGTGTCTGAATCCGCCTCAGAACAGATATCTTCCTCTGGATTACAATCTAGAGAGGGGTGGGGAGGGTTTGCCATTGAACCCACCATGGAGCGACTTCTGCATGACATTGTATTGTCGCGCAAAACTCTTCTCTTTTTCTCGACATGTTCAGCATGACTGTGTACAATATCTGACATGCATACGAAAAAAATATGGTGAGATTATGTAAGGAGAGCATGCAGAAATTTAGAGTGATGCTAACAACCAGTGGATCGATGTTTTTCTGTTGAACCAAAATAGCCCTAATGGATCGACGTGAATGTATAGTAATAAGTGATGCACAAGTGTATAACCTCTTTGCTGTAGCCGTGTCGACCTCAGCATCATTGGGTTGGTCGCTGAACGTGTGGAGGAAGATCTGAGGAATCTGTAGACGGCATCCAGGGCACTGCTCTGTTGTGATGGATCGTTCTGTCGTTGGAGCAGCTCCGGTGAGCCGTAACACGTCAAGGCTGAAGCAGCACAAGACAGACATCGTCATTCTCAAGTGGGATTCTAATAGCATCTCCAATAGATGATTTAAAATGGATGTAAAATTAACATCACCAAAAACCACCTGACTACAACAGATGAGGTAAAAACTGTTGACTCTGAACTTAACTATCGAAAGTGAAATTTATTGTGGAATCTGAATGCTACTGTCGAAACTGAACGCAATAGTAGCAGAGAGGCACTTGACATGTAGTTTAGGGAGGGCCTGCAGTTCATCTTCAACCTGCACCCCCTTGAGCCTGAACCGCTGGCCCCAGCGCCACCTCGCCGCCCTGAAACAACTCGCCACCGTCGCCCCGGCCAGCCCTCTAGGCCCCCCGCCCCCACCCTGAACACTAAGATAGATAGTGGGGTACCTCTCTGGTGAGCCCCCGTCCCCGCTGCGGGTGGTTCTTCCTTAACTCTGGCGAGCCCCCCAACCCCTGAAAATCGACTGACCCAAAAGTCGATTCAGTCGACTGAAGTGTGGCTTAATCGGAGCAGAGCAGCAGCACGAGCGAGGGGGAGAGCAACAACAGCAGCTGGGTGAGCGAGCGGTTGAGCGAGAGACGGAGCAGCAGCAGCAGCGCGAGCGAGCGAGAGCCGGAGCAGCAGCAGCAGATCTGGCTGGTATGGACGCTGCCGCCGAAGGGGCCTCGCACTGGGGGGAGAGCCGCCATGAAGATGTCGCCCGCGGCGCCGGCTTCAAGGTAGCCGCTCCATGGGGGTGCAGGATGGAGCACCGTCAGCGCTGGGAGGTCGAGTTAAGGAGAAGGTGCGATGCAATGACTGTACAACCTCTTTGGTGGCGTCGAGTAGGCCTCGGCTTCGTCCGAGGAGTCGGTGAGGATGTTGCGGTTCCGGTGGAGCAGGTTAAGGCGGCGCTGTGGGGATGGAGCAGCCGCGATAGATGAGGTGATCGTCGGAGCAGCTCCTTGGAGGTGGAGGAACGGGCGGCTGAACCGGAGGGACGGCGAGATGGACGACGGATCCTCATCTGGGGAGGTGGACGAGGGACGTCGAGCTGTTGTGGTGGATGACATCGTCGGGGAAGAGGCTCCGGTTGGGCAGCGGTGATGTGGCGGACGGAGGAGGGTGGGGTTTCGCGGCTGGAGCACAGAGATTATGGCGGACTGGGACTTCGAACGGCGAAAAGGGGGCGATGGGAGGGGGTGAAGCATGACTTAGGGACGCGCTTGTCCAAAATGTAGGGTGTGTTACAAAAGTACCCCCCACCGATTTGAACTAGCGGCCCTTTCGGCTCGGGGTTAGAAGGGGGATTTCGCTTGTCGGGATTTGGCAGCTGGAGGGAGTTTTCGCGCGTGTTGTAATTTCGGGATAGCAAGGCGCGGGTTGTGAAGGCGCCAGTTTTGGGAGCAGGATATCTAAATTTTTGGGATATAACAAGACGCGGGTTGAATTTTAGGGACAAGCCTAACGTGTAGTAATATTGTACTTGTAGGTACCAAATCAATTCGCACTTGCCTCAACCAAAAAGAAAACTAAAAAAATAAAACTATTCACACCACACAAAGAAAGAGTCTTGCCCCGTTTTACTATACAAATGCTATTCAAAGCTACTCCCTCCTTCCATCTATATAGGGCCTAATGCGTTTTTCGATGCTAACTTTGACCAAATATTAGAGCAATGATATATGACATGCAACTTACACAAAGCACATAGTTAAATTTGTCTGTGAAAGGTTCTTTCAATGATATAATTTTCACATTGTGCATGTCATGTACTATTAATCTTGTCAATAGTCAAAGGCGGTCTTAAAAATCTCATTATGCCCTATATAGATGGAAGGAGGGAGTATGAATCCATGTTATGTCTGATTAAATTTTTTCGCTTGTTGTATAATGCATGTATCCTACTCATACCAACATTTTAGTGCATTCCAAATGTCTATACTGCCGCTGCAATTCAAACTAAATTTGAATTCGTTTCTCTATTTCAATAAGAATCTACAATCATGATTGTTGCCAACTTCAACCATCATAGTTTCCTTGCTATCCGCCAGATATAAATCAGACGGCCTATAATGCAGGATGGCAGGCACACCATCATCAACAACTCCGTTTTCTTATAAGAGCAGAGATAAAATATATTAAATGTAGTATAACATGTTCATAACCACACCATGTGCATCACCGTTATATATATTCACACATGCGTCAGTTTGAAACACTATGATAAATTCTTCAAATATCCGATTCGCTTTTTATAATGAAGTATATATGATCTCTGTTCGTCTTTTACACCCACACAACCCTCTTATCTTTGTAGCTAGCGTTAACTTTCTCTTGTGCATGCACACGCCCGCATCCCTCTCACCCTCCCTCAGCATTCTCTAGCTCCATCGCGCAAATTCGTCTTTTCACTTTAGGTCGTTCACCCATGGTGTGTGTAGGCCCCCCAGCTCCTTCTTTATGGCACACATCGATCGATATGCCTCTCTAGCTAGGTGTTCCTAGCACAAACACAAGCTTCCCCTCTTCTCTTGTCACCGTCCATGCCTCACTCCCACCACTCTTTTCATCGTTCTCGTACTCGCACACTCCTCCCCCCTCGATATAGTATGCCTCTCGTACCACCTCCTACATGCATCCCTCTATCTCTATCCTTCTCCTCGTGCCTCATTTGCTTCTAACACACACATGCATGTATATCGATCGATCTCCCAACATATACCTAGATCGACTTTAACTACCCCCCCCCATCGATCGACGTACCTCACAAGTTATGTCTCTCCATTCTCTAGCAAAGGGAGATTGATCTTCCTATGTAGTTATGTTTGCTTACCACAGCCACATCGTCCCCCCTCATCATTCGTGCATGCCTCCTGACCCGTCTCTCACACGCATGTGCACAGACAACAAGCAGCCATCTCCTCTCTTATTGATATTGCGGGTGTGCCCTCCGTTTGTCTAGCAAGCCTATCCCACCATTTGTTAGAAGCAACTCCACTACCACCCCTCCAACACTCTAGCTCTGTCTCTCTCCCAACCTTATTCCTCTCCTGCACATATGCATGGATGTCGATCGATCTCCCTTAATACATGAGGCAGATCGATCTCCTTAATACATGAGGTAGGCCTCTCTCCTCCTCCACACATATACCAGCCATTGTACCTCTATAGTTAATTGGGCCTCCCTCTTCCCCCACCACATACCGATAGTCGAGCGCTGGAGGTAGGTATCCATGCCACAGAGACAAACTGCACATGTCCCATCTCACGTTCTAGTAGGCCAGCCACTCTATATCTTTGACGTGGGCACACACAAATTCGATGGCACTCTTTATCGATCGCGCGCGCGCACACACACACATCATCCCTCTCTTCGATTCTATGGACACCTCAAGCCGATGATACCTCCACTCTCTTCTCGTGGATCGCCCCCTCTATATATATGTTATATCCAGGACTCTATTTCACACACATTGCATATGTTACATTTTTTGATTGACCCCAAAAAAACTCTCAAGAACCCACACACTATATCTCTCTAGGTTTGTATCTCTCTCACACAACCCCACATAGGTGGTGTACGTATACAAGAAGAGAATAGGTGCACCGTGCACGTACTCACGCTTCGTGCCCAGCCACACCCGCGCGGGTACACCGTGGAGCTCATTTCTTTACGAAATGGCAGCCCACGTGCTAATTTGAATGCATGTAGTGGTTTTTTACCTAGGGAGGTCGTGTACCACGTGTGCACGAAACAAAGTTCGACTTGACGCGTTGCCGCGTTATTTTTAAATAAAGTTATAGCGCTCAATGGCACATACACAGAATATAAAACAATTTTTATGGAGAAAAAGGTAGTCCGCTCACTATATACAATGGAGCTTGCCTGCCTGGTTTGTCGCTCTTCAGAGTATCTCACACAAGGCTGCGGTGGCCTCTCTCTCTCTCACCGTTGGTCACTGATCCGGCCGCATCCCGTCCGCCGGGGGAAAGGGAGTGCGGTGGCCTCTCTCTCTCTCTCTCTCTCTCTCTCTCTCTCTCACCGTTGGTCACTGATCCAGTTGCATCCCGTCCACCGGGGGAAAGGGAGGAAGTGCATCGTTTCTCCATTCGACGGCGCCGAGGCAGCACGTCCTGATCTGCGGTACATGCCGTTCTCTCTGACCAAGCTCCGGCGCGGCAGGGCCTACGCCACCTGCTCGCAGATTCCACCTGCCGCCACTCACCTAGTTACATCCCGACGACCTCCAGGTATCCCCTCCGGCCTTGCTCCACTGTCCGTCTTTCCACGTTGCTGCATGTGGATCTTCCATAGTTCTTTGCCCAAAACGTAGCTCGTCCGGCGTACTTTCCATATTGCATTCTCGTCCTCACACCGTTTTAGACAAACACAACCGTGTTGTTATCTTCCCTTAGGACAAGGAATATGCTTCTTTTTTGTTGTCGCATGTGTCATCAACTGTTATTGGCCAGCAATTGTTTCCTTTCTACCTCTTCTTTGCAAACAGGGCTATCCATTTCACCTTGTTGCTATTGCGACCTTTTGGTGAACTGCACAAATCACTTTTTTCTTAAGAGTGTTTTGTGCAGTTGTACTAAAATGTCACACGGGCAACGTCTCTACATTTCAGTGTGACTGCACAAAGGGAGATTGGTTTTGCTCTATCCACCTCACCCAACTCCGAGCCTAATCTTCTCCAACTAGTTAGTCTTAAGAGAGACTGCAAAGGTGACCGGCTTCTATTTGTGTGTTTATTGTTTCATCAGCAGTCCTCTATTATCGTAATCACACTTAATATCTTTGGAACAGGGACGCTCAGCTCTATTTTAGTGGAACTGCACAAAATGATCAGAATGTTGCATGCTCCAGACAGCTACTTTTTTCCCAACATGCCTTGTTGATTTAGACAGAGCTGGGGGGACGTTGCTGCCAATGAAAGCATGGATCAATTTTAATTTAACACGTTCTCACAACTCTGTCTTCAGTTGTGATGTAATTATTAGCTCTGATCTGCTAATAATTGACATGCATTAGCAAGGAAGTTCATTTTTTATTGTTTCCGAAAGAGCATCGATGGCAAGACACGCGAAACAAAAGCTGAAAGCTCACACCATTGTACAATTTCATGTCGCTAGAAAATTATGTGTATAGTACGTCAATTATGTAAACAAATGATGGAAGCTTGATAGCATTCCCAGAAGCCTCTTCATCATCCGGGTCCATGTGCCATGCACAAAATTATACTCCTTCATTCCTAAATATTTGTCTTTTACAAATTTCAAACGGGCATATTTTAGAGTGTAGATTCACTCATTTTGCTTCATATGTGTACTCCCTCCGTTCCTAAATATTATATTCGTCTTTCTAGAGATTTCAACAAGTGACTACATATGGAGCAAAATGAGTGAATCTACACTCTAAAATATTTCTATATACATCCGTATGTGCCAGTCCATTTGAAATCTCTAAAAAGACAAATATTTGAGTAGTCATTCGTTGAAATCTCTAGAAAGACAAATACTCCGGAGTATATTTAAGAACCGAGGGGGTAGTGCACAACCGCAAGGGAGACTCAGCCCGGTCGTTGCACCGCATTAATAGTGTGTAATGAGCAATCAAATCATAAGCCCCACCTTTCGCACTGTAAGTTTCTCTAAAGAAGCAACCATCAATACGCTCTTCTTTGAATCCGCTCATACTACTCCATCCGCCACTGTTTATACAGCGCGCTTCAGAAAAAAGAAAAAAATATGTGGGACCAAGGCAACTAGCGATCGGCCTGAAAAATAGCATTGATAGTTATAGCACGGCGTCTATTACTAAAGGGAATAATGTGTACACACAAGCATGCAGTGATTCCACCTCGGGTACACACATGCATGCACTTACTCCACTCCGTAGTATTATAGTACATGGAGAGAAAATTGTGAACTTGATTGCGGTTACCACGCCCTAATTAATTGAGCATTAAACCAAACGCGTCTAAAGTCTCTCTGGTGGTGGAAATGCATTGAGAGAAATGCATCATAATGAAGCACGCCATGTAAACTGTGACGGAGGGAGGAGTAGTATCAAGGTGCAAAACCAAGTACGCGTATGGCCAGTCGGTCAAAGCACCTCCTCTTGGCATATCACTGACATGTGGGACAGGAGTGTGAGAAAACCGATCTCAATTGACGGCAAAGAGCCAACCTGTCGTTCCTTGAGAGAGACGAGGAGCGAGAACACACAGACGGGCTCGCACGGAGGCCAAGATATATTCGAGCATGGTTGGTTGATCGATATCATTCATTACATGTTGGGATTCTGTTTTCCGCCCTTCTCCGGAATAAACGTGTACTTTATCAAAGATAAAAGAATAAGAGTACAGATGCTCCACCATGCGGTTCTAGTAGTAGTAGTACTCGTACTATTGCGCTTGGCTCTTCACCTCTTCGTGAAGTCGAACAATGATGGTACTCCACAATTCCACATGTTGGGTACTACAGTGTATGCCTCTGACAATCTGACACCGAATGGACCGATGCATGTCCACCGAGGGTAGGTTGCATTAGTCAAAAGGTGTAAGCGAGCTTCACCTTGTCCTGCAAGCTTTTCCTCGCTCTGCGAGTTGACGGGACACACCAAAAAGTAGTGCTAGTCCATACTCCCTCCTTTCCGGTTAATATGGCTTAATCTTTTTTGCATCTAAATGAGAGAGCTTTATTCATATATAAGCATTCTTAGGACGATCAGCCAAGACACTGGTCACTAGGAAGCGAGGTACCCCGCAAAAAAAGAAGTAGGAAGCGAGGTGTTTCATCAAGCCAGCTCTCGGCCACATTCATAGTGCAGCAAGCACGGTTCGCACGAAGATGCGCCACAAGGTTTGCTGACCTGTTTGCATGTTGAATAACAAAAAATGAGGTAATATTACCGAGTGCTACTATTTGTAACAGGATATGAGCCAGAATTAAGTGAGAGTTGTGGCGAGTGTTCCATGCAATCAACTTCCATTATCACATGCAAGAACCCTCAAAGAGAACCAAATGTGTCGAAGATTGCTTTATCACATTTTAAAATTATAATAAGAGTGCAGACGCTCCTCCATCCGGTTCCTAGTACTAGTACTAGTATAGTACGTACCTTTATAGACTATAGTAGTAGTACTAGTAAACTTTGCGCTTGGTTGTTCGCCTATTCGGGAAGTCGAACAATAATAGCACTAGTAGTATAGTGTATGCTTCTGGCAATCTGACACCGAATTAACTGTTGCAGCTCCACTGCCTGAGCGAGGGAGAGCTTGCATTAGTCAAAAGTTTCTCCTTGTCCTGTGAGCCACCGCGCACAAGCTTCTCCCGTCCTACAACCTTCTCCTCATTCGGCAAGTTGACGGGACACAGCAAAGTAATGCTAGTCCATACTGCCTCCTCTCCGGTTAATATGGCTTAATTTCAAACAAGATAAATACACTATCTGTCACTATATATTTGTAAAAATACGGTCAGTGGACTTCATAATACGCTCATTGCGCTCAATATATATATATATATATTCCGGTGTTTATACGGTCACTAGCTCACCCTGACTGAGTATGTGTGTGCATGCACGTGTAGGTTGAGCACTTGAGCATGACCGTGTGTGTTCCGTCGTGTGCTCGGGCATGCATGCATTAGGGCATCACGCGCATTTTTGCATCCATGTGTACGTGTGACTGTTGCATACACATAGGGGGAGTACGTGTAGGGGCCACTAAGGAGCAGTCAAATCACATAGTAAGTTAGTCGGAAGAAGCAACCATCATTTCACTATTGAATGACACGTACGCAATATAAAATGGTTGATATGGAGAGAAAAAGAAAACCACTGTATATACACTAACAGGAGCCTAAGCTACAAGCCTGCTTGCTTAGGTTGCTCTCTTCACAAGCATAGAACGACGGGCCTGATCCCGTGGCTGGGGGAAGGGAACAATGTTCTGCATAGACGCGGTCGACATCGGCGAGGGAGAAAACCCACAGTCGGTGCGTCCCAATCGGGGGTCACCGCGGTATGGGCCGATGCCGCGTCCCAACCGCCCTTCTAGCTACAGCCTGACGTCCCAGGTAGTCCATCTTCCTTTTGGAGCCGGCTTGCTCCACTACCCTAGCTAGATCTCCATGTCGATCTTTCTCTACTTCTACCGGCTTCTACTTGTGATGAGTTTATGTCTCATGAACTTGTGCCAGTACTATTATTCTAATCACACTTCTTCAATGTCTTTGCCATCAGGGATGCTCAGGTCGATTTTAGTGGAACTGCACAAAAGCATCATATGATCCGAGGGTGCCAGCTATCTTTCCTTTGATAGGTTCTACCTGGCCAGGAAATTAAATCATGTTTAGGGTTTAGGGTTTAAGTCGTAGTGACCCCATCAGTAGTTTTTCTTTCGTACATGCTCTCACAACTTTTTTCTTTAGTTGTGAAGTAAATATTGGCTATGATCTGTGAATCATTGAGATGCATCAGCATGCGTGTTAGTTTTCCTTTGTATTTGATGGAATGTTGTAACGGGGAAACCTTGGAATAGGAATGAAAATGGAGTGGAAAGTTTCTGTTTTTCCAGAGAAAAAACGGAAACGGAGAGAAACCAACGTTTCGTTTCGTTGGATCGCGCCATCGAGCAAAACCAACGTTTAAATCACGTCTGGCATGTTCGTGTCTCACCCTCCTCCAAGGCTCGACCCCACACGGTTGCTCGGCATGCCACTCACCGCAAACCGAGTATACGATAACTTTCCCGCCTGCTTGTCGATGGATCGCGCCATGGAGTACTAGCACTACTGGAAGAGATTAACGAGTTGGGGGAGGACAGCTAGTTGTAGCACGGACTCCCAAGAACTTTTTACATGCATGTTGTAGCCGGCTATTGCGACCTTTGAACGCGGAGCAGCCTTGTGCACCCGAAAGCGGCGCGGGCGACACTCTCTCGGCCGGTGCGCCGCTTCAATGCCGGCGCCAGTGAGAGGTCGCGTCCGCTCTGGCCGGGCATGAATGCGGCACTGACCGTTTCGGGCGGGAAGCACGCGCGGGTGATGAAGAGGGTTCAGGTTGGTCAGGACCGGCCGTGGCAGCGGTCCGGACATGCGCAAACAAGAGATGTTGTACGTTAATATTGCTGCGTATATAATTAACAACATAAATAATGTGCCAGTTGGACAAATATGATTGGAGATGGAGATGGAAATGGAATTTTACGTAAACACGGATATGCATGTCTATGTCTATGTGTGTGTGCGCGACGACTCTCGCGACCTGGAAGCGGGGGCGTGTTTTTGATCGAGTTTTCTTTCTTGGTACGTTAGAAAATCAGTTTTTCTAATTCACATCTAGATGTTATTTAAGGATATCACATCTAAGCTCCCACAAGTATATAATGTAGCAACAAGAAACAAAAAAAACTAGGAAAAAATAGACCACAAACAGAGTGGACATCAACTATCTCACATCTAGATGTGTCCTAGGCAGACCCTTAAAAAATTGTCCGCCAGTTTTCGTTTCTTTTTTCCGGGAACGCGTGTATTCTATTTAAAACCACTGCTATGGAGAGATTTTTTTACTCCATTATAGCCTCTTGTTTGATAGAGTTTCTCGCGTCTCGCTCTCTCACCCTCTGCATATCAAAACAAGATGATAGTGCCCACTCTATCTCTCTCCTCACCGGTGGTCACAGATCCGGCCGAATCCCGTCCGCTGCGGGAGGTGAGGAGGTGCAGCGTTGACGTTGTCGCTGTCAGCAACGGAGGAAGCCGATGCGCACCGTCCTCTCGGAGCCGGCGCTGGCGCGGATGAAGATCCTCCGCGCCCTTGTTCGCTGCGGTCGTGTGGGCAGATCCCGCCTGCCCGCCTAAACGACATCTCACCCACCTGAGGTATAACTTCTTGTACTGGTCCAGCTCCCCAGCTCGCTGCATGCGGGTTTTCTTCTATGCGACTACTCCCCAGCTCCCCATGCATAGTAGCTAGGGTTCGTCGGCTAGTCCAACATCACCTACTAGCACTATTATAGAGGAAATGCCACTCGAAAATTTGTCCTGATTATGCCTCGGTGGAGGTATACATGTTGTTTCAACAAAAAGTACATGGTGGTTGTGCGGTCATTGTCCATATGGTGGTAGTACTATCACTGGTTAAATGAAGAAATGCTTTTTTTCTCGGGTATCCTGGTTTAGTTCCCATCAAGATAATTATGATGCTTATGTTTGTTGGTGTACTTTTCATTAATTATTATTAACAATTGAGATGTCGTTGCTAACCCTTTTTTATATTTTTGGAAACAGCGACGCGTGTCTCCAAACCCGGGCATGTCTTCCTCAATTTTTGTGGAACTGCACAAAATTGGATGGCCATTGTTGTTCCGCCTCACTGTCCTCTGCCACGTGGTTCTTCCGTCCTCGAGCTTCATTACTGAGAAGAAACAGACCACCGTGAGGATTTGTCGAACTTCATAGGTGCCTCACCCAAACTTGATGCCAAATGGATGATGCATCACCACGATGACCTATCGATGCTCATGGTTGTGCCTCATGGTTGCATTGGCTGGTGAAGCTGATCGATTTTCAATGAAAAACAAGTTGTCTTCCATTAGTGCTGTTTGCTTGTTACGCACAAAGATGATATCCTTCGTCAGTTCACCTTGGTTGCGTTGGAGACGCAGTCGTCTTTCACGTTGGTGCAATTTTATCACACAATTGGCTATGAACCAAATGTTTCCTTGAAGAAGGATCGACGTTGGTACTAAGAGCATAAGTTTTCTATTGATTTCTAAGCCTTCTCACAACTTTGTCTCCAGCTCCCCTGTAATTTTATTTGTCCAGCTATTAACTTTGATTTAAAAAATGGTGTGGACTAAAAACCCGGATGGACGTAGTAGCCTTCCATTTTTATTTACTCCGCATATTAGATTTGACTGAAGTCAAACTTTGTAATACTCTCAAACCTTTCCGATAATTGAATAAAAATTCTTTATTTGTACACAGTCTCACACGTTTCCGATAATTTGGCGCATGTGTGGTTGTTCACTTAAGGGAGGGTAGTGTACCACACGTGAAGGACAGGAAGTGCGACCAGGACGCGTGGGCGTGGATCGTTAGTTCATCAGAAGTAGTACTAGTTTTCTTCACTGTACATCAAATAAAGAGTTTCGTTTCGTACTTACACAATTTAAAACGATTGTTATGGAGAGAATAAGAAAACCACTCCACTATATATTAGTCGTATACACGAGAGTACTATATGGACGCAGCTTCTTTGACTTAGTGCACCTGCCTTTGGATTTATGACAGGTGGGCCCAAAATGTGGCTGGCTCACCTGTCATATAGCCAAAAGTAGGTGCAGTGAAGGCACCAGAGCTCAGTCCATACTACAGTAGTATATATATAAGCGGGAGCCTCAACGCTTGTTCGCTAGGGTTTGCACTCTCCACACGCTTGCCGCACTACATATATGTTACACGCTGGAGGCTCAGCGTTCATTTGCTAGGGTTTGGTATATTCATAGTCTCTCACCCTCTCTTCACCAGATCTAAACAAGATTGTGTTGGCCTCTTGTCTCTCTCTCCCCCCTCACAGCTGGACAAGGAGGCATCCGTATACCGTCGCACCAGGAAGGGGAGGAGGTGCAGCGTTCACTCTATCGCCTTCGGCGAGGGAGGCAATCCACTGCCGGCTGTGTTGTTCTCTTTCACCCAACGCCTATGAGGTAGGACCACCGACCCCTTCTTCCTCGCTGCCGTACATAGTGTGGGCAGATCCGGCCTCTCGCCGCATGCCTTGCCACATCCCGACGACCCTAAGGTATAAGTTTCTTTGAAACCGTTGTTGCTCTAGCTGCATGTGGATCTTTTTCGATCTGTAGTCGAATTTAGGTCTTGGTTCAAAGAGGAAAGAAGGGTGCGGTGGGGTGGAGCAAGAATCTAGGGCATGGTTCAATGAGGAAAGGAGGGGCGGAAATTAGTATAGGCTGGCTATCCAGTCGCTTTGTAGGTCGAAAAGGGAAAAGGGGGGTAACCCAGTACACACATCTGTAAGGAACCGATCTCTTTGTTGAAAAGGGAAAGAAACTAGGGGGTCGGGTAGTTTGTGTAGGACTAGATTTGCTGCCCTCACATAGGAAGAAGGTTCAAAGAGAACAAATATGGGAACAGCACATATATACTGCTTGGCTACATACTCTGCATCACCCATTTATACGTGTGGATGCACATGGTGCTGGTGAAGGAAATATGCCCTAGAGGCAATAATAAAGTTATTATTTATTTCCTTATATCATTATAAATGTTTATTATTCATGCTAGAATTGTATTAACCGGAAACATAATACATGTGTGAATACATAGACAAACTTAGTGTCACTAGTATGCCTCTACTTGACTAGCTCGTTAATCAAAGATGGTTATGTTTCCTAACCATGAACAAAGTGTTGTTATTTGATTAATGAGGTCACATCATTAGTTGAATGATCTGATTGACATGACCCATTCCATTAGCTTAGCACCCGATCGTTTAGTATGTTGCTATTGCTTTTCTTCATGACTTATACATGTTCCTATGACTATGAGATTATGCAACTCCCGTTTGCCGGAGGAACACTTTGGGTGCTACCAAACGTCAGAACGTAACTGGGTGATTATAAAGGAGCATTACAGGTGTCTCCAAAGGTAGATGTTGGGTTGGCGTATTTCGAGATTAGGATTTGTCACTCCGATTGTCGGAGAGGTATCTCTGGGCCCTCTCGGTAATGCACATCACATAAGCCTTGCAAGCATTACAACTAATATGTTAGTTGTGAGATGATGTATTATGGAACGAGTAAAGAGACTTGCCGGTAATGAGATTGAACTAGGTATTGGATACCGACGATCGAATCTCGGGCAAGTAACATACCGATGACAAAGGGAACAACGTATGTTGTTATGCGGTCTGACCGATAAAGATCTTCGTAGAATATGTAGGAGCCAATATGGGCATCCAGGTCCCGCTATTGGTTATTGACCAGAGACGTGTCTCGGTCATGTCTACATTGTTCTCGAACCCGTAGGGTCCGCACGCTTAAGGTTACGATGATAGTTATATTATGAGTTTATGCATTTTGATGTACCGAAGGTTGTTCGGAGTCCCGGATGTGATCACGGACATGACGAGGAGTCTCGAAATGGTCGAGACATAAAGATTGATATATTGGAAGCCTATGTTTGGATATCGGAAGTGTTCCGGGTGAAATCGGGATTTTACCGGAGTACCGGGAGGGTTACCGGAACCCCCCGGGAGCTAAATGGGCCATAGTGGGCCTTAGTGGAAAAGAGAAGGGGCTTCCCTAGATGGGCTGCGCGCCTCCCCCTTCCCCTAGTCGTATTAGGACTAGGAGAGGTGGCCGGCCCCTCCTCCTCTTTTCCCCCTCCGCGAATCCTATTCCAACTAGGATTGGGGGGGGGGGGATCCTACTCCCAGAGGGAGTAGGACTCCTCCTGCGCCCTCCTCCTGGCCGGCGCCCCCCTCCCCCTTGGCTCCTTTATATACTGAGGCAGAGGCACCTAGAAACACACAAGTTGATCCACGTGATCTATTCCTTAGCCGTGTGTAGTGCCCCCAGCCACCATATTCCTCGATAATACTGTAGTGGAGTTTAGGCGAAGCCCTGCTGCTGTAGTACATCAAGATCGTCACCACGCCGTCGTGCTGACGGAACTCTTCCCCGACACTTTGCTGGATCGGAGTCCGGGGATCGTCATCGAGCTAAACGTGTGCTCGAACTCGGAGGTGCCGTAGTTTCGGTGCTTGATCGGTTGGATCGTGAAGACGTACGACTACTTCCTCTACGTTGCGTCAACGCTTCCGCAGTCGGTCTGCGTGCGTACGTAGACAACACTCTCCCCTCTCGTTGCTATGCATCACATGATCTTGCGTGTGCGTAGGAAATTTTTTGAAATTACTATGAAACCCAACAGCTGGCATGTCCCATACAACTATTTTGCTGTTGTTAATCTAAGAATGCTGCCGGATAATTGAAGCAATGCCACTGTTAAAAGTAAATTACATTTTTTTAATGAATGTTGTTTCAAGAGAATGTCTCTGTTAATATGAATCAATGCAACCGTTTTAGAAATGCTACTGTCCTACTTTGTTTTCCATCCAAGATAAGTTAGATGCTTCTTCCTGTCACCGTTTGTTTCATCCTCCTTTATCGGCAAGTAATTGTTTACTTTTTTGCCTCTGTTAACACAGGGGTATCGATTCAACTTGTTGCTATTGCGACATTTTGCTTCGCTACTGGAAACACTTATGTTTTAAGAGTGTTTTGTGCAGTTCAACTTGAATGTCACACCGGTGACTTTGCTTAATTTTGGTGGAACTGCACAAAAGGAGATCGAGATTTGTTTCCAGTCTTCATGGCGAGTTGTTTGAAACCTTGCTCTCAACTACATGATGTGCAGTGTGCTTTGAGATGTTGTGCTACTTGTTTTGGTACTGTTTTAAATAAATGTTGAATTGAAGCTATTGTATTGTTGTATTTTTCCATTAAGTAGTGAACAAAAATGGGACCAACCTACACATGATGCTTGTTGCTTTGTTACAACAAATTCAGCATCATCCCCTTTATAAGCCAGTAATTGATGCCACTCTCAGAATTAACTACTGAATCCTATTTCAAAACTGCAACACTTGTTAGGGATTGGCGGGATTACCATTTTTGTGGCCGCATGTTTCATCCTCCTTTATTAGCCAATAATTGATTCCTTTTTTGCCTCTGTTTAAACAAGGATATCTATTCAACTTGATGCTATTGCAATATTTTGTTTCGCTGCGCGAAACACTTTGCTTGATTTCAGTGCAACTGCACAAAACGAGATTGGATTTCCTATTCGTGTTGGCAGATTCGTATTTTATCTTGTCCATCTCATGAAAGGTCAGTACAGGCCTTCATCCACATGATTGTGCAGTGTGCTTTGAGATGTTGTGCTACTTGTATTGGTACTATTTTAAATAAATGTTGAATTGAAGCTATTGTATTGCTGTCTTTTCCCATTAAGTAGTGAACAAAAATGGGACCAACCAGACATGATGCATGTTGCTTTGTTACAACAAACTCTGCATCACCCCCTTTATAAGTAGATGGAAGCACATACTGTTGTTGCGCCCACTCTCCCTTGGAACTATTTATGCTTTTCGTTAATCTAATGCCGCTAGTAAAATTAAGCAATGCCACTCTCAGAATTAATTAACTACTGAATCTTAGTTCAAAACTGCAACACTTGTTAGGAATGGTACTATCCTGCTTTGTAGTTCTTGCTACATGTTTAACCAAGGTATTGTTAAGATAATGTCTCTGTTAAAATGAATCAGTTGCATTGTTTTAGGAATGGTACTTTTCTACTTTGTCATTCTTTATACATGTTGAAACAAGGCATTGTTAAGATAATGTCTTAGTCAACATGAATGAATCACACTGATGGAGAATTGCTACTCTCCTGCTTTGTTTCCCATTAAGATAAAGTAGATCAGTAGATGCTTTTCTTCTGGGAGTACAAGTCATCAACCGTTATTTCTCAGTAATTGTTTCCCTTATACCTATTGTTGCTTACAGGGATATCAAAATTAAAGCTCGGTTTTATTCAGGCTTCGATTTTAGTTGAACTGCACAAAAGGAGCCAATGTGTAAGGCAAATTGTTGTATTACTGGGTCTAGTTGGTCGCTCCACTTTGCAAAAAGAAGCAGTCACTGTTTGCGCTACATTACAGAAGGAATGACCGAGAAGCTTTATAGAGTATTATTAGACACTGGTGACATGACTAGTCTGCAGAGACCATTGGCAATTTAACAACACGTGGAGTGCCCTGGGCAAAAAGTGCCCAAACAAGTACAAGAAGCCACGACACGACTCCATGATTATAGGCATTTCATATTTTGAATTGGAAAAGCTTGTCAAAGTTTAATCATTGATGTTAGCAAGAAGACGTTAGTTTAATATATTGGAATTGGAAAACCCTGTCAAAATTTGCTCATTGATGTTAGCCAGAAGACATGCATTTGATATTTTTGAGTGGGACGCCCTTGCTGTGAGCAGCGTCGAGTGTTTTTTCCTATTCCTGTGTTCAGTTTAGAAGTAAATAGTTACTCTGGTGAGATATTCCTGTGTTAAGAGTTTGTTTTGAATATTGTCTATGTAATGCCAGGCCTTGTGTTTGATTGCAAAGTTGAGCTTGGAATGTTGTGGCATGCGGCATCACGATCTTTTCACCATGCCTCCTGAGAATAATGCTTCGTATTGTTTTGCATGTCGATCTAATGCCAGTGATTTGCTTGTTAAGAAGATCATCCTCTTCTGTTGTTTCCGTGCTTAAGAAGTTCATCATCTGATGTTTCATTCATAGCCTATACGACAAGTCGGGTAGGTTAGACATGAAACCATATGATCTTCCGACCAACTCATGATTTTAGGACGTGATTGGATCGTCGTTTTCCAACCAAAACCGCTTGTAAAACTGATGTTTGTAAATTAAAGCAGATGGTCTCGGGCAAAGGCGCTTGGTTGGTCGATTTCGACTAGTAAAATATCGGAAGTACTTCACACACGATAAAAACGCTGAACGACACTCGGACGATTGCTAATCCAGCCGTTAGCTGCTGTTTCAGCCTTGCCCATGGATGGCATGATACGCATGTCATGCATGTACCATCTGGTATTGTCGTCCATATAGCAGTGCTCGTAAAATATACACTGGTCTCTCAAATTACACGCGTAACCCGCCGGTTTTACTTACAGACCTCAGGCCCTCGGTTTCATTACGCCTGTATTTTACGCGTTGTTTCCATGACGAGTAAATTATACGTGTATGTTAATACAGGTTTGAAATAAACTAGAGCTCCCAAGTGCGGCCTTACCGTTTAATGCTGTCTCAGTTTCTTGAAGGTGCTCATAGGTGTCTGATGATCCTGGCTTCCTGAATGAGCAGCGGGCACTGTATCAGACCATCCGTAGGGCCCGCGAGGCCCTCTCCGTTGTCCTTCGAGTTGTTGCACTCGCCGTGGCGCCGAGCATTGTTAACATCGTCAACGAACATGAGGATTCAGGAGATGACTTTATTTTGACTGGTTGACACTAGGGACCCACTAAGGACATAGTCGTACGTACGCAAGTGCATCCTTATTATGTACAACTATTTTTTTTGATTTATCCTGGTTTCTTGACATCACGGTCCCACACCATTGTCAACCTATGTAGTCAATATAAATGAGAGAATTGCACAAGGTGCGGCTGACAGCTGGGACCAAGCAGCTTGAGCAGTATTTGTGTTTTTGAGGCGTGAGCACTGCAGAGTTTTTCTTGGCAATGATTTCGTTGTTGTTCAGAGGAGAGCAGGGTATTAACTGGGCGGGCTGTGGCCCATCTAGCCCAGGCCAGATATCCAGCCCAGATACTAATTTTTTCAAGATGAAAATGGCTAGACCAGCTATACGTATTTTTGAGGAATACCCAGGCAAGGTCAACTTGTCATTCTCCGCCCCGCTGGGCTGCAAATCTTTCCTAGGAGGGATGCATTAGGCTTAACAGGAAAATGGGCTTTTGTAGCGACCCGACCCAAATGGATCAAGTCTCTGTGCTTATGTGTCATCCCTGGATCAGTATGCTGACACACACAGTGCTCGAAGGATTTATAACAGAGGTAAATCACATGTATAAAGTAACATAAATACTATTACCTCAATCCAATATAGTGGAAGCAACAAGGTTGTGGATTCCCATCAACACCAACGGCAAAGTTGAGTGTAGAAACCGTAACCCTAACGTATCACTTACTCGTCGTAAGATAATCCTGCAACATGAGACGTTGCATCCCGAAAATGGGTCAGTACATTGAATGTACTGGCAAATTCACACCATAGAGAATGATGAACAATGGCTATCACTACATGCATATTTGGCTGGTGGAAAAGCTCTATGGTTATAAGGTTTTTGCGTAAAGCCAATTTTTCCCTACTGCAAAGGAATAAATTTATTTAACTATCATGGTGGTTGTTGAACATTGAGAATGGTTGACAGCATTCTCAATCCCAATTAAAAATAATTAAAAACCCAACAACATTAATTAAAGTAACGTGATGAGATTCACATGATATTCAAGTACTAGATACTCAAGTTGTCCATAACCGGGGACACGGCTAATCATGATTAGTTTGTACACTCTGCAGAGGTTTGCGCACTTTTCCCCACATGACTCGATCGCCTCGGTTTGTTTTCTCGCACTACATGGTGTTTGAGAAACGGATGACCGAGACATAGTCTTTCAGAAGCGCTAGCACCTTACATGTGGGGTAGACCGTACCACCTACAACCCCTACATCTGCTAGTCCACCCCGTAAGAGTTCGCACAACTTAGTCAACTACGCCAGAGCCCATAGTAGCATGTGGCTACACACGGAAGTTTCTAGCATGAAAGATCTTATGATCCCTTTGAGCCTGGGTGGCGGTCCAAAAAAAACAGGCAAGTCCTGATAGACATCAGGTGCCTCAATCCACCCAGATGTGTGTTTAAGTTGCCACCTTAGATAAACCATTAGAATTATCAATCTCGCATCTGTCATGGATATCACTCACCCAATCCACGTCTACTAGCATAGCATGGCATAATAAGCAAGCGTAGAAGTAACTCCCAAAGGTTCATAATAATACAAGGTAATAGGTACTACCTCATCCTACTTCCATCCCACAATTTAATTAGATCCTAATCATGCAATGTGAGAGGATTGATCTAATGCAATAAAACTGGTTGGTAGAAAAGGTATGATCAAAGTGTGAACTTGCCTGCAAGGTTGATGAAGATGATTCGCACTCAAAAATCTCTTGATAGATCTACTCGTCACACTCCGGTCAATCTATCGTAAGCAAGCAATAGTAACCACACAATAAGTACTCATCTAATGCACAGGTAAAACTCGAACAAGAGAACGAACCAGATAGTTCAACTTAAGAACTCCGGTTGCAAAGAAAGAACGAACCGAACAAACGACGGAAAACAAACGGCGGAAGAAAACAACTCGGTTCTAGCAAGTGGAACTAGGTCAAATTTTACCGGGGCAAAAACTTGTTCAAGTTGATTAGACGGAACGGCGGTTTCGAGACGAAACTCCAGGCGCTTGAATCACCTGATTCTGATAAACGAGCGAGAAGAAAGACTAGAACGAAGATCGGATCTGAGATCGCGATCGCGGAATAAATCCGACGAGAAGAAAAAGAAGAACGGTTAAACGAACGGACGTTCGTTAACCTAGAAGAATCTGGTGATCACGTTCGTTAGGACGAACGGTCCGGCAAACGGTCCAAAGGCAACTAAATCGGAAAAGAAAACGAATCCGATCTAGGGTTTCGGAGAAGAAAACTGAAACAAAACCGGAAGAAAAGAAAAGAAACCGGAAAGAAAAAGGAATGGTTCTTTTAGGAAAAACCGGACTGAGGCGAGGAAAAGAAGAGAGGCGCGGCTACCTCGAAGAGGCTCCGGCGAGGGGCTCCGGCGGCGGCGGCGTAGGGCGGCGGCGGCGTGGGCAAGGTGCGGCGGCGGCGGCGTAGGGCACAAGGGCGGCGGCGCGGGTGAGGGGCGCGGGGTGGGGCTGCGCGCTGCTGCTTGCTGCGGATTTGATTTGATGTGTTTAGAGGGGGGTATTGGGGTATTTATATTGGGGAGGGGAGGGGGTTTCTTGGGGTAGGGGACAAGAAATAGACTAGGATTAGGAAAAGAAAAACGAAACAAGGAAAGGGGAGGGGCTAACCGACCTAAGTCCATATTGGACTCGGCCTAGAAGCAAGAAGCGGCGGCGGCTGGCGCCTGCCTAGCGCTGGTGCGCGGCTGGGGTGGCCGGCCGGCTGGCTGGGCCTTAGGCCCGGCTGGCCTGGCGGGAGGCTCCCCTTTTTTTGTTTTTTTAATAGTTTCCGCGCGCAGAAAAACACAGAAAAGAAAATCTAAACGAGCTCCAAAAATTCTAAAGTAAATTTTCCCCGACTCCTAAAAATGAGTCGAACAAAATGAACTTTTCTCCGGACCTAAAATGCAATTTTCGAAAACGCGCATTTTTCCCTATCCAAAGAAAAACAAACAAACACCGGAAAACGAAATTTGATCTATTTATTAAATCTTCATTTTTCCTATATTTTGGGAAAGTCATATTATTCCCTCTCTTATATTTTTGACGTCGGAAAAATAATTGAAGATGAAATAAATAAATCAAATGATCCTCTTTTCAAATTCGAGAAAACTCTCAAATATGAAAATAACGAAATCTCCAACTCTCTCCGTGGGTCCTTGAGTTGCGTGAAATTTCTAGGATCGACCAAAATGCAAGAAAATAAGGTATGCATGATGATCTAATGTATAACATTCCAAATTGAAAATAAATTCAAAAGAGCTTTGAATTTAATTCTTTGAAACTCCCAACTCATATTTCATAATTTGAAGAAGTCATTTTATCTTCTCTCGTGAAAATCATTGAGTTGCATAAAGTTTCAGAATTGGAATATTTTCAAATGAAATTCAAATATTTTTCAAACACCCTTGTCATTTAAATAAATGGAAGAAGTCATGTCATCTTCTCTCTGGGGTTTTGTGTTTGAAAAGCATTTGAATTCATGGAGATCAGAAAGCAAATATGGAAGTTTGGGAAAGTCCTTTTATTCCCTCTCATTTAACTTCCAAAAATTTTCGAATTCACTCACTTTCAGACAATCAATCAAACAATCAGTCAAATCTATCTATTTATTATAACATTCCAAAATTTAGAATTTTGGGATGTTACAAACCTACCACCCTTAAATGAATCTCGTCCTCGAGATTCGGAGAGGCTAGCAAGAAAAGGTTAGGGTTTGGGGGTCTCCTCAAATTCCATCAATCATCACCGGGGTCTGGGGTGCTACCACCCTTAGAATCATTGTTACGGTTCCATCAAAACTCATATACTCCATTCTTATTCTTGACAGTGTCTGTCTTCTTAGATCTTCAGGATAATTCCTTATCCGGGCTCTTCCGGTAGTGGCATAACCCTTTTCCTCAATTCTTCTATACTTTCATCCTGGTAAGGTTATTTCGAGATTGGGTCTTCTTAACTGACGGGTCTAGCGCCAAAACTAAACAACTATCGATATCTCATGGTGGTCAACAATTTATGGTTTCTCCTGCAGGAAATGGGTCTGGGTTGATCCTCACTGTATAACCTACGGTTGGCAAAGCTGCCTTGTACAAGGGAAAAATACCTATACCATTCTAAAGCTTAAACAAGGTTTTGATCGTCGTCTCTCCACTATAGGTAAGTCACTTAGATTTACGATCCCATATAGCAAGGCGAATAATAAGAGTAAGTCGGTATGGTGATCAATCCATCCCGCACCCAAATCATTACCATGTACACAGTTTAGCGAATCTCGCATACTAACACTTGGTCATTCCTCACAAGCATTGCAGAATTTCTCTTGTCGACGAACTAAGTTCGGATAATTCCATGGATTCTGCAAGCCAAACAAACATCTATCGTTCCTTCCCAACCCTCAGGTTTTGCGTAACTCCTATAAAATCGTCTATCGACAAAGGGCATATCCTCTTCCAGGGTTTTTTCCTTCAGCAAGAATGTGCTTGCTTCTTGGCAGGTCCTGGGGCCTGTGGGTTATGGCCCATCTCATCACTTGTAGTCCTTGTACTTATTATCGGGCAACTGATCATTGTTCCAACTTCCTAGTATTCTTAAATCCATCCAATTGTACTGTCTTCCTTCCTTCTACTGGCACCAAACCAAGACGTGAGTACTCAGACTTGTCATGGGGTTGCCATTGCTCCATATTACCAACATCATACCTCCTTTATATCCAATAGTACTTCATCTCTTCATCCTCGTGGGATTTCCCACATACCAAGGTAAAAACTTATACTTATGAAGTCCATACTCTACTTCGTGGAACATCATTATCCTTTCCAGGGTCAAGCGTCCTTACAGGGGAATATTGGCCATCTCTGCATGGCACTTCTTCAACTGGGAAATGTGAAACACATCATGAACTCCTCACAGTCCTTCGGGTGACTCCAACTTGTTGGCCACATCTCCCATACGCTCCAAAATTCGGTATGGTCCTACAAATCTCGGGGCTAACTTTACCTTAACTCCAATTCGTTTAACTCCTCGCAGAGGGAACACATGAAGACATGTTCGGTCTCCAATTTCATAGACTACCTCCTTGAGTTTTGAGTCTACATAACTCTTCTGCCTGGACTGAGCTACCTTCAGTCTATCTCGAATCAACTTAACATTCTCTTCTGACACCTTTGATCACATTTGGTCCAAACAACTGACGTCTCCAACTTCATCCCACACACTCTTGGGGTATCGCCCATATCGAGACAAAACTCATATTCATTTTGTCCGAAATCCACTTAGTGGAGTATCCTTATCTTTTCCAGGGGTGAACAGTTCTTACAGGGTACTACCACCCTTAAATGCACAAATCTTCCATAAACCATATTTCTCATATCCTCAGAAATGGTCAAAATCCTTCTTCATAGAGTAACAACTCATAAAACCCAATCTTTACCAACGATGCTAACTTTATTGATTCTCAAATTATTACAATCTCCTGTTTTTCCATTACATGCCTCAACTCAACACCTCAATATAGAGGAAAATTTCCTCACTACTACGACTATATTTCTTCTGGTACAAACTCAACTACTTATCACAAGTCTCCTTCTCCTTCGGACAATCACTAGCAAAGTGCCCTGCTTTATTGCAACTAAAACATATTACTTCTGACAAGTATCGAGGTTTCCTTTTTGGGCATTTGTTGAGGTAGTGCCCTGACTCCTTGCACCCATAACAGGTGACATGACTCAGATCCTTCCTGGAATCCAATCTACTTCTTTTTCTGGACTTTTCCATTCCAATCAGGGCTTCTATTTCCTGTGGGTCATACTCTACTTCCTCGGCCGGGAATTGTACTAGATCCCCATTCATACAATTCTGGGAGATGTGTCCTTCTTCTCCACATGAATAGCAAGACTTGGTGTAGGGTTTAATTGGTTCTTCTTTGGGTGTGTCCTCCAACTCTTTCTTCATCACAGGTTCTTCTAAACTTTCCATAAGAGCTCCTTTCATTGCTTCTTCCTTTTGCTGGATGGTTCTTTGTACCATGGGGTAAATGTGACACTGAGCAGGATAGTGGGTAGTCCCTTCACACAAGAAACAAGTGATCTGCCTAGTTGGGCATTCTTCAGCTGGGTGACTTCCTTCACAATTAGGGCATTCATCCTTGTGTTCTTTATGGTTGTGTCCGATTTCTCCACAAATCTTGCATGCACAAGGTTTCTTCATGTCCTTTCCATAAGGCTTCAACTTCTGGGACACAAACTGAGACTTTAGCAAAGTCAACTTAAATTCTTTCCAAGTGGTTACTCCTTGCCATCCATTTATGGTTTGGTACATACTCCACCAAGTAGCAGCACCTCTTTCAAAGCATTGAAGAGCATGTTGGGCCATATCCTTTCCGACTATAGGGTTGTTCTCCATATGATCCTCCATGTTCTGAATCCATCGGTCTGTCTCCAATTGACTCATCGGTCCAGAAAATACAAGCTCATTTCCATTCATCCTCTATGGGTCCATGTGGGTTTGGGGTGAGATAAGAGAGATCAAGAGGGATGCACACAATACAAACAAAAGTTTTTGAAAAGACAAATTTTATTGTGGCTGTCGGAAAAACAACAAACAAATGACAGCTCACAAACATCGCATCTAACGTAGGTATATAACAGGGGTTTGGTCTTCTAAGGTCAACATCGCCAAACTCTTCAAGTCTTGTTCATGTCTCCAATGGCTTCTTCAGATCATGCTTGTCTTTCTCAAGTTCTTTTGCCAGATCAATCTCTGTTGACGTGAAATCTCTCGTGACATCCTTTAATATTCCAGAGTTGCATTTCAAACTTCTAGTTTCAACATCCTTCACACGAACCATGGTCCTACTGTCCTTTAGTTCTTGACAAATCTCCGGTATCTCGAGGTTGTAGCTCCTCCAGCTTGGCTACTTTCAGCTTTTGGTTCCTGAGTTCTTCATGAAATGCTTCCTTGTCTAATACGACTTCCTGGAGCTCCATTTTAACTTCTTGATGTACTATTCCAGACCCTGGTGATATACCGGCTAGGGCTAAAACTTCATCTTATGCTAGGTGCTCCATCAGCCTTCTACCATTTAATCCTTCCATGCATATGCATGCTTAACTCAGCATGGTGACAATAGCATAAGCGGGCGATAACCTCATGGATAGCCGTGGTTGTTCTCTTGTCATTTCCATGAGCTATTTCTCCATAGTTGATATCTCCTGCCTTAGGGTTTTCCTTGACAAATCCTTGAGTTCTTAACTCTACATGCTTCGGTCTTTCTCCAACACACCTTGATCTCGGGTATTGACAACTTCCATAATCTGTTAAGTTCCATCAGGTTAGCCTTCCTAGGTCATACAGATCTGGGAATTCTTCAGAGCCTTCAAATTCTACTTGTCTTCGGTCTTCAGCCGTTCTAGTTTCCATTATCATACTGTATGGTAAAATCCTCTTCATTCCGAATGGTCTTACTTGTCTGATATCATGTACTTCTTAGAGTGGTCTCATCAGTCGAATCTTCGAGCGGTCAAAAGGGAAAGGGGTATGGTCTCACTAAAGGGAATTTTGAATAAGCTTAGAAAAGAAGAGAGGTAAAAGATCCTTTTGAAGAGTAAAGTTTTAGAGAAAAATCTTTGCTATGGGCTTGCCAGTTTCTAGGGTCACGTCCTACAGTCAACATGTGCTCTGATAGCATCTTGTAGCGACCCGACCCGAATGGATCAAGTCTCTGTGCTTATGTGTCATCCCTGGATCAGTATGCTGACACACACAGTACTCGAAGGATTTATAACAGAGGTAAATCACATGTATAAAGTAACGTAAATACTATTACCTCAATCCAATATAGCGGAAGCAACGAGGTTGTGGATTCCCATCAACACCAACGGCAAAGTTGAGTGTAGAAATCGTAACCCTAACGTATCACTTACTCGTCGTAAGATAATCCTGCAACATGAGACGTTGCATCCCGAAAACGGGTCAGTACATTGAATGTACTGGCAAATTCACACCATAGAGAATGATGAACAATGGCTATCACTACATGCATATTTGGCTGGTGGAAAAGCTCTATGGTTATAAGGTTTTTGCGTAAAGCCAATTTTTCCCTACTGCAAAGGAATAAATTTATTTAACTATCATGGTGGTTGTTGAACATTGAGAATGGTTGACAGCATTCTCAATCCCAATTAAAAATAATTAAAAACCCAACAACATTAATTAAAGTAACGTGATGAGATTCACATGATATTCAAGTACTAGATACTCAAGTTGTCCATATGATTAGTTTGTACACTCTGCAGAGGTTTGCGCACTTTTCCCCACATGACTCGATCGCCTCGGTTTGTTTTCTCGCACTACATGGTGTTTGAGAAACGGATGACCGAGACATAGTCTTTCAGAAGCGCTAGCACCTTACATGTGGGGTAGACCGTACCACCTACAACCCCTACATCTGCTAGTCCACCCCGTAAGAGTTCGCACAACTTAGTCAACTACGCCAGAGCCCATAGTAGCATGTGGCTGCACACGGAAGTTTCTAGCATGAAAGATCTTATGATCCCTTTGAGCCTGGGTGGCGGTCCAAAAAAAAACAGGCAAGTCCTGATAGACATCAGGTGCCTCAATCCACCCAGATGTGTGTTTAAGTTGCCACCTTAGATAAACCATTAGAATTATCAATCTCGCATCTGTCATGGATATCACTCACCCAATCCACGTCTACTAGCATAGCATGGCATAATAAGCAAGCGTAGAAGTAACTCCCAAAGGTTTCATAATAATACAGGTAATAGGTACTACCTCATCTACTTCCCATCCCACAATTTGATTAGATCCTAATCATGCAATGTGAGAGGATTGATCTAATGCAATAAAACTGGGTTGTAGAAACGGTATGATCAAAGTGTGAACTTGTCTGCAAGGTTGATGAAGATGATTCGCACTCAAAAATCTCTTGATAGATCTACTCGTCACACTCCGGTCAATCTATCGTAAGCAAGCAATAGTAAACACACAATAAGTACTCATCTAATGCACAGGTAAAACTCGAACAAGAGAACGAACCAGATAGTTCAACTTAAGAACTCCGGTTGCAAAGAAAGAACGAACCGAACAAACGACGGAAAACAAACGGCGGAAGAAAACAACTCGGTTCTAGCAAGTGGAACTAGGTCAAATTTTACCGGGGCAAAAACTTGTTCAAGTTGATTAGACGGAACGGCGGTTTTGAGACGAAACTCCAGGCGCTTGAATCACCTGATTCCGATAACGAAGATCGGATCTGAGACCGCGATCGCAGAATAAATCCGATGAGAAGAAAAAGAATAACGGTTAAACGAACGGACGTTCGTTAACCTAGAAGAATCCGGTGATCACGTTCGTTAGGATGAACGGTCCGGCGAACGGTCCAAAGGCAACTAAATCGGAAAAGAAAACGAATCCGATCTAGGGTTTCGGAGAAGAGAACCAAAACAAAACCGGAAGAAAAGAAAAGAAACCGGAAAGAAAACGGAACGGTTCTTTTAGGAAAAACCGGACCGAGGCGAGGAAAAGAAGAGAGGCGGGGCTACCTCGAAGAGGCTCCGGCGAGGGGCTCCGGCGGCGGCGGCGTAGGGCGGCGGCGGCGTAGGCAAGGTGCGGCGGTGGCGGTGACGCAGGGCGGCGGCGGCGGCGTAGGGCACAAGGGCGGTGGTGCGGGTGAGGGGCGCGGGGTGGGGCTGCGCGCTGCTTCTTGCTGCGGCTTTGATTTGATGTGTTTAGAGGGGGGGGGTATTGGGGTATTTATATTGGGGAGGGGAGGGGGTTTCTTGGGGTAGGGGACAAGAAATAGACTAGGATTAGGAAAAGAAAAACGAAACAAGGAAAGGGGAGGGGCTAACCGACCTAAGTCCATATTGGACTCGGCCTAGAAGCAAGAAGCGGCGGCGGCTGGCGCCTGCCTAGCGCTGGCGCGCGGCTGGGGTGGCCGGCCGGCTGGCTGGGCCTTAGGCCCGGCTGGCCTGGCGGGAAGCTCCCCTTTTTTTGTTTTTTTAATAGTTTCCGCGCGCAGAAAAACACAGAAAAGAAAATCTAAATGAGCTCCAAAAATTCTAAAGTAAATTTTCCCCGACTCCTAAAAATGAGTCGAACAAAATGAACTTTTCTCCGGACCTAAAATGCAATTTTCGAAAACGCGCATTTTTCCCTATCCAAAGAAAAACAAACAAACACCGGAAAACGAAATTTGATCTATTTATTAAATCTTCATTTTTCCTATATTTTGGGAAAGTCATATTATTCCCTCTATTATATTTTTGATGTTGGAAAAATAATTGAAGATGAAATATATAAATCAAATGATCCTCTTTTCAAATTCGAGAAAACTCTCAAATATGAAAATAACGAAATCTCCAACTCTCTCCGTGGGTCCTTGAGTTGCGTGAAATTTCTAGGATCGACCAAAATGCAAGAAAATAAGGTATGCATGATGATCTAATGTATAACATTCCAAATTGAAAATAAATTCAAAAGAGCTTTGAATTTAATTCTTTGAAACTCCCAACTCATATTTCATATAATTTGAAGAAGTCATTTTATCTTCTCTCGTGAAAATCATTGAGTTGCATAAAGTTTCAGAATTGGAATATTTTCAAATGAAATTCAAATATTTTTCAAACACCCTTGTCATTTAAATAAACGGAAGAAGTCATGTCATCTTCTCTCCAGGGTTTTGTGTTTGAAAAGCATTTGAATTCATGGAGATTAGAAAGCAAATATGAAAGTTTGGGAAAGTCCTTTTATTCCCTCTCATTTAACTTTCAAAAGTTTCGAATTCACTCACTTTCAGACAATCAATCAAATAATCAGTCAAATCTATCTATTTATTATAATATTCCAAAATTTATAATTTTGGGATGTTACAGCTTTAAAAAATAATAAATGGGATGCAATTATAAAAATTGGGCAGTAACTATAAAAAAATCCACCAAACACGAAATTAGTTTATAAAATATTATTTATGGATTTTGAAAATCTTAAATTTTCATTGTTGCGCACGCAATGTTTCGTTGGATTTTTACGTAATGCAAATTTATATTTAATCTGACTAGAAATTTCGGGATAAAAATATTTCGGATCCCATCAAAATGTGGGAAATTTAATTAAATTCTGTCTTCAATGGTTGGTTGAAATTATTAATCGTTGTCCTAGTTAGAAAATGGGTTGTACTTTTAACAAACTGTAAATGGGTTGTTGTAAATTCCATTAGAATTCAAAAATGGGATGTACATTCTTACAAAACGCAAATGGGCTATAAGTTCTCTGCCACACACTTGTGGGCCTACTAAGTGACGCGTCCCCTAAAAAAATAAGTTGACGCGTATGCAAGGCTTTGTCAACTTATTATAGTAAACACACGATTCTAGTAGCAGTGGCCGTTGGATGTCTATCCAATGGATGTCGTGCTTCTTCTTCAATCTCGGATATTCTTAGCTTCGGCGCCCAAAAAATGATTCCTCCCCCTGACATCTAGGGCGCACCGTTTCGGAGGCTGACCTGTGGGCCTACTAAGTTGGAGCGTACCAAGGGCTTTGTCAACTTAGTCAATATAAACGATTCTAGCTTCAGTGACCGTACGATGTCCATCCAACGGCCGTAGTGCTTCTTCAACCTCTGGTCTTCTTGGTCCAGCCGCCCAAAGCAGCGTCGGTCGTGCTGCCTGCTCCTGCCTCCCGTGGCCGGCTGTGCTGCCGCGGAGGCCTCACCGCCCCCATACTACTCCCACCGCTAGCCAGGCCATCCCTCCACTCACCCACACCCCCTGTTATTCTGCGGCGACGGTAGCCTCACACCGCAGCCGAACCAGTGAACGCTCGTACTCTCTGCGTGGGCATCCACTGCCGCGTCTTGCCCGGCTCCGCGTCGTCCCATTCCTAGGCCTCGCCGTCGTCCACCGCCGTGGTGCTCTCGGCGCGGCATGGTCAATGTGGTCAACGACCGACTTCCATCGGAAGAGTACTATACGTGGAGAGGCTGACAGCTGGGTCCACGGCAGCCGCAAGGAAGTGCCTCCTTATTACGCGGAAAATAATTATTCCTCCACCTGACAGCGGGGACCCATCAGACGGGCCACCAGTATTTTGCGAAAAAAATCGTTTCCCCCTGACTGCTGGGACCCACCGGATGGGCCACCGTATTTCGTGAAAAAAACGTTCCCCCCACTGTCAGCTCGGACCCACCGAAAGTGCCTCCTTATTACGCACAAAAAATGAATACTCCCCCGGCTAGCTGGGACCCACCTTGGTGGGAGGCTGACTTGTGGGTCCACTAAGTTGACGGGGACGAAGGGCTTTGTCAACTTAGCCAATATGAACGATTCTAGCTCCACTCACCGTACGATGTCCATCCAACGGTCATAGTGCTTCTTCAACCTCTGGTCTTCTTGCTCCAGCCGCCCAAAGCAGCGCCGGTCGTGCCGCATGCTCCTGCCTCCCGTGGCCGGTTGTGCTGCCGCAGAGGCCTCACCGCCCCCTACTATTCCCACCGCTGGCCAGGCCCTGCGGCGATGGTAGCCTCACACCGCAGCCGAACCAGTGAACCCTCATACTCCTCTCCGCACGGGCTTTCATAGCCCCGTCTTCCCCGGCTCCGCGTCGTCCCCTTTCTAGGCCTCGCCATCGTCCACCGCCGTGGTGCTCTCCGCGCGGCGTGGTCAACGTGGTGAAGGAATGACTTCCATCAGAAGAGTACTGTACGTGGAGAGGCTGACAGCTGGGTCCACGGCCACAGCCCGGTTTTTTTGTGATTTGCCAAGTTAGTCGCTTTGTCAGGCCTGTTGGGCTGCAAATCTTTCAAGACGAGGAGAGCGTTCATTCGGCTGGCCGAGAAAATGGCCCATCAGTAATGAGAAATGGGTTGTACATTTTTTTAAACACATCAAACCAGCAATTAGTTTCAAATATCTTTTTTTTCATTTCAAGATTTTAAATTACATTAAGTTTTATGTGTGGAGAATTTGTTGGATTTTATATTGATATACATTTATTTTCAAAATCAGTTTGAATGTGAGTCGAAATTTCAAATTAAAAATAGTTCGGACCGCACCGAAATATGCAAAATTTTCGTATAATTTTTTAACCGTGACCACAATATGGGCTGTAATTCTAACAAAAAGAATATGGGCTCCAAAAAAACCTTAAGAATTAGCAAATGGGTTGTAAGTTATTAGAAATAATGGCAGATGGGTTGTATGCTGTTTTCCACAGATTTGAGGCTTTCCTAAAAAAAGGTTGACGCACAAGCACTGACTGTTGTATGTCCATCCAACGGCCGTCGTGCTTCTTCAATCTCTACTCTTCCTGCTCCAGCTGCTCAAACAAGCGCCGACGGGACTGCCTTCTCCCTCCTCCCTGTGGCCGGCTGTGTTACCGCACAGGCCTCACCTCCCCACCGTACTCCCATCGCTGGCCTAGCCATCCCTCTACTCACCCACACCTGCTGTTATTCTCCGGCGACGGCAGACGAACCAATAAACCCTCGTACAGTTGTACTACCCTCCGCATGGGAAACAACTGCCGAGTCTTCCCTGCCTCTGTGTCGTCCCCTTCCTAGGCCTCGCCGTCGTCCACCGCCGTCGTGCTCTTGGCGCGGCGTGGTCAATGTGGTCAACGACCGACTTACATCGGAAGAGTACTGTGCGTGGAGACACTGACAACTGGGTCCACAGCCTCAGCAAGGAAGTGCCTCCTTATTACGCGCAAAATAATTATTCCTCCACCTGACAGCGGGGACCCATCAGACGGGCCACCGTATTTCGCGAAAAAATGTTTCCCCCCTGACTGCTGGGACCCACCAGCTACACCTTCGCACGCAAGGAAGTGCATCCGGGCAAAAAAACAAAACGATTCGCCCCCCTGACTGCTGGGACCCACCAGCCACATCTTCGCACGCAAGGAAGTGCCTGACAGTTGGGACCCACCTAGTCTAAGCGTACGTAGCGTTGTCATTCTGGTCGCGAACGTGTGCGTACATATATACTGGTGGATGTAGAGGCGCACACGTGTCGTAGTAGAGGCGCGCATGTATCATAGTAGAGGCGCGCATGTAGCATGTACATGTACGTACAACGGCTAGGGTGCAAGAAAGAAAATACGGCCACGTATGTGTACATACGGGCGGGGTCTCGAACGCCTACTCGCGCATACGTACGGCGAGGGCTCGTTGACATGGCTGGGTTGGAACGGAGAAACAACGTCGTCGTCGTGTTCATGGGGAGGTAACGGAATGCGTCATGATCATGGGGAGGCAACGGAATGCGTCGTGTTCATCGGGAGGCAACGGAACGCTTGGGAGCCAACCGGCTGGGTCGGAACGGAATGCGTGGTCGTGTTCATCGGGAGGGCTTGGACGGAACAAGCGGTGGAAACGAGGCCTGGCGTACCGCAGAACGGAGGAAACGGCCTTGTGTTCGACTGGGCACGTTCGAAACGGGATCCAGTTCATCGGGATGGGTCTGGCGTACCGCAAAATGGACGAAACGGACCTCCTACGGTCGAAACGGGGGTCCTGCTGATCGGGAGGGGTGTGGCGTACCGTAAAACGGTGGAAACGGACCTCCTACGGTCGAAACGGGGGTTCTGTTGATCAGGAGGGGTGTGGCGTACCGCAAAACGGACGAAACGGACCTCCTACGGTCGAAACAGGGGTCCTGTTCATCGGGAGGGGTGTGGCGTACCGCAAAATGGGACTCCACGGGATACTGTTCATCTCCACCGTCGACCTCCTCCAGCCTCCACGGGCTACCGTCGACCTCCTCCAGCCTCCACGGGCTCCTGTTCATCCAGCCTCCACCGCGCGCTACTCCACCGGCTATTGTTCAACCACCCCTCCACTGTCTACTGTTCATCCAGCCCCCCACACCACGGGGTCCTATTCATCCAGAGGCAACGCCACCGCTCACTGTTCATCCACCCCCCCCCCCCCCCGCAACGCTCACTGTTCATCCAATCGATCGGCTTTAGTTAGCAGCAGTAGCGAAGGAATCGCTCGATCGAGTTCAGTTAACAGCCATCGATCGATCGCTCGGGTTCAGTAATGCGTAGCCTGCAGTGCAATCGCTCGGGTTCAGTTAGAGCCCAACGCCTCGCTCGGGTTCAGTTAGAGAGAAACACGCATCGCTCGGCCCCCGACCTCCCGCCATAACCGGGAACTCCCCAAAATTTTCCTCGCCCTCACTTCTACCATGGTTTTTTCCATCATGTACGGCCCAAAGAATGTCATGCAGCTGCGTCTCTGGCCCGCCCAGGACGAAAAGCCCATTTTCTATCATGATTTCTTGTCATAGAAGTAGGATCCCACCACATCTATGATGATACCGGGTTTTTTCACAATTATTTTCATAGAATTGTCGTATGTATGACAGAAAAAAATTTCATTCGGCCCAAAATGCCACGGATGTGTCTTTTTTTTTGTAGTGTATGATAGTTTTTATTATATCCCTCTTGGATGCCCATCATATTTAGGAATTACATAACCAAAGCAAATTACCATGTTGTTCTAAAGACTCTCAAAATAATATAAGTGAAGCATGAGAGTTCATCTATTTCTTCAAAATAAAACCACTCTCGTGCTCTAAAAGGATATGAGTGAAGCACTAGAGCAAATGACAAACTACTCCGAAAGATATAAGTGAAGATCAATGAGTAGTCGAATAATTATGCAACTATGTGAAGACTCTCTAACATTTAAGAATTTCATATCTTGGTATTTTATTCAAACAGCAAGCAAATCAAAATAAAATAAAATGACGCTCCAAGCAAAACACATATCATGTGGTGAATAAAAATATAGCTCCAAGTAAAGTGACCGATGAACGAAGACGAAAGAGGGGATGCCTTCCGGGGCATCCCCAAGATTAGGCTCTTGGTTGTCCTTGAATATTACCTTGGGGTGCCTTGGGCATCCCCAAGCTTAGGCTCTTGCCACTCCTTATTCCATAGTACATCGAATCTTCACCCAAAACTTGAAAACTTCACAACACAAAACTCGTAAGCTCCGTTAGTATAAGAAAATAAATCACCACTTAGGTACTGTTGTGAACTCATTCTAAATTCATATTGGTGTAATATCTACTGTATTCCAACTTCTCTATGGTTCATACCCTCCGATACTACTCATAGATTCATCAAAATAAGCATACAACACATAGAAAACAGAATCTGTCAAAAACAGAACAGGCTGTAGTAATCTGTAGGATTCGAATACTTATGTAACTCCAAAAATCCTGAGAAGTTAGGAAGTCCTTGGAAATTTGTTTATTAATCTACTTCAAGTGGAATTTGTATTTTATCGCTCTCTGGTAAGAAATGAAAATTATTCTTGTGAGCGCATACTTTCTGTTTTTTTACAGCAAGATCAAATAACAATCACCCAAGAAGGTCCTAAAGGCTTTACTTGGCACAAACACTAATTAAAAATAAAACCAAATCTAAGCAGAGGATAGATGAATTATTTATTACTAAACAGGAACAAAAAGCGAAGAACAAAAATAAAATTGGGTTGCCTCCCAACAAGCGCTATCATTTAATGCCCCTAGCTAGGCATGATGATTTCAATGATGCTCACATAAAAGATAGGAATTGAAACATAAAGAGAGCATCATGAAGAATATAAATAGCACATTTAAGTCTAAACCACTTCCTATGCATAGGGATTTTGTGAGAAAATAACTCATGGGAACAATAATCAACTAGCATAGGAAGGTAAAGCAAGCAAAACTTCAAAATTTTAAGCACATAGAGAGGAAACTTGATATTAATGCAACTCCTACAAGCATATATTCCTCCCTCATAATAATTTTTAGTAACATAATGAATGTATTCAACAATATAACCATCACATAAAGCATTCTTTTCATGATCTACAAGCATAGAAAATTTACTACTCTCTACATAAGAAAAATTCTTCTCAATCGGAATAGTGGGAGTATCATAAGAGACTCGAATACTATAAATTGTTTCCACATTAAAAGAGTAATGTTCAGAAAAATGGTAATTAAAATCATGACAAGTTTTATAAATATAATCATCACTACTTTTTATAGCATATGTATCATCACAATAATTATCATAAGTCGCAACTTTGTTCTCATCATAATCGATTGAAACCTCTTCCAAGATAGTGGAATCATTACTAAATAAAGTCATGACCTCTCCAAATCCACTTTCATAATTATCACAATAAGATTCGACATCCTCCAAAATAGTGGGATTACTACTTCCTAAAGTTGACACTCTTCCAAATCCACTTTCATCAATATAATCATCATAAATAGGAGGCATGCTATCATCATAACAAATTTGCATATCAAAACTTGGGAGGCTAAAAATATCATCTTCATCAAACGTAGCATCCCCAGGCTTGGGACAGACATTAATTGTAGCAAATATATTCTCAAACATGTCATTCTCATCAAACATAGCATCCCCAAGCTTGGGCCTTTTCATATTATAAGCATAATCACTCTCATCATTAATAGTATGCATAGCACCGATTGATGAAGCTATGTGCCTAGGGTAGGGTCATAGGCCTGACCTAGACACCCTCCCCTAGGACATCACCCTAAAACCAGATGCATTCGAGGGATAGCATAATCCACTCGACCTCGAAGCATTCCACTCAGAAAACTCGAAGTCACTCGACCGCGACGACTACCACTCGACTGACAGAAGATCTAAAGTCACTCTGCACGGCAACGGTCGGACATTTACTTCATAGACTTAATAGACATTTATGTCACTTTATTGCTAGCGTTACCAGTAATGCCCCCTCTTGATGTACCTTAAAACCCTTGTAACGTGGGCTGGCTGGGGTCTAGGCACACTCTATATAAGCCACCCCCTCCACTGGCACAAGGGTTCGCACCCCCTGCAAACACACACATACATAATCCAGTCGACTGCCTCCGGGCACCGAGATGTAGGGTTGTTACTTCCTCCGCGAAGGGCATGAACTCGTAACGCCATAGCTAGGATCTTGCCTCCTCATACCTACCCCCATTCTACTTGTAACGCCCCCAGACCGATGTGCCAGGTGTCTTCCAGTTATTCGCTGTTGTTGCCTTGTCAGTTGTTTGCGTGTCATGCATTTCATATCATGTCATCATGTGCATCGCATTTGCATACGTGTTCGTCTCATACATCCGAGCATTTTCCCCGTTGTCCGTTTTGCATTCCGGCGCTCCTATGTCCTCCGGCGTCCCCTTTTGCCTCTTTTCATGTGCGGGTGTTAAACGTTCTCGGATTAGACCGAGACTTGCCAAGCGGCCTTGGTTCACTACCGGTAGACCGCCTGTCAAGTTTCGTGCCATTTGGACTTCGTTCGATACTCCAACGGTTAACCGAGGGACCGTAAAGGCCTCGTGTGTGTTGCAGCCCAACACCTCTCCAAAGTGGCCCAAAAACCCACCTAAACCCCCTCCATCATCTCGGTCGTTCGATCACAATCGCGTGGCCGAAAACCATGCTCAATTTGGAGTCTCCTAGCTCCCTCTACCTATATATAGGTGCTCTCCTCCAAAAATTCTGCGCAGATCAAACCCTAGCCTCCCTCTTCCTCGCGCCGCCAGACATGTCCATCCCGCGCCGGACATGTCCAGCCTCCACGTCGCTCAGACCAACCCCTTCGCGCCATGTCATCGCGCCGCCGCCCACAGCCTATCCGACGCCGCCACCTCGCCGCGTCTCTCTCTCCTCCCACCACGGGCCCGGGGAACCCAGATCCGGCCCGCCGGGCCCATTCCGCCAGCGCCGCCGCCCGCGGGCACACGCACGCACCCGCAGCTCCGCCGCCTCGCCGCCGCCGGCAACCGCCCGTGTCCGCCACCCGGCTCCTCCCGCCGGCGCCGCCCTCCGCGCCATTCGCCTCCGTGCGCCACCCCGCCTTCCGCCGCCACCGCCCGTCCGTTCGCCGCCTCGGGTCGCCACGCCTCGCACTGGCGCCGGACACCCCTCCATCCCGTGCCGGGCCCGCCTCCTCCCTCGCGCCCTCCGGCGACCCCTCACCGTGCCTCGATGCCGGCGTCCCGTCATCGTGCGCCGCCGCACATGTCTCCCTCGATCCAGGCGGGATCGAGGAAGAGGAGGAGGACAACCTCGCCGCCGGCCACGTGGGCCACGGCCCAGCCTCCCGCGGCCCAGCTCCATCCCTGCCGGCCCGCTTCCTCTGGCCCGTTGATTTTTTTCGCGAGGGTATATTTCCACTAAGTCCCCAGGTCTGCATACTTTCATGCCATATTCATCGCCTCATAACTTTGCACCTGTGGCTCCGTTTTGGGTGTGTAGCATATCAAATTGTTTGTCTCGATGTGAACTTCATTCCATTCCATTGCACCATGTTCATTTGAGCTCAGCTTGATGCCCTAAATGCTGTTGCAAGAGTGCTATGTAATGTTAGTTTCAGATTCTTATCAGTAATTGGACATTTGTCATTTTTGCCATGTTTAATGTGTGCCTCCTATGAGTATGAGCTCTACATGTGTTTTGTTATATGCCATGCCATATTTACAGGGGTGTATGCCATGTATTTTTGTGATCAATGTGGTTACTAGAACAAGCATGCAAAGTAGCTCTCATGATGTTGCTGATTTCAGGGACTTAGAATTTCACTAACTCCTTTTCTTGCTAATATTTTTATGCCATGTATTCTTGTTGCTACAGAGTGATCCATGCCTCTTTTGAGCATGATCAGTAAGGATGTTTTGTAGATATGGTTGTTCTCTATCCATCCATGTCCTTGCTTGCAATTATGGAGCACCCTAGCTTGACTCTATCGAGCCCTACTATTGCTATAAAATGTTCCTAGCAGATTGTTTACATGTTAAGCGATTTTGCCGAGGTTGTTGTAGTAGATCCGTGCATGCTATGAGGTTGGTCTTGCCATGTTTAGCTTCTATGCCATGTCTACTTGATGGGTGTATGCTTAGTTTGTCATGCCATGCTTTGTGGTGAGTGCATCGAGCTCATAAACATGCCTACGTGAATCTACTTTGCCATGTTCCAGTTTTCTTCTAAGTCTGAATCTGTCAACGAAAATTGCTATGTTCACATGGTTGCCATTGTATTTTTTGATCCCTTTTGGCTTATGGTCAGTAAGAGACTTTTGTTGTATGCTTTGAGTAGCTTCGTGCCATGCCTTGCTTTTCCATGATATGTTCCTGTAGCATGTTGTTATCTTGCTCTAAACATTGCTTCTAGATGTTAAATTCTTGACATGTTGTTATTTTCCCCAAGTCTGAAACCCGATATCTTTTGCACTTTTGCCATGCTTGTTTGAACCTGCTATTGTGTGATTTAGCCGCAGCTCAGTGTTCATCTTTTGCCAAGAATCTTGAGTGGATCACTGCCATGTGCTTTGTTGCTATGTTAGAGTGCAGTAGCTTGTTATTCTTGATGCATTTAGATGGCCTCGTGCTGTTAATCGCAGCTTTGTGCCATTATTGTTTTGCTTGCCATTTGCAAACCGTGCATCCGATTCCGGTGATCTTTATATCGATTTCGACCGAAATCGACTCCTCTTTCCAGTGGAACTCTTGGTTTTCCAAGTTGAGGCCAGTTTCAATCTTTCCTTTCCGGAGCATGCATATGCATTGCATTTCACATTCCGCATATCATGCCATGTTTTGCATCATGTTGCTTGTGCATTGCACGTGGTTAATTGTGTCTCCCGTTGCTTGTGCTCTTGCTTTGGGTAGAGCCGGGAGATGATTACGTGATCGAGGAACCCGTTGAGTACGCTTATGAGGATCAAGCTAACGTCAACTCGGAGAACTTTGCAGGCAAGATGACCATACCCTCGAAATCACTTCTATCTTTGCTTGCTAGATGCTCGCTCTATTGCTATGCATATGCTATGATACCTACCACATGCTTTACCATGCCTCCCATATTGCCATGTCAAACCTCTAACCCATCTTGTCCTAGCAAACCGTTGTTTGGCTATGTTACCGCTTTGCTCAGCCCCTCTTATAGCGTTGTTAGTTGCAGGTGAAGATTGGAGTTTGTTCCTTGTTGGAACATGTTTATTGTTGGGATATCATTATTATATCTTGTTTACTTTAATGCATCTATACATTTGGTAAAGGGTGGAAGGCTCGGCCTTATGCCTGGTGTTTTGTTCCACTCTTGCCGCCCTAGTTTCCGTCATACCGGTGTTATGTTCCTTGATTTTGCATTCCTTACACGGTTGGGTTATAATGGGAACCCCTTGACAGTTCGCCTTGAATAAAACTCCTCCAGCATGCCCCAACCTTGGTTTTACCATTTGCCACCTTGCCTCTTTTCCCTTGGGTTTCACGGACTCAAGGGTCATCTTTATTTTAAACCCCCGGGCTAGTGCTCCTCTGAGTGTTGGTCCAACCTAGAGCACTGTGCGGGGCCATCCCTTGGCAACTTGGGTTACGTTGGCTCTCGTACGCTTAGCTTATCCGGTGTGCCCTGAGAACGAGATATGTGCAGCTCCTATCGGGATTTGTTGGCACATTCGGGTGGCTTTGCTGGTCTTGTTTTACCATTGTCAAAATGTCTTGTAACCGGGATTCTGAGTCTGATCGGGTCTTCCTGGGAGAAGGAATATCCTTCGTTGACCGTGAGAGCTTGTGATGGGCTAAGTTGGGACACCCCTGCAGGGTTTTGAACTTTCGAAAGCCGTGCCCGCGGCTATGGACAGATGGGAATTTGTTAATGTTCAGTTGTAGAGAACTTGACACTTAACTTAATTAAAGTGCATCAACCGCGTGTGTAGCCGTGATGGTCTCTTTTCGGTGGAGTCCGGGAAGTGAACACGGTGTTGGAGTTATGCTTGAACGTAAGTAGTCTAGGATCACTTCTTGATCATAGATTCTCGAACATGTTTTGCCTTCTCTTCTCGCTCTCTTTTGCGTAAGTTGGCCACCATATATGCTAGTGCTTGCTGCAGCTCCACCTCACATACCTTTTACCTACCCATAAGCTTAAATAGTCTTGATCGCAAGGGTGTGAGATTGCTGAGTCCCTGTGACTAACAGATTACTTTCAAACCAGATGCAGGTGCCGATGATGTCAGTGCAGGTGACGCAACCCAGCTCGAAGAGGAGCTCGATGAAGATCGTGTTCGTTGTGTTGTTTCGTTTTCAGTTGATCAGTAGTGGAGCCCAGTCGGGGCGATCGGGGATCTTTTGCATTAGGGGTAGTCTTCTTTTATTTTTGTTCCGTAGTCGGGCCTTGATTGTATCTTGTTGATGTAATGCTATATTTATGTATTGTGTGAAGTGGCGATTGTAAGCCAACTCTATACCTCTTTCTTATTCAGTACATGGGATGTGTAACGATTACCCCTCTTGCGACATGCCTACAATGCGGTTATGCCTCTAAGTCGTGCTCCGACACGTGGGAGATATAAGCGCATCATGGGTGTTACAATTTGGTATCAGAGCCTTCCCCGACTTAGGAGCCCCCTGCTTGATCGAATCGCTGACGTTGTTGAGTCTAGCAAAATGTTTTGAGTCTTATAGGATTATATATATCGGAGAGTAGGATTCTTTTTACTCCTCAGCCCCTTCGTCGCTCTGGTGAGGCATCCTGACATAGAGTTATGACTCTTCTCTTCTCAAATTTCACTAAAAAAAATTAGGATCACGCGGGTATCTTGGAATAGTTCCGATGGTTTTGTGACGAGAACATTGTTCTTGGTGCCTCCTGACATTTAGGGGTTGTGGCAGTGTCCCGGGGAGTTGAGCTCCGAGGTGTTGTCATCACAATTTTATCATTGCAGTTCTGGAATACCTGACTTCGCCGACATCGAAAATCTCTTTTATGCAGTTGTTGGTGAGATAACCTCGACGTCACCCAGTACTGGGGCGGGAGTTCGGGAGTGTAAGGGCATATTTATCCCTAAGGTGTTTTGGTGATTGATGATAATGCGTTTGCGGACTAGTTGTGTGCCTTGAGTATCCCAGACGTTTCATCGCTAGGCACAAGACGGTTGGGTGCCCCTCGAGGACTGTTGAAGACGGCGTCTTTTCTACGTTTCTTTTTGGTGGATTTGAGTCGCAGGAAAGCCGTACTATTAAGAGGGGGTCCGCGTCGGAAAGGTTTGGGTGGAATCATCATGTACACGTTTCTTCCTAGTCCCCTCATTTCCCTTGCACCTTGGAGCTTCCTCCATTGTTATCTCGTCACCTTGTTTCTGGCTGCTGTGTTGGCTCGCGGTAGTACTGCTCCCAGGTGAGCGGTTGTACTGTAGGCACCAGTGGTAGTACCGTGCTGCGACGCGGTAGTACCACAGGTGCCCACGGTAGTACCGCTCCCCTGGAGCTGCACTACCGTGGCCCACCAGGCTAGTACCGCTCCCCCGCGGTAGTAGGGGCGGATGTAATTTTTTACATCCGCGCCTACCACGGAAGTACCGCTTTCCTTCCGCGGTAGTACCGTGCTTAGCTGTCAGGTGGTAGTACCACCCCTCTACGGTAGTACTGTGTCGGGTTTTTGCTTCTTCCGTTTTTCAGCGGAAGTAGGCACGGATGTTTCCTTATCCACACTCTTCCCAGGCTAGGGGGTTCCTGCCTGGCGGTAGTACCGCAAGGGGGAGCGGTAGTACCGCGCCCACGGAAGTACCGCCCTCAGCACTTGTTCTACAGGTCTGCCCTAGCTGTTGCTGGTGCAGCGGTACCGTGGGCCTGCACGGTTGTACCGCATGACCTTGCGGTAGTACCGCTTGGCAGCAAGCGGAAGTACCGCGTGGGCCCATGGTAGTACCGTTGGCCTGGTGCGGTAGTACCGCTGGCCGTAGGCTGGTATATAGGTGGATAACGGTTGGATCCTTGTCCCTCACTATAAAAGGGGTCCCCTTCTTCCCCGTTGACTTATCTCTTCCAACCCTAAGCTCCATTGTTGCTCTAAGCTCCATTTTCGTCCGATCTCACTCCCTAGCCAATCAAACTTGTTGATTTGCTCGGGAGCGGTTCAGAAGGCCTTGATCCACACTTCCACCAAGAGAAATTTCATTCCCTCCACTAATCCCTTGCGGATTTTGTTACTCTTGGGTGTTTGAGCATCCTAGACGGTTGAGGTCACCACGGAGCCATAGTCCATTGTGGTGAAGATTCGTGGTGTCGTTGGGAGCCTCCAATTGAGTTGTGGAGATTGCCCCAACCTTGTTTGTAAAGGTTCGGTCGCCGCCTCCAACGGCACCAATAGTGGAATCACAGCATCTCGCATTGTGTGAGGGCGTGAGGAGAATACGGTGGCCCTAGTGGCTTCTTGGGGAGCATTGTGCCTCCACACCGCTCTAACAGAGATGTACTTCCCCTCAAAGGGAAGGAACTTCGGTAACACATCCTCGTCTCCACCGGCTCCACTCTTGGTTATCTCGTGCCTTTACTTGTGCAAGCTTATTTGTGTTATATCTCTTGCTTGCTTGTGTTCCTATCCTTGTTGCATCATATAGGTTGCTCACCTAGTTGCATATCTAGACAACCTACTTTGATGCAAAGTTTAAATTGTTAAAGAAAAGCTAAAAATTGTTAGTTGCCTATTCACCCCCCCCTCTAGTCAACCATATCGATCCTTTCAATTGGTATCAGAGCATCATCTCTTTATTAAGGGCTTTATCGTCCGAAGAGTATGGTTGATACCGTAGACGGTGTGGAGGAACACTCCGGTGTGAATCCGATCTCGTCTACGGGTGATGGGGGAACCTTGGTCTCACGTGAGGAGTTCAATGTGGCCTTGGAGACATTGAAAACCTCCATGACGACCGAGGTTGAAAGCATGTTTACTAAATTCCTTGAAGGGCTTAAACTATCCACCGCACTGTTGAAAGTGGGTAATCCCACCGACAAGGTGACGGATGCTACCTCCGATAAGGGGGAAGCTAGTAGTGAAAAGGCTCCTTCTTCTAGTGGTAAGAATGGCACCGGCATCTTTGCTCGTGTGGAACCACCACTTGTTTATGGTGGACCGGTTCCTTCCACTCATTTGAATCATGTTGGTCCTCCCCCTAAGGTTCTCAAAAATGAGGACTTTGATTCTTGGGTTTACCGCTTTAAACGTCATTTAAATCATGTGAACACTAATCTTTGGAGAATCATTGAAGTAGGTTTCTATCCGCATGATCCAAGCAACTTCACTCCTCGAGAAGCCGCGGATAATCAATTCAATGAAAATGCTCTCTTCATCATTCAAGATGCAATTCCACCCGAAGATCTACCTCACCTTCGGCCATTTGCCTTGGCCAAAGACGCATGGCTTTGTGTTGTCTCTCTCTACCAGGGAAGCGCAAGCATTCAACGCTCCAACTATGAAGTGGTGCAAGATGAGGCCGATGAGTTTGCAATGAAAGAAGATGAAGAACCTCGTGAACTTTATCGGAGAGTAACCAAACTCGTGGTCTCACTCCGAGATCACGGGAGCAAGGACATGGATGACAATTGGATCAAGCGCAAATTCCTCAAGGCAATGATGCCCTACCACAAGGCCATGTCCTCCGTCATTCTTCAAAGGCCGGACTTCCACACTTTGACCTCAAGCAAGGTGTTGGATGAGTTTGTGGCCATGAACATTTTGGACAAGACCGCCGATAATGCAGTGCTTCATTCTCAAAGGGCAAAGAAGCCCAACCTTGTATTGAAGGCCAAGCTCTGCGTTGAAGAAGAAGAAGAAGAGGAAGAAGAGGAGAGCAACCCTGAAGATACAAAGTATTCATATCATGAACACATGGCACTCGCTTCAAGGCAATTTTGGAGCAAGAAAAACTCAAGGCCAAACTTTAACAAAAACAACTCAAGTGGCACGAAGAGCAAGCAACGTGTAAGGACTTGCTACAATTGTGGCAATGTGAGTCATTTTGTTGCGGAGTGCCAGTATGAGAAGAGGGAAGACAATGGTGGCAAGCTCATCCAAAAGGACAAGGCCAAGTCGTTCCCCAACAAGAGCAACTTCACCAAGAAGACTCCTCCCAAGGCATTGGTGGTACAAGAAGAGTACAATGAGGATGATGACGATGATGAAGACTATGAGTCGGCTGCCATGGCCTCAGTTGCCATTGCAACGACTCCACGGGTGTCTCTCTTCGACTCACCCAATGAGAGCATCACCGCCAAGTGCCTCATGGCTAAAGCCACCAACAAGGTAACCCCCAACATCAAAACTACCATCATTAATCATCCCTCTTCGATGGATAGCATTGATGAACATGAGGGAGCTAATGTGGAGGCGAATGAGTTTGAGGCCTTTATGGGCAAACTTAAGGGTAAATCCAAGAAGCACTTTGTTGCTCTCTTGGAACAACTTGGTGAAGCCAATGACATGATCGAGGATCACGAAGATACCATCACTAAGATGGAAGGGCGTAGTCGTGACTATGCCGATGAGATTTCGGATCTTTCCAATGCTCTTGAGGAAGAGCATGCATCTTGTTGAGGAGAACGCTAACCTAAAGGTGCAACTTGAGAGAGGTCTTGCGACTTGCATACAAGGCAAGAAGAACCTCAACGACCTCTTGATCAATCAAAAGGGAGTTGTGGCCAAGGAAGGGGTTGGGTACGTGCCCGAGTTCAAGAACAAGAAGAAGAATGACAAGACCAAACGACCTCCTCCTCTCATGCAAACCTTTGTTAAGGAGGGAGAGAGTGCTTCCAAGGAGAAGAAGAACAATGTGAAGGGTGACAGTGTCAAAAAGGGCAATGCCACTTCTCCCATCAAAGCCGGCGACTTTAATCCATCTTATACGTTATGTCGTGCTAGTGATGGGCATGTCTATGCCAAATTCGTTGGTTCTCCTCATGAGTACATTGAATGGTCTATTTGGGTTCCAAAGACCCTTGTTACTAATATCAAAGGACCCATTACAAAATGGGTACCTAAAACCAAGCATTGATCTCTTGTAGGTGTTTGCTTCCGATGGGGGATCATGGTTGCTCGATAGCGGAGCTACAAATCATATGACCGGAAGCAAGGACTTGGTGGTGGACGTGCACAAGATTCCATATATGCCCACCAATGTCGAGTAGGGTGACACCTCATCTTCTAAGGTATTGGGACTTGGCAAGGTAGTCATCTCTCATGATCTCATGATCGAGAAGGTCATGCTTGTTGAGTCCCTTGCATACAATTTACTTTCCGTTTGTCAACTTGCAATCATGGGCTTTGCCACTTTCTTTGATACCGATACCGTGGCCCTCTTGTGGAGAAAGACTCTTAAAGTAGCCTTTGTTGGGCATGTCAAGAATGGTCTATATGTGATTAACTTTTCGGAGCGACCCACTAAGACCGCGACATGCCTAATGGCTAAAGTTGATGTGGGGTGGCTTTGGCATCGCCGTCTAGCCCATGTCAATATGAGATCTTTGCAAAGTCTTCTCAAGGGGGGCCATGTCCGTGGACTAACGAATGTTAGTTTTGCTAAAGATCATGCTTGCAGTGCTTGTATCAAAGGAAAGCTACATGAGAAGGCTCACCCTCCCACGACTATCATTTACTCAAAGAGGCCTTTGGAGCTCCTTCACTTGGATCTCTTTGGGCCTCCATCCTTTGATAGTCTTAGGGGTAGGAAGTATTGCTTGGTGATTGTGGATGACTACTCAAGATATACTTGGGTGTATTTCTTCAAGAGGAAGAGCGAGACCCAACAAACCGTCATTGACTTTGCAAATGAAGCACATCGTCAGCACAATGCAAAGATCTTGACTATAAGAAGTGACAACGGCACCGAGTTCAAGAACTACACCTTGGATGAGTTTCTTAGTGATGAGGGGATTAAGCATCAATATTCCGCACCTTACACCCCTCAACAAAACGGTGTTGCGGAGATGAAGAACCGGACGTTGATGGATGCGGAAAGGACCATGATGGCGGAGTTCAAGTCTCCATACAACTTTTGGGCCGAAGCCATCAACACCGCATGTCATGCATCCAATCGGCTCTACCTCCGCAAGGGCTTGAACAAGACTCCATATGAGATACTCACCGGTAACAAGCCCAACCTCAAGTACTTTCGGGTGTTCGGGTGTAAGTGTTTCATTCTCAAGAAAGGTGTTCGGTTGTCTAAATCTGAAGCTAGAGCTTATGAGGGCATATTTGTTGGTTATGCTACAAACTCTCATGCTTACCGTGTCCTCAATAAATCCATGGGACTTATTGAGGAGATGTGTAACGTGGAGTTTGATGAGAATAACGGCTCCCAAGTGGAGCAAAGTGGCACTTGTGATGTAGGTGATGAAATTCCTCCTCAAGCCATAAGAAGAATGGGTGTTGGCTTTATCCTACCCATTGAGGAACCCCTTGTGGCTGAAGGAGAAGGACAATGCTCCACTCAAGTGGAGCCATCACCAACCCAAGGCCCACACGCTTCCGAAGAACAACATGAAGGCCCTCATCCTCAAGAACAAGACCAAGGGCAAGATCATGCTCAAGATGGTGTTGACACACCAAGTGATGCCCAAGGTCAAGTTCTCTCCTCTGAGCAAGTTTAAGAACAAGAACAAGCTCAAGACGACGCTCAAGATGATCAAGTGACCACTCCTCGTCTCACCCCCGAGGAGGAATTGGAGCGTCGTGCCGCCAAGGTTGCTTCCAAGCTCTCCACCAAGGATCATCTCATGACGAATGTGCTTGGAAGCTCAAGAAAGGGGGTAAGCACTCATAGAAAATTAGCAAACTATTGTGAGCATCACGCGTTTGTCTCTTGTGTCGAACCCCACAAGGTCTATGAGGCGCTCGAAGATCCGGATTGGCTCAATGCCATGCATGAAGAACTCAACAACTTCGAGCGCAACAAAGTGTGGAGATTGGTGCCAAGACCAACGGGGAACCACAATGTCATTGGAACCAAGTGGATATTTAAGAACAAGCAAGATGCCCATGGGATTATCATTCGCAACAAGGCTCGTTTCGTAGCACAAGGCTACTTCCAAGTCGAGGGTATCGACTACGGTGAAACCTTTGCTCCCGTTGCTCGTCTTGAATCCATTCGCATGTTGATTGCATATGCTTCACATCATAACTTTAAGTTACAACAAATGGATGTGAAGAGTGCTTTTCTTAATGGTCCTATTAATGAATTGGTTTATGTCAAGCAACCCCTCGGGTTCGAGGATCCCTACTTTCCCGATCATGTGTATCAACTTGATAAGACACTCTATGGCCTTAAACAAGCCCCACGTGCGTGGTATGACCACCTTACCGAGTTGTTACAAGACCGTGGTTTTGAAGTTGGGATAATCGACCCCACTCTTTTTACTAAGAAGGTCAAAGGGGAGTTGTTTGTGTGCCAATTATATGTTGATGATATTATCTTTGGTTCCCCTAACAAAGCTTTAAATGAGGAATTTGCCGCTCTCATGACCTTAAAGTTCGAGATGTCTTCCATGGGAGAGTTGAAGTTCTTTCTAGGGTTCGAAGTGAAGCAAAGAAGAGAAGGAACCTTCATCAACCAAGCCAAATACACTCAAGACATGCTCAAGAGATTCAAGCTAAGTGATGTCAAGCCGGCTTCCACTCCAATGCCCACCAAGTGCCAACTTGACATAGATCCCAATGGTAAAGCGATGGATCAAAAGGTATATCGTTCCATGATAGGCTCCTTGCTTTACCTTTGTGCATCTAGACCGGATATCACGTTGAGTGTGGGAATCTGTGCACGGTTTCAAGCCACACCTAAGGAAAGTCACTATGTGGCGGTTAAACGAATCTTTCGATATTTGGCTCATACCCCAAACTTTGGCTTATGGTACCCAAGAGGAGAAAACTTCAAGCTTGTAGGGTATTCGGATTCCGATTGGGCGGGAGACAAGGTGGATAGGAAGTCCACTTCCGGAGGGTGCCAATTCCTTGGTTGCTCTTTGGTAAGTTGGTCTTGCAAAAAGCAAAGTTGTGTGTCTCTATCGTCCATCGAAGCAGAGTATGTGGCGGCTGGTAGTTGTTGTGCACAACTCTTATGGATGAGGCAAACTTTAAAGGATTACTGTGTCATTTGTGACAAATGCCTCTTTGGTGTGACAATGAAAGTGCCATCAAGATCTCTCTCAACCCGGTGCAACACTTCAAGACGAAGCATATTGAGATTCGGTATCACTTCATCCGGGATCACATTAGGCGAGGAGAGATCGAGCTCAACTATGTCAACACTCATGATAACCTTGCAGATATTTTCACGAAGCCCTTGGATGAAGCAAGATTTTGCGAGTTAAGGCATGAGCTAAATATCATTGATTCGAGCAATGTTGCTTGAACCCTTGCACACCCACCATACTCAACTTGTTGTCTTGTTTAGATGTAGGCATGGACATACGGGGAGTGTTGTTCTCTCAATGAACTCTCCTTCCCCCCATTATGCATAAATTGATCAAGTCTTTCACATTAGCCATGTTTGATGGTACTTGTGCTTCAAAGACGAGTTTTGGTCATGGGCCCAAGGATAATTCTTCGCGGTGCCATACCAATTGACTCAAATATAGGTGGCTCCGGCCACTGCCCTCTCTTTGGAGAGGTGGTGTATCGTGGTTGCTTCGTGTGGTCGTTTGCCTTTCTGCCTTCGTGTGTCGCGTGGTCTTGTGATGTCGTGTTGCCTCAAAGTTTTCGTGCAAAGACCATTTTTCGTGTGCTTGAAACTCGCAACTTTTTGAGCCCACGGTACTACCGCGGCTTGCCGCGGTACTATCGCATTGAGAGGGCACAGTACTACCACGCCGGAGAGCGGTACTACCGCTCAGGTGCGGTACTTCTGCCGAGCGGTACTACTGCGATGATGCACGGTACTACCGCGCCGTCGAGTGGGCGTGGGGGTTATGACTCGGGCAGGGGAGTTCCAACTCCCCATACCCATTCACTTGTCTCTCTCCCCATGTCTCTCTCTCTCGCTCAAGAACGGCGCCGGAGGTCCTCGCCGGATCTCCATCTCCTGCCACTCTCCTCGGATCTCAACTGGTGGGATCGTTCCCCACCACTTCCTCTTGCCATGGAACAAGGTTTTTCCCCAAATCCCTCTCTTTCTTGGTTGTTCTCTCGCTTCTAGGTTTTTGGGGAGATGCATGTTGTTCTTGAGATTTTAGGCCAAATATGTGCAAGAGTAGGTTGTAGGAGAGTCGTGTTGCGTAGGAATCATACTTGATATGTTGTCCTGTGATAGATTTGTCCAACCATAGTACCGCCGTGGTTTCGCGGGCTTTCTTAGATTTGAACTTGTTCGGATCTGACGCGGTGCGGTACTACCGTGTCTCACGTGCGGTACTACCGCTCATGCGGTACTACCGCCCATCAGATGCAGTACTGCCGCGCTAGCTGTGGCACTAAGATCCTACTACCTCTCCCAGACCCGGTACTACCGTGACCTTACACGGTACTGCCGCAACTAGGAGCGGTACTACAATCTTAGTACCGCAGCACTTGGCAGTTCTACCGTAGGGGTCAAATATCTCTCATGGCAATTCTCTTGTGTGCTTTCTACATATTTCTTTTGCTTTGTTGTGGTCTTTGCATTGATCCTTCTTGCTTGTCGTGTGTGTTTTGCTCTTTGTGTCTCAGGTGGTGGCTCTCGCCGTTCCAATCCCAGTCGTCACACTGGCTCCAAGCGTCTGCGCAATCCCCAAGATGAAGCACCAGAGGGCTCCAATGCCCCCAAGTGCAATGTCAAGACCACTGCCAGCAAGCAAAAGGAACCTGCTAAGGGCATGGACAAGATTTCCCTCAATGAGTATGTCGAACGCCGGAAGATCAACCCCTATGTGAATCCTCGTGCTGTCCTCAGAGGCACTGAGTTGTTTTGGACCAAGCAGCAGGCTCTCATTTATTTGGATGTGATCAAGAACAAGAAGAATACCTTCATGGATGTCAAGTGGATAGACATGAATCACATGAGGAAGGACAAGTTTTGTGACTATTTTGGAGAAGCTCTGGACTTGGTGGAGCAGTTTGCTATTGAGCCTGTGATCTCCTTTCACCTTGACTATGACCCTGAGCTTATTTGTCAGTTCTTTGCCTCCATTTACTTTCACCCCGGGGATGAGCGGAGGATGACCTGGATGACCAACGGCCATCAGCTGTCTGCTACATGGAAGGAGTTCATGGATCTGCTTCACATTCCTGATGACGGGCTTCACACACCCGTTGGTGTTCGCCTCCACGCCAACTTTGAGTCTGCTAACAAGAACTTGCTTCAACCATTCCTTGTTGAGAAGGTGCTCCCCAATGGCAAGTCGACTTGGGTACTGAATTCCTTTCTGGATATCATGCATCGCATCTTCCGCAACACTCTGTTCCCATGCATTGGCGACAAGGACAAGGTTCATTCCTATCTGGTGGACATGTTGCTCCTGTGTGCGGAGGCACGTTCGTCTCAGACTCAGCCACTTGATATGTCACACATCATGTGGTGTGAGCTTCGGTTTGCAGTGTTCACCCGCAAGGTACCTATCTATGGACCGTACCTATTTCTGCTGCTCTCCAAAACTTGGGAGAAGATGTACCCTGGTGATGAGTTCCTTGCTCCAGACTGGATTCGGCATGAGTCCATCAGTCTCCGTGTCAAGCCCAACTGGGCCAACACTACTACCCGTGCTGAGGCTTCTACTTCTAGGAGGGCTGTTGGTGAGGAGGAGGCTGGTGCTGAGAATGTTGCTGAGGACCGTGCTGCTAGGTCTACCACACCTTCCTCTGAGCCATCGTGGGCCAAGAAGTTAAAGGACAAGATGAAGACTCTCTTCTGCATGCAGGCAAAGGGACAGTACAGGACTCACGTGGCAGACAAGGAGAGTCGCTGCCACGACAAGAAGGTCATGAGGCTCTTTGGAGAGAATGTCTCTGGCGGTTCTGAGGATGTCATCACACCAGAGGCCGCATGGATGGCGAAGCAGGGGTACAAGTGGACTAGTTCTGAGGAGGACATCGAGGAGTCCGTCCCCACCGCTGAGTCTGACGAGGAGCATGAGGAGCAGTGGGATGACTTCTCTGCCTGAGCCACCCCGTGTGTGTAGGTGTCCTCTCTGCCTTTTTGGCGTCTCGATGCCAAAGGGGGAGAGAGTGTAGGGATTTGCATTGTGTCGTGCTTGGTGTGTTTGCTTTGTCGTTTGAACCTCGTTTGCCTTTGTTTGGTTTGTGCCTTCGAGACTTATCCTACATATGGTGTAAGACATATGCTCCCTAGTCTATCTTAGTTAACTTATGTTTGTGCTATCTTGTCTAGTGTTAGCCTTTCTATTGCAAGATATGCCTTGTCTCTATAATATAGGGGAGCTTTGATCCTAGTATGTGTGTCGTGCAGTCCAAAGAACCCATCTAGTTGGCACACATCTAGGGGGAGCCCGTCTATATTCTAGAGAGGAGGGGTTTGCATTTGCTTATTATTATTTTCCTTGTGCAAATCCCGTATTGTCATCAATCCACCAAAAAGGGGGAGATTGTAAGGGCATATTTATCCCTAAGGTGTTTTGGTGATTGATGACAATGCGTTTGCGGACTAATCGTGTGCCTTGAGTATCCCAGACGTTTCATCGCTAGGCACAAGATGGTTGGGTGCCCCTCGAAGACTGTTGAAGACGGCGTCTTTTCTACATTTCTTTTTGGTGGATTTGAGTCATAGGAAAGTCGTACTATTAAGAGGGGGTCCGTGTCGGAAAGGTTTGGGTGGAATCATCACGTACACATTTCTTCCTAGTCCCCTCCTTTCCCTTGCACCTTGGAGCTTCCTCCATTGTTATCTCATCACCTTGTTTCTGGCTGCTGTGTTGGCTCGCGGTAGTACTGCTCCCAGGTGAGCGGTTGTACTGTAGGCACCAGCGGTAGTACCGTGCTGCGGCGCGGTAGTACCACAGGTGCCCATGGTAGTACCGCTCCCCTGGAGCTGCACTACCGTGGCCCACCAGGCTAGTACCGCTCCCCCGCGGTAGTAGGGGCGGATGTAATTTTTTACATCCGCGCCTACCACGGAAGTACCGCTTTCCTTCCGCGGTAGTACAGTGCTTAGCTGTCAGGCGGTAGTACCGCCCCTCTACGGTAGTACTGTGTCGGGTTTTTGCTTCTTCCGTTTTTCAGCGGAAGTAGGCACGGATGTTTCCTTATCCACACTCTTCCCAGGCTAGGGGGTTCCTGCCTGGCGGTAGTACCGCAAGGGGGAGCGGTAGTACCGCGCCCGCGGAAGTACCGCCCTCAGCACTTGTCAGGTCTGCCCTAGCTGTTGCTGGTGCAGCGGTAGTACCGCGGGCCTGCACGGTTGTACCGCATGACCTTGCGGTAGTACCGCTTGGCAGCAAGCGGAAGTACCGCGTGGCCCATGGTAGTACCGGCCGTGCGGTAGTACCGCTGGCCGCGGGCTGGTAGGTGGATAACGTTGGATCTTTGTCCCTCACTATAAAAGGGGTCCCCTTCTTCCCCGTTGACTTATCTCTTCCAACCCTAAGCTCCATTGTTGCTCTAAGCTCCATTTTCGCCCGATCTCACTCCCTAGCCAATCAAACTTGTTGATTTGCTCGGGAGTGGTTGAGAAGGCCTCGATCCACACTTCCACCAAGAGAAATTTGATTCCCCCACTAATCCCTTGCGGATCTTGTTACTCTTGGGTGTTTGAGCACCCTAGACGGTTGAGGTCACCGCGAGCCATAGTCCATTGTGGTGAAGCTTCGTGGTGTGTTGGGAGCCTCCAATTGAGTTGTGGAGATTGCCCCAACCTTGTTTGTAAAGGTTCGGTCGCCGCCTCCAAGGGCACCAATAGTGGAATCACAGCATCTCGCATTGTGTGAGGGCGTGAGGAGAATACGGTGGCCCTAGTGGCTTCTTGGGGAGCATTGTGCCTCCACACCGCTCCAACGGAGACGTACTTCCCCTCAAAGGGAAGGAACTTCGGTAACACATCCTCGTCTCCACCGGCTCCACTCTTGGTTATCTCGTGCCTTACTTGTGCAAGCTTATTTGTTATATCTCTTGCTTGCTTGTGTTCCTATCCTTGTTGCATCATATAGGTTGCTCACCTAGTTGCATATCTAGACAACCTACTTTGATGCAAAGTTTAAAATTGTTAAAGAAAAGCTAAAAATTGTTAGTTGCCTATTCACCCCCCCCTCTAGTCAACCATATCGATCCTTTCAATTGGTATCAGAGCATCATCTCTTTATTAAGGGCTTTATCGTCCGAAGAGTATGGTTGATACCGTAGACAGTGTGGAGGAACACTCCGGTGTGAATCCGATCTCGTCTACGGGTGATGGGGGAACCTTGGTCTCACGTGAGGAGTTCAATGTGGCCTTGGAGACATTGAAAACCTCCATGACGACCGAGGTTGAAAGCATGTTTACTAAATTCCTTGAAGGGCTTAAACTATCCACCGCACCGTTGAAAGTGGGTAATCCCACCGACAAGGTGACGGATGCTACCTCCGATTAGGGGGAAGCTAGTAGTGAAAAGGCTCCTTCTTCTAGTGGTAAGAATGGCACCGGCATCTTTGCTCGTGTGGAACCTTCATCACGTACACGTTTCTTCCTAGTCCCCTCCTTTCCCTTGCACCTTGGAGCTTCCTCCAATGTTATCTCATCACCTTGTTTCTGGCTGCTGTGTTGGCTCGCGGTAGTACTGCTCCCAGGTGAGCGGTAGTACCGTAGGCACCAGCGGTAGTACAGTGCTGCGGCACGGTAGTACCGTAGGTGCCCACGGTAGTACCGCTCCCCTGGAGCTGCACTACCGTGGCCCACCAGGCTAGTACCGCTCCCCCGCGGTAGTAGGGGCGGATGTAATTTTTTACATCCGCGCCTACCACGGTAGTACCGCTTTCCTTCCGCGTAGTACCGTGCTTAGCTGTCAGGCGGTAGTACCGCCCCTCTGCGGTAGTACTGTGTCGGGTTTTTGCTTCTTCCGTTTTCCAGCGGAAGTAGGCATGGATGTTTCCTTATCCACACTCTTCCCAGGCTAGGGGGTTCCTGCCTTGCGGTAGTATCGCGAGGGGGAGCGGTAGTACCGCGCCCGTGGAAGTACCGCCCTCAGCACTTGTGCTACAGGTTTGCCCTAGCTGTTGCTGGTGCAGCGGTAGTACCGCGGGCCTGCACGGTTGTACCGCGTGACCTTGTGGTAGTACCGCTTGGCAGCAAGCGGAAGTACCGCGTGGGCCCACGGTAGTACCGCTGGCCTGGTGCGGTAGTACCGCTGGCCACGGGCTGGTAGGTGGATAACGGTTGGATCCTTGTCCCTCACTATAAAAGGGGTCCCCTTTGACTTATCTCTTCCAACCCTAAGCTCCATTGTTGCTCTAAGCTCCATTTTTTCCCGATCTCACTCCCTAGCCAATCAAACTTGTTGATTTGCTCAGGAGTGGTTGAGAAGGCCTCGATCCACACTTCCACCAAGAGAAATTTGATTCCCCCCACTAATACCTTGCGGATCTTGTTACTCTTGGGTGTTTGAGCATCCTAGACAGTTGAGGTCACCGCGGAGCCATAGTCCATTGTGGTGAACCTTCGTGGTGTCGTTGGGAGCCTCCAATTGAGTTGTGGAAATTGCCCCAACCTTGTTTGTAAAGGCTCGGTCGCCGCCTCCAAGGGCACCAATAGTGGAATCACGGCATCTCACATTGTGTGAGGGCGTGAGGAGAATACGGTGGCCCTAGTGGCTTCTTGGGGAGCATTGTGCCTCCACACCACTCCAACGGAGATGTACTTCCCCTCAAAGGGAAGGAACTTCGGTAACACATCCTCGTCTCCACCGGCTCCACTCTTGGTTATCTCGTGCCTTTACTTGTGCAAGCTTATTTGTGTTATATCTCTTGCTTGCTTGTGTTCCTATCCTTGTTGCATCATATAGGTTGCTCACCTAGTTGCATATCTAGACAACCTACTTTGATGCAAAGTTTAAATTGTTAAATAAAAGCTAAAAATTGTTAGTTGCCTATTCACCCCCCCCCCCTCTCTAGTCAACCATATCGATCCTTTCAGAGAGTATTGCCATAACTCGTATAACGGATGCTTTTCGAAGGTTGAGGTAAATGGTTTCCGAAGGTTTCTTGGTTATGTGTTGAAGGATGGATATAGTTGGATGTAGGATTTGCTAGCTTTGGGTGAGATATTATGCTTCCACTGTATCCCCAACACCTGATTGCATAACCGGAAAGTTTCGGGAGTTTATAAGTGGGAATTCAAGTAGCTCTTAGGATATCTTTCCGACAGATGCATGATATGAGATTGGGGTTCGACGTCTAGTGGTCTGCCTATCCACGGTTGGTTTTACAGTGGTCTTGCTGTGTCTTAAAGAGTCCTTGGCAATGCTGACTTGGGGACACTCCGTATGTCATGTGCACTACCTTGTACATGATGGTGCTGTACGATCGATCCCGTGTGGGCCCCACCACAAAAACTTCAGACGAAATCTCTATCATATGTTTGTTCCGGCTTATTCTGCAAGCCAATCCTTTGTTTTGTTTTGAGTTGTGGTATTCGAGTTGCTTCAAAGTCAAATGTTGATTCCATACCTTTCCTAAATGGTGTTCTCATACTTCTATGTGAATACAAATCCTTCTGGATCATCAAGATTGTCATGTTAATTCCTTTTCAACTGGTGTGCTTCTCTTCTAGTGGATCCAATCTTTTCAACATCCGCAAGATCAACTCAAGTCTTCTCAACGATGTTGTTTCATCCATCCCAAATTGCCTTTGTTTTCCCGCCCTCCCACCCTTTTTCTTCAAGGACTAAGATTTCTTAATCAAGTATCCAGCTTATTGATGTGAAGTCTCTCCATTCTTTTCCGTCAATGTTCTTATCCGGTGATTCTCAAGAAGATACTAACGGAGCTTCAAGTTCGTCAATCTTCACTCGTTTTCTTCTCTGGTGGATTCAAGTCAAGCTTTGTTGATCATATCCTTTCCTTGTTTCAAATACCTTCTCATGTCGGTGCACCTCTTAATCATTCACCTCTCACTATTCATTTGTTTCGAAGTGTTGAAGATATCTCAGAAGGCTCGTCTTTTCATTTAAGATCCGTTCAACCTATTTAGAGATTGTTATCTCATTCAAGCCATTTAATTCAATCGGTGCAATCTCTCTTTTCAAGCAATCTTTTCAACGGTGTTTCTTTTGATTGGGCCCATAACTCACAGGTCTTTTCCCAAGATCTTACCTGACTCTTCTAATTTTTCCGGAGTATTCTCAAATTCATTTCAAGTTTGACGTAAGAATGAATTATCATCAGTCATATGTATTTATCCAAGATCTGTCAAATTCTTTTCCTCATTGGCTCAATCTTTTTATTCTTCATTATTTCGGAGTGCCTCAACAATTCATGGTGGTGTTTCTCATCATCATTCTCTGCTTTTGAAGACCGAAGAAGAGTTTTCCCTCCAAATCTTATCCGTTCTTCCAAAGATTCATGATTCTAGCTTGCTGCCATCCTCTCATAATTGTTTTCGATTGTGAGAATTCTTTTCACCCATCCGGAGCAATTCAAGAGTCTTTTCAGTTTGATTCTTCGAAGACCATCATTTCAGGGTTATTCATTCCTACTTTCAGCTCTCATTCTCCAAATCTTACCGGTGCATCATTCAAATATTTTCTAATCAAGCTTCTTCGTTCATTTGCTAATTCTTCCCGGTGTTTCACTATCTTTTCCTTGATCATTTCTTAATTCTTATGGTGGTTCATTCAAGATTCCTTTTCTCTTGGTATCATATCGATTTATTCGTTATTTCAATCCTAACGGCGATTCGTTGAAGTCTTTTCTCAAGTTTGTGCTAATTTTAGCTTAATCCTTTCTATGAGAATAAGTAGTATGCCAAATCCATGGCTTGTCATCAATCTAAATTGGTGAAGGATAAGCATAATGTAATTCTTATTCTTTGTTTCATCCAAGTGATTAATTCCTTATTCCGGAGGTGCATCAAAATTCTTGATTTCTTTTGTTCATCTTTCTTTTTCTCGGAGTTCCAAGCTCTCGCAATTATATCACCACGGAGATCCATCTAAATCATTACAAGGCTTCACCTTGTGTTTTCAACTTCTCTTTCTTTCTATCATCATTTTGTTACCGGAGTTCTTCATGAAGGCTCTACATGGTGGTTCATCAAGGATTTAATTCGTTCTCGAAGTGTTTGCCAAGACGAGCTCAAGCATTCTTCATCTTGCATTCCGAAGTGCAATTCTTTCAATCTTATCTTTTCAGGTGGTGTTATGTCATTTTGGCAATTGCTTTGTGTTTCATGATTCAAATGTTGTCCCGAATGACATATTTTAAACCCATCATTTTCAATTCGTTCATGGGATCCTTTGCAACCCATCAATCTCTTCGTTGGAGTTATCTTGGGTTATATTCACCTAAAGTTTTCCCTAAGGATTGTTGCTATTTATGGTGCTTATAAATGTTCCAAGTTCTTCATTTATCCTCCTGGTGAAATAAGTTTCTCATCTCCTTGTTCTTATCAATCCAATCTTTTCCGTGAGTGGCAGGTTGTCACCTCATAATTTTGAGATGTATTCCGTAAGCCCACATCAAGCTTATCCTTTCGTTGTTGATAATCCAACAACTCCGTTCTAGCATATGTTGTAAGCGTGCTCACTGAAGATCTTGTTTCCCTCCGTTCATTCCATGGAATTCTTTCTTTCTTCTTCCGGAGGCATTGTGATGTTGCTCTCTTCGACCCATCATCTTGTTTTGGCAAGATCATGTTCCTTTTCGTGCTTATCCGTTAACCGGAGTGTGGTGTTCTCCTTTCAAGTTCCTTTTCATCTTATCAAGTTTTTTCCTCCCTTCTCAACCGGAGTGCTGTCTGAAATCTTTCTTACCCAGGGTGCCATTCTTTCAATAGTTCCGGAGGCAGTGTGTTGTTGATTTCATCAAGCATACTCTCATCTTTTCAATTTCTTGTTTGATTCCGTCCATTTACAGTCAGAGTACTGTCCAAATTATATCATTCTTAATCCTTCTCTATCTTGTTTTTTCTTAGCCGGAGTGGTTTCAATATATATCTTGCCCTTCAACCTCAATTTTTTTCGCAATGTTCCTTGTTCCTCTTTCCTAACGGAGTGTTTTCAACTTTGTTCATCTTTGTTGTACTATTTCTTTCAATTTGCTCAACCTCGCAAGGCTCTTTGGTTTCACTCGTTTGTCAAAGAAGCAACTTAGTTTTACCTCTTCTCTTTCTCTTCCATTTTTCCTCCGGTGCCATTCTAGATCTTAGGACGAGATCCTCTCGTAGTGGTGGAGTGTTGTAACGCCCCGAGACCGATGTGCTAGGTGTCTTCCAGTTATTCGCTGTTGTTGCCTCGTCAGTTGTTTGCGTGTCATGCATTTCATATCATGTCATCATGTGCATCGCATTTGCATATGTGTTCGTCTCATGCATCCGAGCATTTTCCCTGTTGTCCATTTTGCATTCCGGTGCTCCTATGTCCTCCGGCGTCCCCTTTTGCCTCTTTTCGTGTGCGGGTGTTAAACGTTCTCAGATTAGACCGAGACTTTCCAAGCAGCCTTGGTTCACTACTGGTAGACCGCCTGTCAAGTTTCGTGCCATTTGGACTTCGTTCGATACTCCAATGGTTAACCGAGGGACCGTAAAGGCCTCGTGTGTGTTGCAGCCCAACACCTCTCCAAAGTGGCCCAAAAACCCACCTAAACCCCCTCCATCATCTCGGTCGTTCGATCACGATCGCGTGGCCGAAAACCTTGCTCAATTTGGAGTCTCCTAGCTCCCTCTACCTATATATAGGTGCTCTCCTCCAAAAATTCCGCGCAGATTAAACCCTAGCCTCCCTCTTCCTCACGCCGCCGGACATGTCCATCACGCGTCAGACATGTCCAGCCTCCACGTCGCTCCGATCAACCCTGTCGTGCCATGTCATCGCACCGCCACCCACAGCCTATCCAGCGCCGCCACCTCGCCGCGTCTCTCTCTCCTCCCACCGCGGGCCCGGGGAACCCAGATCCGGCCCGCCGGGCCCATTCCGCCAGCGCCGCCACCTGCGGGCACGCGTACGCACCTGCAGCTCTGCCGCCTCGCTACCGCCGGCAAGCGCCCGCGTCCGCCACCCGGCTCCTCCCGCCAGTGCCGCCGTTCGCCTCCGCACGCCGCCCCGCCTTCCGCCGCCGTCGCCCGTCCGTTCGCCGCCTCGGGTCGCCGTGCCTCGCCCGTCCGTTCGCCGCCTCGGGTCGCCGCGCCTCGCCCGTCCGTTCGCCGCCTCGGGTCGCCGCGCCTCGTGCGGGCGCCGGCCGCCCCTCCGTCTCGCGCCGGTCCTGCCTCCTCTCTCGCGCCCTCCGGCGACCCCTCGCCGCGCCCCAATGCCGGCGTCCCGTCGTCATGCGCTGCCGCCCCTGTCTCCCTCGATCCAGGAGGGATCGAGGAGGAGGAGGACCACCTCGCCGCCGGCCACGTGGGCCACGGCCCAGCTCCGTACCCGTCGGCCCGCTTCCTCCGGCCCGTTGATTTTATTCGCGAGGGTATATTTTCACTAAGTCCCCAGATCTGCATACTTTCATGCCATATTCATCGCATCATAACTTTGCACCCGTGGCTCCGTTTTGGGCATGTAGCATATCAAATTGTTTGTCTCGATGTGCACTTCATTTCATTCCATTGCACCATGTTCATTTGAGCTCATCTTGATGCCCTAAATGCTGTTGCAAGAGTGCTATGTAATGTTAGTCTCAGCTTCTTATCGGTAATTGGACATTTGTCATTTTTGCCATGTTTAATGTGTGCCTCCTATGAGTATGAGCTCTACATGTGTTTTGTTATATGGCATGCCATCTTTACAGGGGTGTATGCCATGTATTTTTGTGATCAATGTGGTGACTAGAACAAGCATACAAAGTAGCTCTCGTGATGTTGCTGATTTCAGGGACTTAGAATTTCACTAAGTCCTTTTCCTGCTAATATTTTTATGCCATGTATTCTTGTTGCTATAGAGTGATCCATGCCTCTTTTGAGCATGATCAGTAAGGATGTTTTGTAGATATGGTTGTGCTCTATCCATCCATGTCTTTGCTTGCAATTATGGAGCACCCTAGCTTGACTCTATAGAGCACAACTTTTGATATAAAATGTTCCTGGCAGATTTTTTACATGTTAAGCGATTTTGCCGAGGTTGTTGTAGTTGATCTGTGCATGCTATGAGGTTGTTCTTGCCATGTTTAGCTTCTATGCCATGTCTACTTGCTGGGAGTATGCTTAGTTTGTCATGCCATGATTTGTGGTGAGTGCATCGAGCTCGTAAACATACCTACGTGAATCTGTTTTGCCATGTTCCAGTTTTCTTCTAAGTCTGAATCTGTCAACGAAAGTTGCTATGTTCATATGGTGGCCATTGTATTTTCTGATCCCTTTTGGCTTATGGTCAGTAAGGGACTTTTGTTGTATGCTTTGAGTAGCTTCATGCCATGCCTTGCTTTGCCATGATATGTTCCTGTAGCATGTTGTTATCTTGCTCTAAACATTGCTTCCTGATGTTAAATTCCTGACATGTTATTTTCACTATGTCTGAAACCTGATATCTTTTGCACTTTTGCCATGCTTGTTTGAACTTGCTATTGTGTGATTTAGCCGTAGCTCAGTGTTCATATTTTGTCAAGAATCTTGAGTGGATCACTGCCATGTGCTTTGTTGCTATGTTAGAGTGCAGTAGCTTGTTGTTCTTGATGCATTTATATGGCCTCGTGCTGTTAATCGCAGCTTTGTGCCATTATTGTTTTGCTTGCCATTTGCAAACCGTGCATCCGATTCCGGTGATCTTTATATCGATTTCGACCGAAATCGACTCCTCTTTCCAGTGGCACTCTTGGTTTTCCAAGTTGAGGCAAGGTTCAATCTTTCCTTTCCGGAGCATGCATATGCATTGCATTTCACGTTTCGCATATCATGCCATGTTTTGCATCATGTTGCTTGTGCACTGCACGTGGTTGATTGTGTCTCCCTTTGCTTGTGTTCTTGCTTTGGGTAGAGCCGGGAGACGAGTACGTGACCGAGGAACCCATTGAGTACACTTACGAGGATCAAGCTAACGTCAATTCGGAGAACTTTGCAGGCAAGATGACCATACCCTCGAAATCACTTCTATCTTTGCTTGCTAGATGCTCGCTCTATTGCTATGCATATGCTATGATACCTACCACATGCTTTACCATGCCTCCCATATTGCCATGTTAAACCTCTAACCCACCTTGTCCTAGCAAACCATTTTTTGGCTATGTTACTGCTTTGCTCAGCCCCTCTTATAGCGTTGTTAGTTGCAGGTGAAGATTGGAGTTTGTTCCTTGTTGGAACATGTTTATTGTTGGGATATCATTATTATGTCTTGTTTACTTTAATGCATCTATACACTTGGTAAAGGGTGGAAGGCTCGGCCTTATGCCTGGTGTTTTGTTCCACTCTTTCCGCCCTAGTTTCCGTCATACCGGTGTTATGTTCCTTGATTTTGCGTTCCTTACACGGTTGGATTATAATGGGAACCCCTTGACAGTTCGCCTTGAATAAAACTCCTCCAGTAAGGCCCAACATTGGTTTTACCATTTGCCACCTAGCCTTTTCTTATCCCTTGGGTTTCCGGAGCCCGAGGGTCATCTTTATTTTAACCCCCCCCCCTCGGGCCAGTGCTCCTCTGAGTGTTGGTCCAACCTGTCAGCTACCGGTGGCCACCAGGGGCAACTCTGGGCTGGCCTACTGGAACCTTGGACAATCCGGTGTGCCCTGAGAACGAGATATGTGCAGCCCCTATCAGGATTTGTCGGCACATTCGGGTGGCTTTGCTGGTCTTGTTTTACCATTGTTGAAATGTCTTGTAACCGGGATTCCGTGTCTGATCGGGTCTTCCTGGGAGAAGGAATATCCTTCGTTGACCATGAGAGCTTGTGATGGGCTAAGTTGGGACACCCCTGCAGGGTTTTGAACTTTCGAAAGCCGTGCCCGCGGTTATGGGCAGATGGGAATTTGTTAATGTCCGGTTGTAGAGAACTTGACACTTAACTTAATTAAAATGCATCAACCATGTGTGTAGCCGTGATGGTCTCTTTTCGGTGGAGTCCGGGAAGTGAACAAGGTGTTGGAGTTATGCTTGAACGTAAGTAGTCTAGGATCACTTCTTGATCATAGATTCTCGAACATGCTTTGCCTTCTCTTCTCGCTCTCTTTTGCGTAAGTTAGCCACCATATATGCTAGTGCTTGCTGCAGCTCCACCTCACATACCTTTTACCTACCCATAAGCTTAAATAGTCTTGATCGCGAGGGTGTGAGATTGTTGAGTCCTCGTGACTCACATATTACTTTCAAACCAGATGCAGGTGCCGATGATGTCAGTGCAGGTGACGCAACCCAGCTCGAAGAGGAGCTCGATGAAGATCGTGTTCGTTGTGTTGTTTCGTTTTCAGTTGATCAGTAGTGGAGCCCAGTCGGGGCGATCGGGGATCTTTTGCATTAGGGGTAGTCTTCTTTTATTTTGGTTCCGTAGTCGGACCTTGATTGTATCTGGTTGATGTAATGCTATATTTATGTGTTGTGTGAATTGGCGATTGTAAGCCAACTCTGTACCTCTTTCTTATTCAGTACATGGGATGTGTAAAGATTACCCCTCTTGCGACATGCCTACAATGCGGTTATGCCTCTAAGTCGTGCTCCGACACGTGCGAGATATAGCCGCATCGTGGGTGTTACACTACTGCCAGTCCACAGTTGGCGCCCACCGTGGGGAAGGTGTCTGAGCGACTTTTTGGTGGAGTTGCGATTTTTTTCTGATTCTCATCATCATGGTTTCCACCGGCGGACTGGTTGAGGGTCGCGAGATCCGTCTCGGCGCACTCGTTTTCATTGCCAATGACTCCGCTTGGCTTCAGGAAGCTCCACTCGACTTCGAAGCGCTCCCCGTCCGCGGGGTGACGCACTTTCGCGCGTGCGTCCGCAACGTCCTTCTCCAGCAACTGTCTACCCGCTGTTCGCCGGCGTAAACGTTCCGGTCGGTCGAGGCTCCAGCGGTGGGTGAGACACGCGGTGGCCCGCCAGTCGGCCACCTCACAAGTTGCGGCAATCGAGCCCGAGGAAACCCTCTACGGCCTGTTCGACTGGCTCTGTCGAGACCGCATCCGAGTGCGACAGCAGCGATCCCGCGGCAGAAGTCTTGATGGTCAACGGACCACGCAGTCCTCCTGGCTTTCCCCGCGACGATGGTGGTGATGGTAGCGGCGATCCGTCGCGCGTTCACGAGGAGTACCGCCCCGAGCCCCTTTCTTCCCAGCGGAGGGAAGAGCTTCGCCGCCGCAATATGGATGCACTTCACACTCCTATCGTTGGAGAAACCCCCGAGGCCCGGGCCTTGGAGGAAGCGTGCCTGGCCAACTTGGCTGAGCGCACTCGACCGGAGAACCTGCAGCATGCACTCGACGAGCGTTCTCGGCAGCGGATCCCTGAATCCAGTCGATGGCAACTTTTTCCGCCCCAAACTTAGGTATACCGCACTCCGATTCAAAATCTCACAGCTGCAACCCGAATAACAGAGTCAATTCAGCCTTCCTAGTCGGAAGCTGGCAGAGGTTTGATGCAGATCTGGGCCTTGCTCCGAGTAGCCGGAGAGCAGAACACGGTAGTGTCTCAGTCGCGGAATAGGATTCATAGCAGGTCTGTGATATCAGGTACAGTACAGTCGGCCCACAGCCCAAGATCGCCCCCGCGGCATGAGGGACGTGGGCACAGGCAAGACCAGTACAGAAACCACGAGCAATATGATCACCGCCTCGGCCACAATGACCATCGTCGAGTGCCCACTCCTCCTCCGAGGAGTGGGTCATATGTGCCTCGGTGGCATGATGACAGACGCCCTCACAGCGGCGAGCGAAGAATACCAGTCAACCCAAGGGAGCCAGGCTTTGATGCGAGATCTATTCTCGTTCAAGGTCTAGTCGACAGGAACAGAGCACATAGAGAAGGCCATGAAAGAGATTATCCGACTAGCGGTAGAGTGCACATTTTAGGTCCCGAGTGTTTTAGCAGAGCCATCAGGGCCGCAGTGATTCCTCCCAATTTCAGGTTGGCGACTGGAGCCAGCAAGTTTACAGGTGAGTCTAAGCCTGACACTTGGCTTGAGGACTACCGAGTAGTTGTACAAATTGGTGGTGGCAATGATGAAGTCACCATGAAGCACCTTCCTCTGATGTTGGAAGGCTCGGCCAGAGCATGGCTAAACCAGTTAGCACCTGGCAATATATTCAGTTGGGAAGAACTCGCCTGAGTGTTTGTTAGGACTTTTGAAGGTACTTGCAAGCAACCAGCAAGGTTGACTGAATTACAGCATTGTGTGCAAAAACCGAAAGAAACCCTGAGATACTATATCCAGAGATGGATCACGTTACATCATACAGTGGAGAATGTGTCGGATCACCAAGCAGTTTGTGCCCTCAAAGAAGGCGTTAAGTATCGGGAGTTGAATCTGAAATTCGGTCGGACAGGAGATATGTCCCTGACTCGGATGATGGAGATTGCCACCAAGTACGCTAACGCCAAAGAAGAAGACCGACTCCGAAGTGGCAAGCACAAAACAGTCGCCCAGGACATCGGTGGAGGTACTTCCAGTCGGAAATAGAAGCGTAAGGCCGAGCCAGCTGCTCCTGGTGAGGCCTTAGTTGTGGCTCAAGGAAAGTTCAATGGGAAGCCCAAAGGGCCCTGGAACCCCAAGAAAGTGAAAGATCAAGACGGAAATGGTGTGTTGGATTTGCCATGTCACATTCACACCAAGAAAGATGAAGAGGGTAATCTAATTTATCCTAAACACACCACTCGGCAGTGTCGACTCTTGATCCAGCAGTTCCGAGAGAAACAACCCAATGAGAAGGAAAAGGAGTCAAACAAGGGTGAGGATAAGGAAGAGGATGATGATGGTTTTCCCAACGTCAACTCCACTCTGATGATTTTTGCTGATGTTGAGAGAAAGAGTCGATTGAAAGTTATGAATAGAGAAGTGAACATGGTTGCTCCGGCAACACCAAGTTATTTGAAGTGGTCCCAGAGTGCCATCACGTTCGACCAGTCTGACCATCCAGCACGTATAGCCACCCTTGGGAGGCAAGCGTTGGTGGTCGACCCAGTTGTTGAAGGCACTCGACTGAATAAAGTGCTGATGGATGGTGGTAGCGTCCTGAATATCCTTTATGCTGAAACCTTGAAGGGAATGGGGATTCCGATGTCCAAGCTCAGCGAAAATAATATGAGTTTCCACGGTGTTATACCTGGCAAGAAGGCTGAATCACTCGGCCAGATCACCCTTGATGTGGTTTTCAGTGATTCCAAGAATTACCGCAAGGAAAAGTTGACATTTCAAGTAGTGGATTTCCAGAGTGCTTATCATGTTATTCTGGGTAGGCCTTCCTATTCACGTTTCATGGCTCGACCGTGTTACGTGTACCTCAAATTGAAAATGCCTGGTCCCAGAGGAGTGATCACTGTCACTGGCAATCGGCAGAAGGTAGAAGAGTGCTTCCAGAAGGGCTCAAAAATTGCCGATGCACAAATGGCAGCAGTCGAAATGCAAGAATACCAGAAAAATGCAGATCCGAGTGATTTGTTGCGCTCCAAGAAGCCTGCCACAGATTTTGCATTTCAGTCATCCGGTGAAACCAAGCCGATTCATATTCACCTGACCGATCCTAATGCTGCTCCTACTCATATCTCAACCTCACTCGACAGCAAATAGGAAGAAGCACTCATCCAGTTCCTCCGTGAGAACTGGGACATCTTTGCATGGAAACCTTCTGACATGCCGGGTGTACCCAGGCGACTGGCTGAGCATTATTTGTGGGTCGACCCGAAAGTAAAACTAGTCAAGGAACATCTTCGACGGTCCGCCATACAGAAGAGAAAATCAATTGGTGAGGAAGTGGCTCGGCTCCTAGCAGCGGAGTTCATCCGAGAGATTTACCACTCCGAGTGGCTCGCCAATGTTGTCATGGTCCCCAAGAAGGACGACTCACTTCGCATGTGCATTGACTTCAAGCATATCAATCGGGCTTGCCCAAAAGATCATTTTCCTCTCCCCCACATCAACCAGATTGTCGACTCGACTGCGGAGTGTGAGCGTTTGTCTTTTCTAGACGCCTATTCCAGGTACCATAAGATCCGACTGTATGGACCCGATGAGATAAAAACAGATTTCATCACACCATTCAGGTGTTTTTGTTATGTTACCATGCCATTCGGTCTCAAGAACGCTGGAGCTACATTCATGAGGATGATTCAAAAGTGTCTGCTCACTCAAATCAGTCGGAATGTGGAAGCATACATGGATGACATTGTGATAAAGTCGCGTATATGTTTCGACCTGCTGACTGACCTTGCTGAAACCTTTGCCAACCTAAGAAGATATGATATCAAGATTAACCCATCAAAGTGCACATTCGGAGTTCCTGGCGGAAAGTTACTCGGCTTCCTCGTTTCCGAACGAGGGATCAACGCGAACCTAGAGAAAGTTGGTGCCATACTCCGGATGAGGCGCCCTGTGCGTGTGCATGATGTCCAGAAGCTTACTGGTTGTTTGGCCGCCTTGAGTCGATTCATTTCTCGCCTTGGTGAAAAGGCATTGCCTCTTTACCGACTGATGAAGAAATCTGATAAGTTCGAGTGGACTCCCGAAGCTGATGCAGTGTTTGTAGAACTCAAAGCCCTGCTTTCCACCCAGCCGGTGCTCGCTACCCCAATCAGCAAAGAGCCTTTACTGCTTTATATTGCAGCCACTGGACAAGTTGTCAGTACAGTACTCACGGTCGAGCGGGAAGAAGAAGGAAAAGTCTATAAAGTTCAGCGCCCAGTATACTACGTTTCTGAATTTCTGACTCCATCCAAGCAAAGATATCCACATTATCAGAAGCTTGTTTATGGGATTTACATGACCACAAAGAAGGTTGCACATTATTTCTTTGATCACTCCATTACAGTCATCAGCGGCGCACCATTGTCAGAAATTCTGAACAACAAAAATGCAACTAGTCGAGTGGCAAAGTGGGCGATTGAACTCCTCCCCTTGGATATCAAGTTTGAGACAGAGAAAGCTATCAAGTCCCAGGCAATAGCAGATTTCCTTGCCGAGCGGATCGAACAGCAACTGCAGACTCAGATTCACTCGGATCATTGGACCATGTTCTTTCATGGATCTAAGATGTTGAATGGTTCTGGTGCTGGGGTAGTATTGGTATCCCCCTGAGGCGACAAGCTCCACTATTTTCTCCAGATCCATTTTGATTCCTCCAAGAATGAAGCTAAATATGAGGCACTTTGTACAGGTTGTGTATGGCCATTTCACTCGGCATCCATCGCCTCATGGTCTACGGCGACTCAGATTTGGTGGTGAATCAAGTAATGAAGGAGTGGGACGTCAGAAGCCCGGCTATGACTGGCTATTGTAATGCAGTGAGAAAGTTAGAGAAGAAGTTTGAGGGTTTAGAGCTCCATCACATACTCCGACTGAAAATCAAGCAGCGGATGATTTGGCGAAGATAGGTTCCAAGAGGGAAGCCATTCCCAGTAATGTGTTTTTGGAACATATTCATATACCTTCAGTCCAGGAAGATCCTTTGGTGCGATGAATTTGGCTAGCATGGGGGGAAAGGCAAGCTCAACCATGTTGGATGATCCATGGCAATATAATTTATCTCAGATGTAAGAAAACATAACCCATTACATAGTCTTCCTTGTCCAACGTCAACTCTTTAACATGTCATATTTTAATGAGTGCTAACAATCATAAAAGATGTCCAAGATAGTATATTTATATGTGAAAACCTCTCTTTCTTTATTACTTCTTGTTAATTGCAACGATGACCAAAACTATGTTTGTCAACTCTCAACAACTTTTATTCATCATACTTTTTCTATGTGAGCTCATTACTCCCCATAAGATCCATATGATCTCTTTGTTTCTTTTTATTTCTTTCTCTTTTCTTTTAATCACTTAAGGATCATGGCAAAATAATCAAGCCCTTGAATCAACACTAATCTTTATTATATTTTGCTCACGAACTCGATTACATAGAAGGATCATAAAGCAAACTCACAACTAGATCATACTAAAAAGCTTTTATTCTACTAGATAAAGATATTACCAAAAGGATCGAACTAAGAAAACGGTAAAGATAAAAGTGATGGTGATACGATACCGGGGCACTCCCCCAAGCTTGGTAGTTGCCCAGGGGAGTGCCCATACCCATGTGATTATGTCTCTCTTTTCGGGGATGGTGATGTGATACTTTTGGCGATGATGCCCCTCAGGATACGATTCTCCTCCTCGAGCTTATTGACTTGCTGCTTGAGATCCATTATTTCCTTTCGAAATTTTCCTGTAACAGCCAAAGCTCCCTGCACCCAAGGGTGCTGCATAGCTGCGGGAGAACCAGTGACACTCTTTTTCATATTCTCATAAGAAGGAAATTTAACATTGGAAGGGATAACCGAGTTTGGAATAGCCGAGCTCTGCAGTTCTCCCATTGTGAATCCAGCTCGGAAGCGGGAAGTGACTTCTTGATCCTCTTCCATGGCATCTATCCTCTTCAAATCATCCTCCATCTCTTCCTCCGTTGCTGGCCCAAAGAGGTCAACATTGTTGTTTGTCATTGATCTCGGTGCCGGATGGACACCCGACTCTCCCCGACTGACTATTGCGAAGACATCTTGCTCTAATCTGCAACAGGAACAGCTCGAAACACAAATAGAGGATAATTGCGTGATACAGGATTCAAAACCCCCGAGAGATTATATAATGAATTTTTACCGACCAAAATATGTGTCATGTAAGAAAACGGAGTCCAGAAAGCGCACAAGGTGCCCACAAGGTAGGGCGCGCCCAGTAGGGTAGGGCGCACCCTCCACCCTCATGGATCCCTCGTGTCCTTCCCGGACTGCTACTTATTTTTCTATTTTTCTAAATATTCCAAAACGGAGAAATATTGCCTTAAAACTGTTTTGGAGTCGGTTTACTTACCGTACCACATACCTATTCCTTTTCGGAGTCTGAAACGTTCCAGAAAGTGTCCCTTATGTATTCCTCCGGGGTTACGGTTTCAATAACATTGGTTTCAACATTTATGGGATTACCTGAGATATAATGTTTGATTCTTTGACCGTTCACCACCTTCGGATTTGTGCCTTCGAAGTTGTTGATTTTTATGGCACCGGAACGATAAACCTCCTTGATAACGTAAGGACCTTCCCATTTAGAGAGAAGTTTTCTTGCAAAAAATCTTAAATGAGAGTTTTATAGCAATACATAATCACCTGCATTAAACTCACGCTTTTGTATCCTTTTATCATGCCATCTTTTAACTTTTTCTTTAAACAACTTGGCATTGGCTTGGGTTCTCCATTCATTGAGTGAGCTAATATCAAATAACCTCTTCTCACCGGCAAGTTTAAAATCATAATTAAGCTCTTTAATAGCCCAATATGCCTTGTGTTCTAGTTCGAGAGGTAAGTGACATGCTTTTCCATAAACCATTTTATACGGAGACATACCCATAGGATTTTTATATGCAGTTCTATAGGCCCATAATGCATCATCAAGTTTCTTGGACCAATTCTTTCTAGACCTATTGATAGTTTTTGCAAAATTAATTTGAGCTCTCTATTACTCAATTCTACTTGACCACTAGACTGAGGGTGATAAGGACATGCAATTATATGAGTAACATCATATTTAGCAAGCATTTTACGGAAAGCACCATGAATACAATGTCAACCACCATCTGTCATTAAATATCTAGGGACTCCAAATCTTGGAAAAATAACTTCTTTAAGCATTTTAATAGAAGTGTTATGATCAGCACTACTAGTTGGAATAGCTTCTTGTAACACCCCGGATGTAACTTTCCCTATTTGTACTCCAACTCTTGCCGTTTCCGGTGTCAAGTTATATTTATTTCCTCGGGTTCGGGTCTTTGTCTCCGTGTGTTGTTTTCGTTGTCATGCATCTCATATCATGTCATCATGTGCATTTCATTTGCATACGTGTTCATCTCATGCATTCGAGCATTTTTCCCGTTGTCCGTTTGGCATTCCGGCGCTTCGTTCTCCTCCGGTGGTCATTTCTAGCTATCTTTCGTGTGTGGGGATTAAACATTTCCGGATTGGTCCGAGACTTGCCAAGCGGCCTTGGTTTACTACCGGTAGACCACCTGTCAAGTTTCATACCATTTCGACTTCGTTTGATACTCCAATGGTTAACCGTGGGACCGAAAAGGCCTCGTGTGTGTTGCAGCCCAACACCCCTCCAATTTGGCCCAAATCCCACCAAACTCTGCTCCATGTCCTAAAGCATTCGATCACGATCGCGTGGCCGAAAACCGCACCTCATTTTGACTCTCCTAGCTCCACTTATGCCTATAAATAGCCCCCCCCCCCGTTTTCGGATCTCTCTCCCTCTCCGAAACCCTAGAAAAAAACAGATCCCGCCGCCGCCGGACGTGTCCGCGCCAGGCCGGACAATGTCCGCCGCCCCACCGCCCTCTCAGCACGTGCCACATGGCACCCCGGCGAACCGCCGCCGCCCGAGGCCCGCAAGCCCGCCGCGGGCCCTCCCCGGCCCGAAGCCGCCTCGTCGCCCGCGCCCTTCGCCCGCGGCCGTCGCCCTCCACTCCGGCGCCGCGCCGCCGCGGCCCGCCCCGCCGGCCGCCGTTGCCACCTCGTCGCCGGGCCGCCGCAGCCGCCGTCGCCGCCCTGAGCCGCCGCGGAGCTCGTTTACATCCCATTGTTCTTGCCATTGTTCTTGCCATTTCTAGCTTGTATTTTGTGCCTTATTTATGGGTGTATGCTTGCCTTGCCATGACTTTCACCGTAGTGAGTGCATCGAGCTCGTTTACACGCCTTCGTGAGTTATATTTCAGCATGTCTCAGTTTTCACTAAGTCTGAAAACTGATTGTGTTTTAGCTATGTTCGTGTGCCCGTTAGTATATTTTGTGATCCCTTTTGGCTCAAGGTCACTAAGGGACTTTTGTTAATATTGTTGAGTAGCTCCATGCCATGTCTTTCCTTGTCATGTTCAGGTCCTGTAGCATGTTGTTTTGATGCTCCGAAGAGGGCTTCATGATCTGAAATTTCAGACAAGTGTTCATTTCACTAAGTCTAGAATCTGTTTTGCATTTGCGTTTTTGCCATGCTTGTTTGAACCTCATAATGGATGAATTGGCCGTAGCTCAGTGCTAGACTTTTGTTAAGCATCTTGTTTGCATCCCTGCCATGCATTTTTTTGTCATGTTTGGGTGCTGTAGCATGTTCATTTCGTTGCATTTAGATGCCTACTTGCTGTAAATTGCAGACCGGTGTCATTTTTGAAACGCTTGCCATTTCCAAACCGTAACTCTGATTCCGGCGTTCTTTATATCGTTTTCAAGCGATTTCATCCCCTCTTTCCAGTGTCACCCTTGGCATTCCAAGCTAAGGCCAGCTTCATGCATTTCCTGTCATATCTTGCATTTCGCATCTCGCATCGCATCCCGCATAGCATATCATCTTTGCATCATATTGCTTGGTCTTGCACGTGGTTGATTGTATCCTTGTTGCTTGTTTGTCTTGTTTGGGTAGAGCCGGGAGACGAGTTCGCTAACGAGGAGCCCGTTGAGTTTGCTCTTGAGGATCCAGTCAACTCTGACAGCTTTGCAGGCAAGATGATCATACCCTCGAAATCACCACTATCTTTGTTATGCTAGTTTGCTCGCTCTTTGCTATGCCAATGCTACGATGCCTACCACTTGCTTGCCAGCCTCCCAAATTGCCATCTCAAACCTCTAACCCACCACTGTCCTAGCAAACCGTTGATTGGCTATGTTACCGCTTTGCTAAGCCCCTCTTATAGCGTTGCTAGTTGCAGGTGAAGATTGGAGGCCGTTCCTTGTTGGAACATCATTTTATTTACTTGTTGGGATATCATTATATTGCTATGTTATCTTAATGCATCTATATACTTGGTAAAGGGTGGAAGGCTCGGCCTCTCGCCTAGTGTTTTGTTCCACTCTTGCCGCCCTAGTTTCCGTCATATCGGTGTTATGTTCCCGGATTTTGCGTTCCTTACGCGGTTGGGTTATAATGGGAACCCCTTGATAGTTCGCCTTGATTAAAGCTTTTCCAGCAATGCCCAACATTGGTCTTACCATTCGCCACCTAGCCTTTTCTTTCCCTTGGGTTCTGCAGACTCAAGGGTCATCTTATTTAACCCCCCCGGGCCAGTGCTCCTCTGAGTGTTGGTCCCACCGAGCGATGTCCGAGGCTACCAGGGGCAACTCTGGGCTGGCTTACCCGACGTCTGGCTCATCTGAGTGTGCCCTGAGAAAGAGATATGTGCAGCTCCTATCGGGATTTGTCGGCACATTCGGGCGGTGTTGCTGGTCTTGTTTTAACCTGTCGAAGTGTCTTGAGTTACCGAGATACCGAGTCTGATCGGAACGTCTTGGGAGGAGGTCTATTCCTTCGTTGACCGTGAGAGCTTGTCATGGGCTAAGTTGGGACTCCCCTGCAGGGATTGAACTTTCGAAAGCCGTGCCCGCGGTTATGGGCAGATGGGAATTTGTTAATGTCCGGTTGTAGATAACTTGAACCTTAACTAATTAAAATGAATCAACTGAGTGTGTTACCGTGATGGCCTCTTCTCGGCGGAGTCCGGGAAGTGGACACGGTGTTGGAGTAATGCTTGCGCAGGTTGTTCCTCTAGTTTTTTCACGCTCGCGCTTTGCCTCCTCTTCTCGCTCTCTTTTTGCGAATAAGATAGCCACCATATATGCTAGTCGCTTGCTGCAGCTCCACATATATTTGCCTTACCCTTCCTATGAGCTTAAATAGTCTTGATCGCGAGGGTGCGAGATTGCTGAGTCCCTGTGGCTCACAGATACTATAACTCCAGATGCAGGTCCAGGTGACTCCGCTCCAGGTGACGAGTACGAGCTCAAGTGGGAGTTCCACGAAGACTCTCGGCGTTACTACGTGTATTTTCCTGATGATCAGTAGTGGTGCCTAGTTGGGGTTTGATTCGGGGCCTTGTCGCATGTTGGGTTCTTTTCTATTTTGGCGCCGTAGTCGGGCCATGAGTGTTTGAATGATGGATGTTATTTATGTACTTTGATGTGACGTGGCGAGTGTAAGCCAACTATGTTATCTCCCCTTTAATATTCATATTACATGGGATGTACTGAATATTGCCTAACTTGCGACATATGCCTTCAATGCGATTATGTCTCTAAGTCGTGCCTTGACACGTGGGAGCTATAGTCGCATCGAGGGTGTGACAAGTTGGTAATCAGAGCCTTCCCCGACCTTAGGAGCCCCATTGCTTGATCGTTTTTAGCGGCCGAGTTGTGTCTAGAAAAATGTTTTGAGTCTTTAGGAATTATATATCGGAGAGTTTAGGAATTCTTTTTACTTCCCAGTCTCCTCATCGCTCTGGTAAGGTGGTTGTCTTGGGGGAGCGGGAGAGAGCGTTAATGCAGAATTGAAGAGGTGCAATTGATTTCTACGTCTCAATCTTTGGGTACATCATGTCCCGCTTGTTCCTCTCATCGTTCTACTAAGGTTTGAGAGGTCGTATTTTGCCGACGGAGCGTAGAGTTGTGTGGACTCTTCTCTTCTCAAATTTCACTAAATTTTTTTTTAGGTATCGACTCCGGATCGGGTTCCGGTTTTGGGATGGCAGCGGTCATTTGACACTGGGCGGGGTCTGGATTTGCACAGTGGGTCGTTAGTGCTGATGCCGAGTCTCTATTTGGCCGTCGTGTGTATAAGGCAGCCAATCAGTGAAACTATTCATAGGTCGGGATGCAGTTCACGTTTGTTAACATAAGTTTGGTCTCTTGTAGGTGATGGATGCCGGCGCTCGCTCCTTCCATCTATGGTCCAACGAAGTGGAATTGTGTCATTGTGGAAATGGATGTTTCGATACTGCTAAGGCTGTTCCCCGTGTGAATATGGGCAGAGTTGATGCTGTAGGGAATTGGTGATATCCAAGGCTTTAAAAAAAGTCCCTTAGTGCTTGTCTTGTGCATCATATATTTACGTATCGAGTTCTTTCGAAATATACTTGATGTAGCTTGTCGCCTGAGTCAGACTCTTATGTGCCGTTATATATGTGAGATAACCTTCGACTATCACAGCAGCACAGTCTAGGGTGACGATGGGAGAATGCGTTCGGGACAGATTTCAGGTATTCGCGCATTGGTTTTTATTTTGAGTATTCGCGAGTGCCTTCACTTCGAGACCGTCCATTTGCTTTATCGAAGTGTATGGAAATCTATGGGTATCTGCCCGGAAGTTTTCTTGGTTATGTGTTGAAGGATGGATACAGCTGGGATGTGGATTTTGCTAGTTTGCGTGGAACATAATCTGATTACCCTGATCCCTCAGGCTGATGATTGCGCATATGAATCGTGTGCCGGGAAATCGTTCGAGTTTCCAATAGTGTGGCGCGCTTCGTAGAATAAGCTCCTCTAGTTGTTTCATATCCCCAGATTTGGATAATATGGGTTTAGGGTTATTTGGCGGCAATATTATAGTCTCGTTGATTCGTTTCTTTTGGGATCCGTACCTCTGCTATGGATTATGTGGTGTTTGTCTCTACGTCTAAGATTACGGAGGCTTCTCATTTAATGTGTTGTGGCCTTTCAGCGGAATGCATTGTGCAGATTACATGTCTTGTTCGTGGTGTATGTTAAGATGCTATGTGCAATTTGCATTCGTTGTTGATTCAGACACCTTACTGCTCTCCTAGCATGTGCCGACTCTCTTATCTCGTGTCAAATCGTGCTCAATACATGTGCGTCATTAGCACTCTTCGGACTGTGCTCTCTCACATGCTTAGTGCGCACAGTCTCTACGTATCTTCCTGAATCGCCACTCTCTCTCGGGAGCATGCACTCACGCATAGTGTGGCGCCATATCCTGCAAGCAACTAGGTGGTCCAATACATCTGATACTGCAATACATTGCTTCTGCACCTGTGCCGCTTGATCAAACTATCAGCTCTGTGAAGATGTGGCAGATTGACGGATAGTTCATTGTCAAGACAAATTGCAATGGGCAGCATATGCTTAGCGATCATCTTTGGCTCTCAGATCTTTTCCTCAAGTCATTTGTTTTCTTCTGCTGACGTGTGCAGACAGTATGACTCTTCTCGGTCTGATTTGGTCTAGATAGCTTATGTTTTTTTGAGGGCAATATTGGAATTGTTGCTGTAGCCACGGAGATAGTTTGAGGAGATCTCGTGCTTGGCTATGTGTGGATCGATGATAGTGGTGCCATCTAATCTCAGATTAAGGTCAAATGCCAGATCTGATTCGAACGGAATTTATGGATATGTGACCATTTCAAGAGGAATGCATTCGTTCATTTTGTTCGGATGTGAAGACTATATGTTGCAATTTTCATTCCATTGGATTCAGCTTCAATATTTATCTGTCAATGTGCTAATGGTGGTCAACCTCTTCAGGATGGCTCCTCCAACGCGCACGACTCCGAATCCTGATCCACCACCACCTCCACCTCCTCCGGAGGCATGGAAAGCTGTGATGGCCGCAACCAATGCAAACACACAGCTGATCATGCAAATTCTTCAAGAGCGCAATCAAGGCAGTCAAGGGAATCAAGGCAGCAATCAGAGTCACTTTGCTACACTCAACCAGTTCCTTGCTAACGGGCCAAAGACTTTCAGCAATTGTGTTGAGGCAACCGATGCTGACGATTGGCTTGTGGATCTGTGTAAGCATTTCGAGTGCAGTAACGTCAGGCCTGAGGACTTTGTCAAGTTCGCTTCCTTCCAACTCAAAGATCAAGCTGCAGAATGGTTCCAGCAGTACAAGGACTCCAGAGGTGGACGTGTTATCACTTGGGATGATTTCCGTCAAGATTTCCGAGCTCATCATATTCCCCAGAGCGTGGTTGAAAGCAAGCGTGAGGAATTCCGCAATCTGAAGCAAGGCTCTTTGTCTGTCTATGACTACAACAAGTTGTTCCAGAAGCTCGCCCGCTTTGCCAAGCAGGACGTGCCTGATGAGAAGAGCATGATATATCAGTTCAGGGGTGGTCTCAGAGAAGAAATTCAGCTTGCTCTTGTCCTCTTCGAGCCCTTGAGATACGATGAGTTCTACAACATGGCACTGAAGCAAGAGGCTGCTCAGTTGAGGTGTGATGCTTCCAGGAAGCGAGTCAGAGATGCTACTCCTTCTTCCTCTACTCAAGTGGCCAAGCAGCAGAAGTTTTGGCTTCCTCCTCCTCCGTTCCGTCAGCCGTATCAGCAGAAGAGCAAAGGTGGCAGTGGTTCTTCCCCCCCCCCCAACCCTGGCTTTCAGAACAAGACATCGTCTCAAGCTCCAAGATCGAGTGCTCCGTATCACCGTCCGCTTTCAGAGGTCACGTGCAACAAGTGCCAACAGAAGGGTCACTATGCCAACAAGTGTTTCAACCAGAGGCGTCTTCCTCCTCCTCCTCCTGTCAGATCGGCAAGTACAGCGGTGGTCAAGCATAACCCTAAGTCCGCCAAGGTCAACTTGATGAATGCAGCTCAGGCAGAGGACTCGTCAGATGTGATCATGGGTAACCTTCCTGTTAATGATATTCCTGCAAAAGTTCTTTTTGACATGGGTGCATCGCATTGTTTCATCTCGAGGCCATTTATTTCTAAGCATGAGTTGCCTTTGCAAGATTTGCCAAGACAGTTATCCGTTGTTTCTCCGGGTAAATTTATGAATGCAAGCGCTATTGCCCCAGATGTTTCTATCACATTGGGCGATTACAAGTTTCTCTCTTCTCCAGTGGTTCTTGGTAACTCGGATATTGATCTTATTCTCGGAATGGATTGGCTTTCTAAGCACAAGGCTCAGCTTGATTGTGCAGCCAGGCAGATTCAATTGACTCATTCGTCTGAGGATGTAATTGTATTTGCCGCTCGTGATGATACTATCCGTCTGTTTTCACTCAATGAGAAGGGTGAATTGGATGCCATCTCTCAAATTCCAGTCGTTTGCGAATATCAAGACGTCTTTCCAGAAGAGCTCCCAGGAATGCCTCCGCACCGGCCAGTTGAATTCGTTATTGATCTTGAGCCCGGTACGGAAACTGTGTGCAAACGTCCTTACAAGCTCGGACCTGAAGAGTTGAAGGAGCTGAAGAAGCAACTCGATGAGCAAGAAAGAATGGGTCTCATCCGGCCTAGTTCTTCTCCGTGGGGTTGTGGTGTTCTTTTTGTGAAGAAGAAGGATGGAACGGACCGACTTTGTGTTGATTACCGTCCAGTGAACAAGAAGACCATCAAGAACAAATACCCACTTCCCAACATCAATGAGCCGTTCGAACAACTCAAAGGTGCCCAAGTATTCTCCAAGCTTGATCTCTGTATGGGTTATCACCAGATTCGCATTCGTGAAGAAGATATTCCCAAGACAGCATTCAGAACAAGCTTTGGTTCATATGAATACACCGTCATGTCTTTTGGCCTTGCCAACGCTCCTCCGACGTTCTCTCGCATGATGAACTTCATCTTCAATGCCTACACCAATGACTTCGTTTTGGTCTATCTCGATGACATTCTGGTTTTCTCCAAGAACAAGGAAGATCATGCCAAGCACTTGCGTTTGGTTCTTGATAAGCTCAGGGAACATCAGTTCTACGCCAAGTTCTCCAAGTGTGAATTTTGGCTCGATGAGGCTCTTTATCTTGGTCATATCATCTCTGCCAAGGGCATTGCCATGAATCCTGAGAAGGTGTCTGCAATTGTGAATTGGGAACCTCCTCAGAACGTGAAGCAACTCCGCAGTTTTCTCGGTCTCGCAAGCTATTGCCGAAGATTCGTTGAAAACTTTTCCAAGATCGCGAAGCCTCTCTCTAATCTTCTTCAGAAGCATGTCAAGTACGTTTGGTCTCCGGAGTGTGATATTGCTTTCAACACTTTGAAAGAGAAGTTGATCACTGCTCCAGTTATGACTCCACCTGATGAATCCAAGCCGTACGAGGTCTTTTGTGATGCCTCTCTCCAAGGTCTTGGCGCAGTATTGATGCAAGAGAAGAAAGTGGTTGCTTATACATCTCGCCAGTTGAAGCCTAATGAGAAGAACTACCCCACTCATGATCTCGAGTTGGCGGCAGTTGTGCATGCTCTTTTGACTTGGAGACATCTTCTATTGGGAAGAAAAGTGGACATTTTCACTGATCACAAGAGTCTCAAGTACATCTTCACTCAGCCTAATCTCAACCTCAGGCAAACTCGATGGGTCGAAATGATTCAAGAGTATAATCCGAGTATTGAGTACACTCCAGGCAAGGCCAATGTGATTGCTGACGCTTTGAGCAGGAAGGCTTACTGCAACAGTTTGATTCTTAAGCCTTATCAACCCGAGCTTTGTGAAGCTTTCCGCAAACTTAATCTGCAAGTTGTTCCACAAGGTTTCCTCGCCAACCTTCAAGTCTCTCCTACCTTAGAAGACCAGATTCGCCAAGCTCAACTTCTTGATGCTATGGTGAAAAAGGTGAAGATTGGGATTGCCAAGAGTCAGTCCAAGTACAAGTGCTACCGCCTTGATGACAAGGACACTCTCTTCTTCGAGGATCGTATTGTTGTGCCCAAAGGTGACCTCCGTAAAGTGATCATGAACGAGGCTCACAATTATCTCCTCTCCATCCACCCTGGGAGCACGAAGATGTATCAGGACCTTAAGCAAGCTTATTGCTGGACTCGAATGAAGCGCGAGATCGCTCAATTCGTGAATGAATGTGATGTCTACAGAAGAGTGAAGGCAGAACACCAAAGGCCAGCTGGTCTCCTCCAACCTCTTGCCATTCCAGAATGGAAGTTTGACCACATTAAAATGGACTTCGTGACTGGGTTTCCAAAGTCCAAGCGTGGCAATGATGCTATATTTGTTGTCATCGACAAACTCACCAAAGTGGCTCATTTTCTGCCTATCAAAGAGTCGATCACTGCAGCTCAATTGGCGGAACTCTATACCTCTCGTATTGTCTCTCTGGACGGTATTCCTCAAGTGATCTCTTCAGACCGTGGCAGCATCTTTACCTCGAAGTTTTGGATTCTTTTCAGAAGGCCATGGGCACCAACATCCGCTTCAGCACTGCTTTCCATCCTCAAACAAGCGGTCAAGTCGAGCGTGTCAACCAGATTCTTGAAGATATGCTCAGGGCTTGTGTGATCTCCTTCGGCATGAAGTGGGAGGATTGTCTTCCTTATGCTGAATTCTCATACAACAACAGTTATCAAGCAAGTTTGGGCAAGGCCCCTTTTGAAATTCTGTATGGCAGGAAGTGCATACCCCTCTCAACTGGTCTGAAACCGGTGAACGTCAGCTTTTGGGTAATGACTTAATCACAGAAGCAGAAGAAATGTGCAAAGTCATTCGTGATAACCTCAAAGCAGCCCAATCCCGCCAGAAGAGCTACTATGATAGTAAGCACCGTGATTTGGCTTTCGAGATCGGAGATCATGTTTACCTCCGTGTCTCTCCTATGAAAGGTACTCGTCGCTTCGGTATCAAAGGGAAGCTTGCCCCTAGATACGTGGGACCTTTCAAGATTGTCAGCAAGAGAGGCGACCTCGCCTATCAACTCGAGCTTCCTTCAAACTTTGCAAATGTTCATGACGTGTTCCATGTCTCTCAGCTTCGAAAGTGCTTCAAGACTCCTGACCGCACCGTCAACTTCGAGGACATTGAGCTCCAAGAAGATCTCTCCTATTGTGAGCACCTAGTTGCTATTCTTGAAGAGACTGAACGCGAGACTCGCAACAAGTCAATCAAATTTCTCAAAGTCAAGTGGTCACACCATTCCGACCGTGAAGCTACCTGGGAACGCGAGGATCACCTCCGTTCTGAGTACCCGGAGTTCTTTCAGTCCTAGATCTCACGAGGAGATCTTTTCGTAGTGGTGGAGTGTTGTAACACCCCGGATGTAACTTTCCCTATTTGTACTCCAACTCTTGCCGTTTCCGGCGTCAAGTTATATTTATTTCCTCGGGTTCGGGTCTTTGTCTCCATGTGTTGTTTTCATTGTCATGCATCTCATATCATGTCATCATGTGCATTTCATTTGCATACGTGTTCATCTCATGCATTCGAGCATTTTTCCCGTTGTCCGTTTGGCATTCCGGCGCTTCGTTCTTCTCCAGTGGTCATTTCTAGCTTTCTTTCGTGTGTGGGGATTAAACATTTCCGGATTGGTCCGAGACTTGCCAAGCGGCCTTGGTTTACTACGGTAGACCACCTATCAAGTTTCGTACCATTTGGACTTCGTTTGATACTCCAACGGTTAACCGAGCGACCGAAAAGGCCTCGTGTGTGTTGCAGCCCAACACCCCTCCAATTTGGCCCAAAACCCACCAAACTCTGCTCCATGTCCTAGAGCGTTCGATCACGATCGCGTGGCCGAAAACCGCACCTCATTTGGACTCTCCTAGCTCTACTTATGCCTATAAATAGCCCCCCCCCCCGTTTTCGGATCTCTCTCCCTCTCCGAAACCCTAGGAAAAAAAACAGATCCCGCCGCCGCCGGACGTGTTCACGCCAGGACGGACAACGTCCACCGCCCCGCCGCCCTCTCAGCACGTGCCATGTGGCACCCCGGCGAACCGCCACCGCCCGAGGCCCGCAAGCCCGCCGCGGGCCCTCCCCGGCCCGAAGCCGCCTCGTCGCCCGCGCCCTTCGCCCGCCGCCGTCGCCCTCCACTCCGGCGCCGCGCCGCCGCGGCCCGCCCCGCCGGCCGCCGTCGCCACCTCGTCGCCGGGCCGCCGCAGCCGCCGTCCCGCCCCGAGCCGCCGCGGAGCTTGCCGGCGTCGCCCGGCCTGCAGCCGGCCCCGGCTCAGGCCACCGCGGCCCCGGCGCCGCCGCCCCGGCCACCGGACGTCGCCCCCGCCGGCCGCCATCCTCGTCTTCGCCGGAGTCGCCTCGGGAGGCGCGCCCCGACCCGGTTGCTACAGTGAATCGAAACCCTAGATCCAGATCTGGGTAGTTTTTTTTTCACTTAAGTCCTCAGAATTTTTACTCCATATGCCCATGTTCGCGGCTCCGTAACTTTGCATCCGTAGCTCCGATTCATGCATATAATATATCAAAATGTTCGTCTCAATGAGTACATCATTACATTACATTGCATCATATTCATTTGAGCTCATCTTGATGCCCAAAATTCTGTTAGAAGGAGGCTTCGTGAGTTAATTGTCAGATCTGCTAATTCATCTTAGACTTTTGTCATTTTTGCCATGATTAATGTGTGCATGCTATGCCTGTGAGTCCTTCATATGTTTTGTTAAGCATTTTTTTATCTTCCCAGAGGTGCAACCCATGCATTTTTAGGATGTGTGTGGTGACTTGTGCAGGCTTGCAAAGTGAGGCACCCGTTAAATCTGTTTTCAGGGACTTTGTAATTTTCACTAAGTCTGGGATTGTTTAGTTCATGATGCCATATGTTCATGTTGTTTCCTAGTGATCCGTGCCTCTTTTGAGGATGATCATTAAGGAAGTTTTGTTAATATTGTAGTTCTCTATCCATCCATGTATTTTTTTGCAATTATGGAGCACCCTATCTTGAGTCAATCGAGCTCTACTTTTGCTTCATGGTGAATCTGGGCAGATCGTCAACTAGTTTGCGATTTTGCCGATGTTATTGTAGTTGATCTGTGCATGCTATGCCATTGTTCTTGCCATTTCTAGCTTGTATTTTGTGCCTTCTTTATGGTTGTATGCTTGCCTTGCCATGACTTGCACCGTAGTGAGTGCATCGAGCTCGTTTACACGCCTTCGTGAGTTATATTTCAGCATGTCTCAGTTTTCACTAAGTCTGAAAACTGATTGTGTTTTAGCTATGTTCGTGTGCCCGTTAGTATATTTTGTGATCCCTTTTGGCTCAAGGTCACTAAGGGACTTTTGTTAATATTGTTGAGTAGCTCCATGCCATGTCTTTCCTTGTCATGTTCAGGTCCTGTAGCATGTTGTTTTGATGCTCCGAAGAGGGCTTCATGATCTGAAATTTCAGACAAGTGTTCATTTCACTAAGTCTGGAATCTGTTTTGCATTTGCGTTTTTGCCATGCTTGTTTGAACCTCATAATGGATGAATTGGCCGTAGCTCAGTGCTAGACTTTTGTTAAGCATCTTGTTTGCATCCCTGCCATGCATTTTTTTGTCATGTTTGGGTGCTGTAGCATGTTCATTTCGTTGCATTTAGATGCCTACTTGCTGTAAATTGCAGACCGGTGTCATTTTTGAAACGCTTGCCATTTCCAAACCGTAACTCTGATTCCGGCGTTCTTTATATCGTTTTCAAGCGATTTCATCCCCTCTTTCCAGTGTCACCCTTGGCATTCCAAGCTAAGGCCAGCTTCATGCATTTCCTGTCATATCTTGCATTTCGCATCTCGCATCGCATCCCGCATAGCATATCATCTTTGCATCATATTGCTTGGTCTTGCACGTGGTTGATTGTATCCTTGTTGCTTGTTTGTCTTGTTTGGGTAGAGCCGGGAGACGAGTTCGCTAACGAGGAGCCCGTTGAGTTTGCTCTTGAGGATCCAGTCAACTCTGACAGCTTTGCAGGCAAGATGATCATACCCTCGAAATCACCACTATCTTTGTTATGCTAGTTTGCTCGCTCTTTGCTATGCCAATGCTACGATGCCTACCACTTGCTTGCCAGCCTCCCAAATTGCCATCTCAAACCTCTAACCCACCACTGTCCTAGCAAACCGTTGATTGGCTATGTTACCGCTTTGCTAAGCCCCTCTTATAGCGTTGCTAGTTGCAGGTGAAGATTGGAGGCCGTTCCTTGTTGGAACATCATTTTATTTACTTGTTGGGATATCATTATATTGCTATGTTATCTTAATGCATCTATATACTTGGTAAAGGGTGGAAGGCTCGGCCTCTCGCCTAGTGTTTTGTTCCACTCTTGCCGCCCTAGTTTCCGTCATATCGGTGTTATGTTCCCGGATTTTGCGTTCCTTACGCGGTTGGGTTATAATGGGAACCCCTTGATAGTTCGACTTGATTAAAGCTTTTCCAGCAATGCCCAACATTGGTCTTACCATTCGCCACCTAGCCTTTTCTTTCCCTTGGGTTCTGCAGACTCAAGGGTCATCTTATTTAACCCCCCCGGGCCAGTGCTCCTCTGAGTGTTGGTCCCACCGAGCGATGTCCGAGGCTACCAGGGGCAACTCTGGGCTGGCTTACCCGACGTCTGGCTCATCTGAGTGTGCCCTGAGAAAGAGATATGTGCAGCTCCTATCGGGATTTGTCGGCACATTCGGGCGGTGTTGCTGGTCTTGTTTTAACCTGTCGAAGTGTCTTGAGTTACCGAGATACCGAGTCTGATCGGAACGTCTTGGGAGGAGGTCTATTCCTTCGTTGACCGTGAGAGCTTGTCATGGGCTAAGTTGGGACTCCCCTGCAGGGATTGAACTTTCGAAAGCCGTGCCCGCGGTTATGGGCAGATGGGAATTTGTTAATGTCCGGTTGTAGATAACTTGAACCTTAACTAATTAAAATGAATCAACTGAGTGTGTTACCGTGATGGCCTCTTCTCGGCGGAGTCCGGGAAGTGGACACGGTGTTGGAGTAATGCTTGCGCAGGTTGTTCCTCTAGTTTTTTCACGCTCGCGCTTTGCCTCCTCTTCTCGCTCTCTTTTTGCGAATAAGATAGCCACCATATATGCTAGTCGCTTGCTGCAGCTCCACATATATTTGCCTTACCCTTCCTATGAGCTTAAATAGTCTTGATCGCGAGGGTGCGAGATTGCTGAGTCCCTGTGGCTCACAGATACTATAACTCCAGATGCAGGTCCAGGTGACTCCGCTCCAGGTGACGAGTACGAGCTCAAGTGGGAGTTCCACGAAGACTCTCGGCGTTACTACGTGTATTTTCCTGATGATCAGTAGTGGTGCCTAGTTGGGGTTTGATTCGGGGCCTTGTCGCATGTTGGGTTCTTTTCTATTTTGGCGCCGTAGTCGGGCCATGAGTGTTTGAATGATGGATGTTATTTATGTACTTTGATGTGACGTGGCGAGTGTAAGCCAACTATGTTATCTCCCCTTTAATATTCATATTACATGGGATGTACTGAATATTGCCTAACTTGCGACATATGCCTTCAATGCGATTATGTCTCTAAGTCGTGCCTTGACACGTGGGAGCTATAGTCGCATCGAGGGTGTGACAAGTTGGTAATCAGAGCCTTCCCCGACCTTAGGAGCCCCATTGCTTGATCGTTTTTAGCGGCCGAGTTGTGTCTAGAAAAATGTTTTGAGTCTTTAGGAATTATATATCGGAGAGTTTAGGAATTCTTTTTACTTCCCAGTCTCCTCATCGCTCTGGTAAGGCATCCTGACATAGAGTTTTGACTCTTCTCTTCTCAAATTTCACTAAAAAAATTTAGGATCACGCGAGTATCTTGGAATCGTTCCGATGGCTTATGATGAGAATACTGTCTTGGTGCCTCCTATCAGGGGTTTAGTGGAAGTGTCCCGGGGAGTTGAGCTCTGAGGTGTTGTCAGCATAATTTTATCGTTGCAATTCTCGAATACTTGACATATGTTCGTGTTGGGTTTCATAGTAATTTCAAAAAATTTCCTACGCACACGCAAGATCATGTGATGCATAGCAACGAGAGGGGAGAGTGTTGTCTACGTACCCACGCAGACCGACTGCGGAAGCGTTGACGCACCATAGAGGAAGTAGTCGTACGTCTTCACGATCCAACCGATCAAGCACCGAAACTACGGCACCTCCGAGTTTGAGCACACGTTCATCTTGATGATGATCCCCGGACTCCGATCCAGCAAAGTGTCGGGGAAGAGTTCTGTCAGCACGACGGCGTGGTGACGATCTTGATGCACTACAGCAGCAGGGCTTCGCCTAAACTCCGCTACAGTATTATCGAGGAATATGGTGGCTGGGGGCACCGCACACGGCTAAGGAATAGATCACGTGGATCAACTTGTGTGTTCTAGGGTGCCTCTGCCTCAGTATATAAAGGACTAGAGGGGGGAGGCTGGCCGGCCAAGGTGTGGCGCGCCAGGAGAGTCCTACTCCCTCTGGGAGTAGGATTCCCTCCCCAATCCTAGTTGGAATAGGATTCGCGGAGGGGGGAAAGAGAAGGAGGGGGCCGGCCACCTCTCCTAGTCCTAATAGGACTAGGGGAAGGGGGAGGCGTGCAGCCCATGTAGGGCTGCCTCTTCTCTTTTCCACTAAGGCCCATCATGGCCCATTTAGCTCCCGGGGGGTTCCGGTAACCTTCCCGGTACTCCGGTAAAATCCCGATTTCACCTGGAACACTTTCGATATCCAAACATAGGCTTCCAATATATCAATCTTTATGTCTCGACCATTTCGAGACTCCTCGTCATGTCCGTGATCACATCCGGGACTCCGGACAACCTTCGGTACATCAAAATGCATAAACTCATAATATAACTGTCATCGTAACCTTAAGCGTGCAGACCCTACGGGTTCGAGAACAATGTAGACATGACCGAGACACGTCTCCGGTCAATAACCAATAGCGGGACCTAGATGCCCATATTGGCTCCTACATATTCTACGAAGATCTTTATCGGTCAGACCGCTTAACAACATACGTTGTTCCCTTTGTCATCGGTATGTTACTTGCCCGGGATTCGATCGTCGGTATTCCTATACCTAGTTCAATCTCGTTACCGGCAAGTCTCTTTACTCATTCTTTAATACATCATACCGCAACTAACTCATTTAGTTGCAATGCTTGCAAGGCTTAAGTGATGTGTATTACCGAGAGGGCCCAGAGATACCTCTCCGACAATCGGAGTGACAAAACCTAATCTCGAAATACGCCAACCCAACATGTACCTTTGGAGACACCTGTAGTACTCCTTTATAATCACCCAGTTACGTTGTGACGTTTGGTAGCACCCAAAGTGTTCCTCCGGCAAACGGGAGTTGCATAATCTCATAGTCATAGGAACATGTATATGTCATGAAGAAAGCAATAGCAACATACTAAACGATCGGGTGCTAAGCTAATGGAATGGGTCATGTCAATCAGATCATTCAACTAATGATGTGACCTCGTTAATCAAATAACAACACTTTGTTCATGGTTAGGAAACATAACCATCTTTGATTAACGAGCTAGTCAAGTAGAGGCATACTAGTGACACTAAGTTTGTCTATGTATTCACACATGTATTATGTTTCCGGTTAATACAATTCTAGCATGAATAATAAACATTTATCATGATATAAGGAAATAAATAATAACTTTATTATTGCCTCTAGGGCATATTTCCTTTAGTTCGCCGACATCGAAAATCTCTTTTATGCAGTTCGTTGGTGAGATAACCTCGACGCCACCCAGTACTAGGGCGGGAGTTCGGGTGTATCGCCATAACTTGTATAACAGATGCTTTTCGAAGGTTGAGGTAGATGGTTTCTGAAGTTTTCTTGGTTATGTGTTGAAGGATGGATACAGCTGGATGTAGGATTTGCTAGTTTGGGTGAGATATTATGCTTCCCCTGTATCCCCAACACCTAATTGCATAACCGGAAAGGTTCGGGAGTTTCATAGGTGGGAATTCTAGTATCTCTAGTTCTTCTTCCACGGATATTGGTTTGAGATTGGGATTTCTTACCGATTATTCGTTCTTGATCCGTACCTTGTTGATTTATTTCTCTACCTTAACTCTACGTGGCTTCTCAATTTATGGATATGTGACCATTTCAAGAGGAATGCATTCGTTCATTTTGTTCGGATGTGAAGACTATATGTTGCAATTTTCATTCCATTGGATTCAGCTTCAATATTTATCTGTCAATGTGCTAATGGTGGTCAACCTCTTCAGGATGGCTCCTCCAACGCGCACGACTCCGAATCCTGATCCACCACCACCTCCACCTCCTCCGGAGGCATGGAAAGCTGTGATGGCCGCAACCAATGCAAACACACAGCTGATCATGCAAATTCTTCAAGAGCGCAATCAAGGCAGTCAAGGGAATCAAGGCAGCAATCAGAGTCACTTTGCTACACTCAACCAGTTCCTTGCTAACGGGCCAAAGACTTTCTCAACATAAGAAGTAGGGACAATAGGATCATTATAAGTGATAATCTTTTCTTCAACTTTAATAGGTGCAGCTATTTTTACTTCTAAGGGAGGATGATATTTAAACCACTTCTCCTTGGGGAGATCAACATAAGTAGCAAAAGATTCACAGAAAGAAGCTACTATCGCAGAGTCAAGTCCATATTTAGTGCTAAATTTAAGGAAAACATCGGTATCCATAAAAGATTTAACACAATCAAACTTAGGTGCCATACCTGACTCCTTACCTTTGTCGAGGTCCCAATCTTCAGAGTTGCGTTTAATTCTTTCCAATAAATTCCATTTGAATTCAATAGTCTTCGTCATAAAAGAGCCAGCACAAGAAGTATCGAGCATGGTGCAATTGTTATCAGAAAGCCGAGCATATAAATTTTGAATAATCATTTCTCTTGAGAGCTCATGATTGGGGCATGAATATAACATTGATTTAAGCCTCCCCCAATCTTGAGCGATGCTTTCTCCTTCGCGAGGCCAAAAATTATATATATATATATATATATATATATATGTATATATAATTGCGATCACGATGAACAAGATGCATAGGATAAAACTTCTGATGAAATTCCAATTTCAATTGTTTGTAGTTCCATGACCCCGTATCATCACATAGCCTATACCATGTCAATGCATCTTCCCTCAAAGATAAAGGGAAGACCTTCTTCTTAACAACATCTCCGATTACACCTGCAAGCTTAAATAATCCACAAACTTCATCAACATATATTAGGTGCTCATGAGGATGCATTGTTCCGTCTCCTGCAAAAGGATTAGCTAGCAGTTTTACTAACATACCCGAAGGAATTTCAAAGCAGACATTTTCATTTTCATTTTAATTTTCAGTAGGTTCAGTAGGTTGAGGAGAAACTCTTTGCTCTACCGGTCGGGGTGAAGATACCCCAAACAAGCCCCTCAGAGGATTACTTTCCATAGTAACAAGTGACAGTAAATTTCAGCACACTATATAAATTTTTCCTTACCAAATTCCACCTACCAAAGGCGCTTCACTCCCCGGCAACGGCGCCAGAAAAGAGTCTTGATGACCCACAAGTATAGGGGATCTATCGTAGTCCTTTCGATAAGTAAGAGTGTCGAACCCAACGAGGAGCAGAAGGAAATGATAAGCGGTTTCCAGCAAGGTATTCTCTGCAAGTACTGAAATAAGTGGTAACAGATAGTTTTGTGATAGGATAATTTGTAACGAGCAACAAGTAACAAAAGTAAATGAAGTGCAGCAAGGTGGCCCAATCCTTTTTGTAGCAAAGGACAAGCCTGGACAAACTCTTATATAAAGAAAAGTGCTCCCGACGACACATGGGAATATCTTCAAGCTAGTTCTCATCACGTTCATATGATTCGCATTCGGTACTTTGATAATTTGGTATGTGGGTGGACCGGTGCTTGGGTACTGTCCTTACTTGGACAAGCATCCCACTTATGATTAACCTCTATTGCAAGCATCCGCAACTACAACAAAAGTATTAAGGTAAACCTAACCATAGCATGAAACATATGGATCCAAATCAGCCCCTTACGAAGCAACGCATAGACTAGGGTTTAAGCTTCTGTCACTCTAGCAACCCATCATCTACTTATTACTTCCCAATGCCTTCCTCTAGGCCCAAATAATAGTGAAGTGTTATGTAGTCGACGTTCACATAACACCACTAGAGTAGAGACAACATACATCTCATCAAAATATCGAACGAATACCAAATTCACATGACTACTAATAGCAAGACTTCTCCCATGTCCTCGGGAACAAACATAACTACTCACAAAGCATATTCATGTTCATAATCAGAGGGGTATTAATATGCATATAGGATCTGAACATATGATCTTCCACCAAATAAACCAACTAGCATCAACTACAAGGAGTAATTAACACTACTAGCAACCCACAGGTACCAATCCCGAACTTGGAGACAAGAATTGGATACAAGAGATGAACTAGGGTTTTGAGAGGAGATGGTGCTGGTGAAGATGTTGATGGAGATTGCCCTCTCCTGATGAGAGGAGCGTTGGTGATGATGATGGCGATGATTTCCCCCTCCCGGAGGGAAGTTTCCCCGGCAGAACAGCTCCGCCAGAGCCCTAGATTCATTCTGCCAAGGTTCCGCCTCGTGGCGGGCGGAGTTTCGTCCGAGAAGATGGCTTATGATTTTTTCCTCATCGAAAGACTTCATATAGCAGAAGATGGTCATCGGAGGGCCACCAGGGGGCCCACGAGGTAGGGGGCGCACCCAGGGGGGTAGGGCGCGCCCCCCACCCTCGTGGGCAGGGTGTGGCCCCCGTGGTGAATTTCTTGCGCTCGGTATTTTTTATATATTCTGAAAACGTCTTCCGTGAAGTTTCAGGACTTTTGGAGCTGTGTAGAATAGGTCTCTAATATTTGCTCCTTTTCCAGCCCAGAATCCTAGCTGCCGGCATTCTCCCTCTTTATGGAAACCTTGTAAAATAAGAGAGAATAGGCATAAGTAATGTGACATAATGTGTAATAACAGCCCATAATGCAATAAATATCAATATAAAAGCATGATGCAAAATGGACGTATCAGCTCCATCCTCATCCGCAAGGAAGATGAGGTGCAGGCCGACTGCAACCTTCTCTTCGGAGCTGCGCCACAAATACAACGTGCGCTCCATCCTAATCTACAAGGACGATGAGGTGCAGGTCGACTGGGACATCCTCCTCGGAACTGCATCTCAAGTACAAAGACTATTCCGAGTGAAGAACAAGTTCCACTCGAAGGCAAACACAAGCACATTCAGAAGATAAACCAAGTTTAGATAAATCCTAAAGTTCTAGAACACAGATAAAAGTACTCGGGCATCAGGCCCGATGGAGTTTAATGGTTACAAAATCACTCGGCATTCCGAGGCAAATTTAAGGCGAGATATAAAGTTTGTTCACTCCGCAGGAGGAGGGCTTGCAGGCTCGACGAACTCATCCAGATTGATTCCATCAGCGATCTAAGTGGCAGCAGCAATGAAGGTTTCCATGAAGGATTGGAAGTCATGCCTTTTTGTGTTGGCAACTTTGATCGCCGCCAGCTTCTCTTCTCGGGCTTCTTTGCAGTGGACCCGAACCAGCGACAGAGCCACGTCAGCACCGCATCGGGCAGAAGACTTCTTCCATTCTTGCACTCGACCAGGGACCTCATTGAGTCGAGTCATCAGAGACTCGAGGTCATTTTGAAGCGTTGCCCTTGGCCAAAGTGACGTATTGATGCGCGACACCGCCACCTTCAGGCGAGCAAGATAGCTTGTAACGCTGGCAACACGGGATTCCAGTCAGAGCACGTTCATGGCAGCCTCATCACCGACACGAGAAAGGATGGGGTCCAAGCCCGTCTCGATCCATCCAGTTTCTTCTTGAAAGTTTTGGCAGAATTCTGCAGATTCAAAGAATTAATGAGTCGACCGGTTCATGGTGACTTGCAAACAGTAAATCAGTCGGATAAAGAAAAGTACCTTCGAGCATAAGGAAGAGCTTCTTGGCGAGTGCTTTTAGATAAGCTTCTAGGTCGTTTCTCCTACGAGAAACGCTTTCTAGCTGCTCATTCAGAGTCACCTTATCTTTCTTCAGACGAGTCGCCTCTCGGTTGGACTCGGTAAGAGACGTCTTCAGCTTGGTGATTTCCTCCTCTAGCGCACCGATCGAAGCCAGCTTTTTGTCAGCAAGTGCAGTCTTCTCCTGAGCCTCGTTTTGCGCAGCTGCAAGATCGAGGTCCTTCTTCGCCAGAGCCTGCCTCATTTTCTTTGCAAGATATAAACTCGGGTCAGACAGAAGAATGAAGAGATAACTTGAGGGATGATTAAGATAAACAGTTGACAGGTCGTTACCTTCCGTACCAGCCACTTCATCTTTAGCCTTTTTCAAGTTCTGATGGGCCAGCTCCAAGTCAAGGTTGAGTTGTCCCTGCTTTCCCTCGAATTTAGCGAACTTGGAGATAAGCGCACAGGATTTCTACAATTAGTAAAAGACATGTCAATGGACAAGATCAAAGATCATTTGCTTCCGAGTGAATAAAACTTTAAGACTACTGCAGAATCAAACATTCTACAGTAGTCTCGGGGACTACACCCAGTGGGTACACTTGTCGTGCCCCCACTGGTTCAGATTCCACTCGACATGGTCTGCCTAGACCGAGTGGAAGAAAAAAAGAGAGAGAAGAAGAGAGAAAGACATACTCAGACCCCAACCGACTGCCAGCAGTCGACTGCGGTCTCGGGACTACACCCAGTGGGTGTACTTAGCGTTCCCCCACTGGTTCAGATTCCACTCGACATGGTCCGCCCAAACCAAGTGGAAGAGTGAAACAACAAAGATGTCAAACACCCACTGGGTGCACAGATGCGAAGTGCAGAATAACAAGAAATTGCACGGAGAAAAGTTTTCAGGTAGCGTATCCTAACAGAACAAACAACAAGATAAGAGTTCAGTCGGAGGCCAACTTACCTGGACATTGGCTCGAAGGGCCACGCTGGCATCGTAAGCAGTCTGACTATTTTCGTGCACCACCTTCACTCGCTCCATCATTATGCCAGCTTGGCGAATGGCTTCTGCAGCAGTGTCCGCCTGGCTTTCTGGAACGTGATGAGTGGTGAAGAATAGGATTGACGGTGCAGATGCAGCAGCTTGAAGTTCCGAGGCATGAAGCTGGACGGTTGAAGAAAACACTGGTACAGTCGACGATGTGGGGCGTTCACTCGATACTGGATCAGCGAAAGTAACAGAAGCCCGAGTCACATCTTCAGGCTGTTGAATCGCTTTCTCTGCCGCCAGCACCGATTGGGATGTCTTGCCAACTGATGCCTTCTTGTTCCTCCTGGGCCTCAGCGGCACGTCCTCGTCGTCGTCTGGAAGTTCAATGGCATTGGGAGGAGCTGCAAAAAGAACCAATCGCCAGAATTTAATCGACCAACAAAACGGCCGAGTAACTGGGGACAAGATTATGAGAGTTGTACCCGGGTTGGAAGTGACTGCATCTTCCATTTATTCATCTTCATACTTGTGGGTGGAAGTCTCGGAGGTAGCAGCACTGCAAATTTCAAGATTCAGTCGGTCATGTCTATCACGGTGGGTCGACCAAAACTCGATTCGTACTAAACCAAGAAATCAGGTCCGACTATTGCCCGGAAACAGTAAGAATGGCCACTTTGATCTTGGGCAAGGCCTTCTGCGGTTTTGACAACACAGCTTTCGGTTGTTTCAGTGCCTTCTCAGTCGGTGCTTGAGAGGGCACAGCTTTCGGTTGCTTCAGTGCCTTCTCAGTCGGCACTGGAGAAGACGTCCGAGGGCGCTTTGACGACTGCCCAGTCGGCGCGGTCGCTTTGTCATGGATGCTTGTCGGGTCGTGAGTGTGCTTGGATCGCCTTTCCCTACGGGGAGGTGACTCGACCTCTTCTTCATCACTCGGGCCGTCACTCTCCTCATCCTCCTCTTCATCAGAGTGCCACTCGCCGCTCTCGCCTCCGCTCACCTCCCCCTCCGGATCCTGCTCCTGCTCCCCGTTGGGCATAGAGTACATCTCAACAAGGGCCTAAAAGACAACAAGCGAAGCAAAAATCAGTCGGTTGACAACAAGCAGTTACATGATAAATCAAGAGAACACTCGGCAATTTAGAGTTGGACCTTGTCTGGTTGGCGCGAGTTGTCGAGTGGAGGGACTCTCCTAGACCCCCTGGGGTTGTCTTTGTTGCCAGTGATACCCCTCAGCCACTTCTCCACCGTATCCTCGTCGACCTATTCTGGGTGGATCCGAGTGGAATCCTCAATGCCCGAATACATCCACATCGGATGGTCATGAGCTTGAAGCGGCTGAATGTGTCGCTTAAGGAAGACCTCCAACAGATCCATGCCGGTCACTCCATCACGGATGAGTTGGACCACCTGCTCGACCAGCACCTCCACCTCCGCTTTCTCCTCCGGGGTCACTTTCAAGGCGAAGGGCTTCTCGACTCGAGCCATGGAAAAGGGGGGAAGTCCGATCGACTAACCTGGAGTCGGCTGGTCTTTGCAGTAGAACCAGGTCGACTGCCACCCTTGGACTGACTTAGGAAGGATCATGGCTGGGAAAGTGCTTTTACCTCTCATTTCAATCCCAAGACCCCCACACATCTAGATCACGTGCGTCCTCTCATCACTCGGGTTGTCCTTCTTTACCGACTGAGAACGACACGTGAAAATGTGCTTGAAGAGGCCCCGGTGTGGTCTACAACCCAAGAAATTCTCGCACATGGACACAAAGGTAGTGAAGTACACGATGGTGTTGGGGGAAAAGTGGTGGAGTTGTGCTCCAAAGAAGTTCAAGAAGCCTCGGAAAAAAGGATGGGGAGGCAAAGAAAACCCGTGGCCAACATGGGTGGCGAGGAGAACGCACTCACCCTCCTGCGGATGCGGTTCGGTCTCGCCCTCCGAGTGCCGCGCCGATTCGTGGGGGATCAGTCCCCCCTCAACCAGATCGTCGATGTCGTCCTGATGAATCGTCGACCGAATCCAATCGCCCTGGATCCAGCCGCGCGGCAGGCCGGACCTCGAAGAAGATCCGCCCTGGCTGGACTTCTTCCCCTTCGCCTTCGCCGTCGCCTTCTTTGCGCGCTCCAAGGCCACCATCTTCTTATTCCCCATTGCAGCGGGCGGAGCTCGAACAAAGCGGCGGCGCCGGGAGCAAAGATGGATGTGGCGGAGGAAACGGGGGAGAAAGAGGAAGAATGGGAATGCACTATGCAAAAAAAAACCCGATCCGGCACCTTATATGAGGTCGTTTCTGAGTGGCTGACCAGTGGGTCCAGGCGGTCCTATCGAATCCCGCAACAGTCGCGCGCGCGATACGTGGCAAAAAAGGTGGCGCGGTGATCGAGGCGGCCCTGCCTAATCCAACCAGATTACTGTGGCCTCCTCCACCCCGCGCGCTTCCCAAAATTTGAATCCCACAAGATCCGCGAGCAGCAGAGTAACCTATCAGACAGAAGATTTTTCCCATATCAGCACTTGAAGCTTAGCAGTAAAAGTTCACTCGACAAAACCAAGAATGGATCAAGGCGACTGAAAAAGAAGTTGAAGTCATCGTGATTGCTCATTTGGTCCCAATAAGACGCTTCTGAAGCGCGAAATTGAGTCGGAGGTGTTCTCAACTCCTTCTCCACTCGAACCCTGAACCATTCGGGGGCTAATGATGAAGCTATGTACCTAGGGTAGGGTCATAGGTCTCACCTAGACACCCTCCCCTAGGACATCATCCTAAAACCAGAAACATTCGAGGGATAGCATAATCCACTCGACCTCGAAGCATTCCACTCGGAAGACTTGAAGTCACTCGACCGCGACGACTACCACTCGACAGATAGAAGATCTAAAGTCACTCTGCACGACAACGGTCGGACATTTACTTCATAGAATTAATAGACATTTATGTCACTTTATTGCTAGCGTTACCAGTAACGCCCCTCTTGATGTACCTTAAAACCCTTGTAACGTGGGCTGGCTGGGGTCTAGGCGCACTCTATATAAGCCACCCCCCTCCACTGGCACAAGGGTTCGCACCCCCTGTAAACACACACATACATAATCCAGTTGACTGCCTCCGGGCACCGAGACGTAGGGTTGTTACTTCCTCTACGAAGGGCCTGAACTCGTAAAACTCGTGTGTACAACTTCGCCATAGCTAGGATCTTGCCTCCTCATACCTACCCCCATTCTACTGTCAGTCTTAGATCCATGACATCGATAGTACAACAATTATCATCATCACAATGAGTAGTAGGAGCAACATCATTTTGGAGGGATACCTTTCTACCTTTGCTTCTCCGTCTTTTCTTTTTTCTTCTTCACATCATGTGTGGGTTTAACCCTCTTTTTTTGAGCTCCTTATTAATGAGATTGGTTGAATAGAAGGCTCCTCCTCATTACCTGATTCATCATAAGAAATAATAGGGGGATATTGGGAAGCCTCTTCCCTTTCATTAGTATTCTCTTCATCTTCTATTTCTTTTCTTTTCTTTATGTACTTGGCAATATAAGGATTTTCAATGCAATTCACCGCACAATACATATAAATTTCCTCTAGATCAAGATTAATAACTCTATCAAGGGCAAATTCTGGAATAACCTTAGATATACGTTTCATTTCTTCATAACCCAAGAGCAAACTAAGTTCATTATGATGTGCAAGGGAAATCAAGTCATCACAACTTTTGGACACGATACGATAATGAAACAATTTGCATTGGGTACTAAAATGATCATGTTCATTGCAAAGTTCACAAGTACGGCTAAGAAAGCTTAAATATTCAGCACAAACATCTGGCCTTTCTTGCAACCATTTAGTTTCCAAATACTTATGCCTCTTGCAGAATCTATCTTCCTTGTTTGGTATGTACTTGCAAACTCTATGCACTCCACAAAAATCGATATGCTTATAAGAGATATTTTCATCATGACTAGTGCAATCATCATTAGTACTATGGATATTCAAAGAGTTCATACTAATAACATTGCAATCATGCTCATCATTCAAAGATTTAGTGCCAAACATTTTATAGACTTCTTCTTCTAGCACTTGAGCACAATTTTCCTTTCCATCATTCTCACGAAAGATATTAAAAAGATGAAGCGTATGAGGAAAACTCAATTCCATTTTTTTGTAGTTTTCTTTTATAAACTAAACTAGTGATAAAACAAGAAACTAAAATATTCGATTGCAAGATCTAAAGATATACCTTCAAGCGCTAACCTCCCTGGGAACGGCGCCACAAAAGAGCTTGATGTCTACTACACAACCTTCTTCTTGTTTATCAATCCGTGGGAGGCGTAGGATGAAGATGGTCTCTCTCAAGCAACCCTGCAACCAAATAACAAAGATTCTCTTGTGTCCCCAACACACCCAATACAATGGTAAATTGTATAGGTGCACTAGTTCGGCGAAGAGATGGTGATACAAGTGCAATATGGATGGTAGATATAGGTTTTTGTAATCTGAAAATATAAAAACAGCAAGGTAACTAATGATAAAAGTGAGCACAAACAGTATTGCAATGCTAGGAAACAAGGCCTAGGGTTCATACTTTCACTAGTGCAAGTTCTCTCAACAATAATAACATAATTGGATCATATAACTATCCCTCAACATGCAACAAAGAGTCACTCGAAAGTCACTAATAGCAGAGAACAAACGAAGAGATTATGGTAGGGTACGAAACCACCTCAAAGTTATCCTTTCTGATCGATCTATTCAAGAGTCCGTAGTAAAATAACATGAAGCTATTCTTTCCGTTCAATCTATCATAGAGTTCGTACTAGAATAACACCTTAAGACACAAATCAACCAAAACCCTAATGTCACCTAGATACTCCAATGTCATCTCAAGTATCCGTGGGTATGATTATACGATATGCATCACACAATCTCAGATTCATCTATTCAACCAACACAAAGAACTTTAAAGAGTGCCCCAAAGTTTCAACCGGAGAGTCAAGACGAAAACGTGTGCCAACCCCTATGCATAAGTTCACGAGGTCACGGAACTCGCAAGTTGATCACCAAAACATACATCAAGTGGATCACATGATATCCCATTGTCACCACAGATAAGCACATGCAAGACATACATCAAGTGTTCTCAAATCCTTAAAGACTCAATCCGATAAGATAACTTAAAAGGGAAAACTCAATTCATCACAAGAGAGTAGAGGGGGAGAAACATCATAAGATCCAACTATAATAGCAAAGCTCGCGATACATCAAGATCATACCACCTCAAGAACACGAGAGAGAGAGAGATAGATCAAACACATAGCTACTGGTACGGGTCTAGATTGGTTTTTGGTGGCTACGGAGGCTTCTGGCGGCGAAACTCCCGATCTATTAGGGTATGTGGACATATATAGGCGAAAGAAGTCGGTCAGGGGAGACACGAGGGTGGGGGCGCGCCTTCCTGCCTCGTGGCCACCTCGAAGCTTCCTTGACTTCAACTCCAAGTCTCTTGGATCACGTTCGTTCCAAAAATCACGCTCCCGAAGGTTTCATTCCGTTTGGTCTCCGTTTGATATTCCTTTTCTACGAAACACTGAAACAAGGGAAAAACAGAAACTGGCCCTGGGCTCTGGGTTAATAGGTTAGTCCCAAAAATAATATAAAAGTGTTTAATAAAGCCCATAAACATCCAAAACAGATAATATAATAGCATGGAACAATCAAAAATTATACATACGTTGGAGAAGTATCAAGATCAAGTGTAAAAACCATTGTTTCACCTGGAGCAACGAGCGTCAAAACCCTACCTTAGTTAGTATCGACAAGTTCTTCTGCACCATAGCTTGGGAGGGACTTTTCCCATCTTTTCTCCTGCATGCTGCATCTACATCCTGCTCGGACCACTGCCCCTGCTTCTCGCAGCTGCTACAGCCCCACGCCGTCCGGCAACCTTCAAATTTGTATCCTTCTGGCCCCGGTTCCCGCGCTTCCAGGAGATGGTCCAACATGACTGGAACCGCCCATCCTCAACACGATGCGCTTTTGCAAGGATAAAAGAGAAAATGAGTAGGGTAGCTAAGGATCTAAAAATCTGGAGCAAGTCTCAGTTTGGTGGGGCAAAGATCCAGATGCACATTGCAACTGAAGTAGTCCTACGCCTCGACATAGCTCAAGAAACTAGAGCCCTCTCTAATGCGGAGTTTCAACTTAGGAAAATGCTCAAGCTCAAGATTTTAAGACTTGCAGCAATCGAGCGTGCAAGGAAGCGCCAGGCCTCCAGAATTACTTGGCTACGAGCTAGGGACGCGCCAACAGCCTTCTTCCAAGTGAAGATCAATGCTAGGAGACGAAAAGGTTTCATTCACACGCTCCATGGACCGTCCGGTGTAGCCACCACACAGGAGGACAAGGAAAGTTTGATGTACAATCATTTCTCCTCCATGCTGGGTACGGCAGCGCACCGCAGCACTACCATCGGTTGGCGTTCTCTCACCATGGCCAGGCTGCAAGGCGGAGGGCTTGACAACTCTTTCACGGAGAGTGAGGTATGGCATGCAATCAAAGCATCACCGGCAGATCGTGCGCCGGGCCCGGACGGTTTCTCCAGCCTCTTCTTCCGGTCATGCTGGGCAACAATCAAAAACGACATCATGGCAGCGTTCAACCAGTTTTACAACTTAGTAGGCAGCAATTTTGGGGCCCTAAATACTACGGTGGTTGCATTACTGCCAAAGGAGGATGGAGCGGCGTCAATCAACGACTACAGGCCAATCATCCTCATCCACTCCATAGCAAAGTTGATATCCAAAGTACTCTCCCTCAGGCTCTCCAATGTGATCCACACACTCATCTCACCAGCACAGTCGGCCTTTCTTCGGACAAAATGCATACACGATAGTTTTCTATACGTTCAAAACTGCATCAAGGCCCTGCACCGCCGGAAAACACCCGCTCTACTTCTCAAGTTGGATATAGCTAAGGCTTTCGATAATATGTCATGGGAGTACATCCTGGAGATGCTGCAACAACGGGGTTTCAGTGCACGATGGAGAGATTGGATAGCCTTGCTGATGTCCTCCTCCTCATCGTCCTTCCTCCTCAACGGCGTCCCCGGAAAGAAGATCAAGCACCGGAGAGGCCTACGGCAGGGCGACCCCTTGTCGCCTTTCCTCTTCATCTTAGCGATCGACACACTGCACCACTTACTTCAGGCCGCTGATGAACAGCACATCATTGCACCACTGCCAGGACGGGAGCTAAAACTTAGGATTAGTTTGTACGCCGACGACGAGGTCATCTTCCCAAACCCGGTTAGACAGGAGATCGATGCACTGATGGACATCCTGTGCAAGTTTGGCGCAGCCTCCGGGCTACACATCAACCCCTCTAAGTCGACGGCATTACCCATCAGATGTGAGAATATTGACCTAGGGTATGTGTTGCAAAATTTTGGAGGAACAGAGGGGCATTTCCCGATGGCCGACCTAGGTTTGCCGCTGACACTAGCTAGACTACGACTAGCAAACCTGCAGTTCATTATAGACAGAATCAAAGCTCGCCTTGCGGGATGGAAAGGGAAACTTCTGCCAATTGCTAGTATGCGAGTGCTGGTTCGATGTGTCCTCGGCGCTATGCCTACATTTGCACTAACTGTCCTCAGAGTGCCAAAGAAGCTACTAAAGAAGATAGACAAGTGCTGGCGCAGGTTTCTTTGGAAACAAGATGAAGAGATCACAGGTGGTAGCTGCAAGGTCAACTGGTCAGCGGTGTGCACTCCTGCATCACATGGAGGACTAGGAATCCTCGATCTCGAGCGGTTCAGCCGCGCCCTCAGATTGCGGTGGCTCTGGATCTCCTAGACTGATTCTTAGCGGCCTTGGGTCGGCACGGAGCCGCCATGCAGCAACAGCGACAAAGCCCTCTTCATGGTGGCAACCACGGTCACCATCGGCGACGGTGCAAAGGCACTCTTCTGGCACTCCCCCTGGATCGGGCTGAGCACCCTAGCTAGCTCCTACCCCCTCCTCTACTCGCATTCCAAGCAGAAAAATAGGACGGTGCGCGAGGCTCTCACCGGTGAAACTTGGATAAAAGACCTGCGGCACGGAAACCTGCAACCACTACTACCGGATTTTGTCAGGCTGCACCGCACGATCGCGTCGACCGTGCTAACGGAAGGGAGCAGTGACCAGATTAGGTGGAACTTAGACGCTTCGGGACAATACTCGGCAAGCTCGGCTTATGCCGTGCAATTCCAAGGCAGGGTGCAAGTTGATTGGCAGAATTTGATCTGGGAGGCAAAGGTGTCTGGATGCATTAAGATCTTCACCTGGCTCCTCCTGCAAAACCGCCTCTAGACTTGCGACAGGCTACAAAGGCGTGGCTGGCCGAACAACTACTTCTGCCCTCTGTGTGTTCGCAACCTGAAAACAGCGCACCATCTCATCTGGAGCTGCCCACTAGCCCGTGAGGTTTGGGAAAGGGCAGCCGCACCACGAGAGTGCCAACAGTTTCACCCACAGCAATAGGTGCAAGAAGAAAGCGTCATCGCCACACTCCAACGGATGGCGGCAAGCACCCAGCCGGCTCAACGAAGGGCCAGCAATGCCACCATGCTCTTAACATGCTGGGAGATTTGGCAAGAGAGAAATCGATGTGTGTTCAAGGGAAAGACACCTTCAGCGCAAGACATCATCAAGGCCATTGAGCACTCCATCGAGCTTTGGCGGCAAGCGGGAGCAATTCATCTGGAGAGACTTTTTGGGATCCACCATGAAAATTTAAAGCACAAGTCCTTCCGGGGTTTACCGTGTTGTAAACTAACTGGTCCTAGGACCCTCACCCCACCCTTTGTATTTCCACAGTGCTTTCTGCTTATCAATGAAAAGCCAGTAATATACTGGATCTTTCAAAAAAAACGGATGCAATTTTTCGTTGAAAGTTTCTTGTAGAGCCCAGCGGGTGCCCGGAAGTTAGACATGCCCGACTATTAGAATCAACCTTCGATTAGCCGGTTAAAATGGTAACAGAAGAAGATTAGTGCTAGTCAAAAAAAAAACAGAAGAAGATTAGTGGAGTATACTTCAGAACTTGTAGAACTTTCCACAAGATCCGGCATACCACAGGCTTTCCGGCTCCCGCCGCCGCTCGACTCGCGACGTCGACCTTCCAAGTTCCAATCCTCACAACGGTTGTGCAGCCGGCGCGTCCGTGGCTTGGGTAGTTCGTACGGGCCAGGCAGGGCAAGCCAGCGCCAAATTTAGCCATGGCCGAAACAGAAACGCAACAGCACGATGGTCGATCTATATACATCGCCATGGCTTCCCCGGGGTTGCAAAAATAGAGCTCCTTCTCTTTCCTTTCCTTTCCCCAGACGCAGCGGAGGGAAGGGGAAGATTAGAAAGGAAGGGGAAGGAACAAGGATTAACTAAAGCTGCGTAGATTCGTGTACAACTAACACTTTGAGGTAGCAATCAAAGATCGGGCCGGGAGAAGGCGGCGGCGAGCGACGGTGTGGGCGGTGGTGGCCGGCCGGCCGGCGGGGGAAGCGCAGCACACGCCCCTTCTCCCTCTGCACGCTGCCTTGATCGATCCATTCGGTACGGCTCTTCTACCCTGATCGTGGAGAAAAAGAGTATCAAATCAATTCCGCACTGCCAATGCCTTCGTCTGCACCCGCCGTCGCCGCCGAGCCGTCGTCACTGTCGTCCCTTCCCGGCCGCGACGGCTGCTACTGACTCGACCTGGATGTAGTAGCTAGCTAGCTCTCGATTGACATGTTGTAACAAGCCAGAAACACAAACTGAGGTACGTCGTGTCTCCGGTCGCCATTGATTTAATTTACAGTGCACATGCCACCTTATGTGATCTGAGGAAGTTGGTTTCATGCATGGATCGAATCTGTGAGTAGCCGGCCGTTTGCCACGGGCTACTGCCACCACCATCACCTGATGGCGATTGCGGTCGGCCACTGCCACGACCTCAAGCCGCCCGCCGTCCGCGGCCGGCACTACCGTCCGCACTCCGTCACCCAGCTCGACCGGTCGCTGCTCGAACGCGACAATCAGGAACGGAATGCACTGTCACCGCAGCGCCGGTGTCTCTCCTCCCCGTGCTTCACCACCGTGACCGAACCCGCCTCTGACGACGCCCACGACGACAAGAAGATGCCCCGCGTGGAGATCGTCGCGGGTCGCCACGCCCGCGGCGTGCACGAGCTCATCGCGGAGGCCGCGGGCGCCATCGCCTCAGGGACGCGGCTTGTGCCAGCGCAGAGCGGCCTCGGCGGGGCTTTGCTGCTCAAGGACGGCCGCTCCGGCGAGCACGTGGCGGTGATCAAGCCGCTAGACGACGCGACGTCTTCTCCATCGACCAACGTCGGAGGCGGCTACGAGAGCAAGGCCGTGCTCCGGGAGGTGGCCGCGTACCTCCTCGACCACGACGGGTTCGCCAGCGTCGCGCCGACGGCGCTGATCAAGATATCCCGCCCCGAGATGGAGACAACCGTGGCGTCCATCCAGCGCTTCGTGGCGCACCACTACGACGCCGGCGAGCTCGGCCCGTCTAGGTTCTCCGTGACCTCCGTGCACCGCGTAGGAATCCTGGACGTGCGCCTCCTCAATATCGACCGCCACGCCGGCAACATCCTCGTCAAGAATCCGCCCACCAGCGACTGCGCCGCGGATGGCAGCACGTCGGCGGCGCCGCTGGAGCTCGTGCCGATCGACCACGGCCTCTGCCTCCCTGAGGAGCTCGACGACCCGTACTTCGAGTGGCTGCACTGGCCGCAGTCGTCGCGACCATTCTCCGGCACCGAGCTCGACTACATCGCGTCGCTGGACCCTTTCAAGGACGCCGAGATGCTCCGGGAAGAGCTGCCGTCCCTGACGGAACCGGCCATCCGGATCCTCACGCTGTGCACCGTCTTCCTCCAGCGCGCGGCCGCGGCGGGGCTCTGCCTGGCTGACATCGGCGACATGATGACCCGCGAGTTCTCGTCGGCGGAGGAGGGGCTGAGCGCGCTCGAGGCCCTCTGCAAGAAGGCCGTGGACTCCATCGACACCCAGTCGCCGAAGCGCGTGTCGTTCGGGGAGCTGGGTGGCGAGGAGTGGGCGGCGTTCATGGAGAAGTTTGAGCAGCTGCTGCCGCCGGCGTTCGAGGACAAGAAGCGCGGGGCTGGCGTTGCGCTGAATTAACGCCGACGACCGTGATGAAACGTACGTACGTTCTGCACGCAGGGTGTACATGTATGCATACGTGTGTCGTGGTGATTTAACCAAAGAGAGAAGCCTTGCGTGTTACTCCTATATGTGTGTGTGCGTACATTGGTCGAGGCCGTACGTGTACGTGAGCTTGTGCCGTGACATGCTACGGAGAGCATGCAGCTCTGGAACCATCTTCCGAAGGAGCTGACACCAAACGTTGTAGCGATGCCAACACAATGCATTGGACGACAAACGTCCCCTTCTCAAGAAGGTCAACGTTGGGAGTGAGCCTGGCTCAATTGGTTGAAGGAGTGGATGTACAAACCCAACGTCTCGGTTCAAATCCTCACGGAGGCGGATTTAGGTTTCTATGTTGGTGCAGAGGCTGAGAGAGCGGCGGGGCGGTTTTTGCCCCTCACACTGTCATACCTTCGTTACGACGTTGGCGGCGGCTCCTTGCTTTGATCCGTGCGCTGGCACCGCGTTGCGATGATGCGGCGGCCGAGCTCGGCTCCGGCGAATCGCGCGGGCATCCGGTGTGCCCGCTTCTCTCTGCCAGATGCGGGCGGAGGTGGTGGCCGTGGATCTCGGTTATCGTCCAGATCTTACAACGGCTACGGTGGCACGGTTGGGGGCCTGGCGGCGCCTGGTAGGCACCATGGTGGTGCGGATGGTGGCCAGCCAGGCGGCGACGGGCTGGTTCGGCACGGCGTGCGGGCCCGCTGTCGTGAATAAAGGTGACGGCCCTCGTGCTTTGCTCGCATCTCGGCAACGCTCGGCATGATCAACACTCCTTGATCTGGTCATCGACAGGTTCTGGAACTGCTGACGATGATCTTGCCCAGGAGATCTGGATCGGATAGTATCCGGCCGTGCATGTCCAAATCAACCTACGAGGTTCTGAGGGCGCAGCGCGAAGCTCCGTAGTTTGTTAATACCATGGGACATATAGGCCTCTCAATTTTCATGGAGTAGACATCGATGAAGAAGGTCATGGTGGCAAAGATCGGAGGATCAATTAGTCAGACGGGGTCTCGGTGGTGATGGAGTCAGCCAAGTGTTTGATAACTCTCAGAGCGGCACTGGTAAGTGGGGGCGGCAACATTGCAGGATTTCATTTTTAGTGGTGCTCTTTGGGTGTTGAGTCATGACTTTCAGGGTGAAAGCCTAAGGTTTGACCTTCATTGGTCGTGCGTGGCAATTGCCTTACTGAAGGAATTGTTTTGAGAGTTCGGACTTCCTTCAGGATGAAAACCTAAGATCTTGGATCGGCAACGACGACGCTTGTGCATTGTTCCTTTTTGGAAGGCATTGCTTTTGAAGACCTCTTATGTTTTCTAGGTGTTATATTTGGTGGTGGTTGTGTGCTACTGCTGAGAGGAGTTAATCGTTGTGGCAAGACCTTTGTTCTTTGTTTCTTTTTTGTTTTTCTCCTTTGGTTGTGTGCATCCAGCATGTCTTGTGACATCTTGTAGGTACAAAGTCTGAGTGTAATTGGTATCTTCACAATATTAATATATTCCCTTTTTCGAAAAAATAAACTTTACTCACTAAACTAGCTAGGCGGCTCTTGTTTTTCTTTAAAAAATGAATTAATTCCTTATTTAAGATAGTAAAAATAGATCCACTATGTACCCTTGCCTTCTCACTTATTTAAGATAGTTATTAACAGCTCACGTCAGACGGTAGCTGTGTGGCTCCGGTTGATTCACCTAACCGTTAAAATTGTAAAGCCACTCAACTAGAATCATTCAAGACTATTACTACCTATGTACCATAATATGAGACATTTTTGCAGTTCAAATTCAACTACAAAAATGTCTTATATTATGATATGGAGGAAGTAGATCTTAGAGGGTGATACCTAGCAATAGAAAGTAATCCTTGATCTTTCAACTGCCTCTTTCAGTGGAAGCTTTTGCCCAATCTCAAGACATGTTGATCTTAGTACAAAATTCATAGAGGACCATCCTGACATATGGCAATACCTTGCTGCTGCTAAGTCATATACTTTGGCAAATGACTACAAAATCCTTACTGGAGAATTTTACACTATCTCTACCATCTCTTGCCTATGGAAGGCATGCTCGCAATTGAAGCATAAGTTTTTTTTATTTTTGGTGTCTAATCATGACAGGCTAAACACTAGAGAACTGCTATTGAGAAAGAGCTTCTTCATAGAGGCATGTGTTTGTGTGATCAGTATGTCTTGAATGAAGGAAATATGCCCTAGAGGCAATAATAAAGTTGTTATTTATATTTCCTTATATCATGATAAATGTTTATTATTCATGCTAGAATTGTATTAACTGGGAACTTAGTACATGTGTGAATACATAGACAAACAAAGTGTCACTAGTTTGCCTCTACTTGACTAGCTCGTTGAATCAATGATGATTATGTTTCCTAACCATAGACATAAGTTTTCATTTGATTAATGGGATCAAACATTAGAGAATGATGTGATTGACTTGAACCATCCGTTAGCTTAGCACGATGATCATTTAGTTTGTTGATATTGCTTTCTTCATGACTTATACATGTTCCTATGACTATGAGATTATGCAACTCCCGAGTACCGGAGGAACACTTTGTGTGCTACCAAACGTCACAACGTAACTGGGTGATTATAAAGGTGCTCTACAGGTGTCTCCAATGGTGTTTGTTGAGTTGGCATAGATCGATATTAGGATTTGTCACTCCGAGTATCGGAGAGGTATCTCTGGGCCCTCTCGGTAATGCACATCACTATAAGCCTTGCAAGCATTGTGACTAATGAGTTAGTTGCGGGATGATGCATTACGGAACGAGTAAAGAGACTTGCGGGTAACGAGATTGAACTAGGTATTGAGATACCGACGATCGAATCTCGGGCAAGTAACATACCGATGATAAAGGGAACAACGTATGTTGTTATGCGGTTTGACCGATAAAGATCTTCGTAGAATATGTTGGAACCAATATGAGCATCCAGGTTCCGCTATTGGTTATTGACCGAAGATGAGTCTCGATCATGTCTACATAGTTCTCGAACCCGTAGGGTCCGCACGCTTAACGTTCGTTGACGATCGGTATTATGAGTTTATGTGTTTTGATGTACCGATGGTTGTTCGGAGTCCCGGATGAGATCAGGGACATGACGAGGAGTCTCGAAATGTTCGAGACGTAAAGATCGATATATTGGAAGGCTATACTCGGACATCGGAAAGGTTCTGAGTGGTTCAGGTATTTATTGGAGTACCGGAGAGTTACGGGAATCCGCCGGGGAGTATATGGGCCTTATTGGGCTTTAGGGGAAAGAGAGAGGGGAGACTGCGCGCCCCCCAAGGCCTAGTCCAAATTGGACTACGGGGAGGGGCGGCGCCCCCTCCTTCCTCCTCTTCTCTTTTCCCTTTCCTTCTCTCCTACTCCTACTACATGGAAGGGGGGAATCCTACTCCCGGTGGGAGTAGGACTCCCCAGGGCGCGCCATAGTAGAGGGCCGGCCCTCCCCCTCCTCCACTCCTTTATATACGGGGGAGGGGGGCACTCCTTGGACACACAAGTTGATCAGTTGATCTTTTAGCCGTGTGCGGTGCCCCCCTCCATCATAATCCACCTCGGTTATATCGTAGCAGTGCTTAGGCGAAGCCCTATTCCGGTAGCAACATCATCACCGTCATCACGCCGTCGTGCTGACGAAACTCTCCCACGAAGATCTACTAGATCGTGAGTTCGCGGGACGTCACCGAGCTGAATGTGTGCAGATCGCGGAGGTGACGTACGTTCGGTACTAGGATCGGTCGATCGTGAAGACGTACGACTACATCAACCGCATTGTCATAACGCTTCCGCTTACGGTCTACAAGGGTATGTGGACGACACTCTCCCCTCTCGTTGTTATGCATCACCATGATCTTGCGTGTGCATAGGAAAATTTTGAAATTACTGTGTTCCCAATAGTGGCATCTGAGCCAGGTTTATGCGTAGATGTTATATGCATGAGTAGAACACAAAGAAGTTGTGGGCGTGGGTATATACATATCGCTTGCCGTCACTAGTTGATTCTTGATTCAGTGGCATTGCTGGATGAAGTGGCCCAGACCGACATTACACGTACGCTTACGCGAGACTGGTTCTACCGACGTGCTTCGCACACAGGTGGCTAGTGGGTGTCTGTTTCTCCAGCTTTAGTTGAATCGGATTCAATGAACAGGGTTCTTTCTGAAGATCAAAAAGCAATCACTATACCGCATTGTGGTTTTTGATGCATAGGTAAGAACGGTTCTTGCTCAGCCCGTAGCAGCCACATAAAACTTGCAACAACAAAATAGAGGACGTCTAACTTGTTTTTGCAGGGCTTGTTGTGATGTGATATGGTCAAGACGTGATGAGATATAAGTTGTTGTATGAGATGATCATGTTTTATTGAAGTTATCGGCAACTGGCAGAAGCCTTATGGTTGTCTCTTTATTGCATAAGATGCAAGCGCCAAATAATTGCTTTACATTATCGCTATGCGATAGCAATAGTTGCAAGAGCAATAGTTGGCGAGACAACCATGTGATGACACGTTGATAGAGATCAAGATGATGGAGATCATGGTGTCATTCCGATGACAATAGTGATCATGACGGTACTTTGGAGATGGAGATCAAAGGCGCAAGATGATCATGGCCATATCATGTCGCATAATTTGATTGCATGTGATGTTTATCCTTTATGCATCTTATTTTGCTTAGTTCGGCGGTAGCATTATAAGATGATCTCTCACTAAATTTCAAGGTATAAGTGCTCTCCCTGAGTATGCACCATTGCGACAGTTCGTCGTGTCGAGACACCACGTGATGATCGGGTGCGATAAGCTCTACGTTCACATACAACGGGTGCAAGCCAGTTTTGCACACGCGGAATACTCGGGTTAAACTTGACGATCCTAGCATATGTAGATTTGGCCTTGGAACACTGGAGACCAAAAGGTCGAGCGTGAATCATATAGTAGATATGATCAACATAGTGATGTTCACCATTGAAAACTACTCCATCTCACGTGATGATCGGACATGGTTTAGTTGATTTGGATCACGTGATCATTTAGATGACTAGAGGGATGTCTATCTAAGTAGGAGTTCTTAAGTAATATGATTAATTGAACTTTAATTTATCATGAACTTAGTCCTGATAGTATTTGCATATCTATGTTGTAGATCAATAGCTCGCGGTGTGGCTCCCCGTTTATTTTTTGATATGTTCCTAGAGAAAAACTATGTTGAAAGATGATAGTAGCAATGATGCGGACTAGGTCTGTGATCTGAGGATTATCCTCATTGCTGCACAGAAGAATTATGTCCTTGATGCACCGCTAGGTGACAGACCTATTGCAGGAGTAGATGCAGACGTTATGAACGTTTGACAAGCTCGGTATGATGACTACTTGATAGTTTAGTGCACCATGCTTTACGGCTTATGATGACCCACAAGTATAGGGGATCTATCGTAGTCCTTTCGATAAGTAAGAGTGTCGAACCCAACGAGGAGCAGAAGGAAATGATAAGCGGTTTTCAGCAAGGTATTCTCTGCAAGTACTGAAATAAGTGGTAACAGATAGTTTTGTGATAAGATAAATTGTAACGAGCAACAAGTAACAAAAGTAAATAAAGTGCAGCAAGGTGTCCCAATCCTTTTTGTAGCAAAGGACAAGCCGGAACAAACTCTTATAATAGGAAAAACGCTCCCGAGGACACATGGGAATATCGTCAAGCTAGTTTTCATCACGTTCATATGATTCGCGTTCGATACTTTGATAATTTGATATGTGAGTGACCGGTGCTTGGGTGCTGTTCTTACTTGAACAAGCATCCCACTTATGATTAACCTCTATTGCAAGCATCCACAACTACAACAAAAGTATTAAGATAAACCTAACCATAGCATGAAACATATGGATCCAAATCAGCCCCTTACGAAGCAACGCATAAACTAGGGTTTAAGCTTCTGTCACTCTAGCAACCCATCATCTACTTATTACTTCCCAATGCCTTCCTCTAGGCCCAAATAATGGTGAAGTGTTATGTAGTCGACGTTCACATAACACCACTAGAGGCTAGATAGCATACATCTTATCAAAATATCAAATGAATACCAAATTCACATGACTACTAAAAGCAAGACTTCTCCCTTGTCCTCAGGAACAAACGTAATTACTCACAAAGCATATTCATGTTCATAATCAGAGGGGTAATAATATGCATATAGGATATGAACATATGATCTTCCACCAGATAAACCAACTAGCATCAACTACAAGGAGTAATCAACACTACTAGCAACCTACTAGCACCAATCCCGGACTTTGAGACAAGAATTGGATACAAGAGATGAACTAGGATTTGGAGATGAGATGGTGCTGGTGAAGATGTTGATGGAGATTGCCCTCTCCCGATGAGAGGAGCGTTGGTGATGACGATGGTGATGATTTCCCCCTCCCGGAGGGAAGTATCCCCGGCAGAACAGCTCTGCCGGAGCTCTAGATTGGTTCTGCCAAGGTTCCGCCTCGTGGCGGCGGAGTCTCGTCCCGAAAAGTTCCCTCTGATTTTTTTCTCATTGAAGGACTTCATATAGGAGAAGATTGTAACGCCCCGAGACCGATGTGCCAGGTGTCGTCCAGTTATTCGATGTTGTTGCCTTGTCATTGCTTGCGTGACATGAATTGCATATCATGTCATCATGCGCATTTCATTTGCATACATGTTCGTCTCATGCATCCGAGCATTTTTCCCGTTGTCCGTTTTGCAATCCGGCGCTCCTATCTCCTCTAGTGGTCCTTTCTACCTTTCTTTCATGTGTGGGGGTTAAACATTTCCGGATTGGACCGAGACTTGCCAAGCGGCCTTGGTGTACTACAGGTAGACCGCCTGTCAAGTTTCGTGCCATTTGGACTTCGTTTGATACTCCAACGGTTAACTGAGGGACCGAAAAGGCCTCGTGTGTGTTGCAGCCCAACACCCTTCCATTTTGGCCCAAAACCCACCTAAACCCTCTCCATCATCTCGGTCGTTCGATCACGATCGCGTGACCGAAAACCGCACCTCATTTGGACACTCCTAGCTCCCTCTACCTATAAATATGTGTCTCCCTTCGAAATTCTTGTGCAGACGAAACCCTAGATCCACTCCCTCCGCGCCGTCGGACATTTCTTCCACCGGCCGGACATGTCCAGCCGCCGCCGCCACCTCGCTCCGCCCTATCGGGAGCCGCCACGTCAGCTCACCGCCTCCCGCGACCAACCAGGAGGCGACACGTCGCCCCCCTGCCTCCTCCCCGCCGTCGGGCCCGAGGGAGCCCAGATCGGGCCCGCCCCGAGCCAGTTTGGGCCGCCGCCGCCCGAGCGCCTTCCCCGCGCCTCTCGCCGGAGTACGCCGCGCGCCGCCGCACGAAGCCATCGCCGGCGCCGCCACCTCCTCGCCGCGCTGCACTCCGCCGCCTTCGCCGGCCATGGCCGCCGTCCGGCGGCACCGCCCTTCACGCCGGCGCGGCTCCGCCGCCCCGCCGCGGTTAGCTCGCCTCGCCGCTGTCCATTCCGGCTCCCGGCCGCCGCCGAGCCGCCGGAGCTCCACTGCGCCATGCTCGCCAGAGTCCACTCGCCGGAGCGCGCCGACCTCGCCGAAGCCCGTCCCGGCCAGATCCACCCCGCCTGGATGAGATCCACCGGGAGTCCAACCAAACGGCCTCCCCGTGTCCCGATCTGTTCCGTCCCGGATCCCTCCGTCCCGCGTTGACTTTCACGGAGGTAATATTTCACTAAGTCCCCGAGATTTCCATGTTTCAAATGCCCATGTTCATCATCCTATAACTTTGCATCCATAGATCCGTTTTGGGCGTGTAGCATATCAAAATGTTCGCCTCAGAGAGTACATAATTTCATCTCATTGCATCATTTTCATTTGAGCTCATCTTGCTGCCCGAAATGCTGTTGGAAGAGTGCTATTTGAGTTAATTGTCAGATCTGCTGCATCAAATAGCTATTTGTCATTTTTGCCATGATTATTGTGTGCATGATATGCCCCTGAGTTCTACATGAGTTTTGCTATATGCTTTGCCATCTTTCCAGAGGTGCTATCCATGTATTGTTGTGATATGTGTGGTGACTAGCACAAGCTTGCAAAGTAGTGCATTCGTTAATGCTGTTTTCAGGGACTTAGAATTTCACTAAGTCCTTGATCTGTTTTTATCAATATGCCATATGTTCATGTTGTTTCCTAGTGGTCCGTGCCTCTTTTGAGGATGATCAGTAAGGGTGATTTGTTAATCTTGTATTGCTCTATCCATCCATGTCCTTGTTTGCAATTATGGAGCACCCTAGCTTGAGTCAATCGAGCTCTACTTTTACTATTTCGTGAATCTGGGCAGATTGTCTACTTGTTAGCGATTTTGCCGAGGATGTTGTAGTTGGTCCGTGCATGCTATGTTATTGTTCTTGCCATGTCTAGCTTGTATAATGTATATTCTTGATGGTTATATGCTTAGATTGTCATGACATGCTCTGTAGTGAGTGCATCGAGCTCGTAAACATGCCTACTTGATATCTGATTTGCATGCTCCAGTTTTTCACTAAGTTTGTGATCTGTTTAAGTTTTTTTTGCCATGTTCACATGCTTGCAATTGTATTTTCTGATCACTTTTGGCTCAAGGTCACTAAGGGACTTTTGTTAAGCTCTTTGAGTAGCTCCATGCCATGCTTTACTTTGCCATTTTAAGTTCCTGTAGCATATAGTTTTCATGCTCCAAAGTGTGCTACCTGATCTGAAATTCCATACAAGTGTTAATTTCACGAAGTCTGAAATCTGTTTAGCAATTGCACTTTTGCCATGCTTGTTTGAACCTGTTAATGGATGAATTGGCCGTATCTCAGTGTTCATATTTTGTTAAGATTCATGAATGGATCCCTGCCATGTATTTTTTTGTCATGTTTGGGTGTTGTAGCATGTTCATCTTGTTGCATTTAGATGGCTACTTGCTGTTTATCGCAGACCGTTGCCATATTTGAATTGCTTGCCATTTCCAAACCGTGTCTCCGATTCCGGTGATCTTTATATCGTTTTCAAGCAAAATCACATCACCTTTCCAGTGGCACACTTGGATTTCCAAGTTGAGGCCAGGTTCTTTCATTCCTTGTCAAATCTTGCATATGCATCACATATCGCATCCCGCATAGCATACCTTGTTGCATCATGTTGTTTGAGCTTTGCACGTGGTTGATTGTGTTCTTGTTGCTTGTTTGTCTTGTTTGGGTAGAGCCGGGAGACGAGTTCGCTAACGAGGAGCCCGTTGAGTTTGCTATCGAGGATCCAGTCAACTCTGACAACTTTGCAGGCAAGATGACCATACCCTCGAAATCACTTCTATCTTTGCTTGTTAGTTGCTCGCTCTTTTGCTATGCCTATGCTGCGATACCTACCACTTGCTTATCATGCCTCCTATATTGTTGAACCAAGCCTCTAACCCACCTTGTCCTAGCAAACCGTTGTTTGGCTATGTTACCGCTTTGCTCAGTCCCTCTTATAGCATTGTTAGTTGGAGGTGAAGATCAAAGTTTGTTCCTTGTTGGAACATGGAGATGTTGTTCCTTGTTGGAACCTGTTTACTTGTTGGGATATCACAATATCTCTTATTTAATTAATGCATCTATATACTTGGTAAAGGGTGGAAGGCTCAGCCTTATGCCTGGTGTTTTGTTCCACTCTTGCCACCCTAGTTTCCGTCATATCGGTGTTATGTTCCCGGATTTTGCATTCCTTACGCGGTTGGGCTATAATGGGAACCCCTTGACAGTTTGCCTTGAATAAAACTCCTCTAGCAATGCCCAACCTTGGTTTTACCATTTGCACTAACAACCTACCACCTTCCCTTGGGTTCTGCAGACTCAAGGGTCATCTTTATTCTAACCCCCCCCCTGGGCCACTGCTCCTCTGAGTGTTGGTCAGACCGAGCAGACTACGGGGCCACCTCGGGGCAACTTGAGGTTTGGTTTTACTCGTAGGATGTCTCATCTGAGTGTGCCCTGAGAACGAGATATGTGCAGCTCCTATCGGGATTTGTCGGCACATTCGGGCGGTGTTGCTGGATTTGTTTTACCATTGTCGAAATGTCTTGTAACCTGGATGCCGAGTCTGATCGGAATGTCTTGGGAGAAGGAATATCCTTCGTTGACCGTGAGAGCTTGTGATGGGCTAAGTTGGGACACCCCTGCAGGGATTTGAACTTTCGAAAGCCATGCCTGCGGTTATGGGCAGATGGGAATTTGTTAACATTCGGTTGTAGAAAACCTGAAGTTGACCATAATTAAAACACATCAACCGCGTGTGTAACCGTGATGGTCTCTTTCCGGCGGAGTCCGGGAAGTGAACACGGTGTTGGAGTTATGCTTGACGTAGGTTGTTCTAGGATCACTTCTTGATCATAGATTTCTCGAACGTGCTTTGCCTTCTCTTCTCGCTCTCTTTTGCGTATATGTTAGGCACCATATATGCTAGTCGCTTGCTGCAGCTCCACCTCATACCTTTACCTTACCCATAAGCTTAAATAGTCTTGATCGCGAGGGTGCGAGATTGCTGAGTCCCCATGACTCACAGATACTTCCAAAACCAGTTTGCAGGTGCCGTTGAACCGTGCAGATGACGCAACCAAGCTCAAGGAGGAGCCCGATGAAGATCTTGTCCTTTGTGTTGTTTCGTTCTAGTTGATCAGTAGTGGAGCCCAGTTGGGGTCGATCGGGGATTTGTGTAGCTTTTGGGGTAGTCTTCTTTTATTTTGGCTCCGTAGTCGGGCCTTGATTGTATTTGGATGATGTAATGCTTTATTCATGTAATTGTGTGAAGTGGCGATTGTAAGCCAACTATGTATCTATTTCCCTTATGTATTACATGGGTTGTTTGCGAAGATTACCTCACTTGCGACATTGCTTTCAATGCGGTTATGCCTCTAAGTCGTGCTTCGACACGTGGGAGATATAGCCGCATCGAGGGCGTTACAAAGATGGACGTCGAACAGCCACCATGGGGCCCACTAGGTAGGGGGCGCGCCCCCCACCCTCGTGAGCAGGGTGTGGGCCCCCTGGCCTTCATCTTTGGCGAGGATTTTTCTTTATTTATTTTAAGATGTTCCGTGGAGTTTCAGGACTTTTGGAGTTGCGCAAAATAGGTCTCTAATATTTGCTCCTTTTCCAGCCCAGAATTCCAGCTGCCGGCATTCTCCCTCCTTATGTAAACCTTGTAAAATAAGATAGAATAGCCATAAGTATTGTGACATAAAGTGAAATAACAGTACATAATGCAATAAATATCGATATAAAAGCATGATGCAAAATGGATGTATCAGCTTAGAACTGGGAATTCAAAAATGTTTTAAATGCCACGGAGCATATAAGATGTCCAAGAGTTGAAATTGGTATATCATACTCATGCCCGTGTCAAGAGGTATGAGACCTCTGACGGTACTTTGCCTACAAGATGGAGGAGAATAGCTCAACGAATGAGCATGTGCACAGAATGTCTGAGTACTACCACCACTTGAATCAAGTGAGAGTTAATCTTCCTGATAAGATAGTGATTGACAAAGTTCTCTAGTAACTATCACCAAGTTACTAGAACTTCGTGATGAACTATAATATGCAAGGGATAACGAAAACGATTCCCAAATCTCTTTGCGATGCTGAAATCGGTGAAGGTGGAAATCAAGAAAAAGCATCAAGTGTTGATGGTTGACAAGACCACTAGTTTCAAGTAAAAGGGCAAGGGAAAGAAAGGGAACTTCAAGAAGAATGGCAAGCAAGTTGCCACTCCCATGAAGAATCCTAAAGCTAGACCCAAACCTGAAACTGAGTGCTTCTACTGCAAAGGAAATGGTCACTGGAAGTGGAACTGCCCTAGATACTTGATGGATAAGAAGGATGGAAAAGTGAACAAAGGAATATTTGATATACATGTTATTGATGTGTACTTTACTAGTGTTTATAGAAAACCCCTCGGTATTTGATACTAGTTCAGTTGCTAAGAGTAGTAACTCGAAATGGGAGTTGCAAAATAAACAAAGACTAGTTGAGGACGAGGTGACAATGTGTGTTGGAAATGATTCCAAGGTTGATAAGATCACCATCGCACACTCCCTTTACCTTCGGGATTAGTGTTGAACCTAAAATAAATGTTATTTGGTGTTTGCATTGAGCATAATATGATTGGATCATATTTATTGGAATACGGTTATTCATTTAAGTCAAAGAATAATTGTTATTCTATTTACATGAATAAAACCTTCTGTGGTCATACACCCAAGGTGAATGGTTTATTGAATCTCGATCGTAGTGATACACATATTCATAATATTGAAACCAAAAGATGCAAAGTTAATAATGATAGTGCAACCTATTTGTGGCACTGATGATTTGAGCAGATATGGGTATATCTACTTAATGAAACATAAGTCTGGAACAACTGAAAAGTTCAAAGAATTTCAGAGTGAAGTCGAAAATCATCGTAACAAGAAAATAAAGTTTCTACGATCTGATCGCGGAGGCGAATATTTGAGTTATGAGTTTTGTCTTCATTTGAAACAATGTGGAATAGTTTCGCAACTCACGCCACCTGGAACACCACAGCATAATGGTGTGTGCGAATGTTGTAATCGTACTTTATTGGATATGGTGCGATCTATGATGTCTCTTACCAATTTACCACTATCATTTTGGGGTTATGCATTAGAGACAGCTGCATTCGCGTTAAATAGGGCACCATCTAAATCCGTTGAGACGACACCGTATGAACTATGGTTTGGCAAGAAACCTAAGCTATCGTTTCTTAAAGTTTGGAGTTGCGATGCTTATGTGAAAAAGTTTCATCCTGGTAAGCTCAAACCCAAATCAGAGAAATGTGTCTTCATAGGATACCCAAAGGAGACAGTTCGGTACACCTTCTAACACAGATCCGAAACGCAATATCTTTGTTGCTAAGAGTGGATCCTTTCTAGAGAAGAAGTTTCTCTCGAAAGAAGTGAGTGGGAGGAATGTAGAACTTGATGAGGTAATTATACTTTCTCCCGAATTGGAAAGTAGTTCATCACAGAAATCAGTTCTAGTGATCTCTACACTAATTAGTGAGGAAGCTAATGATGATGATCATGGAACTTCAGATCAAGTTACTACTGAACCTCGTAGGACAACCAGAGTTTGGTCCGCACTAGAGTGGTACGGTAATCCTTTCTGGAAGTCATGTTACTAGACCATGGCGAACCTACAAACTATGAGGAATCGATGATGAGCCCAGATTCCACGAAATGGCTTGAGGCCATGAATCTGAGATGGGATCCATATATGAGAACAAAGAATGGACTTTGATTAACTTGCCCTATGGTCGGTGAGTCATTAAGAATAAATGGATCTTCAAGAGGAAGACGGACGCTCACAGTAATGTTACTATCTACAAAGCTCGAATTGTCGCAAAATGTTCTCGACAAGTTCAAGGTGTTGACTACGATGAGATTTTCTCACTCGTATCGATGCTTAAAAGTCTATCCAAATCATGTTAGCAAATTGCCACATTTTATGAAATCTGGCAAAATGGATGTTAAAACTACATTCCTTAATTGATTTCTTAAAGAAGAGTTGTATATGATGCAACAAGAAGGTTTTGTCAATCCTAAAGGTGCTAACAAAGTGTGCAAGATCCAGCGACCCATCTATGGACTGGTGCAAGCATCTCGGAGTTGGAATATATACTTTGATAAAGTGATCAAAGCATATGGTTTTATACAGACTTGCGGTGAAGCTTGTATTTACAAGAAAGTGAGTGGGAGCACTACAACATTTTTGATAAGTATATGTGAATGACATATTGTTGATTGGAAATAATGTAGAATTTTCTGGAAAGCATAAAGGAGTGTTTGAAAAGAGTTTTTCAAAGAAATACCTTGGTGAAGCTACTTACATATTGAGCATCAAGATCTATAGAGATAGATCAAGACGCTTGATATATTTTCAATGAGTACATACCTTGACAAGATTTTAAAGTAGTTCAAAATTGAACAGTCAAAGAAGGAGTTATTGCCTGTGTTGCAAGGTGTGAAGTTGAGTAAAGACTCAAAACCCGACCACGGCAGAAAATAGAAAGAGAATGAAAAGTCATTCCCTATGCCTCAATCATAGGTTCTATAAAGTATGATATGCTGTTTACCAGTCCTATTGTATACCTTAGCATGATTCTGGCAAGGGCGTACAATAGTGATCTAGGATTAGATCATTGGACAGCGGTCAAAATTATCTTTAGAGGACTAAGGAAATATTTCTCGGTTATGGAGGTGATAAAAAGAGTTTGTCGTAAAGAGTTACATCGATGCAAGCTTTTTACATCGATCTAGATGACTCTAAGTCTCGATCTGGACACATATTGAAAGTGGGAGCAACTAGCTAGAATAGCTACGTGCAGAGCATTGTAGACATAGAAATTTGTGAAATACATACAGATCTGAATGTTGCAGACCCATAGACTAAACTTCTCTCACAAGCAAAACATGATCACTCTTTGGGTGTTAATCACATAGCGATGTGAACTATGTTATTGACTCTAGTAAACTCTTTGGGTATTAGTCACATGGAGACGTGAACTAATCACATAAAGATGTGAACTAGATTATAGACTCTAGTGCAAGTGGGAGACTGAAGGAAATATGCCCTAGAGGCAATAATAAAGTTGTTATTTATATTTCCTTATATCATGGTAAATGTTTATTATTCATGCCAGAATTGTATTAACCAGAAACTTAGTACATGTGTGAATACATAGACAAACAAAGTGTCACTAGTTTGCCTCTACTTGACTAGCTCGTTGAATCAATCATGGTTATGTTTCCTAACCATAGACATGAGTTGTCATTTGATTAACAGGATCGCATCATTAGAGAATGATGTGATTGACTTGACCCATCCGTTAGCTTAGCACGATGATCATTTAGTTTGTTGCTATTGCTTTCTTCATGACTTATACATGTTCCTATGACTATGAAATTATGCAACTCCCGAGTACCGGAGGAACACTTTGTGTGCTACCAAACAACACAACATAACTGGGTGAGTATAAAGGTGCTCTACAGGTGTCTCCAATGGTGTTTGTTGAGTTGGCATAGATCGATATTAGGATTTGTCACTCCGAGTATCGGAGAGGTATCTCTGGGCCCTCTCGGTAATGCACATCACTATAAGCCTTGCAAGCATTGTGACTAATGAGTTAGTTGAGGGATGATGCATTACAAAACAAGTAAAGAGACTTGCCGGTAACGAGATTGAACTAGGTATTGAGATACCGACGATCGAATCTCAGGCAAGTAACATACCGATGACAAAGGGAACAATGTATGTTGTTATGCGGTTTGACCAATAAAGATCTTCGTAGAATATGTAGGAACCAATATGAGCATCCAGGTTCAGCTATTGGTTATTGACCGAAGATGAGTCTCGGTCATGTCTACATAGTTCTCAAACCCATAGGGTCCGCACGCTTAACGTTCGGTGACGATCGGTATTATGAGTTTAAGTGTTTTGATGTACCGAAGGTTGTTCAGAGTCCCGGATGAGATCAGGGACATGACGAGGAGTCTCTAAATGTTTGAGACATAAAGATCGATATATTGGAAGGCTATATTCGGACATCGGAAAGGTTCTGAGTGGTTCGGGTATTTATCGGAGTACCAAAGAGTTACGGGAATTCGCTGGGGAGTATATGGGCCTTATTGGGCTTTAGGGGAAAGAGAGAGGGGAGGTTGCGCGCCCCCCAAGGCCTAGTCCGAATTGGACTAGCGGGGGCGGCGCCCCCTCCTTCCTTCTCTTCTCTTTTCCCTTTCCTTCTCTCCTACTCCTACTACATGGAAGGGGGGAATCCTACTCCCGGTGGGAGTAGGACTCCCCAGGGCGCGCCATAGTAGAGGGCCGGCCCTCCCCCTCCTCCACTCCTTTATATATGGGGGAGGGGGCACCCCATGGACACACAACTTGATAAGTTGATCTTTTAGCCGTGTGCGGTGCCCCCCTCCATCATAATCCACCTCGGTTATATCGTAGCGGTGCTTAGGCGAAGCCCTGTTCCAGTAGCAACATCATCACCGTCATCACGTCGTCGTGCTGACGAAACTATCCCACGAAGCTCTACTGGACCGTGAGTTCGCGGGACGTCACCGAGCTGAACGTGTGCAGATCGCGGTGTTGGGGGACGTAGTAATTTCAAAAAAAATCCTACACACACACAGGATCATGGTGATGCATAGCAACGAGAGGGAGAGTGTGTCCACGTACCCTCGTAGACCGAAAGCGGAAGCCTTAGCACAACGCGGTTGATGTAGTCGTACGTCTTCACGATCCGACCGATCCAACTACCGAACGCACGGCACCTCCGAGTTCTGCACACGTTCAACTCGATGACGTCCCTCGAGCTCCGATCCAGCAAAGCTTCGTAGGAGAGTTTCATCAGCACGATGGCGTGGAGACGGTGATGATGATGCTACCGACACAGGGCTTCACCTAAGCACCGCTACGATATGATCAAGGTGGATTATGGTGGAGGGGGGCACCGCACACGGCTAAGAGATCAATGATCAATTGTTGTGTCTATGGGGTGCCCCACGGCCCCCGTATATAAAGGAGCAAGGGAGGAGAGGCGGCCGGCCAAGGAGGGCACGCCAAGGGAGGGAGTCCTACTCCCACAAGGAGTAGGACTCCTCCTTTTTCCTATTAGGAGTAGGAGAGGGGGAAGGAAAGGGAGAGGAGGAGAAGGAAAGTGGGGGCCGTCCCCCCTTCCCCTAAACCAATTCGTTTTGGGCCTTGGGGGGCGCGCCCCACACTCCCCTTGCTGCCCTCTATTTCCACTAAGGCCCACGTAGGCCCATTAAGCCCCCAGGGGGGTTCCGGTAACCCCCGGTACTCCAGTATATGTCTGAAACCTTCTGGAACCTTTCCGATGTCTGAACATAGTCGTCCAATATATCGATATTTACGTCTCGACCATTTCGAGACTCCTCATCATGTCCGTGATCATATCTGAGACTCCGAACTACCTTCGGTACATCAAAACACAAAAACTCATATTACCGATCGTCACCGAACTTTAAGAGTGCGGACCCTACGAGTTCGAGAACTATGTATACATGACCGAGACACCTCTCCGGTCAATAACCAATAGCGGAACCTGGATGCTCATATTGGCTCCCACATATTCTACGAAGATCTTTATCGGTCAAACCGCATAACAACATACGTTGTTCCCTTTGTCATTGGTATGTTACTTGCCCGAGATTCGATCGTCGGTATCTCAAAACCTAGTTCAATCTCATTACCGGCAAGTCTCTTTACTCGTTCTATAATACGTCATCCCGCAACTAACTCATTAGTTACAATGCTTGCAAGGCTTATAGTGATGTGCATTACCGAGTGGGCCCAGAGATACCTCTCCGACAATTGGAGTGACAAATCCTAATCTCGAAATACGCCAACTCAACAAGTACCTTCGGAGATACCTATAGAGCACCTTTATAATCACCCAGTTATGTTGTGATGTTTGGTAGCACACAAAGTGTTCCTTCGGTAATTGGGAGTTGCATAATCTCATAGTCATAGGAACATGTATAAGTCATGAAGAAAGCAATAGCAACAAACTAAATGATCATTGTGCTAAGCTAACGGAATGGGTCAAGTCAATCACATCATTCTCCTAATGATGTGATCCCGTTTATCAAATGACAACTCATGTCTATGGTTGGGAAACATAACCATCTTTGATCGACGAGCTAGTCAAGTAGAGGCATACTATTGACACTCTGTTTGTCTATGTATTCACACATGTATCATGTTTCCGGTTAATACAATTCTAGCATGAATAATAAACATTTATCATGATATAAGGAAATAAATAATAACATTATTATTGCCTCTAGGGCATATTTCCTTCAGTCTCCCACTTGCACTAGAGTCAATAATCTAGTTCACATCGTCATGTGATTTAACAGCAATAATTCACATATTTATGTGATTAGTTCACATATCCAGGTGACTAACACCCAAAGGGTTTACTACATTCAATAATCTAGTTCACATCGCTATGTGATTAACACCCAAAGAGTGATCATGTTTTACTTGTGAGAGAAATTTAGTCAACGGGTCTGCCACATTCAGATCCGTATGTATTTTGCAAATTTCTATGTCTATAATGCTCTCACGTAGCTATTCTAGCTAATTGCTCCCACTTTCAATATGTATCCAGATCGAGACTTAGAGTCATCTAGATCGATGTAAAAAGCTTGCATCGACGTAACTCTTTACGACGAACTCTTTTTATCACCTCCATAACCGAGAAATATTTGCTTAGTCCTCTAAGGATAATTTTGACCGTTGTCCAGTGATCTACTCCTAGATCACTATTGTACGCCCTTGCTAGATTCATGCTAAGGTATACAATAGGATTGGTAAACAGCGTAGCATACTTTATAGAACCTATGAGTGAGGCATAGGGAATGACGACCGGGCGTCGGTGCCTTGGCAGCTTCCCCCATTGGATCTGGTGCAGCTCGCGGGCCCGGCAGGTGGGCCAGCGCTTCTGGTTTAGGATAGGCTGACCTCACGCCTGTCTGCTTTTGACCGCCTCGGAGGCACGGCTGGACGGGTGGTGGCGACAGCTAGCCCAGGTGCTGGGATTTCTAATCAGGTGGGCGCCAACGGCTCGTCCCCGGTTCCATGGGTGGTGGTTAGTGATCCTGAGAATGATACGACCTCTCCAGCGCTGCCAGCTGGTGGCCATTCATTCATCTAGAGGGAGTTGGTGGAAGATTCGAGGAGCTTGGTGCCGGTCGCGGCTCAGGATCGGGTGCCCATTGGATCGCACCAGGCGGGTGGGCCCTGCGTGATTGGCTCGGGCATCGGCAGTCTGGTGGGTCAAATTGTGTCGCATCACCGCGGATCGCCTTCGCGGCTGTTAGTGGGCCCCAAGAGGGTGGCTCCTCGGTTGGAGACCGCTCGGTCGGATTGCTCTTTGGTGCCGCCCGAGACGCACGTACAGACAAACCCGACGTCTACCCCCACTCCCTTGGTGCTTGCGCCCCCTGTGGCCCTGGTTGAGGTGGTGGCGGGCCCGATGCTTGATTTGGTGGTGGGGTGTGCGCCTGTGCTGGTGGAGGTGGGACCGAGTGTGGAAGCCTCGGATGCCGAGCTATTACATCCGGCAATGCTAGTTGGTCATTGCAACGAGTTGCATGGCACTGTGGAGATCCCGTTGCAGATGGAGGGCCCACAAATGATTGGCGATGATCCCCCGGTCTTTGAGGATGTGAGGCCACACATGGCGGCTCCTGAGGACCGCGCGCCCGTGCTGGGCAATTCTAACGTGCAGCAGGACATGCAACAACGGATTCAAGGTCACGATGAGGGGATGACACCACAGGAGGTGATCGCTTATGGAAAACTGAAATGGTTTTGAAAAACGTTGTCCAGGAAGCTTGTGCCACCTCTCCTATTGGAGGTTCAGTCATCTCTCAGGTCTGAAGCCGAGCCTTTCACCCTGTGCAGGGCCACGAGAAGCGCCAAGAGGGCACAGGATTTCAAGTCCAAGGCCACGCAGGCCGAGAATGTGCTCATGCGAGCTCTCGGTTTGGTTCCGGAGGATCTGTAAGGCAACGAAGATACCATCTCCGAGTTAGCCGAGATCTTTGACTCCCCTCTGAGGGAGCAACACATGAGGGTGATCGCTACGCTCTTTGGCAAAGAGGTGCCACTGGCTCCGGATATGAGCTCTGGCGGTGTGGAGGTGTTGAGCGCGGCATGATCTTCCTCGTTTGGAGGGGGTTCGGGTGTTCCTTCCGCTTCCATGGATTGGAACCCTCAGGTGTTGTGCTGGAACATGAGGGGGCTCAACAACCCCGCCAAGAGAAATGATGTCCGGGAGTTTGTAGTCGAGGCTAAGGTGAACCTTGTTTGTCTTCAAGAGACGAAGATTGATGTATTTGACCCGTATTTAGTGATGCAATGCATTGGAACATCGTTTGATGGTTTTTCCTATTTACCTGCGTTGGAGACTAGGGGTGGAATCCTCTTGGGATGGAGCAGCGCGTATTTAGTGATCAATAGCATCACTCACGACACCAATTTCCTCTCCGGCTTGGTTCATAGCATAGATGGCTCGGAGTGGTGGCTTTCGGTGGTTTACGGCCCCCAAGGGGACGAGCTCAAGACACAGTTTCTTGTGGAGCTCCAACATCGTAGGGATGTGTCCCCGGGGCCATGGATGGTGCTTGGTGACTTCAACATGATCCTTCGCACTAACGAGAAGAGCAATCCAAACCTCAACAGGAGCATGATGAGAAAGTTCAAGACATTTTTGGACAACAATGAGCTTAAGGAGTTATACATGCACGGTAGGCGTTTCACTTGGTCTAATGAAAGAGATCAGGTAGTGATGATGAAGATCGACCGGGTCCTTGTCTCGGTAGATTGGGACCTCAACTTTCCCGATGTGTTGCTCCAAGCCCTATCTTCGAACATCTCGGATAATGCACCGCTTCACTTGTCCACCTCTGCCCCATTCTGCCTGAAGCGCAGGTTCTGGTTTGAGATTTTTTGGGCTCGGTTGGAAGGATTCGAGCAAGCGGTCAAAGACGCCTGGGTTTGTGAGGATGATGTCGTTGACCCATTCAAGAGACTCAATGTGTTGCTTAGGAACACAGCTTCTGCCCTTCAAGCCTGGGGCCAACGGAAGACTGGCAACATCAAAATTCATATGGCGATCGCCGATTACGTAATCCTGAGGTTGGACAAAGCAATGGATGCTCGTCATTTGGATATGAGGGAGAGGTGGCTGAGGAGAACTCTTAAGCATGCACTCTTGGGACTAGCCTCTCTTCAGCGCACCATTGAAAGGCAGCGCTCTTGCTTGAGATGGATCCACGAGGGGGATGCGAACACCAAGCTTTTCCAAGCAGTGGCTAACGGCAGAAGAACAAAAACTTCATCCCCCACATAAGGCACAACGGCGAGTTGGTCTCGCAACAAGAGAGGAAGGAGGAGATCTTCATAGAGACCTATGAGCAGCTGTTGGGTCATGCTTTTTCTCGAGAAGCCGACATTGATCTTGGATTTCTAGACCCGGTCGAGCTCGATCTCTCGGAACTGGATGATATCTTCACTGAAGAGGAAGTTTGGAGCACGATCAAGGAGATGCACCCGGAGCGGGCGCCAGGCCCGGACGGGTTCACTGCCGCTTTTTATCAGAAGGTGTGGCCGATCATCAAGCACGAGATCATGGTGGTGTTCCATAAGCTTTATGTTGGTGACGGGCTTGGTTTCGGCAAGCTTAATCGAGCCCACATTGTCCTCATTCCGAAGAAGCCGGATGCAGAGGAGGTAGGAGACTTCCGGCCCATTAGCCTCCCGCACAGCGTGGCTAAGATCTTCGCCAAATTGCTTGCCAATAGAGCCAGAAGAAGAATGAAAGAAATCGTCACGGCCAATCAATCGGCTTTCATCTATGGGAGGCATTTACGCGACAACTTCCTCCTTGTGAGGCAAGTGGCCAGGAAGTTGCATTATCGCAAGGAGGCCAGTGTTTTCCTGAAGTTGGATATTACTAGGGCTTTTGACTCCCTCAACTGGTTGTTCCTGTTGGATATTATGAGGTGCAAAGGTTTTGGTCAGAAGTGATGTGGGTGGATCGCTATTCTCATGCGGACCGCCTCCACTAAGGTGATCGTTAACGGGGTCCCCGGCAAAAGCTTCACCCACGCCAAGGGCCTCAGGCAGGGGGATCCGGTCTCGCCCCTGTTATTTGTTATTGCCATGGATGTGTTATCGTGCATCATGATCAAGGCTGCCAACCTTGGCATCATCAGCAAGTTTCCGGGCATCGTTGCTCACCAATCAGTGTCAATCTATGCAGACGATGTAGTCATGTTCATAAAGCCCCTGGCGCTGGACCTCACGTTCGTTAGGATGGTGTTACAGGTGTTTGGTGAGGCTTCAGGCCTGAGGATAAACTACCAAAAATCCATGGGCATCTGTGACGCCCCAAGACCGGAGCTGCAGATGCCTTCCAGGGTTTCCGGGTTTCGTCTATGATTTGTTTGGTTCATCGTCTTCATCTTTGCATCATGTCATTTCTTTTCTTAACTCAACTAAATAAATGGCATGGATCTTTGATCCATTCAAATCGAGGGAATTCACATGGTGATTCTCTTTATAACATATCCTCCCGATATTAGGGAGCTATATTGAATATTCCATTTTCGGAATCACCCATGAGCACACTTGCAAATAATCACATCTTTTCTGCTTCGAGTTTGCTCCTCAAACTTCGCCCATAAATTCTTTTATCTTTTTCCGGAGGTCTACCAAAAATCTCAACATTTTGGGACCTTTCTAACGCCCACTTCTTTTTCGAACTCATTTGAATTTAATTCAAACGAGTTCCAATCCAAACTTTGTACACATGCCCATTTATATTTTTCTTGGATCAAGATCATTCTTGTGAGTCCAGGAATTTAACTTCCATGCCCAAATTCCATCCATACCCTCTCTTTCTTTTTTTCCCTTCTATCTATTTGTATTTTTCTCTTTTTGGTTAAGAGGGAAGAGTAGGAGAGGCAGCCCAGCAGGTCATGGCTGTTCTCCTTTCCTTTGGGCCGGCCTTCCTAGGCCCAGCCTAGCCGGCCACTTAGGCCCATCGGCCCACCAACCCTAGCGCTAACCCTAGCCCATTTACCTTTCACTCCATCTCTCCCCTCGCACCGCCAGAAGGAGACCCGCAGCCCGACTCCACCATCTCCTCGATCCTGATCCCCTCGACCCACTCCTCTCGATCTCTCCCTCGTCCCGATCCCTCTCTTCCTCGTTCCGCCGCCAGAGAGAGAGAAGGAGCGTGCAACTCGAGCGGCCGGCCACTCCGTTCCTCTGCTCAGCCTCCCCTGCGTGGGACCATGGGACGTCGCTGGCAATGGCGTTGTTGTTGTCGTCGCGCGCCCGCAGTGCTCGAGCGTCACGCCCTTCTTCCTTACCTTCCCGGCGTCGAAGCAAGCCGCCACCGCCTGCCTTCCCCAGTCGCGCGCCCCTGCTCTTTTCTCCTCCTCGCTGTGGTTCCCCAGTGCCTAGACACCGCCGGCTTCCCCTCTGCATGAGAAGCTCCAGTAGTAGTGCATGACCGCGCCTCCCATGGAGCTCCGCCGCTGGGACTCCTCGCCTGCATCGCTGCCTTACCTCGCGCCGAGCCTTGCTCCTGCTTCCCCGCCTCCAGACCGCTGCTTGGCTGTCAGCAGCTGCTCGGCAGCAGCGACCCTGCTTCGCCTGCTCTGCATCGAGCTGCCGGCATCGAGATGCTCCTACTCCGAGCATAACCATCGCAGCCTCTTCTGCTTAGGGCCATGCCCATACCTGTGTTTGTTTTTCCGGCATCTTCTGCCGCTGCTCGCGCACCGCCCTACCTTGCTACTGCCCACCCGGGGCCCTTTTGTCTCGCTTGGTTTTGTATCATCAAGGACGATACGCGAAGAACCATACCCGGAAAGTCAAGTATCTTCTCGAAGAATTTTGCCAAGTACCATGACGATGTGTCAAGTACCACTACCCCCAAGTACCACGACGTCCGTTGATCGCCAAGTACCCCTTCGTTTCGTCGAGACCGGCAAGTCCGAAGACCCCAAGTACCACGACAACCTCGAAGGGATTCAAATCTGCCAAGCTCCTCTAACGATGACCCGAGAACGTCTATGATCCGTGCACAACTACCGTCTCCAAGACCGGACTGACAAATTCCCCGACAACGTGTGTACAACTACCGCCGTCTTCGGATTCTCTAAGAACGACAAGTACCTTGACGCCTGATGCATAGAACAACTACCGTCGACACTCGAAGACCCCGTGGATGTCAAGTTCCATGCCTTGACCCCGAACATCTACGGACACGAACCACTACTTCCCTCGGCATCCCGAGAATGCCTACTTCCCCTACACCGCATCGTACTCAAACCCCTCCGATAACGCATGCTTCGAAGGTATAACCTCGAGACGACGTCCGTGAATGAATGCTTGCGATGTTTGAGAGGCTCGTGTTGCGCCGTGTCCAAATTATCACTCGTTTCCTTGTCGCCAACTCGTGGGACACCCGGAATCTGGGAGCGCCCCACCATCTTTTGCACGCATCCGCACACTTCTCCTTTGCATCGGTATCTCAATCGAGTTACCGGAACCGGAACACTGCCGTGGCACCGTTTCATTATCGTCGCTGGGGCACCCCTTTTGTTTCCGCCATGATGACAAAAATGCTTCATAATGCTCTTATCAAGTCTTAATAAAAAAATTGCATAAAACTTGCACATGTCATTCGCATCATGATAATAACATTTAAATGTTTAAAACTTGTTGTTGCACCAAATAGCTAAATGCATATGGGGATTTACTGGATTTGTTATTTGTTATATCCGGCCCCATTTAAATTGTTTAGATGGTGTAGTTTTGTTATGCATCACCTCTTGCCATGGTTAACAACATTTAATATTGTTGGGTACATAACCGAGAGAGAACTAAATAAGTCATGTGGTGTTTCGTCAATATGCAACTCGTTCCATATTGATCTCCACTTAATTTGTAGGATTGTTTGTGCACTTTGCCATGCCATGCATATTTAAACCGGACATGCATCATACTTGATTGTGCATCATGCCATGATTATGTGATGGTTGTTTACTATGTTGTGTGCTTCTTTCCGGTGTGTGCTTGTTCGGGTTGGTTCCGATAACGTCGCGTTTGTGAGGACCCGTTCGACTTTGTCCGTTTGTCTTCTTCATGGACTCGTTCTTCTTCCTTGTGGGATTTCAGGCAAGATGACCATACCCTCGAAATCACTTCTATCTTTGCTTGCTTAGTTGCTCGCTCTTTTGCTATGCCTATGCCGCGATACCTACCACTTGCTTATCATGCCTCCTATATTGTTGAGCCAAGCCTCTAACCCACCTTGTCCTAGCAAACCGTTGTTTGGCTATGTTACCGCTATGCTCAGCCCCTCTTATAGCGTTGTTAGTTGCAGGTGAAGATTGGAGCTTGTTCCGTGTTGGAACATGGATATATTTTGTTGGGATATCACAATATCCCTTATTTAATTAATGCATCTATATACTTGGTAAAGGGTGGAAGGCTCGGCCTTATGCCTGGTGTTTTGTTCCACTCTTACCGCCCTAGTTTCCGTCATATCGGTGTTATGTTCCCGGATTTTGTGTTCCTTACGCGGTTGGGTAATAATGGGAACCCCATGACAGTTCGCTTTGAATAAAACTCCTCCAGCAAGGCCCAACCTTGGTTTTACCATTCGCCACCTAGCCTTTTTCCCTTGGGAGTCGCACATCCCGAGGGTCATCTTTATTTTAAACCCCCCGGGCCAGTGCTTGTCTAAGTGTTGGTCCAAACTAGAGCCACTTGTGGCGCCACCTCGGGGAAACTTGAGGGCTGGTTTTAGCTGTACGTAGTGTTCATCCGGTGTTTCCCTGAGAACGAGATATGTGCAGCTCCTATCAGGATGTCGGCGCATCGGGCGGTCTTGCTGGACTTGTTTTACCATTGTCGAAGATGTCTTGTAGAACCGAGATACCGAGTCTGACCGGAATGTCTCGGGAGGAGGTCTATTCCTTCGTTGACCGTGAGAGCTTGTCATGGGCTAAGTTGGGACACCCCTGCAGGGATTTGAACTTTCGAAAGCCGTGCCCGCGGTCATGGGCAGATGGGAATTTGTTAATGTCCGATTGTAGAAAACTTAACGTTTATCTTAATTAAAATGCATCAACCGCGTGTGTAACCGTGATGGTCTCTTTCCGGCGGAGTCCGGGAAGTGAACACGGTGTTGGAGTAATGCTTGACGTAGGTTGTTCTAGGATCACTTCTTGATCATACTTTTATCGATCGTGCTTTGCCTTCTCTTCTCGCTCTCATTTGCGTATGTTAGCCACCATATATGCTAGTCGCTTACTGCAGCTCCACATCATACCTTTGCCTTACCTATAAGCTTAAATAGTCTTGATCGCGAGGGTGTGAGATTGCTGAGTCCCCGTGACTCACAGATACTTCCAAAACCAGCTTGCAGGTGCCGTTGAACCGTGCCGATGACACAACTGAGCTCAGGAGGAGCTCGATGAAGATCTTGTCCTTTGTGTTGTTTCGTTTCAGTCGATCAGTAGTGGAGCCCAGTTGGGGTCGATCGGGGACCTTGTCGCATTTGGGGTTCTTCTTTTATTTTGGTTTCGTAGTCGGACCTTGGTTGTATTTGGATGTTGTAATGCTTTATTCATGTAATTGTGTGAAGTGGCGATTGTAAGCCAACTATGTATCTCTTTCCCTTATGTATTACATGGGTTGTGTGAAGATTACCTCACTTGTGACATTGCTTTCAATGCGGTTATGCCTCTAAGTCGTGCTTCGACACATGGGAGATATAGCCGCATCGAGGGCATTACAAGTTGGTATCAGAGCCTTCCCCGACCTTAGGAGCCCCCACTGCTTGATCGTTATTAGCAGCCGTTGTTGAGTCTAGAAAAATGTTTTGAGTCATTTAGGGATTATATATCGGAGAGTTTAGGAATTCTTTTTACTCCCCAGTCTCCTCATCGCTCTGGTAAGGCATCCTGACGTAGAGTTTTGACTCTTCTCTTCTCAAATTTCACAAAAAAAAATTAGGATCACGCGGGTATCTTGGAATCGTTCCGATGGTTTTGTGACGAGAACATTGTTCTTGGTGCCTCCTGTCTTTAGGGGTTGTGGCAGTGTCCCGGGGAGTTGAGCTCCGAGGTGTTGTCGTCACAATTTTATCGTTGCAGTTCTGGAATACCTGAGTTTAGTTTTGCCGACATCGAAAATCTCTTTTATGCAGTTGTTGGTGAGATAACCTCGACGCCACCCAGTACTGGGGCGGGAGTATTGCCATAACTTGTATAACAGATGCTTTTCGAAGGTTGAGGTAGATGATTTCCGAAGGTTTCTTGGTTATGTGTTGAAGGATGGATACAGCTGGATGTAGGATTTGCTAGTTTTGGGTGAGATATTATGCTTCCCCTGTATCCCCAACACCTGATTGCATAACCGGAAAGTTTCGGGAGTTTATAAGTGGGAATTCAAGTAGCTCTTTGGATATCTTTCCGACAGATGTATGATATGAAATTGGGGTTCGACGTCTAGTGGTCCACCTATTCACGGTTGGTTTTACAGTGGTCTCGTTGTGTCTTAAAGAGTCTTTGGCTATGCCGACTCGGGGATGCTTCGTATGTCATGTGCACTGCCTTGTACATGATGGTGCCGTACGATCGAGCCCGTGTAGGCCCCACCACGAAAACTTCGGACGAAATCTCTATCATATGTTTGTTCCGGCTTATTTTGAAAGCCAATCCTTTGTTGTGTTTTGAGTTGTGGTATTCGAGTTGCTTCAAAGTCAAATGTTGATCCCATACCTTTCCTAAGCGGTGTTCTCATACTTCGATGTGAATACTAATCCTTCTCGATCATCGAGTTTGTCATTTCAATTTCTTTTCACCGGCGTGTTTCTCTTCAAGTGGATCCGATCATTTCAACAACCGCAAGATCAAGTATCAGTTCTTCTCAACGGTGTTTGTTTCATCCGTCTCCAAGTTGCCTTTGTTTTCCCTCCCTCCCACCCTTTTTCGTCAACGACTCAGATTTCTTTTTCAAGTATCCTTTTTTTTATGGGAAATCTCTCCATTCTTTTTCGTCAATGTTCTTATCCGTTGATTCTCAGAAGATGCTAACGAAGCTTCAAGTTCGTCTCTCTTCACTCGTTTTCTTCTCCGGTGGATTCAAATCAAGCTTTGGTGTTGATCATATCCTTTTTCATCGTTTCAAATACCTTCTCATGCCGGTGCACCTCATATTCATTCTCCTCTCACTATCCATTTGTTCCGGAGTGCTGAAGATATTTCGAAGATTTGTGTTTTCACTTTGCATCCGTTCAAACTATTTCGAGGTTGTTATCTCATTCAAGCCTTTTAATTCAACCGGTGCAACCTCTCTTTTAAATCTTTTCAACGGTGTTTTCTTTTCAGTGGGCCCTAACCCACAGGTCTATTCCCAGGATCTTACCTGACTCTTCTTATTTCCCGGAGATATCCTCAAATTTCTTTTCAAAGTTTGACGTAAGAATGAATTATCATCAGTCAAATGTATTTCTCCAAGATCTTTCAAATTCTTTTCATCGTTGGCTCAACCTCTTCGTTTTGATTCTTCCGGAGTGTCTAAATAATTCTTGGTGGTGTTTCTCGTCGTCATTCTCAACATTTGAAGACCGAAGAAGAGTTTTTCCTCCATATCTTATCCGTTCTCTCAGAGACTCGTGATGCTAGCTTGTTGCCATCCTCTCATAATTGTTTTGATCGTGAGTATTCTTTTCACCTATCCGAAGCAATTCAAGAGTCTTCTCAGTTTGTTATCCGGAGTCCATCAATTCAGGTTTATTCATTCTCAGTTGTCAGTTATCATTCTCCTATTTTACCGGTCCTTCATTCTAGTGATCTTTAATCGGCTCGTGATCTCTTCGTTCTCATGTTTCTAAATCCTCTCAATCTCTGTTCATTTTATAATTCTTCCCGGTGTTTCTTTATCTTTTCTTCGTTCATTTTAATTCTTACGGTGGTTTGTTCAAGATTCCTCTTCTTACGTTATCATACTTCCGTTCTTTCAAATCCTACCGGTGGATCATCGAAGGCCTCTTCAAGTTTGCGCATTATCTATCTTAATCCTTTCTACGAGAATAAGTAGTATGCCAATTCCATTGGTTGTCATCAATTTGAATTGGTGAAGGATAAGCATAATGTAATTCTTATTCTTGTTCATCCAAGTGATTAATTCCTTATTCCGGAGGTGCATCAACTTCTTGATTCCAATTGTGTTCAGCCTTTTCTTTTCCCGGAGTTTCAAGATCTCTCATTTATCTCATCGCAAGCTTCATCTAATCATTGCAAGGCTTCAACCTTATTCTTTTCATCCTTCACTTCTTTGTGATCATTCTTTTAACCAGAGTTCTTCATGGAGGCTCTACATGAGGGTTCATAAAGGATTTAATTCCTTCTCAAAGTTTTCATTGAGATTATTTTCAGAGGAGCTCAAGCATTCTCCATCTTGCAATCCGGAGTGCAATTCTTTCATGCATATCTTTTGAGGTGGTGTTATGTCATTGTTGATAATTTCCCTTCGTGTTTCATGGATCACACAGTTTTCAAGAGTGACATATCTAAATCCATCATTTTCTCTTCGCTCAACACATCCTTTCCAATTCATTAATCTCTTCATTGGAGTTATCTTGAGCTATATTTCACCTTAAGCTTTCCCTAAGGATCATTGCTAATTGTGGTGCTCATAAATGATCCAAGTTCTTCATTTATTCTCCCGGTGAAATAAGTTTCTCGTCTCCTCGTTGTTATCAATCCAATCTTTTCCGTGAGTGGCAAGTTGTCACCTCATAATGTTGACATGCCTTCTATAAGCCCACTTCAAGCTTATTCTTTTCGTTGTTGGTTTTTTTCCAACAATTCCGTTCGACCCTTCCCCTAAAGATGCCTCTTCAAGCTCTTTTGTGGCAGAAGTTGGCATTTTCTTCTCAATTCTCCTATGGCAATTATCTATCTTCTATTCTTCCGTCCGGAGGCATTGTGATGTTGCTCTCCTCAACCCATCTTCTCGGATTGTCAGGACCATGTTTTGATCGTGCTTATCCTTTTAACCGAAGTATTGTGTCCCTTTTCTCAAGCTCTTTCATTTTATCAAGTTTTTCATCTCTTTTAAACCAGGGTGCTGTCTGAGAACCTTCTTACCCCTTGTTCCATTCATTCAATAGTTCCAGAGGCAGTGTGTTGTGATTTCATCAAGTATCTTCTCATCTTGCCAAGTTCTTATTCAATTCCTTTTCTTTTCAATCGGAGTGCTGCCCGAAGTTGTTCTCCCTTGTTCCTCTTTTCTAACGGAGTGTTTTCAACTTCATTCAACTCCGTTGCATTCTTTTCTCGAAATGGCTTAACATTTTCAAGGTTCTTTGGTCTCACTCGTTTGTCAAAGAAGCAACTTAGTTTTACCTCTTCTCTTCCTCTTCTTTTTCCCTCCGGTGCCATCCTAGATCTCGGGACGAGATCCTCTCGTAGTGGTGGAGTGTTGTGACGCCCCAAGACCGGAGCTGCAGATGCCTTCCAGGGTTTCCGGGTTTCGTCTGTGATTTGTTTGGTTCATCGTTTTCATCTTTGCATCATGTCATTTCTTTTCTTAACTCAACTAAATAAATGGCATGGATCTTTGATCCATTTAAATTGAGGGAATTCACATGGTGATTCTCTTTATAACATATCCTCCCGATATTAGGGAGCTATATTGAATATTCCATTTTCGGAATCACCCATGAACACACTTGCAAATAATCACATGTCTTTTCTGCTTCGAGTTTGCTCCTCAAACTTCGCCCATAAATTCTTTTATCTTTTTCCGGAGGTCTACCAAAAATCTCAACATTTTGGGACCTTTCTAACGCCCACTTCTTTTTCGAACTCATTTGAATTTAATTCAAACGAGTTCCAATCCAAACTTTGTACACATGCCCATTTATATTTTTCTTGGATCAAGATCATTCTTGTGAGTCTAGGAATTTAACTTCCATGCCCAAATTCCATCCATACCCTCTCTTTCTTTTTTTTCCCTTCTATCTATTTGTATTTTTCTCTTTTTGGTTAAGAGGGAAGAGTAGGAGAGGCAGCCCAGCAGGTCCTGGCTGTTCTCCTTTCCTTTGGGCTGGCCTTCCTAGGCCCAGCCTAGCCGGCCACTTAGGCCCATCGGCCCACCAACCCTAGCGCTAACCCTAGCCCATTTCCCTTTCACTCCATCTCTCCCCTCGCACCGCCAGAGGGAAACCCGCAGCCCGACTCCACCATCTCCTCGATCCTGATCCCCTCGACACACTCCTCTCGATCTCTCCCTCGTCCCGATCCCTCTCTTCCTCGTTCCGCCGCCAGAGAGAGAGAAGGAGCGTGCAACTCGAGCGGCCGGCCACTCCGTTCCTCTGCTCCGCCTCCCCTACGTGGGACCATGGGACATCACCGGCAATGGCGTTGTTGTTGTCGTCGCGCGCCCGCAGTGCTCGAGCGTCGCGCCCTTCTTCCTTACCTTCCCCGCGTCGAAGCAAGCCGCCACTGCCTGCCTTCCCCAGTCGCGCGCCCCTGCTCTTTTCTCCTCCTCGCTGTGGTTCCCCGGTGCCTAGACACCGCCGGCTTCCCCTCTGCATGAGAAGCTCCAGCAGCAGTGCATGACTGCGCCTCCCATGGAGCTCCGCCGCTGGGACTCCTCGCCTGCGTCGCTGCCTTACCTCGCGCCGACAAGCCACCTTGCTCCTGCTTCCCCGCCTCCAGACCGCTGCTTGGCTATCAGCAACTGCTCGGCAGCAGCGACTCTGCTTCGCCTGCTCTGCATCGAGCTGCCGGCATCGAGATGCTCCTACTCTGAGCATAACCATCGCAGCCTCTTCTGCTTAGGGCCATGCCCATACCTGTGTTTGTTTTTCCGGCATCTTCTGCCACTGCTCGCGCACCGCCCTACCTTGCTGCTGCCCACCCGGGGCCCTTTTGTCTCGCTTGGTTTTGGATCAGCAAGGACGATACACGAAGAACCATACCCGGAAAGTCAAGTATCTTCTCGAAGAATTTTGCCAAGTACCATGACGATGCGTCAAGTACCACTACCCCCAAGTACCACGACGTCCGTTGATCGCCAAGTACCCCTTCGTTTCGTCGAGACCGGCAAGTCCGAAGACCCCAAGTACCACGACAACCTCGAAGGGATTCAAATCTACCAAGCTCCTCTAACGATGACCCGAGAACGTCTATGATCTGTGCACAACTACCGTCGCCAAGACCGGACTAACAAGTTCCCCGACAACGTGTGTACAACTACCGCCGTCTTCGGATTCGCTAAGAACGACAAGTACCTTGACGCCTGATGCATAGAACAACTACCGTCGACACTCGAAGACCCCGTGGATGTCAAGTTCCATGCCGTGACCCCGAACATCTACGGACATGAACTACTACTTCCCTCGGCATCCGAGAATGCCTACTTCCCCTACACCGCATCGTACTCGAACCCCTCCGATAACGCACGCTTCGAAGGTATAACCTCGAGATGACGTCCGTGAATGAATGCTTGCGATGTTTGAGAGGCTCGTGTTGCGCCATGTCCAAATTGTCACTCGTTTCCTTGTCGCCAACTCGTGGGACACCCGGAATCCGGGAGCGCCCCACCATCTTTTGCACGCATCCGCACACTTCTCCTTTGCATCGGTATCTCAATCGAGTTACCGGAACCGGAACATTGTCGTGGCACCGTTTCATTATCGTCGCCGGGGCACCCCTTTTGTTTCCGCCACGATGACAAAAATGCTTCATAATGCTCTTATCAAGTCTTAATAAAAAAATTGCATAAAACTTGCACATGTCATTCGCATCATGATAATAACATTTAAATGTTTAAAAATTGTTGTTGCACCAAATTGCTAAATGCATATGGGGATTTACCGGATTCGTTATTTGTTATATCTGGCCCCATTTAAATTGTTTAGATGGTGTAGTTTTGTTATGCCTCACCTCTTGCCATGCTTAACAACATTTAATATTTTTGGGTACATAACCGAGAGAGAACTAAATAAGTCATGTGGTGTTTCGTCAATATGCAACTCGTTCCATATTGATCTCCACTTAATTTGTAGGATTGTTTGTGCACTTTGCCATGCCATGCATATTTAAACCAGACATGCATCATACTTGATTGTGCATCATGCCATGATTATGTGATGGTTGTTTACTATGTTGTGTGCTTCTTTCCGGTGTGTGCTTCTTCGGGTTGGTTCCGATAACATCGCGTTTGTGAGGACCCATTCGACTACGTCTGTTTGTCTTCTTCATGGACTCGTTCTTCTTCCTTGCGGGATTTCAGGCAAGATGACCATACCCTCAAAATCACTTCTATCTTTGCTTGCTTAGTTGCTCGCTCTTTTGCTATGCCTATGCCGCGATACCTACCACTTGCTTATCATGCCTCCTATATTGTTGAGCCAAGCCTCTAACCCACCTTGTCCTAGCAAACCGTTGTTTGGCTATGTTACCGCTTTGCTCAGCCCCTCTTATAGCGTTGTTAGTTGCAGGTGAAGATTGGAGCTTGTTCCGTGTTGCAACATGGATATATTTGTTGGTATATCACAATATCCCTTATTTAATTAATGCATCTATATACTTGGTAAAGGGTGGAAGGCTCGGCCTTATGCCTGGTGTTTTGTTCCACTCTTGCCGCCCTAGTTTCCGTCATATCGGTGTTATGTTCCCGGATTTTGCGTTCCTTACGCGGTTGGGTAATAATGGGAACCCCTTGACAGTTCGCTTTCAATAAAACTCCTCCAGCAAGGCCCAACCTTGGTTTTACCATTCGCCACCTAGCCTTTTTCCCTTGGGAGTCACGCATCCTGAGGGTCATCTTTATTTTAAACCCCCCGGGCCAGTGCTTGTCTAAGTGTTGGTCCAAACTAGAGCCACTTGCGGCGCCACCTCGGGGAAACTTGAGGACTGGTTTTAGCTGTACGTAGTGTTCATCCGGTGTTGCCCTGAGAACGAGATATGTGCAGCTCCTATCAGGATGTCGGTGCATCGAGCGGTCTTGCTGGACTTGTTTTACCATTGTCGAGGATGTCTTGTAGAACCGGGATACCGAGTCTGATCGGAATGTCTCGGGAGGAGGTCTATTCCTTCGTTGACCGTGAGAGCTTGTCATGGGCTAAGTTGGGACACCCCTGCAGGGATTTGAACTTTCGAAAGCCGTGCCTGCGGTTATGGGCAGATGGGAATTTGTTAATGTCCGATTGTAGAAAACTTAAAGTTTATCTTAATTAAAATGCATCAACCGCGTGTGTAACCGTGATGGTCTCTTTCCGGCGGAGTCCGGGAAGTGAACACGGTGTTGGAGTAATGCTTGACGTAGGTTGTTCTAGGATCACTTCTTGATCATACTTTTATCGACCGTGCTTTGCCTTCTCTTCTCGCTCTCATTTGCGTATGTTAGCCACCATATATGCTAGCCGCTTGCTGCAGCTCCACATCATACCTTTCCCTTACCTATAAGCTTAAATAGTCTTGATCGCGAGGGTGTGAGATTGTTGAGTCCCCGTGACTCACAGATACTTCCAAAACCAGCTTGCAGGTGCCGTTGAACTGTGCTGATGACGCAACTGAGCTCAGGAGGAGCTCGATGAAGATCTTGTCCTTTGTGTTGTTTCGTTTCAGTCGATCAGTAGTGGATCCCAGTTGGGGTCGATCGGGGACCTTGTCGCATTTGGGGTTCTTCTTTTATTTTGGTTTCGTAGTCGGACCTTGGTTGTATTTGGATGTTGTAATGCTTTATTCATGTAATTGTGTGAAGTGGCGATTGTAAGCCAACTATGTATCTCTTTCCCTTATGTATTACATGGGTTGTGTGAAGATTACCTCACTTGCGACATTGCTTTCAATGCGGTTATGCCTCTAAGTCGTGCTTCGACACGTAGGAGATATAGCTGCATCGAGGGCGTTACAGCATCATGATCCACAGGGACAATAGTGACAGAGCTCGGGTGGATTCCATATTGCATTGTCGTTTGGGCAACTTCCCGTGCAAATACCTCGGTCTCCAATTGGCCATTAAGCAGCTTTCGAGGACCGATTGGCAGCCCATGCTTGACCAAGCCAAGAGTTTCGCCCCGGCTTGGCAAAGGGGTCTGATACACCGGCCAAGTCGATTGGTGCTAGTCAAGTCCGTGATCGCGGCCATACCTATTCATCATTTCATGGTCACTGAGGCTCCGGTCTGGGTTTTTGAAGAGAGAGACCAATGGATGCGATCTTTCTTTTGGGCTGGCAAAGATAAAGTGAACGGAGGCCAATGCCCTGTGGCCTGGAACTTGGTGTGTAAACCTACTTGGCTTGGTAGGCTGGGTGTTTGTAATCTCCAGCTACAAGGGCTAGCCCTGAGAGTTCGGTGGGAGTGGCTTTGAAGGATAAATCCTGACAGGCCTTGGCAAGGTTTGCCAATGGCGGTGGACAGAGAAGCTCGGGAGGGGTTTGATAGCATGGTGCATATTTTTGTGGGAAGGGGCAGCAAGGTCTTGTTTTGGAGAGACAGATGGATTCACGACTTTGCGGTTAAGGACATCGCGCCGCTCATTCATGCTCAAGTGGACACGCGTACGATTAATCGACGCACGGTTGAGGAAGGTTTATTGGAGGGGAGATGGTTACTCGATATCAGCGGAGATGTAAACTTTGTTGGTCACCTTCAACTCTTGCATCTCAACCTTGCGATAAGCATGATCAATCGTGATCTCGCCAGTGACGACCGTTTCTCTTGGCCGGCTGACCCTTTCGGATCTTATACGGCGAAATCCACTTATATTCGGCTTTGTCAGGGCGCCGAGAGGGCCCCCTACGCTACTTGCATCTGGAGAAGCTGGGCTATCCTTAAGTGTAAAATCTTCGTGTGGCTGGCAGTGCAACACCAGATCTGGACATCTGACAAAAGAGCTAGGCATGGTCTCCAGAATGCTTCGTCCCCTTCTTTCACATGTCTTCAAGACGAAGACAATGCGGAGCACATTCTCATTCAGTGTGTCTATGCTAGGGAAGTGTGGCACTACATGTTCGAGGCATTAAGCTTGAGGGGCTCCACCCCTAGACCGGTAGACAATTTACTTGAGTGGTGGCTGACCACGAGGACTAACTTCAGGAAAGGTCACAAGCGCGGTTTTGACAAGGTGATCATAGCGACCACTTGGTCTCTCTGGAAGCAGCGCAACGCCAGAGTTTTCACCGGTTAAACCAACAGAAGACTGCGTCTGAGTTGGCGCTTGCCATTATTGCAGAGCTCAAAGATTGGAGACTGGCCAGTTTGGGTGGAGGAGGATTCGGATCGTTTTGTGAGAGTGTAGGCACAGGCTAGTTAGTTGGGTGTGCTAGGGTGTGCGTCTTTCTCTGGAAGCTTTGCTTCCATTCTTGTATTTCTTGTGTGACCATTGCTCTCTTCTTCTATAAAGTTAAGGTACGCTTTTGGCGTACTCTCAAAAAACCTTTCATTCTCTTTCTATTTTCTGTTGTGATCGGGTTTTGAGTCTTTACTCAACTTCACACCTTGCAACACAGGTAAGAACTCCTTCTTTGACTGTTCCATTTTGAACTACTTCAAAATCTTATCAAGGTATGTACTCATTGAAAAAACTTATCAAGCGTCTTGATCTATCTCTATAGATCTTGATGCTCAATGTGTAAGCAGCTTCATCGAGGTCTTTCTTTGAAAAGCTCTTTTCAAACACTCCTTTATGCGTTCCAAAAAATTCTACATTATTTCCAATCAACAATATATCATTCACATATACTTATCAGAAATGCCGTACTACTCCCACTCACTTTCTTGTAAATACAGGCTTCACCGTAAGTCTGTATAAAACCATATGCTTTGATCAACTCATCAAAGTGTATATTCCAACTCCGAGATGCTTGCACCAGTCCATAGATGGATCGCTGGAGCTTGCTCACTTTGTTAGCACCTTTAGGATCGACAAAACCTTCTGGTTGCATCATATACAACTCTTCTTTTAAGAAATCCATGAAGGAATATATTTTTGACATCCATTTGCCAGATTTCATAAAATGCGGCAACTGCTAACATGATTCGGACAGACTTTTAAGCATCGATACGAGTGAGAAAATCTCATCGTAGTCAACACCTTGAACTTGTCAAAAACATTTTTGCGACAATTCGAGCTTTGTAGATAGTAACACTACTATCATCGTCCGTCTTCCTCTTGAAGATCCATTTATTCCTAATGACTCACCGATCATCGGACAAGTCAATCAAAGTCCATACTTTGTTCTCATACATGGATCCCATCTCAGATTTCATGGTCTCAAACCATTTCGCGGAATCTGGGCTCATCATCGCTTCCTCATAGTTCGTAGGTTTGTCATGGTCAAGTAACATGACATCCAGAACAAGATTATCGTACCACTCTGGTGCGGATCTCACTCTGGTTTACCTACGAGGTTCGGTAGTAACTTGATCTAAAGTTACATGATCATCATCATCAGCTTCCTCACTAATTGGTGTAGGAGTCACAGGAACAGATTTCTGTGATGAACTACTTTCCAATAAGGGGGCAGGTACAGTTGCCTCATCAAGTTCTACTTTCCTCCCACTCACTTCTTTCGAGATAAACTCCTTCTCTAGAAAGGATCCATTCTTATCAACGAATGTCTTGCCTTCAGATCTGTGATAGAAGGTGTACCCAACTGTCTCCTTTGGGTATCCTATTGATAACCCACAAGTATAGGGGATCGCAACAGTTTTCGATAAGTAAGAGTGTCAAACCCAACGAGGAGCTAAAGGTAGAACAAATATTCCCTCAAGTTCTATCGACCACCGACACAACTCTACGCACGCTTGATGTTCGCTTTACCTAGAACAAGTATGAAACTAGAAGTACTTTGTAGGTGTTGTTGGATAGGTTTGCAAGATAATAAAGAGTACGTAAATAAAAAGTAGGGGCTGTTTAGATAAAGAAACAATAAAGTAAATATAGCGAGTGTGGAAAAGTGGTGGTAGGAGTTGTGAAATTGCCCCTAAGCAATTGACTACTTTACTAGACCGATAGAAAGTATTATGTGGGAGAGGCCACTGCTAGCATGTCATCCCTGACTTGGAATTCTATGCACTTATGATTGGAACTATTAGCAAGCATCCGCCACTACTAATGTTCATTAAGGTAAAACCCAACCATAGCATTAAGATATATTGGTCCCCCTTCAATCTCATATGCATCAATTTCTATGCTAGGTTGAAGCTTCTGTCACTCTTGCCTTCCAATACATAGTCCTATCAACATACAACTAACCCTAGGGTGTGATCCACGCGTGCAATAATATGATGGGCACCAAAGAACAGCAACATAACCACAAGCAAATAAAATCAATCATAGCAATTCATCAACCACCGATAGGACAACGAAAATCTACTCAGACATCATAGGATGGCAACACATCATTGGATAATAATATGAAGCATAAAGCACCATGTTTAAGTAGAGGGTAGAGCAGGTTGCGGGAGAGTGGACCGCTGTAGATAGAGGGGGGAAGGTGATGGAGATGTTGGTGAAGATGGCGGAGGTGTTGGTGAAGATCGCGGTGATGATGATGGCCACGGCGGCGTTCTGGCGCCACCGGAGGAGAGGGGGAGAGGGCCCCCCTTCTTCCTCTTCTTCCTTGACCTCCTCCCTAGATGGGAGAAGGGTTTCCCCTCTGGTCCTTGGCCTCCATGGCATGGGAGGGGCGAGAGCCCCTCCGAGATTGGATCTATCTCCCTGTTTCTCTCTGGTTCTGCGTTCTGTTCTGGCTCTGTTTCATCGTTTCGTATATATATGGAGATCCGTAACTCCGATTGGCCTGAAACCTTCGCCGTGATTTTTTCCGAATATTAGCTTTCTTGCGGCAAAAGAAGAGCGTCAACTGCCTTACGGTGGGCTCACGAGGGTAGGGGGCGCGCCCCCTGCCTCGTGACCACCTCGGGCACTGGTTCGCGTTGATTTTCCTTCCGAATTTTCCATATTTTCCAAAAATAAGCTCCGTCCGTTTTTATCCTATTTGATATGGATATTCTGCGAAACCAAAAACATGCAACAGACAGGAACTGGCACTGGGCACTGGATCAGTATGTTAGTCCCAAAAATAATATAAAAAGTTGCCAAAAAGTATATGAAAGTTGAATAATATTGGCATGGAACAATCAAAAATTATAGATACGACGGAGACGTATCAGCATCCCCAAGCTTAATTCCTGCTCGTCCTCGAGTAGTTAAATGATAAAAAAGATAATTTTTGATGTGGAATGCTACCTAGCATAATCTTGATCATGTGTCTAATCATGGCATGAATATTAAGACACGAGTGATTCAAAGCAATAGTCTATCCTTTGGCATTAAGACAATAATACTTCAAGCATACTAATAGAGCAATCATGTATTTTCAAAATAACATGGCCAAAGAAAGTTATCCCTACAAAATCATATAGTCTAGCTATGCTCCATCTTCACCACACAAAATATTCAAATCATGCACAACCCCGATGACAAGCAAGCAATTGTTTCATACTTTTGACGTTCTCAAGTCTTTTCAACTTTCACGCAATACATGAGCGTGAGCCATGGACATAGCGCTATAGGTGGAATAGAATATGATGGTGGAGGAGACAAAAAGGAGAAGATAGTCTCACATCAACTAGGCGTATCAACGGGCTATGGAGATGTCCATCAATAGATATCAATGTGAGTGAGTAGGGATTGCCATGCAACGGATGCACTAAGAGCTATAAGTGTATGAAAGCTCTAACTGAAACTAAGTGGGTGTGCATCCAACTTGCTTGCTCATGAAGACCTCGGGCATTTTAGGAAGCCCATTATCGAAATATACAAGCCAAGTTCTATAATGAAAATTCCCACTAGTATATGAAAGTGATAACTCAAGAGACTCTCTATATGAAGAACATGGTGCTACTTTGAAGCACAAGTGTGGAAAAAAGGATAGTAGCACTGCCCCTTCTCTCTTTTTCTCTCATTTTTTTTGTTTTTTTGTTTTTTTCGGTGGGCTTCTTTGGCCTCCTTTTTTATTTGGGCTTCTTTGGCCTCTTTTATTTTTTTGTAAAGTCCGGAGTCTCATCCCGAATTATGGGGGAATCATAGTCTCCATCATCCTTTCCTCACTGGGGCAATGCTCTAATAATGATGATCATCACACTTTTATTTACTTACAATACAACTCGATATCTAGAACAAAGATATGACTCTATATGAATGCCTCCGGCGGTGTACCGGGATGTGCAATGATCTGGCGTAGCAATGACATCAAAAAACGAACAACCCATGAAAACATCATGCTAGCTATCTTACGATCATGCAAAGCAATATGACAATGAATGCTCAAGTCATGTATATGATGATGATGGAAGTTGCATGGCAATATATCTCGGAATGGCTATGGAAATGCCATGATAGGTAGGTATGGTGGCTGTTTTGAGGAAGATATATGGTGGGTTTAAGGTACCGACGAAAGTTGCACGGTACTAGAGAGGCTAGCAATGGTGGAAGGGTGAGAGTGCGTATAATCCATGGACTCAACATTAGTCATAAAGAACTCACATACTTATTGCAAAAATCTATTAGTCATCAAAACAAATTACTACGCGCATGCTCCTAGGGGGATAGATTGGTAGGAAAAGACCATCGCTCGTCCCCGACCGCCACTCATAAGGAAGACAATCAATAAATACCTCATGCTCCGACTTCATCACATAACGGTTCACCATACGTGCATGCTACGGGAATCACAGACCTCAACACAAGTATTTCTACTAATCCACAACTACCCACTAACATGACTCTATTATCACCATCTTTATATCGCAAAACTATTGCAAGGAATCAAACATATCATATTCAGTGATCTACAAGTTTTATGTAGGATTTTATGACTAACCATGTGAATGACCAGTTCTTGTCCTCTCTCTAAATAGATATAAGTGAAGCAAGAGAGTTTAATTCTTTTTACAAAAGATATGCCCACGCTCTAACAAGTATAAGTGAAGAAAAAGAGCATTCTACAAATGGCGGTTGTCTAAGTGAAGAGAAACAGGCAATCCAAACTTCGAATGATATAAGTGAAGCACATGAAGCATTCTATAAAGCCATACTCAAAGAATATAAGTGAAGTGCAAATAGCATTCTATAAATCAACCAAGGACTATCTCATACCAGCATGGTGCAAAAAATAAACATGAAAACTAAAGCAAAGACGCTCCAAGATTGCACATATCGCATGAACGAAACGAATCCGAAAACATACCGATACTTATTGAAGAAACAGGGGATGCCTCCCCAGCATCCCCAAGCTTAGACGCTTGAGTATCCTTGAATATTTACTTGGGGTTCCTCGGGCATCCCCAAGCTTGAGCTCTTGCCTCTCTTTCTTCTTCTCACATCGAGACCTTCTCGATCATCGAACACTTCATCCACACAAAACTTCAACAGAAAACTCGGTAAGATCCGTTAGTATAATAAAGCAAATCACTACTCTAAGTACTATTGAAAACCAATTAATATTTTGTTTTTGCATTGTGTCTACTGTAATATAACTTTTTCATGGCTCAATCCACTGATATAAGTTGATAGTTTCATCAAAACAAGCAAACTATGCATCAAAAACAGAATCTGTCTAAAACAGAACAGTCTGTAGCAATCTGAACATTCACCATACTTATGGTACTTGAAAAATTCTACCAAAATTATGAAAAATAAACAATTTGTATAGGAAGACAGTGCAAAAAGAATCAGAACCATTTGACGTCCCAGCTAAAAATGTAAAATCGCGCACTACAGCCAAAGTTTCTGTCCTGCACCGTACAAACCATCAAGCAAATGTAAACATCCTAAAGGCAAACCTTGGCACATTATTTTTATAATACAATGGAATTGTACAAGGGGATAATTATTTTTATTGAAAAGTTTCTGAAATCAAGATTCAAAAATTTGCCGTGAGCATGAACAAAGTTCAAGGAGCTCTCCCACTTCAACAGTGCTTGTCTTTCTCACTTTCACTTTCCTTTTTGAAAAGTTGTGGGTTCCCCTATTTATTTTTGTTGTTTTTAAACTATATGAAAGCACTCAACAGAAATAAATGACTCTCTAAAACTTCCGGGTTGTCTCCCTGGCAGCGCTTTCTTTAAAGCCATTAAGCTAGGCATATAGTGCTCAAGTAGTGAATCCACCCGGATCCTAAGGTATATCAAAGCCAATTTTAATTAACAATGATTTTTAATTTAGTAGTGAGCACAAAGCAACATATATCAAGCAATGACGAAGTCTAACTCTCTTCCTATGCATCGGCATGTCATAAAAGAACAATTCATGCACACCTAGTAAAGGCCAATGCATAGTATAAACAGTTTCTTGCAATTTTATCTTGTTGGAAACATAGAGAGGTGGAGATATAGTTCCTCTCTCATAATAACTGCAAGTAGGAGCAGCAAGCACATGCATATTATATTTATCAAAATCATCATGCGCAACGGTAAAAGGCAACCCATCAATATAATCCTTAATAAGTGCAAACTTCTCCGATATAGTATAATCGAGAGAATTCAAAAAGATAATAGGACTATCATGCGTGGGTGCAATAGCAACAATTTCATGTTTAACATAAGGAACTATAGCAAGTTCATATCCACAAGCATAATTCATATTGGCGTCTTGGCCATAAGCATAGCAAGCATCATCAAAAAGGGATATTTCAAAAGAATCATAGGGATCATAATAGTCATCATAGCAATCATCCTTCGGTAGGCACGAAGGGGAATTAAACAATGTATGAGTTGAAGAGTTACTCTCATTAGAAGGTGGGCACGGGTGATCAATCCTCTCTTCCTCCGTTTGTTCTTCGCACTCCTCCTCATCTTTTTCATCCAATGAGCTCACAATGTCATCAACTTCTTCTTCCATAGATTCCTGCAAAATATTAGTCTCTTCTTGGACAGCGGAGACTTTCTTAATAAGTGCATTAATTTCATAATTGTATTCATAATTCTCATAGCAATATTTGAGGATAGATAAATTTTCAGATCTATAACAAGCATCATCAATATCATCAAACTCTTTAAACATAGATTCAATTTCATAAGCACCCATAAAAGCAACAAATTCTTCTATTTGTTCCACATCATAGTAATCATATATACCTCTAGCATAAGAAGCCAAGGTTTCATTATCATTAAATTTTCATGAAAAGGGGAGGTGTGGAGAATTCATCCTAGAGCAACAAGTATAATCATATTCCGAGCATAGTTGTCTAGCATACCACTTCAATATATAAATTTGATCCCATAATAATTTCCCTTTTGTGTCAAGCGATAATCCCTAAAGTATTCATGTTGATCCAACGTTACTCCCATTACCAAATTGAATGGGGTTTTCTCAGGATTATTGAAGTAGTACATAATATCTTTCACATAACCAGCATCGAGGGTTTTAGGAGGTTCCCCATCTCCATGAGCAGCAAGTACACCTATTTTTTTGGTATTTCGTGTTCCATATCCATAACTAAAGATAAAGAACAACTAAGAACAGCAAATAAAAATTACTTAGTGATAAAGCAAACAAGCACACACGAGAATATTCACCCCACGCTATTGCTCCCCGGCAACGGCGCCAGAAAAAGGTCTTGATAACCCACAAGTATAGGGGATCGCAACAGTTTTCGATAAGTAAGAGTGTCGAACCCAACGAGGAGCTAAAGGTAGAACAAATATTCCCTCAAGTTCTATCGACCACCGATACAACTCTATGCACGCTTGACGTTCGCTTTACCTAGAACAAGTATGAAACTAGAAGTACTTTGTAGGTGTTGTTGGATAGGTTTGCAAGATAATAAAGAGTATGTAAATAAAAGGTAGGGGCTGTTTAGATAAAGAAACAATAAATTAAATATAGCGAGTGTGGAAAAGTGGTGGTAGGAGTTGCGAAATTGCCCCTAAGCAATTGACTACTTTACTAGACCGATAGCAAGTATTATGTGGGAGAGGCCACTGCTAGCATGTCATCCCTGACTTGGAATTCTATGCACTTATGATTGGAACTATTAGCAAGGATCCGCAACTACTAATGTTCATTAAGGTAAAACCCAACCATAGCATTAAGATATATTGGTCCCCCTTCAATCCCGTATGCATCAATTTCTATGCTAGGTTGAAGCTTCTGTCACTCTTGCCCTCCAATACATAGTCCTATCAACATACAACTAACCCTAGGGTGTGATCCACGCGCACAATCATATGATGGGCACCAAAGGACAGCAACATAAACACAAGCAAATTAAATCAATCATAGCAATTCATCAACCACCGATAGGACAACGAGAATCTACTCAGACATCATAGGATGGCAACACATCATTGGATAATAATATGAAGCATAAAGCACCATGTTCAAGTAGAGGGTATAGCGGGTTGAGGGAGATTGGACCGTTGTAGATAGAGGGGGGAAGGTGATGGAGATGTTGGTGAAGATGGCGGAGGTGTTGGTGAAGATCGCGGTGATGATGATGATGGCCACGGCGGCGTTCCGGCGCCACCGGAGGAGAGGGGGAGAGGGGCCCCCTTCTTCCTCTTCTTCCTTGACCTCCTCTCTAGATGGGAGAAGGGTTTCCCCTCTGGTCCTTGGCCTCCATGGCATGGGAGGGGTGAGAGCCCCTCCGAGATTGGATCTATCTCTCTGTTTCTCTCTGGTTCTGCGTTCTATTCTGGCTCTGTTTCACCATTTCATATATATGGAGATCCGTAACTCCGATTGGCCTGAAACCTTTGCCATGATTTTTTCCGAATATTAGCTTTCTTGCGGCAAAAGAAGAGCGTCAACCGCCTTACGGTGGGCTCACGAGGGTAGGGGCGCGCCCTAGGGGGGGCGCCCCCTGCCTCGTGACCACCTCGGGCACTGGTTCGCGTTGATTTTCCTTCCGAATTTTCCATATTTTCCAAAAATAAGCTCCATCCGTTTTTATCCCGTTTGGACTCCGTTTGATATGGATATTCTGCGAAACCAAAAACGTGCAACAGACAGGAATTGGCACTGGGCACTGGATCAATATGTTAGTCCCAAAAATAATATAAAAAGTTGCCAAAAAGTATATGAAAGTTGAATAATATTGGCATGGAACAATCAAAAATTATAGATACGATGGAGACGTATCACCTATGAAGACACATTTCTCCGATATGGGTTTGAGCTTATCAGGATGAAACTTTTTCACATAAGCATCGCAACCCCAAACTTTAAGAAATGACAACTTTGGTTTCTTGCCAAACCACAATTCATATGGCGTCGTCTCAACAGATTTAGATGGTGCCCTATTTAACGTGAATGCAGCTGTCTCTAATGCATAACCCCAAAACGATAGTGGTAAATCGGTAAGAGACATCATAGATTGCACCATATCTAATATAGTATGGTTACGATGTTCGAACACACCATTATGCTGTGGTGTTCCAGGTGGCGTGAGTTGTGAAACTATTCCGCATTGTTTCAAATGAAAACCAAACTCGTAACTCAAATATTCTCTTCCATGATCAGATTGTAGAAACTTTATTTTCTTGTTACGATGATTTTCTACTTCACTCGGAAATTGTTTGAACTTTTCAAATGTTTCAGATTTATGTTTCATCAAGAAGATATACCCATATCTTACTCAAATCATCTGTGAAGGTCCGAAAATAATGATACCTGCCGCGAGCCTCAACACTCATCGGACTGCATACATCAGTATGTATTATTTCCAACAAGTCTGTTGCTTGCTCCATTGTTCCGGAGAATGGAGTCTTAGTCATCTTGCCCATGAGGCATGGTTTGCAAGCATCAAGTGATTCATAATCAAGTGATTCCAAAAGCCCATCAGCATGGATTTTCTTCATGCGCTTTACACCAATATGACCTAAACGGCAGTGCCACAAATAAGTTGCACTATCATTATTAACTTTGCATCTTTTGGCTTCAATATTATGAATATGTGTATCACTACGATCGAGATTCAATAAACCATTTATATTGAATGTATGACCATAGAAGGTTTTATTCATGTAAATAGAACAACAATTATTCTTTGACTTAAATGAATAACCGTATTGCAATAAACATGATCCAATCATATTCATGCTTAACGCAAACACCAAATAACATTTATTTTAGGTTCAACACTGATCCCGAAAATATAGGGAGTGTGCGATGATGATCATATCAATTTTGGAACTACTTCCAACACACATCGTCACTTCACCCTTAACTAGTCTCTGTTCATTCTGCAACTCCCGTTTAGAGTTACTAATCTTAGCAACTGAACTAGTATCAAATACTGAGGGGTTGCTATAAACACTAGTAAAGTACACATCAATAACATGTATATCAAATATACCTTTGTTCACTTTGCCATCCTTCTTATCCGCCAAATACTTGGGGCGGTTCTGCTTCCAATGACCAGTCCCTTTTGCAGTAGAAGCACTTAGTCTCAGGCTTTGGTCTAGACTTGGGCTTCTTCACTTGAGCAGCAACTTGCTTGCCGTTCTTCTTGAAGTTCCCCTTCTTCCCTTTGCCCTTTTCTTGAAACTAGTGGTTTTGTCAACCATCAACACTTGATTCTTTTATTGATTTCTACCTTCGTCAATTTCTGCATCACGAAAAGCTTAGGACTCATTTATGTTATCCCTTGCATATTATAGTTCATCACGAAGTTCTAGTAACTTGGTGATAGTGACTAGAGAACTCTGTCAATCACTATCTTATCTGGAAGATTAAGTCCCACTTTATTCAAGTGATTGTAGTACCCAGACAATCTGAGCACATACTCACTGGTTGAGCTATTCTCCTCCATCTTGTAGGCAAAGTACTGTCAGAGGTCTCCTACCTCTCGACACGGGCATGAGTATGAAATACTAATTTCAACTCTTGGAACATATTATATGCTCGGTGGCGTTCAAAACATTTTTGAAGTCCCAGTTCTAAGCCGTAAAGCATGGTGCACTAAACTATCAAGTAGTCATCATACCGAGCTTTGCCGAACGTTCATAACGTGCGCATCTGCTCCTGCAATAGGTCTATCACCTAGCGGTGCATCAAGGACATAATTCTTCTGTGCAGCAATGAGGATAATCCTCAGATCACGGATCCAATCCGCATCATTGCTACTAACATCTTTCAATTTATTTTTCTCTAGGAACATATCAAAAATAAACACGGAAGCTATGCGCGAGCAATTGATCTACAACATAGATATGCAAATAATATCAGGACTAAGTTCATGATAAATTTAAAGTTCAATTAATCATATTACTTAAGAACTCCCACTTAGATAGACATCCCTCTAGTCATCTAAATGATCACATGATCCATATCAACTAAACCATGTCTGATCATCACGTGAGATGGAGTAGTTTTTAATGGTGAACATCACTATGTTGATCATATCTAATATATGATTCACGCTCGACCTTTTGGTCTCCAGTGTTCCTAGGCCATATCTGCATATGCTAGCCTCGTCAAGTTTAACCCGAGTATTCTACGTGTGCAATACTGGCTTGCACCCGTTGTAGATGAACGTAGAGCTTATCACTCCCGATCATCACGTGGTGTCTCGGCACAACGAAAACTTTGGCAATGGTGTATACTCAGGGAGAACACTTTTATCTTGAAATTTAGTGAGAGATCATCTTATAATGCTACCGCCGAACTAAGCAAAATAAGATGCATAAAGGATAAACATCACATGCAAAATTATGTGACATGATATGGCCATCATCATCTTGTGCTTTTGATCTCCATCTCCAAAGTACTGTCATGATCTCCATTGTTACCGGCATGACACCATGATCTCCATCATCTTGATATTTTATCAATGTGTCGTCACATGGTCGTCTCACCAGCTATTGCTTTTGCAACTATTGCTATCGCATAGCAATAAAGTAAAGCAATTACATGGAACTTGCATCTTATGCAATAAAGAGACAACCATAAGGCTTCTGCCAGTTGCCGATAACTTCAACAAAACATGATCATCTCATACAACAACTTATATCTAATAAAATCACGTCTTGACCATATCACATCACAAAAAGCCCTGCAAAAACAAGTTAGACGTCCTCTACTTTGTTGTTGCAAGTTTTACGTGGCTGCTACGGGCTGAGCAAGAACCGTTCTTACCTATGCATCAAAACCAAAACGATAGTTCGTCAAGTTAGTGTTGTTTTAACCTTCGCAAGGGCCAGGCGTAGCCACACTTGGTTCAACTAAAGTTGGAGAAACTGACACCCGCCAGCCACCTGTGTGCAAAGCACGTCGGTAGAACCAGTCTCGCATAAGCGTACGCATAATGTCGGTCCGGGCCGCTTCATCCAACAATACCGCTGAACCAAAGAATGACATGCTAGTAAGCAGTATGACTTGTATTGCCCACAACTCACTTGTGTTCTAATCGTGCATATAACATCAACGCATAAACCTGGCTCTGATGCCACTATTGGGGAACATAGTAATTTCAAAAAAAATCCTACGCACACAGGATCATGGTGATGCATAGCAACGAGAGGGGAGAGTGTGTCCACGTACCCTCGTAGACCGAAAGCGGAAGCGTTATCACAACGTGGCTGATGTAGTCGTACGTCTACATGATCCAACCGATCCAAGTACCGAACGCACAGCACCTCCGAGTTCTGCACACGTTCAACTCGATGACGTCCCGCGAGCTCCGATCCAGCATAGCTTCACAGGAGAGTCTCGTCAGCATGACGGCGTGGTGGCGGTGATGATGATGCTACCGATGCAGGGCTTCGCCTAAGCACCGCTACGATATGATCGAGGTGGATTATGGTGGAGGGGGGCACCGAACACAGCTAAGAGATCAATGATCAATTGTTGTGTCTATGCGGTGCCCCCTGCCCCCATATATAAAGGAGCAAGGGAGGAGAGGCGGTCGGCCAAGGAGGGCGTGCCAAGGGAGGCAGTCCTACTCCCACAAGGAGTAGGACTCCTCCTTTTTCCTATTAGGAGTAGGAGAGGGGGAAGGAAAGGGAGAGGAGGAGAAGGAAAGAGGGGGCCGGCCCCCCTTACCCTAAACCAATTCGGTTTGGGCCTTGGGGGGTGCGCCCCACACTCCCCTTGCTGCCCTCTATTTCCACTAAGGCCCATGTAGGCCCATTAAGCCCCTGGGGGTTCCGGTAACCCCCGGTACTCCGGTATATGTCCGAAACCTTACGGAACCTTTCTGATGTCCGAACATAGTCGTCCAATATATCGATCTTTACGTCTCGAGCATTTCGAGACTCCTCATCGTGTCCGTGATCACATCCGGGACTCCGAACTACCTTCAGTACATCAAAACACAAAAAGGCATAATACCGATCGTCACCGAACTTTAAGCGTGCGGACCCTACGGGTTCGAGAACTATGTAGACATGACCGAGACACGTCTCCGGTAAATAACCAATAGCGGAAACTGGATGCTCATATTGGCTCCCACATATTCTACGAAGATCTTTATCGGTCAAACCGCATAACAACATACGTTGTTCCCTTTGTCATCGGTATGTTACTTGCCCGAGATTCGATCATCGATATCTCAATACCTAGTTCAATCTCGTTACCGGCAAGTCTCTTTACTCGTTCTATAATACATCATCCCGCAACTAACTCATTAGTTACAATGCTTGCAAGGCTTATAGTGATGTGTATTACTGAGTGGGCCCAGAGATACCTCTCCGACAATTGGAGTGACAAATCCTAATCTCGAAATATGCAAACTCAACAAGTACCTTCGGAGACACCTGTAGAGCACCTTTATAATCACCCAGTTACCTTGTGATGTTTGGTAGCACACAAAGTGTTCCTCCGCTAATCGGGAGTTGCATAATCTCATAGTCATAGGAACATGTATAAGTCATGAAGAAAGCAATGGCAACAAACTAAATGATCATTGTGCTAAGCTAACGGAATGGGTCAAGTCAATCACATCATTCTCCTAATGAAGTGATCCCATTTATCAAATGACAACTCATGTCTATGGTTAGGAAACATAACAATCTTTGATCAATGAGCTAGTCAAGTAGAGGCATACTAGTGACACTCTGTTTGTCTATGTATTCACACATGTATCATGTTTCCGGTTAATACAATTCTAGCATGAATAATAAACATTTACCATGATATAAGGAAATAAATAATAACTTTATCATTGCCTCTAGGGCATATTTCCTTCACGCGGAGGTGTCGTACGTTTGGTACTAGGATCGGTCGATCGTGAAGACATACGACTAATCAACCGCGTTGTCATAACGCTTCCGCTTACGGTCTACGAGGGTACGTGGACGACACTCTCCCCTCTCGTTGCTCTGCATCACCATGATCTTGCGTGTGCGCAGATTTTTTTTTGAAATTACTGCGTTCCCAACATTGAAAACCAGGGATCATCTTTTCTTTGATTGTGATTTTGCTAAACTTTGTTGGAGATATATCTACCATAATTGGTCTTTTTTAACTTGGAACATTTAGGATCATCTTGGCTCCCTCAAAGATATGATGCAACTGCCTTTCTTCATGGATATCATCGTCCTAACTTCAGGGCAATCTAGAACTCTAGGAATGACTTTATCTTCAGAGGGATTACTCCAAGTCCACATGAGTCCAAGCACTCTCTGGGTCTCCATGGAAAACACAGCATAAGGAGTGTAAAATTATGTAAATGACTTACCTTATAATGCATGCCAACTAAATAGTCATGGAGACGGCTGCTCCGATTCGCTACAATATAAGTTGGCCATGAAACATTCCAATGAGAAACAAACACATGCAATGCGGATTGGCTAATATTGATACACCTACAACACTACAAGTGCCATCATGACAATCATGATTTATTTTTCTTTCGGTCTCCTTTTCTCTTTCTAAATTCCACATCATTCTGGCAAGAAACACTAAAAAAGAATGTTTCGTAAGGTCGATGTCTAAGTGGTTTTGCTCCTTGTGTAAAGGCTACCGTTATGCTGCCTTTTAGTTTTGTCAGGTCGATGTCTAAGTAGTTTGTACTTTGATTTTCATTACATACCAGCACATATGCTCCTCTATTGCAATGGGAGAAAAAATTGATGTTATTTGCAGGTACAATATCATCGGATTCAGTATAAAAAAGACCATTCACCAAAAAATTCAACAGCATGTAGACAGTGGCACACGATGATAACAGGAAGAAGACCCCCCATGAAATTCGATTCAACTATTCAAAGCCCACACATGCAACATTTATATACCCTCTATTTAAAATCCACACACAATCAATCCTTGATTTAATTATCTCACTGCTTTCCTGTGTTCTCATCGTGTGATTGTTGACTTTGAGGTGGCTAGTATATTAATCGGTGGGAATCAGTTTAAAAGAGTGAGGTGAGACAATTTCACATGTAAATTGCTAGCTTTTTTAGAATGATGTAAAATGCTAGCTCAGTTGGTAGCGTGGTGGGGAGGTCCTGAGTTCGATTCCTACATGCAGCTTCTAGGAAAAATCCCTCTCGCATAAGAAAAGGCCCGACAATGCAACACTACGTGGCCTAGTACAAAATTTTAGTGTGCGTGTGTGCGATTTACGAAACGAAGAATACAGATTGATGAAGATGTGAAAAATCCGAGCGGGAGCGACGTATACGGTATACATTCGTTAACGATTGAGTGGACTGCTTGTTGATTCTATGAAAAGCCAGGGTTAATTTTTTTGCATAAGTGTGTGACAACCAAGAATATCAACTCTCTTTATTAGTATGATGAGGCACATATTGCCATGAAAATATACAAGCTAGCTAGTACTCTGATCCTTTTTACTTCGCACAATATAAGATTTGTCTGAAGTCAAACTTCATAAAGTCTGATCATATTTATATTATATTATAAAATATCATCATATACAATACAAAAGTCATACAATATGATAATTAAATTCAGAATGCATCTAATGATATTGTTTCGTATTGTAATTGTTGATATATATTTCTATAAAATTGGTCAAACTTTTTGAAGTTTGACTTTTAACAAATCTTATATATGGAGTAAAAAGTACCGGAGAGAGTACATGGATGGAATGTGCAATCTACCCCCCCCCCCGGCAAATTGATAAAATTACACGAAGAAAATGCCAAGTGAGCCAATGACCCCCCTCCCCCAATCCCACGCCCGCTCACACGCCGTCGCCGTCATCACCAATCGAACTTTCTCTCCTCATCATCTGCTCATTACAGCGTCATTTCCTCATTGTCGGCTCTTTCTGCTGCCACACACACCCCCATGCCTCCTGACCACGCGGCCTCAGCGTCTCCCCTAGATAATGACAACGGTGACCCTAGCCAATCCCGTGATGGCGTGTTCCCACACACACCAACGCCCCGTGTCGGTGTTAAAACCGGCGGATCTCAGGTAGGGGGTCCCGAACTATGCGTCTAAGGCGGATGGTAACAAGAGGCAGGGGACACGATGTTTACCCAGGTTCGGGCCCTCTTGATGGAGGCAATACCCTACGTCTTTCTTGATTGTTCTTGATGATATGAGTATTACAAGAGTTGATCTACCATGAGATCGTAGAGGCTAAACCCTAGAAGCTAGCCTATGGTATGATTGTATGTTGTCCTACGGACTAAACCCCCTAGTTTATATAGACATCGGAGGGGGCTAGGGTTACACAGAGTCGGTTACAAGGGAGGAGATCTACATATCTGTGTTGCCTAGCTTGCCTTCCACGCCAAGGAGAGTCCCATCCGGACACAGGGCGAAGTCTTCAATCTTGTGTCTTCATAGTCCAATAGTCCGGCCAAAGGATATAGTCCGGCTGTCCAGAGACCCCCTAATCCAGGACTCCCTCAGTAGCCCCTGAACCGGGCTTCAATGACGATGAGTCCGGTGCGCAGTATTGTCTTCGGCATTGCAAGGCGGGTTCTTCTCCAAATCCTGAATATCTGCTAAGTAGTGTCCGACTCCCATAAATGTTGGACTTCTTGGCTTCTGCACCCAATAAGGGCCATCTTCCACGCGTCGAGAGAATGCGTGGAGCCAGGGCGTTTTTACATTCGCCCCCCTAGCCAGGTAAATAAATCGTCTATTAAAGGGATGGGGATTCTTAGATCCAATCCACACCATCCTCCCACGGCGATAATCCATCGAAGCGCGCTCGGAAAAAATCCATTCCATCATGGCCGGCCACCGCAGCTCCTCCTCTCGCTCCTGTAGCCCTAAGCCCGGTGATTGGGAGAAGTGTTCCGTCCCGCACGGCCAACTAGTAGAGTTGCAGACCCAGGGATTTCTCCCTCCATCGTATATGGTCCCCGTCCGAGCCGGGCTCGCCACTGATAATGGTGGGGAGCAAGCGGAGAGCTTCCCCAATCCCTCCAAGGGGGAGCGGGTATGCCTTGTCCCTTACTTACTAAGTGGACTCGGATTTCCAATCCATCCGTTCCTCCGCGGGCTCCTGGAGTTTTACAGCCTCCAGTTGCATAATTTCAACCCTGCTTCCATATTACACATCGCCGGTTATGTTGCCCTTTGTGAGCTATTTCTGGGCTGCGAAGCTCATTTCGAGCTGTGGAAAGGCTATTCTGCGTTGTGCCCCACACACAGAAGGGGTCACTTTATCAAGTGGGCGGAGCCGAAATATGGCGCATCACCGAGACCGGATACCTGTCCGGTACTCCGAAGAAGATGTCCGAAGACTGGCCTTCGGAGTGGTTTTACATGGAGGACGTCCCCCTTCCAGACCCTGTTCGGCGGGGTCTTCTTGAGTTCAACAATGCTCCTCTAAAGAAACGCCGAAGTTGGCGCCCACGGAGCCCCCAGGAGGAAGACAACATAGAGGTCCTTTGCCTGATGAACCGGATTAAAGCGCTGGCTCAATCAGGATTGACAATAATCGAGGTTATGTCAATATGCATAATGCGGGGGGTGCAGCCATTTCAATATCGAGGGCACCCCATGTGGTGTTTTAACGGGGAAGATGATGCCACCCGTTGCGGGCGTAAGGGACCAGACTCCGCTACTGCTTTAGCAAAAAATTGTCTGAGCTATTCAAGGGAGAGGAAGAGGAGTTCATCCGTATCAAGCCACGGGATGGATTCTCCATGTACAACCCTCCAAGCTGGGTGAGTTGTACCTCTTTACTCCCAACCTTCCCGCATTCTTCGTCGTAGATACTCACCTTGCCATTTCACGGCAGGAACTGCGAAAAGCTGTAAGGGAGGTCAACAGCCCACCTCCACAACTAGAGGACCCTGTCCGGGCCCTCGATCCCAGACTCAAAGAGGATCCGGACATATTCGTGGAGCTGATAGACAGGCAATTCTATCGATTGAGTTGTGATGACGCCATGGTGGCCATAACGGCCGACTATCCTGGATTACTCCCCGCGTCGCACGTACGAAAAACCAAAGTCCCAACTCCCAAAAAGGATCCCCTTTTATGCACTTCACCTACCGTACACATATGGTGTTTTACAAGGAAGGCATTCAGGACGCCGTGCCGAACCCGCAGCAACTCGCCAACAAGAGGCACCAAAGCCGGGTAGGCCAAAAAGGAAGGCGGTCAGGGCGGAGACGCCGGCACAGAGGTATGACACAAAACCTCACTCCGTGGTAGTCGTCTTTCTTAAAATATAATGACGTCCATGTTTCCTAGCAGAAAAAACGCTCGCCGGACTATATCCGGAGAGGCAGTATATCATGCCTCGACCAGTCGGGGTCCAGGGCCAGACATAGAGGCGGAAGCTAACGTGGGGCAGACGCCGGATGTTCCTCCTACAGAGGATGCGAACAGACTATCCGCTACAAATTCCGAAGTGGAGAGCGCCATGAATCACAGGCGTCGCCGGGCCGTACTCTGTCACGCTTGTTTCTCACCAGAGGCATTTGATGCCTTCAATTCCGGAGACGTGTAGATCCATGCTGATCAAAATGGTCTAGCCAGAGCCACGGACTAGTATGTAAGGGATATACAGGTAAGCAAATCTGACGATTATATGTATCAGTAGCCCCTGAGACTTGAAACAGTTGACGCAACTGATTTAAGGATCATTATTTGTGCAGGTTCTTACAGAGAAGAATTCCCAATTGTCTCAAGAGCTGGAAGAGTGCAAGGCCCAGCTAGGGGCCGCTGTTGCCACGTTGAAGGAGTTCGAGAAGGGTCCCTCTGGTAACACTTGTTTCCATTGCAAAGAATACAAGTACCAAGTAGTATGCGGCATGTATGCAAATCTAACAGTAGATGTTGCAGGTGGCCCCGGAGTGAATCCAGAGGTCGTGGTGGTGAATGCGGCACGTGATGATCGACAGCAAAATGCTGGCGAGCGCGTGCTTACGCGAGTCAGGCAGGAGAAAAATAATCTCCAAGACGCCAATATCCGGCTGGGCGTGGAACTGAAGATGTCCGAGCCCAACTTGCGAACTCCGTGAAGGAGAATAAACGGCTTCGGCGCAGCATTTTTAGTAAGTGCTTGAACGAACTTTTAAAGGAGTTCGGCGAAGAAGCCGGCTAACAGAGTTATATCTGCAGGTATGCTGACGGGTCGTCCCGCGGAAGAGATGTCCGGGTCTTCGGGTGATCTTCTACCAGAGCTCTCACAACTGCACGAGCAAGTTCGGCAGGTGATGCAGGGTATTGCCCAAGCCTTGTGGCCATCCGCGTCCCCGCCAGGAGGCATGGGGGAGCTTATAGAGAAGCTAAAGGGAGCGCGGCGGCGCTTCCGATTATGGAAGATATCAGCCTGCCGACAAGGTGCAAGGGAAGCCTGGGCTATGGTGAAGACGCGATATACCAAAGCAGACCCAAACCACATGGCCGAGGTCGGACCTGTGGGGCCCGATGGGAAAGAGATCCCCGTCAGTTTAGTGTATGATCAAGTAGAGTTAGCCGCAAAGTATTCCCAACAGGATTGTAGGCTAGACAGCCTGTTGGATGGTATAGAAGAAGAATTTAATCAGTCTTAGTGACTGTGTACTTCAAGTGACATATGTAATGTCCCTAGCCGGATTGTAAATCATTTGTCATGGCAGACCTTTTCGCTTCGACCTCTGGACCCGATAGTCCGGAGTGTATCCGAATACCCGCTCGGTTATGTAAAAACCAGGGTATGCATGGAAACCAGGCGTAGGGGTCATAAGTGCTTGAACAGACAAGTACCCAACTAGCTATGTTATATTACATGGGTAGTAAGAAACATCTTCCAGGGAGAATAGTTCCGTTAAGGGTTCCTTTCCCTGGGTACGCATGCCCTAATGTGCATGTCCGGACTGCGAGAACAGATGCAGGCTATAAACCTCTGAGGGAATGTGTCAAATTTAAATAAAAGGCATCTTTTATTCACCGACCGAATATTCTCTTAAGAACTCTAGCTTTCGGCTTCACCCAGTCTGAGGTACACATCCGGCTGACCCGGCAGTAACAATCGCAGAGGTGCTCCCCTTATGCCCTAGCCGAATTAACGAGAACGTAGGGCATAAATACAAGAGCCAGGCAACCCAGCTTGGCCAAAACTTAAGTCATATCGATGCATATAATGGCGAAAAAAGGTACATGCGGAAGAATAACACATGTGCGGGGCATAAAGCCCAAAAAAATAATTAGATTAAGCTTCTGTATAAGAAGCCCCCATGTATAATGAGCGCGGCTAGCGCGTCAAGATTGTGTAACCAAGACACAAGTTTAGCCCTTTAGGGCCAAGAGAAGGAAAAAAGAGAGAAAGAGAGAAAAGACAGATATGCAAAAAATGGACGGAGGTGAGGAGACGAACATAGAATCCGGCGCTAGGCATAGAATCTTCGGAGTCTGGCTGCATTCCATGGGTTTGGCTCGAGTCGATTATCCGATGCATCCCGCAGATGGTACGCTCCGCTGGTCAGAACCTGGTCAATAATGAAGGGACCTTCCCATTTGGGCATGAGCTTGTTCTTTTTCTTCTCCGGCAGGTGTAGAACTAGTTCGCCAACGTTATAGGTTTTGGCCCGTACTTCTCTGCTTTGATACCTTCGAGTCTGTTGTTGATAGAATGCGGAACGGGCTTTTGCCATGTCGCGCTCCTCCGCTAGGGCGTCCAAATTGTCCTGCCGATCAAGATCGGCCTCTTTTTCTTCGTACATGCACACTCGAGGTGAGTCATGAATTATGTCACAGGGCAGAACCGCCTCAGCGCCGTACACCATAAAAACGGTGTGTATCCGGTGGTGCAATTTGGCGTGGTTCGCAGCCCCCATAGTACGGAGTCGAGCTCCTCTACCCAGTGCGTGTTTGATTCCTTTAAGGACCGCACTAATCTGGGTTTAATGCCGCTCATGATAAGACCATTCGCTCGCTCGACTTGACCGTTAGTTTGCGGGTGATAGACAGGAGCATAATCGAGCTTGATGCCCATGTTGCTGCACCAAAGTTTCACTTCATCGGCTGTAAAGTTCGTGCCGTTGTCAGTGATGATGCTGTGGGGGACGCCATAACGGTGTACGACCCTGGATATGAAGTCTGTCACTAGTCCGGATTCAGCCGTTTTGACAGGTTTGGCTTCTATCCATTTGGTGAATTTATCCACCATGACCAGTAAGTATTTTTTCTTATGGGTTCCCCCTTTAAGGGGTCCGACCATATCAATCCCCCAGACCACAAAGGGCCAAGTAATGGGGATTGTTTGGAGAGCGGTAGGCGGCATATGGCTTTGGTTTGCAAAGAGCTGGCAACCGACGCAATGTTGGACCAGATGTTGCGCATCTGCCCGGGCCGTCGGCCAATAGAAACCTGTACAGAAGGCCTTGCTTACAAGGGCCCGGGCTGCGGTGTGATGGCCGCCGAGTCCGGCATGGATTTCTGCCAAAAGCTTCCGCCCTTCCTCTTCGGAGATGCACCTTTGAAGGACTCCGGTAGTGCTTTTCTTATAAATCTCTTCCTCGTGGACCTTGTAGGCTTTAGATCACCACACTATGCAGCGTGCCTCATTTTGGTCCTCGGGTAGTTCCTGTCTGGTTAGGTAGGCCAGGAATGGTTCTGTCCACGGGGCGATGACGGCCATTATTACGTGGGCTGGAGGTGTTATTTCGATGGCAGAGCCTCCGATTGTGTCAGAGTGTTCGGTATCTGGGGTTGTGGCCGGGTCCGGACTATTGTTGCCGGTGTCCCCTTCCCATACCACGGATGGTTTAAACAGTTTTTCCAGGAAGATGTTAGGTGGGACAGGGTCGCGTTTAGCGCCAATACGGGCGAGGATGTCCGCCGCCTGGTTGTTTTCCCGAGCCACGTGGTGGAATTCAAGCCCCTCGAACCGAGCTGACATTTTGAGGACAGCGTTGCGATATGCCGCCATTTTCGGATCCTTGGCATCGAAGTCTCCATTTATTTGGGATATTGCGAGGTTCGAGTCCTCATGCACCTCCAGGCGTTGAATGCCCATGGAAACTGCCATCCGGAGACCGTGTAACAGGGCCTCGTATTCGGCTGCGTTGTTGGAGTCTGTATATAGTATTTGGAGTACGTATTGCACTGTATCTCCGGTGGGGGACGTCAGGACGACGCCAGCCCCCAGACCAGCCAACATTTTAGAGCCATCGAAGTGCATGATCCAATTGGAGTATGCGCCATACTCTTTAGGGAGTTCGGCTTATGTCCATTCGGCTACGAAATCGGTCAGTACTTGCGACTTAATGGCTCGCTGTGGTTTATATGTTATGTCGAACGGGAGGAGCTCGATAGCCCATTTGGCAATCCAGCCTGTGGCATCGCGGTTGTTTATTATGTCGTTGAGTGGTACTTTAGAGGCCACCATAATTGAACACTCTTGAAAGTAGTGTCGTAATTTTTGGGATGCCATGAATACCGTGTATGCTATCTTTTGATAATGTGGGTACCGTGATTTGCATGGAGTGAGGACGGTGGACACATAATATACCATCTTTTGAAGTGGAAATTTATGTCCGTCCATCTCTCGTTCGACGACGAGCACTGCGCTTACAACTTGGTGAGTTGCCGCTATATATAATAGCATTGGTTCGCCAACATTTGGCGCGGCCAAGATTGGGTTGGTGGCCAGGATGGCTTTTATTTCTTCCAGTCCGGCCGTGGCTGCGTCCGTCCACTCGAAATGTTCGGTGCACCGAAGAAGGCGATAAAGGGGGAGTGCCCTTTCTCCTAGTCGGGAGATAAAGCGGCTTAAAGCCACGACACATCCAGTTAACTTCTGGATTTTCTTGAGGTCAGTTGGGATGGCCAACTGCGACAGAGCCCGGATTTTGGCCAGATTTGCTTCAATTCCTCTGCTGGAGACGATAAAGCCTAGGAGCTTTCCGGCGGGTACGCCGAAAACGCATTTTTCCGGATTGAGCTTAATGTCGTATGTTCGGAGATTCTTGAACGTGAGCCTCAAGTCGTCTATTAAGGAGTCGATGTGTCTGGTTTTAACGACCACATCGTCGATGTATGCCTCCACTGTTTTGCTGATCTGCTTTTCTAGACATGTCTGAATCATGCGCTGATACGTTGCGCCGGCGTTTTTGAGCCCAAAGGGCATTGTATTAAAACAGAAGGGGCCGTATGGAGTGATAAATGCCGTTGCGGCTTGGTCGGATTCCTCCATCTTAATTTGGTGGTAACCGGAGTATGCGTCGAGGAAGCACAATGAGTCGTGTCCTGCGGTAGCGTCGATAATTTGATCGATGCGAGGGAGGGGGAAGGGATCCTTTGGGCAAGCCTTATTAAGGTCCTTGAAGTCGACGCATAGGGGCTAGGATTTATCCTTCTTTGGCACCATCGCCAGGTTTGCTAGCCAGTCCGGATGCTTTATCTCTCTAATGAATCCGGCCTACAGTAATTTGGCTAGCTCCTCTCCCATGGCTTGTCGCTTAGGTTCGGAGAAACGCCGGAGAGTCTGCTTGACCGGCTTGAATCCTTTTAGAATGTTGAGGCTATGCTCGGCCAGCCTGCGTGGGATTCCTGGCATGTCTGAAGGATGCTAGGCGAATATGTCCCAATTCTCGCACAGGAACTCCCGTAGTGCGGAGTCTACGACGGGGTTTAGTTGTGCCCCAATGAATGTTGTTTTTGTGGGGTCCGTTGGATGGACTTGGAATTTGACTATTTCTGTCTATTTGCATTTTTTGAAGAGTCTCTTCGTAAATGAGGTTTAATCCGCTGCCGTCGTCCATGAGTACTTTAGTGAGCCGAAAGCCGTCCACAATTGGACTGAGGACCAAAGCGGCTGCTACTCGAGCTGTTCGGAATTTAGGTTCGTCACTGGCATTGGAAGTGATAGCCGTGTCGCTCCATGGATTTATTGCTGCTACGTGGCAGACTTCGGCCAGGCTGCGGAGCGTTTGCTTACGCCTATTATTTGAGGCGAAGGTCTCGAAGACTGTCAATATTGTATTGTTATCCACGGGAAGGTGCTCTGGGGTGTTTTGGATGAGGAGATCCTCACCACTCTTGGCCACCTGCCAGAGTACCCAACATGCTCTAAGGCTATGTGTTGGTATGGTATCCGTTGTACTATGAATTTTGCAGGGCCCGTTAAGCCATCCCTCCAATACGGTTCCACGCCCTGTGGTGGGCTTTTGCTTCTTTATAATTGAGTCGGGCGACTTATGAGAGTGCACCCTTTTAGTTCGGACTGGGGGTTTTGTCAGAGTCGGATTATCCCAAAATTGTGTTTGGGTTTTCCAGGCGCTTTCCATCGCACAATATTTCCGTACTATGGCCGCCAAGTCGGCGAAGTGTGCTATGTCACAGTGACTTATGGCGTTGAGGATTCCCTTGTCCGTGCAATTGTTGCAAAAGAACGAAATTGCGTCTTCCTCGCGACGGTCCTTGACCTTGTTCATCACAAGGAGGAATCTGGCCTAATAGTGATGTACTGTCTCTTGGGGCGCTTGCCTAATGTGGGAAAGATCATTTGTATCTGGGTGGGTGGGTGGATTTAAGTCCAGACCTTGACCCAATCTGTGATCCCGGGGCAGGGGAGTTTCCGGTCTTGGAAGTTCGGGCTCCGGGATGTTGCTCCGCGGGTTCGGTATGCGACCTGATTCTAGGTTCAGGGTTAGGGCGATGTCCTCCCGTGAGCGGGTATCCAGCTCGGAGAGCTCAGTGATCCGGACATAGTTCGTCCTCGGGATAGAGGGAGAACCGCCACATTGCTCCTCCACCACCGCTATTTGATGGGTGACCGGCGGAGTGTTAATCTCCCTTTAGTCGGGTTTAAGCCCGATCCGGTCATAGTCCGTAGCGACTCCCAGAGCGGCGATGCAATCCAAGAACTCGTTCAAAGAGGAGAGCTCCATTGGATCCATCTTCTCGGCGAATTTTGAGCCGATGTGGAGGCTATTTTCGATGACCTGAGAAGTCATCGTCGGCGCAGCGGCCGAGCGGGCGGTCATGACGAAGCCGCCTAGTCGGAGAGTTTGGCCTACAGCCAGGGCTCCCCCAGAAGTGATGTTGTCCTTGACAACGAGACGAGCCATCCCGCCTTATGATGACGACATAGTGGAACTCTCAATGAAAGCACCAATGTCGGTGTCAAAACCGGCGAATCTCGGGTAGGGGGTCCCGAACTGTGTGTCTAAGGCGGATGGTAACAGGAGGCAGGGGACACGATGTTTACCCAGGTTCGGGCCCTCTTGATGGAGCTAATACCCTACGTCTTCCTTGATTGTTCTTGATGATATGAGTATTACAAGAGTTGATCTACCACGAGATCGTAGAGGCTAAACCCTAGAAGCTAGCCTATGGTATGACTGTATGTTGTCCTACGGACTAAACCCTCCGGTTTATATAGACACCGGAGGGGGCTAGGGTTACACAGAGTCGGTTACAAGGGAGGAGATCTACATATCCGTATTGCCTAGCTTGCCTTCCACGCCAAGGAGAGTCCCATCGGACACGGGACGAAGTCTTCAATCTTGTATCTTCATAGTCCAACAGTCCGGCCAAAGGATATAGTCCGGCTGTCCGGAGACCCCCTAATCCAGGACTCCCTCACCCCGTCCAAGTTAACACTCTGTATGCAGGAGAATATGTTATAATTGGACAAGCCCAAACAGAAATGGAACTGCCTATTGGGTCGCTCGCGGGCGACTTCGGAGGCCACCACCGGTCCTAGAGGCCTTCGATACCACTACTCCCTCCCTCGTCATAGTCGAAGGAGCCCGCCAGTCTAAGCCCTGCAATGGACGGCGGTGGCGAGGACGTGCACTGCCTTCTTTGGCGCCTCCAATCCATCCCTCATATCCATGGTCCTGGAGTCGCCATCTGCTCTTCGGTCGTGTGTTGACCCCTCGACGGTTGTTCGCACTCTTCGTCTCCAATGGGGAGGCCCCGTATGGATCCGGCATGGGTGCTACAGCAAGTCGGGCCATGGTGCCACGGACTGGTCTGCCTTACTTTAGATCAGGTCATGTCGGCCCCTTGGCCAACGGGTCTGGGCAAGGCTATCTCCACTGACATGGCAGTCGGTGGTGATGTGCTCTGTCATCAGTGTTGGTTCGTGTGATGGCCACTCTGGCCTGCAGCGGCAGCCTCGCCGCAGATTGTGGGGCTACCAAAAGGTCTTCGCGAGAATTTCCTCTCTCCAGATCCGATGGTTGCCTCGGCGATGGGAATCTAGGAACGACTACTTGACGCAAAGGGTATGGTTGTGCAGCAACGATGATCGATTTTCTAACTCAACGCATGCAGCTGCTAGGAATGCGGAAAAGTGGTGGCGATAGCACATGATTGACTTCGATGGTGGTGCTTCTGTAGTACCCGGTTTCGAGCTTCGGGGTGAAAAACTAGGCCTGGCTCGAGTTGGTTATACCTGGCAATGCGATGCTTTTGTGTCGTCACCTTGATGAAGCCATTACTCGATATGTTCGGACCAGTTCTTCAGGGTGAAAACCTAGATTCTTTCCTTTGATGGTTGGATCTGGTGAAGACGACGCTTGAGCGTCGCTCCCTTGAGGTGTTGCTATTAAAGAAGTGTGTTGTCCTTATGGTGCCATGAGATGGTTGGTGTGGATATGATCGTTGTTGTAGTTTGTCGATTGCCGATTTGATCATTTTGGGTTTTTTTCCTCGCTTAGGGATGTAAATGACGAATAGACAGCGGGCGCAAATCTACTTAGTTTTCGCTAGCTCGATAGTTCATTTTCGCCTAGAAAAAAAGTTTTTTGCACTATTAGACTATAAATGGACATTAAACATCATTAAACGGGCCGTTTACATGCCTATCCTCGTTAACATGACTTTGCATTTGCAATGTTTTTTTGTGCGTGTATTCATATTAGCTCTATGCTTCCTAACTACGCAGAGGTTGGGTATATCCTTATTGTGTTTGTATTCACTTGATACTTCATATTGAGTCGAAAAAAATCCGCTTTGTCCAAAAAGCCAACACTCTGTATAGGGTTTTTTTAGCATATATACGGGGTTTTTTCGAGAGGAACACGTTTTTTTTTAGCAAACTCGAGAGGAATACGTGTGTATAGCTTGCCTTTTCTTTGGTGGGCTCTGTGAGAGCACGTAAACAACAACAGTACGAGCCCACCCTAGAAAAAAGCCCATACACTTGGACCTTCTCCCCTTCCCATTTCCACCCGGTGATCTCGCCGCCGGGACGCACCACCGCCGGCGCTGACCTGCCGTGCCCAACATCCGCCTGCTCGAAGTGCCTCCTGTTTTTTTCTTTTATTTGGAGCGTCTCCTCCGTGCTCAGCGGGCTACCGCCCTGCAGCAGATCCCGCGGCCCCGATGCCTCCTCCCGCCGCCCCGACGCCTCCTCCCGCCGAGCCGCTGCCAAATTCGCCAGATTCTACCTCCCCCACGGTTCGCGACCTGTCCCCTGCTGCTTATGGTTTAGAGCTATGTCCTTATTTATTTTTCTGACGTGTTTTTGGTGCGGATGACCCAGGAGGAGGCTGAGGCGGATGCGGGAGGCACGCCGTCGAGGGCCGGGCCGGTGGGGACAGTAAGCTGGGGAACCGGGACCATCGTCGGCGTATTCACCGGGCTTCTCTACGGCGGGGCCAAGGAGGCCAACGCCAACGTCGTAAGTTGCCGCCCCACTCCATTATAACATCCTCCTTTCTGTTACTGCCTCGTATGTAACATTTGTGGATGTAAAAATGGAGCTGATTAGTGATAATAATGAGAACACATATACAGGAACTAGAGTTCTAGTAGAATTTTTTAAAATTACAAAATATAGACTGCCCCGACTTGTTTGGGTTTCAGCTCTAGCCTATCCCAACTTGTTTGGGACTAAAGGCTTTGTTGTTGTTGTTGTTGTTGTACAAAATACGGACTGCCTTCTGCGCCAGTATTGAATCAGAACACATCTATAGGAAATTACTCCTCTCCTACTTAGGATTTGGTATCCCAAAATTTTGATTAGATGCTTACCCCTTTCTTTCTTTCTTTTTTTGAGGATGATATTTCACTCCTTTCCCTCTAAATATTACTCCCTCTGTCTCACAATATAAGACGTTTTTGCAAGCTAACACAGCTTGCAAAAACGTCTTATATTATTATGAGACGGAGGGAGTAGCATGCTTTAGGCCAAAAGAATGACTTCTGTGAAAACTACATTCATATCCTATTTTACAGAGCAAAGATGCTGAAGTGATGTTGAAAATGGGAAGCACCACTGACAAGCGCGAACAGTATAGGTTGATGAGAGATGCCATGGAGAAAAGGTTCATCCGGGTTGCCAAAGGCTCACTAGTTGGTGGTGCTCGCCTTGGGATGTTCACTGCAACTTTCTTTGGCATACAGAACCTTCTTATTGAGAACCGTGGGGTACATGATGTATTCAATATTGCTGGAGCTGGCTCGGCTACCGCAGCTGCTTTTGGGCTTATATGTATGTATTTCACCATATTAAATCTTGGGTTTTAGTTGCACTTGGTTAAAACATCGCATTGGTCACCAAAAAACATTTACCTATTATGATAGTTTATAACTTGAAAAGCTTATGAAATATGTTTGCTACAGTATGAATTACATACAGAAGAGTATACTGCAAAAGTGATTAAAGTAGAATATTAAGCAGCACCGCATTCATTGTTAGAAGTTAACCAGATATACCCTCAGTGTGCTATGGCTAATCCTGGTTTGTAACTAGTATTCTATGTTTAATACTTTGTTGTGGGCCATGATGAAATTGTCAGTTATCACAGGCTATTTAGTTAACTGTAAAGTTGGCTGCCTCTAGGGGCCTTCTATGGCTATGTAGCCCCTAACATTTGATGATTGCAATATCGGATATATGGTTTGATGGAATTGGCCTGCCAAGATGCATCTAATAGGAGTTTTACATCAATCAAGATACTTGATTTTTTTCAATTACTTAGTGGAGGAAGAATTCATATAACAATGTTTGCCTAAATATCTTGATGATTCTTGATATCTATAATCAGCATATATCTTCAGAAACCTGTAAATAATATTATCTTTTGTATTTACTATTGATAACTGATATCGCTCAGTATACTGGATTCATCTCAACTGATGTCTATACCTTCAGTGCCTGGTTCACCAATGTGGCGTGCAAGGAATGTATTGGTCGGATCTGCTCTTGGTGCCGGAATTTGCTTTCCCCTTGGTATTCTCACCTCTGTATACTTTTACTGGTTATCATACTAGCTTTCTCGAATGTACAGATCATTCTTTTTGTTTTTATGGACCTTTGTGTGTGGGCTTTTGAGTTATGGACCTTTGTTTGTGGGCTGTTTAGTTATGGACCTTTGTCTGTGGGCTGTTAGTTATGGACCTGATGATGCAACTATTAATAGATATCTAATATCCTCTGTGGTAGTATAGAATTTAGTGCAAAGTAAATGAATTGTTTAGCATCTTCGTGAAATGCTTTCTTCCATCTGATTGTAGCCCTCGTGTTTCATTCTTATAAGAATGTTTGAACTTGTCTCATTATGGATAGCCTATAATTTCACCTTTTCACATCTTCAGCTTACCTTGAAATGTGGAAGTTTGATGCTACCTTCTCGTCATGTACTTCTTTGTGCCCAAATCCCAGTCGCCTAGGTTCCTTGTTCATGTGGGGGTATGCGTTAACAAGTGTTATTATTATTAGGAAGCACATGCACATAATCCATTTATATACAACCATCTTGACATAATCATCCGCATTACCAAGTTAGCAGCGTCATGTCATTCTTATACAATGGTTATTATACACCATGTGAACTAGTTAAGTCTGCTGGTAACTTGTTGTGGTTATATGCTCAAGAATCTCACCTTGGAAATTCTTCTACAGGTTGGGTACAGTTGAAGTTGGCAGAGAAGGCCAATCTTGAGATTGAAAATTCAAAATCGCCGTCAGATTTACAAGGCAATCAAAGTCGTGTGGGGGCCGCGATAGACAGACTAGAGAACAGCCTGAGGAAGTAACAGTTTGTACCCATGAGAGGAGCCAAGGATCTGTTGTCAACACCCACAGCTATTTCGCTTTTGTTTTGTTCATGTACTTTTCATAGGAATGTGGTTACTTTTTATAGTGGTAATGGCAGCAAGGGAAACTCTCTTGTATGAAGATAAATTTGGATACAAACACTCTTACTTGCTGGAGCTGGGATATTTCTAGTTAAGGTACCTGTTTGGGTGTTTGTGCCATTATGACCTCTATATGATCAGCATTGGGGATAGTATTCATGACTTCTCGTCAGCTTGACAATACCTCGGAAGGATGGTGCCATCTCTTATTTTCTTGGAAAGTTTGTATCGGTGATCCATCACAAACTATGTTTGTTTGGTTTGATGCCCATGTATGCTAAATTTTGCCTTGGCATAATTTTGTCACCAATTTTCTTGCACATGAATTGTCCTGTAAAGCTGGGGGAGATAAAACAGTCGCTAAAATTTGGACAAATCAGTCAGCCTTCATGGGCATCGGACATAGCCCACGTCAAAACCTTAGCAGATATAGGGAATATATGGTTAGGCTTAACTTTGGCTCAGCCAAAAGATCAAAAAACAGGTGTGCTTTTTGTCTTTAAGCCAAACTTCAAAAGGCAAAGTAAGCCGAACCAAACACCCCCTTACACAAGACACACCGTTATGCCGCATGAACACGACAGATCAACCGGTGTTTCATCCGACACACCGCAGGGTCAAGGACTGAAGTGCAGCCCCATTCCCAAAAAGGACTGCAGTGCATATGAAATTTAAGAGCAACTGAGTTTGAAACTCGCAGTATTTCCACAGGAACATTCTCTAATGGTCAGACAAGACATTTTACCATGGATCTGGATATGATAAGCCAATTCTCATCTTGATATTTGTTTCACAATCCACATATCCCGGTATCAGTTGGCATATACTCAAACATGTAAAAGGAAATTACATAACTGATACTGGATAACCAACTCCGAGACACTAAAGAACCAAAATCTGAAGTTCCAAGTTTCAGCCATTACAACACCAGTTTCGATACCAATAAGGCTGCAACTTAATGCCCAAAAAAGTACCATAATTTAACTAACATCGTTGTAGAAGCTAGGCTCCAATCGACGTGGACTTCTGTCGGCCATCTGGAATGGCAAAAAGCATAATTGGTTTGGACGACCGGATAAATGGAACATCACACCTGTAATAGCCTTTCCTTTCAAGCTGTATAACTTCTCCTTTCTTCACGTTCCGCATGTTCGGGTCTCCAAGAGCTAAAGCTTCTCGCCGAGTGCAAGGGTTGAGATTGTCAAGGAAGTCCTCATCTTCTTCCAGCTGCAAAATGTGCTAGATATTAGGATCTAAAGTACACGAAGATACCACTCAATGATGGAATGAGACATGGACACAATGATGGAAGAGACAACTCATCCAAGAAACATCATGACATACATATAAAAAGAAAACTAAATATCATCAACATCAGATTTCAACACTAGTAGGACAGAATATGGATAGGTTGCCATGTTGAGTTCCCAAGGACCAACCAATTCATCAAAAGTCTCAAGCTGTTGACTGTTGAGGTAATATAAGTTGGCCAAACCACGCATAGTTAAAAACACAATAACTGTGCTACTTTAGTACTATCTAACCAGTCCAAGTGAAAAAGCCTAACTAGTCTAAGTGAAAAAGCATGCATACTACTACAACGATAACACAAAACGCGCGTAGTTGAAAACATAGTAACTGTGCCACAGAAGTACCTAACTAGTCTAAGTGAAAAAGCATGCATACTACTAGAACGATAGCACATGTAGTATAAGAATATGGTTCTGGTAACCAAGTGGTTGCATGCCTACCAACATGAACTTAGAACATGAGTTTTTACCTTCTTCTTATTAATTAGGTAGTCAAAATCTACCAAAGAGAGAGACACAAGATCTTCAATATCTGATAGCCATGTTAGTTTCAGCTTTGTCATCTTCACTGACCCTTCAAGATGGAGTTCACCAACTAGTTGAGTAACTGTTCCATTATCTGTCTTGATTTCTCTAATGATAGCATTTCCCCAGTCCATCAAAGTAACTTCCTCGCCCACGCTAACGACTGATGCATCAGCATACTCTAGCCAAATTCTGTTTGCAAACGTCGTAGCCTTCTTTCCAGCACCCTCGTGTTTCTTGTGCCTTGGTAAGATTCGAACAAATGGTTCCTCTGGACCATTAGTAAGGGTAAAAAGCACGCGTTTGTCTTTCAGCACAGCAGTATGCCTTCCACACACAGGATCAACTATCTTCTTGTTGATTGTCCAGAGTTTATCCCACTCCATAAGATTGAGATTTTTTGAAGCACCCTTCACAAATAGGAAGTACAGAAAAAAAGAAAAAGGGAGTTAATAACTCGGTTACTCAGATATACATATAGTTGCAAGATCATGAAGAACAACTTGTTAGAAAATTACCTGCTCCAGTATAAATTGGATCAATGCTTCAATCTTCAAGCCACGGCGTACAATGCCTTGTACAGTGGGAAAGCGTGCGTCAGTCCAGTCCTCCACCATATTGTTTTGGACGAACCACAGAAGCTTGCGCTTGCTAAGAACGGTATAAACCATATTCAGCCTGCTGAACTCGTAGATTTCTACCCTCCGCAGGCCCATGTCTTGAAGGATACGATAGTACTGTGCATTCCGATCATGGTATTCGCTTGAACGAAGAGCATGAGTCACACCTTCTAGTGCATCAACAAATGGGCAAGCGAAGTCATAAGTTGGATAGACCTTGTATTTTGAGCCAACGCGATGATGGGGATCAGGGTTGCAACGGTAGTAAACAGGATCTCGAAGTGATTTGTTTGGGTCCTGCATGTCAAGTTTACCGCGTACACAGCACTCGGTACCCCTTTTGGTGCCATTAACCATCTCTTTCCACAGCGACAAGTTCTCCTCAACAGTACTGTTTCTACGCTTAGATTCCACACCATCCATCCTTTCACTCCTCATTTGCTCCTTGGGTGTATCATCAACATATGCCTTTCCCTGCTTAATCAAACTTTCAGCCATTTCCATTAGCTTTGGAAAATGATCTGATGTGTATGTAACTACATCGTATTTAACCCCAAGTGTCTCAATATCTTTCAGGACATTCTCAACAAATTCATTGCTTTCTTTAGAAGGATTTGTGTCATCAAATCGAACTATTAAACGCCCTTTATATCTTTCTGCAAAATACTTGTTCAACAGTGCAGCCTTTGCATGACCAATGTGGAGATACCCACTAGGCTCTGGGGCAAAACGAACGCAAACCTCCCCAACTTTGGCACCTGGGAGATCTATTTCATGACCTGACGTGTTCTCCTTCAAACCAGGCACCTTCTCTTTCAAGCTTGGCGCAGGAGATTTGCCAATTCCACGCTTTCCAACATAAGCTGATGTAACTTCATCTAGCGCGTCTGCATAGTCTGCAGCTACGCTGTTGAACCAGCGGACAAGGCTCTGATATTTCTTTGACCTCCTTAGACTTTCCCATCGTTGACCAGTTCCTGAGGAAAAGAGTTGTTACTTCCAAGGCAAAACATAGAGAGAGAGAGAGACAGAGAGAGACCAATAAATTACTCAACAATGAAAGAAAGAAAATTACCTGTGAGATTTGACCACACAACAATGTCAGCAATTGATAGACCATAACCAACCAAAAAGGTTCGAGATGCCAAGTATCCATCAAGAAATGAGCAAGCAGCTTCAAATTCAGAGCCTGACAGAATGAGTGGTGCATACTCGAGCCATTGGTCAACCTACAGATGTGAAAACAATAGCAACTCAGGAAATAGTGAGATGATCTTGAAAATCAATTACAAACACCATAAAAGCAGAACATACATGTGCTGCCTGAATATCGTCTTGGCCATAGAAGCTGGAAAGAGATGCAGCACGTGCAATGTACCGGAGAATTGTGTTGACACCATGTATAAAATCCCTGTACAGAATCATGATAGATTCATTGAGACACTACAAAGTACCAAACAAAAATACTGCGATATTTCACCAATAAAACTGTTTTGATTGACACATCATGTTCTAACAGTCATCAGTTCCATCACAATAATTTCCTTGAACCAAGAATATTAAGACGAGGAGATTAAAATAAGAGCTAATCTTGAGTCGACTACAGAAACTATTCAAACATTCATCATGGTAGTAAAGTGTCCACAGTAATTGTAACATAAGGAATGTAAGCAGTTAATCAGAGAGAGACGGAGAGAATTATACTTGAACATTGAACACTTACCCAGAACTGAAGTGTAGTGTGGGCACTGAACCTGAGGCAAGGGTTGGATCAATGATTAGGGGAACACCTGCAATCTTAGCAGCCGAAATGATGGAAAGTGGTGGGCTGTCCTGGGGGAAAGCTAGTTTGAGCTCCATTCAGTCCCTTGCAAGCCAAAGAGCGGAAACCTGCCAATGGCAGATAAATGTCGGGGATCAATGAATAAGTCATGATTCGCACACATGTTTATCTTTTGATTTTCACAAGCAGAAAAGATGCATTAACCCCATGAGTTAGCAAAGATGCAAAAGTGAAACTTGATCGTTGGAACGTTAGTTAGGTCAAGCAGATTTCAGAAGACCCATAAATGGTAAAATGAACCGAATTAGCAGTTACAGCGATTAAACCTTTCGACTATAAATTGCTTTAAACAAATTGCAAGCCTTTGACTGACAATGACCACACTTCAGGCCGTGACGCAACTCTCACGGATCATCGCATGAGCAACAGTCGTTACTAATTTCTATAGAGATAAAAACAAGAAGAAAACGCACTTTGCGGCAAGCAGACTGTCCCGAGTTCTTAAGAGATAAAGTTTCTCTTAGACTTATATTTTGAGATGACACGGCATCAGATCAAGGTCTGAGACCGAAGCTGGGGCATGGAGAAGGGGCGGATCTAGATGGCGTGCCGGGTGTACACCGGTTTGGGTTTAAGCAATTATTGGGTGACTGTAAAGCTTATACCTGAAAATCCGATGTCCAAGATGGCGGACCGGGTGGAGACAGCAGGGACGGCAATGGCGGCGGCGAGCCGCGTGACAACGCGGAGGGGTCAGGAGGAGGCGGAGGTGGTGACGGCGGCCGGCGGCTATAGGTACTAGGGCACCGCGGTAGACCAGAAGAGATTTGTTATAGCCGCATCGGGTCGGGTTGGACTGGGGACGGGTGGGTCAGAGCCAGGGCTGGCCGGCTGGGAGCCAACATATGAGGATCGGCTCGACTCGACTCGGCAGCAGCCCGAGCGGCTCGCGAGCCCGGCAAGGCAGCCGCTGCCATGTGGACCCAGCGGGGCAGCGAGCAGCGTGGCATTGAGGAATCTACGAGGCTGTTTCGACTGTGACTATGTTTGTCATGTACTGCCATATTTACAATACTTGTCTAAGTTGAGTTGCTTAAATTATAAGGCTGTTTAGTTTTTTGCCACACTTTGTCACACCTTATCTTGGATAAATTTGACCAAATTATGTGGAGTGTTTGGCTCTAGCCACACCTAAGACAAGAATTTTTTATGAGAAATAAACCCCACATGTCATAGACACAAAAAGTATGACAAGATTCTCTTAGGCAAGTCAAAATGTGGTTAACAATTTGAGCAACTCAACTTAGGCAAGTGTGGTAAGTGTGACAAAAATAATGTAGCAATATCTGGCAAACATAGTCACAATCCAAACAGCCCCTGTTAGCCACACTTTGGCTTGTCTGAGAGAATCTTATCACATTTTTTGTGTTTATGACATGTGAGATTCACTTCTTATAAAAAAATTATTGCCTTATGTGTGGCTTAAAACCAAACACTAACCTAATTTAATCAAACTTATCTAAGGTGAGATGTGGCAAAGTATGGTAAAATGTGACTAAAACTCAAACAGCCCCTACAATCTTAGACAAATTTGAAGCCTCTAACGTACACAAACGCGGTCCAGGCGTGTCCTCCTTTATAACTATAACCCCAATTTTTAAAACATCAAGTCAATCACACATGTTTAAACATAAAATTTATTCAAAGCGCGCAACTGAAACATAAGAGCAATTCCAACCGGCCGATCTAAATGTACGGCGATTTTTTTAAGTACAGACGCAAGCGCTCGTGTAAACGCGAATACACTCGTATCTATGAACGCACGCACGCACATCAGGATTTGAATCCTGATGGGCTAGGGGTATCAGTGTTCACCTAACCAGCCCTACCACAGGTAGGTTCGCGACGGACGGCGATTTTGTTCGTTCTTTATTCGTTTGGGTCGGCCTGGCGGACAGCCATGTCCGCTTTCGTGTTGGGTTGGCACTTGCGTCCAACGCTAGCCTGACCCATTTTTGAGGTCATGCGGAAAAAATAGCTTAAATATTTTGAAAATAAAAAATGTTAATTAAACATTAATGCCGGACACAAAGGGCGACGAGAGTTCACGAGTCCACTTTGCACTAAATAAAAACACTTAATAAAACTAAAAACTAGGAGGAGGCATGCTGCCCTAGGCATCCTCGTCGTCCTCGTCGGGGCTGGTGAGGTCGATGAGCGTTGGTGCCGGGCCAGCCCAGGGGAACGCCGTCTCCTAGGCTATGGCGACGTCCTCCGCCGTTGGCTATATCGCCGCCGGTTGGGCTGCCCCACCGCGGGCACGGCGCTCCTCCGTCGCGTCGCGCTCCAAGTACTCGAGCCGCTCGCCCTCGCGGCGCCCTCCTCCAGCCAGCGTTGCCGCCATTGCTCGAGGTAGATTTGCTCCTACACCAGCGTCGCCCCAAGCCAGACGGGCGGCGCACTGACCCACTCGCGCACGCACCCGTCCCATGTGTAGCGCTCGGGCTTGACGAGGGTCAGCGTCGGCTCAGCCTTGGCGGGGGAGGGCGACATTAGCGACGGCACGACGCAGTCGCCGGTAGCGGAGAGCGTGATGGCCTCCGACAGGCGCGCCTAGTACGCCACCTCCTCCGCCTTTCGCTGCTCTTCCTCCTCGCTTTCATGGAGGGCAACTGCCAGCGCCGCTTGGTAGGCGGCCTCCTCCTCCTGGTCCTTGTCGCGCACGACGAGGGATGGCGGGGTGCCAGCCCGCACGTGTTGGAGCCGCGTCGGCGCTGCTCCTTGTGCTCGAACACGAACCAGACCTCCCAATCGGGAGAGTCTTCTACGTAGGCGGGGTTGAGACGCTACTCCGACGTTAGCTGCTACCGCCGGCGCCGCACCTCCTCCACGTGCGCCCGCGCCGACTGCGACACCGCCGGCACTGGGATCCTCTCTGGATCCAAATGCCAGTCATATGGCAGCGTGATGTCGGGGTACGGGAGGGGGATGCGATGCTCCCAGTGCCACCTCGCCTAGTGCACTGGGATGCTTATTCGCTGCCTAGGCGGGTGGGAAGACATCGGCGAAGGCAGGGGAGCGCGCGCGAAGGACCGGCGAGGGCCTTGCCCTTGTTCTTGCCGGCGAAGAAGCCCATGGTGGCTAGCACTACAAAAAACACTTCCATGATGATACGTATTTGTCACAGTAGGTCATGTTTGTCATGCGTGTACATCCATGATGATTTTATGATAGAATCAAGATAGTCATATTTGTGCTATGGTAGAAGTGTTCCATGCCAATACTCAAATTATCATCACGAAAAGTGTCCACTTTCATGATGATAAATGGCGCGTCATGGAAGTGCTTTCGTCAAGGGTAACCGACACGTGACATCCATCGTAAGGGGTCGCCGTTAAGCTATGGGGTCCGGTTTTGGATCTGATAACCCATTAACAGCTATGACCAATCGCGATTTTCCACATGTAAAATTCTCATTGGCCGAAGGAACCACGTGTCAGCTCCGCATTGGAACAAATGTCAACCGTCCAATGGACAAGAGGCGCCCATGAAACTCAACACGTGCCACAGCCCAACAGTGGCCCATTGAGGTTAAAAAGGCCGGCCCGCTTAACTTGGTTAAAAGTTAACGAGTCGGCTGATACGTCTCCGATGTATCTATAATTTATGAAGTATTGATGCCATGTTTGCAACAATTTCATATGGCTTTGGTGTGTTTTGATTAGAAACCGGACTGAAGTTGTTTTCAGCGGAGCTATCATGGTGTCGTTTTTTGTGTAGAAATAAAAGTTCTCGAAATGGGCTGAAAATTTACAGTGATTTTTGCTACCTCTTGAGTATGCGTTGGTTTTCCCTTGAAGAGGAAAGGGTGATGCAGCACAGTAGCGTAAATATTTCCCTCGGTTTTTGAGAACCAAAGTATCAATCCAGTAGGAGATAACACACAAGTCACCTAGTACCTGCACAAACAAACAAGAACCTCGCAACCAACGCGATAAAGGGGTTGTCAATGCCTTCACGGTCACTTACGAGAGTGAGATCTGATAGAGATAATAAGATAAATATTTTTGGTATTTTTGTTATATAGATTGGAAAATAAAGATTGCAAAATAAACGATAATAGAAATAGCAAGTTGATAGGAAAATAATATGATGGAATATAGACCCGGGGGCCATAGGTTTCACTAGTGGCTTCTCTCAAGATAGCAAATTATACGGTGGGTGAACAAATTACTGTCGAGCAATTGATAGAAAAGCGCATAGTTATGAGAATATCTAGGCATGATCATGTATATAGGCATCAAGTCCGTGACAAGTAGACCGAAACGATTCTGCATCTACTACTATTACTCCACACATCGACCACTATCCAGCATGCATCTAGAGTATTAAGTTCATAAAAACAGAGCAACGCATTAAGCAAGATGACTTGATGTAGAGGGATAAACTCAAGATATATGATATAAACCCCATCTTTTTATCCTCGATGGCAACAATACAATACGTGCCTTGCTGCCCCTGTTGTCACTTGGAAAGGACACCGCAAGATTGAACCCAAAGCTAAGCATTTATCCCATTGCAAAATGATCAATCTAGTAGGCCAAACCAAACTGATAATTCGAAGAGACTTGCAAAGATATTTAAATCATGCATAAAATATTTCAAAGAAGAATCAAATACTGTTCATAGATAATCTTGATCATAACCCCACAATTCATTGGATCTCGACAAACACACCGCAAAAAGAATTACATAGAATAGATCTCCAAGAGAATCGCGAGGAGAACTTTGTATTGAGATCCAAAGAGAGAGAAGAAGCCATCTAGCTAATAACTATGGACCCAAAGGTCTGCGGTAAACTACTCACACATCATCGAAGAGGCTATGGTGTTGATATAGAAGCCCTCCGGGATCGATTCCCCCTCCGGCAGAGCGCCGGAAAAGGCCCCTAGATGGTATCTCACAGGTACAGAAGGTTGCGACAGTGGAACTAGGGTTTCGTGGTGCTCCTGGATGTTTTTGGGGTATATGGGTATATATAGGAGGAAGAAGTACGTCGGTGGAGCTGCGAGGGGCCCATGAGGGTGGGGGCGCGCCTCCCTGCCTCGTGGCCTCCTCACTTCTTTCTTGACATAGAATCCAAGTCTCGTGGATCACATTAGTTCCAAAAATAACTCTCCCAAAGGTTTCATTCCATTTGGATTCCGTTTGATATTCCTTTTCTGCGAAACACTGAAATAGGCAAAAAAAACAACAATTTGCACCGGGCCTTTGGTTAGTAGGTTAGTCCCAAAAATAATATAAAAAGGCAAATTAAAGCCCATTAAACATCCAAAACAGATAATATAATAGCATGGAACAATAAAAAATTATAGATACGCCGGAGACGTATCAACCGTCCCCAGGCATAATTCATGCTCGTCCTCGAGTAGGTAAATGATAAAAACAGAATTTTTGATGTGGAATGCTACCTAGCATAATTCTCAATGTAATTTTATTTATTGTGGCATGAATGTTCAGATCCAAAAGATTCAAGACAAAAGTTTAATATTGACATAAAAATAATAATACTTCAAGCATACTAACAAAGCAATCATGTCTTCTCAAAATAACATGGCCAAAGAAAGTTATCCCTACAAAATCATATAGTCTGGCTATGCTCTATCTTCACCACACAAAATATTTAAATCATACACACCCCCGATGACAAGCCAAGCAATTGTTTCATACTTTTGGTGTTCTCAAACTTTTTCAATCTTCACGCAGTATATGAGCGTGAGTCATGGACATAGCATTATAGATGGAATAGAATGGTGGTTATGGAGAAGACAAAAAGGAGAAGATAGTCTCACATCAACTAGGCGTATCAACGGGCTATGGAGATGCCCATCAATAGATATCAATGTGAGTGAGTAGGGATTGCCATGCAACGGATGCACTAGAGCTATAAGTGTATGAAAGCTCAAAAAGAAACTAAGTGGGTGTGCATCCAACTTGCTTGCTCACGAAGACCTAGGGCACTTTGAGGAAGCCCATCATTGGAATATACAAGCCAAGTTCTATAATGTAAAATTACCACTAGTACATGAAAGTGACAACATAGGAGACTCTCTATCATGAATATCATGGTGCTACTTTGAAGCACAAGTGTGGTAAAAGAATAGTAACATTGTCCCTTCTCTCTTTTTCTCTCATTTTTTGGGTCTTTTCTTTTTTTATGGCCCCTTTTTTATTTATTTTCATCCGGAGTCTCATCCCGACTTGTGGGGGAATCATAGTATCCATCATCCTTTCCTCACTTGGGACAATGCTCTAATAATGATGATCATCACACTTTTATTTACTTACAACTCGAAAAATTACAACTCGATACTTAGAACAAAATATGACTCTATGTGAATACCTCTGGCGGTGTACCGGGATGTGCAATGACTCATGAGTGACATGTATGAAAAATTATGAACGGTGGCTTTGCCACAAATACGATGTCAACTACATGATCATGCAAAGCAATATGACAATGATGAAGCGTGTCATAACAAACAAAATGGTGGTAAGTTGCACGGCAATATATCTCAGATGGCTATGGAAATGCCATAATAGGTAGGTATGGTGGATGTTTTGAGGAAGGTAATTTGTGTGTTTATGGTACTGGCGAAAGTTGCGCGGTACTAGAGAGGCTAGCAATGGTGGAAGGGTGAG